>NC_086156.1:79522002-80147002 GCF_035149785.1 Candoia aspera | reverse complement strand
AGCAGAGATGGTAGTGGCTGAATTCTACTGCAACTTAGGTGGTACAGGGACTAATAGAAAGACATCTAGGTGAGCCACATGGGGTCTTTATCCAGTGTGAGCATGGTTTAAATGCTCCTGGAAGGACTGGTAGAGAGACACCTAGGCAAACCACATGAGGCCTCCTCCCTCTAGTACACATCCCTCAGATGACGTGAGCAATTGCTCAGATAAGCCAACTACTGGCTGTGAGTTTAACACAAGTCAATGTGTGTCTGTCAGTGCTTTGGAGGTAGAAGAAAAAGACTGGCTCTCAGAAGTAGGTCAGGAAAGCCCAGCAATGGGAAGTTCACATTAAGGAAGACAAGTTGCTCTACCAACTCAACATTCAAGTATGAATGATGGGATGTCACCATATTGCCTGCCCTGAAGAACACTTTCTGTCTTGGATTATTGACTGGGAAACAAGAGATGTACCATGTGTCAAACTGTTGCCAAGTTTCTCTAGACTTTGGTATTGGCTGAACAAAACAGGAATGGGTCCATCGTCTTGCTTTCCTTGGTTCATTTAGGTAGGACAGGACAGTTTATAGCCCCTAGGCTTAAGGAGACACACATGCATGTACCTTGCTGAGTCATCTATGGCCACTTGCTGCTCAAGCAGCCACATGACCAGATCATAGGGTCATCCTGAGGGAGAAGGTGTTAGGCAGATGGAGTGCAACCTGTCTGGTCTAGCATCTTCCACCACTTCACCTTCTGTTGAAATACTCAGCAGTCCAGCCCTGAATTAGCCATTTTACAAAATAACCACAGGCTTAGGGCACCTAGGGAAGGGGGCATCACAGAGTATTTTCCCCTGGCTACCATGCCCTTAACTCTTCTACTGCCACACTTGACTTTAGTCAAAGTTTTTATAATTGTCCTTATCTGCCATGGTCAACTTTAATCTGCATTGCTAAAAAAAATGTTTTCTTTGGCATGGTGAGTGACTAAAGTTTAAAAGTTTGGTTTGAAGGTGTTGTCAGATATCACATTTGTTTCTGTCTCATGGCGTAAAGAGCCCCTTCTGCCAAGAATCACCATTGTTGGGGTGTGCTTAGGGCATCAGTTGGCCTTAGTCTGGCCCTACAGCATTCGTATAAGCACTTGTCTATAAGGCTGCTTGGTGGCACTCTTCGTGCCTGTTAGTAAGACTTTGGGGGTAGAGCCTCCCAAACCAAGGTTCTTCTGATAATCAGGTGCACTTTATAGACAACATTGCTAAATCTGATAAACAAAACAAGTGTCAAAAATTTGTTTTGAGAATGGAACAAAATACACTGCACTCAGTTGTTTTGTTTCAAGAACAAGACATTCAAAACAGTTCAAACATCATGTTTTACACATCCCCACTAAAAATAATGAGTCAGAATCCATTTCAAATCAGCTCTCTTTAACTCACTTTGCAATCAACTGAACAAGTTACACTGAATTCTAGAGGAATTAAGAAAGGAATTTAAGATCCAGCCCCTCAGTTTAAGCATTATTGTCAATGAGTCTGAATTTTTCTACAGGCTTGGAATATTGATATTAATATAAATGCATAAGCTTCCTTAATAGTGGCCCAGCATGCCAACTTCCTCTGTTGTTTGGGGAAATCACAGGTGAGTGGGTCAGAATATTTAGAACGTAGTTGGAGACACCTTTAAATAGAAAGGGCCATTTATAGGAAATGCAATATATTTGCCCATACTTAGCTGGAAAGAGTGGGGGGGGGTGACTGCAAAAAAGGAGCAAAAGACTAAAAATAGGTTGACAAAGAATGTTTTACCAATTGAAGCAAATATGACAGACTCGACCATAGTTTCAACTGGGAAACTGTGAGCATCCTAAACCAAGCCAAATCCAAAAATGCCAGAGAATTCCTGGAAGCCTGGCACTCAGACAAAGCAGCCATCAACAGACACATAGAGGTAAACAACATTTACATACCATTCAAAAGAGACAATAGAAACACCAAAAGAACAGTAAACTCCCTTGCCAGCAATCAACACCCAGATATGCAAAAATCAACACTAGGATTAACACCAGATGAACCATCAAACAGCACAATGCACCCTAATCAAGGAACTATTAACTCAGGCAATCAACCAAGCAGCAAACAACAGCCCAATCAAAGAACTCCCAAGGAGAGAACAACACCCCCACCCAACAACACAAGCAGGGCAAGCCACAGTATATAAACTGAGAGCAAGGCCCACTCCCTCTTTGCACTGAAGATGTTGCCTAGTCTGGCAATGAAATGTCTCCAAGAAAACAACAAGGCTCAGAGAGCACCAAGGACCCCAAAGAATGTTTTGCTCTGGAAGTCTAAACCCTCTAGGTATATTTAGCTGCTTCCTCTCTAGGGAATTTGATGGAGGCAGTATATTTTTTTACAAGCAAGGAGAGGTATATTATCTATCTGTTCATTGTTCAGCTTGTATATATGTAAATAAAGTCAAATATTATAAACTGCCTTAGGCCACCAGAGAGCTCTCTTCTTAGCAAAGGAATCAAGGAAATGATTCCTTTTGAGACTTGAGAGCAATCTGGAAAATTTAAATATTTTTAACTGCATACATGATATTTTTTTCTCACATACTCTTTGTCCCTTCTATCTGTTTCTCTTACTGCCTCAGTTCTCTTGCAATAAATCTTTAAAGAAGGAAAAAGAAAATGCTGTTGGCTGTATGAATTTGAAATATTACAGTTGAGGGTTGTGTGAAAGGAGAAAGGTCCCCTGTGCAAGCACCATGTCATGCCTGACCCTTTGGGGGGGATGCTGCTTTTGTGATGTTTTCTTGGCAAACTATAGAGTGGGGTGGTTTGCCATTGCCTTCCCCAGTCATCATCTTCCCCAGCAAGCTGGGTACTCATTTTACCGACCTCGGAAGGATGGAGGGCTGAGTCGACCTGAGCCGGCTACCCAAGAATCCAGCTTCCACTGGGTTACTACAACTCATTAAGGTCCACTTACTGGCCATCAATGATCTATGGATAAGAAAGAAAACAAGGGGGGGGGGGAGGAAGGAAGATGGAAATGCCGCAAGGCGTTCAGCTCCTCTTTTTTGTGTAGCTGCCAATCATCTTGCATTACGACAAGCATCTCAAATATGTCTCATTTCTGAAAATCAAGGAAACAGGATGTTGTCCCCCTATTCTTTCTACTGCCATTACAATACTTTTGGGGCTACTTTTCTCCTAAAAACTCTCTTCCCAAACTCTTCAGCATGTGCACACATATGCACACGTTCCTCCCCCCCCCCCCCCCCCCCCCGTGGATGAGGATCAGGGCATTCCCTGCCCCAAAGCAGAGGTTGGCCACCATTATCAGCTTAGTGTAAGTCTCTAGCTTTTCTCATGGCAGGGAATACCCAGCTTGTAGCTGGAATAGATAGCCTGCATGCACAGCTGCTTATGCAGTTCTTCAACTAACTCTCCTCCCTCCCAACAGCCAACCACTGCACTTCCCTCAAATAGCCCAAAGCCTTTTAATCTGCCCTGGTCTTAGATCATGGGGGACCAGATGCCAAGGAAGCAGGAGAAGGGAAAAGCAAAAATCTGGGTTGTCAGTAGGGGACACTTGTCATGAGTAAGGATGGCGAGCAGGGGGCTCCCATCCAGACTGTCAAGCGCATGCGTAGCACTGAGGAATTGGTCAGCCATTCAGAGAGACACAGATCGGGACCGCCTTAACCTTTGGGGTTAAGTACTAGCAATAAACATTAGAGACCAGTTCCTTGTCTCAGCGTGTTTCCTGGCTGTTAGGACAACACTCATGCACATGGTGGTTTTCTAGCAGCTACCAGAACCCACCCCAGAACATTCAGATATATCCGGATGCACACCAATTCCACTGCCAGACAGCATGTCCATCTCTCAATGCAGTTTAGGAACAAGCAAGACCTTGTCAGTCCTGCAGAACAAGCTCCACTCGAAACAAGAGCTGCAGAAAGGAAGCTGAAAATGCTGACTCTGCAATTTGCAGAAGAATCTTGAATAAACCATGCTGAACTCATGCCATCTACATCTTACTGCATCCCAACTTAACATGGAATATACAGTATGGAGCATAAATGTACTAAATTGTCACTTCCTCTTCTCTTTCAGCCTGCACACATATACAAACACACACAACCACAACTGAAATTCAGTAATTTGTAGGTGGTTTAACCTGGGGATGTTATGGGAGTTGTAGTGTAGCGTATTTATAGGGCGTGTGGCCAGGGGAAGCTACACCAGTCCCTAATTTCTATAAAACACATAGGGTCCTGGTTGGATAGGAAAACCTATCTTGTTTTGGTGCCATGAGATGACCTTTTCACCACCAGTTTTTAAGGGGACACCTCTGTGAAGTTCCTTTTACTGCTGAGAGGAGTCACTGAACTGTTTGAGAGGGTACAGGTTGTGGCTAAAAGGTGAGCTTTAGCTGAGGTTAAAGCACTTCTTCAGAGTGAGAATCTTACTGCTATTAACCACACAACACATTGGTGGTTGCCCCAATTTATATTTCCCAATTCATATCTCTGGCATTGCCCCAATTCATATCTATTTGGGGGTTGAGCTCTGTTCAGGGAGAGTGTGGGAACGGCCTACATCAGAAGCTGCTAAGCCACAGAATTGCCCTCCCTGACAAAATTGATTTATTTATTTATCCAATTTGTCCCCATCCATCTCCTCCCTTCGGTGCACTCTTTGCCAGTTGATCTACAGTGATAAAATGGCACAGAGACTGCAAGCTATACTATCATGGGCATCAGAAACTGTGAGATGCAGGTGCTGTGTTGTGATCCAAGTCCTGCCCCTGTTGTATGTGCGTGCAACATCAGTGCATACACAAAAGTGGTGGGGCTTGGACTGTGATGCCGCACATGCCATCTTGCCTATTTTGACACCCACTGCTCCATAGACACTGAACTATATTAGAATCTCCTCCCATTTTGGCTTTGGATGATTCTAAAGAGATGAACCACATCCTGAAAGTCCGCAAAGAAAGATGATTTGTGGACATGCTAATGGAAAAGCCTGTGTCAATTAATGTGCCTATAGCTGAAAAAGCTGGGACTCAAGGAATCCCTAACCCTCTCCCTTCCCCAGAAATAAGGGGTAAGTAAGCAGGTGATATCTTTACACTGTTCATCTTCATCTCTGTCCGTTCCTTCTTGTTGAACTGCCTGGTGAGATGGTGCAAAGCTGTCCGCCCTTGTTTCTTGGCCACCCACAAATGGGAGCTCCTTGACTTCTTACAGTGGTACTTTTCTGGAAAAGAAAAAAAGAATAAGATTAGAATCATGGTACCAATTATCAGACAGGACAGGCTTGTATTTATGTGTTGGCTCCTTCAACTTAGCATTCCGACTTGCCTCCCTTTCCATCCAGAGGTATCATTGTCCCTCGATCTCATTACCTCATTCTAAAATGCTGATTTCAGGAATTTATCTATCTCTCTGCCTTGTATCTCCTGGCTAGCTATTCCTATCACTGAGAATTAATATGAAGTGATTTGTGAAGGGTTCACCCAGCTGCCAGCAGTAGGGCATCTTTCTAAGTGAAATGAACAGTCAATCCAGGAAGGAGAAGGATATCACAGGGTTCCTCAACAATTAGCAATAGCTAAACTAAATCATCTTCTCAAAAAGCAGACCAGAGGGATGAGAAGGAATATTAATTTTACATATTGCTATGAGCTAATCTACCATATTTTTCACAGTAGAACTCTAAATGCAGAAAGTAAGATAAATGTGATTATGTGTGTCTATTAAGCACAATTCCAACAACCTAAGAGATGGCTTTATACATGGACTTCCCCAGATGGACAACACCGAAATCAGATTGACTACATCCTTTGCAGCCAAAGGTGGTGGACATCTATACAGTCGGTAAAAACAAGACCTGGAGCTGACTGTAGTTCAGATCATGAACTTCTTCTTGCACAATTTAGGATCAGACCAAAGAGATTAGGGAAGATCCACAGATCAGCTAGATATGAGCTCGCTAATATTCCTAAGGAATATGCAGTGGAGGTGAAGAATAGATTTAAGGGACTGGAATTAGTAGATAGGGTCCCGGAAGAACTCTGGACAGAAGTTCACAACATTGTTCAGGAGGCGGCAACAAAATACATCCCAAAGAAAGAGAAAACCAAGAAGGCAAAATGGCTGTCTGCTGAGACACTAGAAGTAGCCCAAGAAAGAAGGAAAGCAAAAGGCAACAGTGATAGGGGGAGATATGCCCAATTAAATGCAAAATTCCAGAGGTTAGCCAGAAGAGATAAGGAATTATTTTTAAATAAGCAATGCGCGGAAGTGGAAGAAGACAATAGAATAGGAAGGACAAGAGACCTCTTCCAGAAAATTAGAAACATCAGAGGTAAATTCCAGGCCAAAATGGGTATGATCAAAAACAAAGATGGCAAGGACCTAACAGAAGAAGAAGAGATCAAGAAAAGGTGGCAAGAATATACAGAAGACCCGTATAGGAAGGATAACAATATCGGGGATAGCTTTGACGGTGTGGTCAGTGAGCTAGAGCCAGACATCCTGAAGAGTAAGGTTGAATGGGCCTTAAGAAGCATTGCTAATAACAAGGCAGCAGGAGATGATGGCATCCCAGCTGAACTGTTCAAAATCTTGCAAGATGATGCTGTCAAGGTAATGCATGCTATATGCCAGCAAATTTGGAAAACACAAGAATGGCCATCAGATTGGAAAACATCAACTTATATCCCCATACCAAAAAAGGGAAACACTAAAGAAGGTTCAAACTATCGAACAGTGGCACTCATTTCACATGCCAGTAAGGTAATGCTCAAGATCCTGCAAGGTAGACTTCAGCAATTCATGGAGCGAGAATTGCCAGATGTACAAGCTGGGTTTAGAAAAGGCAGAGGAACTAGGGAGCAAATTGCCAATATCCGCTAAATAATGGAAAAAGCCAGGGAGTTTCAGAAAAACATCTATTTCTGTTTTATTGACTATTCTGAAGCCTTTGACTGTATGGACCATAACAAACTGTGGCAAATTCTTAGTGGTATGGGGATACCAAGTCATCTTGTACGCCTCCTGAAGAATCTGTATAACAACCAAGTAGCAACAGTAAGAACAGACCATGGAACAACGGACTGGTTTAAGATTGGGAAAGGAGTACGGCAGGGCTGTATACTCTCACCCTACCTATTCAACTTGTACGGAGAACACATCATGTGACATGCTGGGCTTGAGGAATCCAAGGCTGGAGTTAAAATCACTGGAGGAAACATTAACAATCTCAGATATGCAGATGATACCACTTTGATGGCTGAAAGCGAAGAGGAACTGAGGAGCCTTATGATGAAGGTGAAAGAAGAAAGTGCAAAAGCTGGCTTGCAGCTAAACCTCAAAAAAACCAAGATTATGGCAACCAGCTTGATTGATAACTGGCAAATAGAGGGAGAAAATGTAGAAGCAGTGAAAGACTTTGTATTTCTAGGTGCAAAGATTACTGCAGATGCTGACTGCAGTCAAGAAATCAGAAGATGCTTAATCCTTGGGAGAAGAGCAATGACAAATCTCAATAAAATAGTCAGGAGCAGAGACCTCACACTGACAACAAAGGTCCGCATAGTTAAAGCAATGGTGTACCCCGTAGTAACATATGGCTGCGAGAGTTGGACCATAAGGAAGGCTGAGAGAAGGAAGATAGACGCTTTTGAACTGTGATGTTGGAGGAAAATTCTGAGAGTGCCTTGGACTGCAAGAAGATCAAACCAGTCCATCCTCCAGGAAATAAAGCCAGACTGCTCACTTGAGGGAATGATATTAAAGGCAAAACTGAAATACTTTGGCCACATAATGAGAAGACAGGACACCCTGGAGAAGATGCTGTTGCTAGGGAGAGTGGAAGGCAAAAGGAAGAGGGGCCGACCAAGGGCATGATGGATGGATGATATTCTAGAGGTGACTGACTCGTCCCTGGGGGAGCTGGGGGTGTTGACGACTGACAGGAAGCTCTGGCATGGGCTGGCTTTGGCTAGCAAATTCTTATGGAGCTCCAGTAAAAAAAAGGTTACTTCAGTCGGCTTTCCAAATTGTTCTTCTGACTAGCCAATCAAAAGTACAGGTCGAATCTAAAACTTCTACTGTTACTTCCCCTGGTGAGATGGGTGCAGTTCTGAACATTCAGGAATTTCAGTTTTTGAGAATATGTTTAGAAATGTGTATTTTAATAAAGCTTTTAACAGCAAAGTTTCACTTCTTTTTCTTTAGTTGCAGGAAAACACGGAAATCAAATTAAATGGATTTACTGGTAAACATATGCAAAAGTGACACGGACTGAAAACAGGCTGATTATTTTATTATATATTAATTCAATCCTCTCTAGTAATGAAGCAGGAAGTTCTCTTACAGAGGCACACTTTATTTTATTTATTTATTTATTTATATTTCAAATTTCTATCACCGTCCATCTCTCCTGAAAAGGGGACTCTGGGCAGTTTATGTTTGGGAGTACTGTAATTAGTGTTCCAGTCATTTCAATGGTGGGATTTACAGATTGTGCTAGGCAATGATTTTTTTAAAGTGTGATTTGTTGAATAAATCACAATTGCTGGGTTCATACTTAACACTATAAGCCAGAGTTTCTCAACCTTAGCAACTTTAAGATGTGTGGACTTCAACTCCCAGAATTTCTCAGCCAGCCAGACAGTTTGGAGAGGAAACAGTAAAATCACCAATGATTTTGCTGCTTTCTGGTTTTTATTTGGAGGGAGATGTATATGTCCCAAAACACAGACCCTTTCCCCTTATAAGAAGGCCCAGAGGCACATGTAGCTTGTCCATCATCTCTCTGTTCTTCTAGGTCAGGCTACACCACAGTTTGGTGTCAAGGGTCACACTTGGCCTTTCATGCCAAGAGATGCACATCAAAAAGGGGAAGGGACAGGATAATCATGGGGGGGGGGGGGTGAGGAAAAAATGAATTAATGTAAACTCAGTATTATTAAAATTAAATTAATATAGTAGATATGATGATTACCTCTAATGTATTTAATATTTTCCCTTTCTGGCATATTAAAATCAGTTAAACAGTAATTTTTAGAGAGGCTGTTTAATTTGGGGAAAAGGGGTGCATGAAACCACAGGACTAAAAAGTCAGGCTCAACTCCTGGTAACTTCATGGACAGGTCAATTTAGTTTCCTTGGCCACAATTACAGAAGTGGTCTGCCACTGCATTCTTGTTTTTTCAATTTCCCAGCATAGACTACAGCTTTGGCATTTTCCACTGGGGCTCCCAGTGAAATACCAACCAGATGCAAACCTGCTTAGTTTTTTAAGATCAGCCAAAGTCAATTAATTGTTTCCACCTCTAGAGGCTACAGAATAGCAATGCCAATTCAAGATCTTCTCCAAAGACGATAAAAGGAATATTTGCTAATGTAGGGGCAAGACTATGCCCCTCCCAATAAGGAATATGCACATTCTAGAGAAACTTTGCACAACTAGGAGAAGATAGAGGCCTTCTCTCACTGATTTAGTAAATATCCAGAAAGGCTTATCTACTTGGAGGCTATGATAAGACGTACCCCTTTCCCATGTATACTTCTCTGCCAATAAGTATCATCAACATTCAGCCTTTGCTACTTTGGATCCTGAGTGCCCTGCTTCTTGAGCCTATTGTTTTACCCCCAAATGTCCTCACCATCCTTTTTTTCACTGAGATGATTCTTTCCACGACTCTTGGTAATATCTTTGAAGGAGAAGAGGAAAAGGACCACTTCGCTTTTCTCATTCTTGATAGGGACAATGTCCAGCAGGCACCAAAAGGCTGTTCCTAAACCAAAGGGGAGAAGAAAAAAATTGAGCTCCATGATTCCCTGCCATCAATAATCACAAGCTCCCCCATCTCTTCCCTAATTCTTCAGGTTGAACCAACCCTGGAAAATCTCTTCTTTAAACCTGGCACAAAGACTAAGTTCATAAACTACACTAAACCCTAAACCCAGGTTAATAAAATATACGTGCTATGCTTATCCAGCATGCTATACCTGAACAAATAAACCATATTATCAATTCACAAGTAATTTATTTATTTATTATAGCTCAAAGTGATGGCCTGGTTCATACCACAAGTGTGAAGACCTTACCTGAGTTTTCCCAACATTCTGAACCACAAGCTATTCTACTCATTTTATCCTAGCCCAGTGTGTGGTGCAAACCCAGACTTGGGATGTCAGTATACCGCCAAACAGCCTATTACCAGCTTCTAATGGGCCCACGTTTCAGGTATGCTTTCTTATAGGGAGAATGACACGTGGGCCTTTTGGTGGGTGTGTCAACAAAATAAATGTATGAACTCAATTCTCTGTCAGCTTAAGGGGCTACCTCCTCATACTTTGACCGATTTATTGCTTATCTTTTTTCATTTAAAATATTGCTTTATGGTGATAAATTATGGGTCCACAACTGATAAAGCAGAAAACAAGGATTCTTCCTTTCTTTTTTGGAAGGAATACAGCTTCCTGCTGATGAACAGCCTAAAGCCTTACCTTCAGCTGAATTTATTCCTGATCCCCTCCCTGCCCCTCGAAAGTAACAGGGAAGGAAAGTTGTATGGAGTTGATTATCACCTTAAAATCTCTTTCCCGTGATTTACAGTCTTTCACAATGTTTCAATTTATCCTAAGAATCTTAATGTATAATGTAAAGCAGATCTTTCTGGAACTGAAGCAGAGATTTGATGTGATAGATCGGAAAGTGGTGGAATGAGAAAGTATCACAAAGAACTAGAATTTACTCCTATTAAAAATTCTGATAAACAATATATTACAGATGTTAAGGCAGGGTTGAAAGTAAATAATGCATTCAAGAAGTGGCTAATTTACAGGGCCTGTTTCATAAGAATCAATTATCATTTTTAAACATTCTTTAGAATGCCAAGCAAGATAAGTCTATAGCAATCTTTCTGGAGAAATTTATACCTGAGATTTTTATAATGCACTAGGAGTATGGAAATGAAACTGTTTATCATGAGGGGTTCTGTTCCATTCAGTAGAAAACTCATCTACTTGCACGACCATCTACCTCTGAGGGTTTCTGTCCAGTTCACCAGATCTGACAGGGTGAGCATGCTCCAGGTCCCCTCCATTAAACAGTGTCATCTTGCAGGGCCAAGGAAGCAAGCCTTCTCTGTCATGGTGCCTGCCCTATAGAACAGGAATCTCACCTGAGATAGAGAGGGCCGAACCCTCTGGGCCTTTCAGAAAGCTATGAAGACCTGACTTTTGCCCCAGGCATTAGGGCCAGGACGTTAAGGGAGCCTGGTACATGTTTGTTTGGCAAAATTGCTGTATAGGGCCTTGGTTTTTCTTCTAAGTATTGGATTGTTTCTAATTTTGGTCATTTTGTTTTTGTTTTTGTTTTGTAAATTGACTGCTCACCACCCAGAGTTATATATTCAAGATGGGCAGCCATATACATTTTCTAAATAAATAAATATTAATTGTAGTTGCAACTTGGTCTTATTTCAAACACTGGAAAGTAAACCAGTGGATAAATAGATACAACAACTAATAATGATAATAAAGTGTTTTCTTTTAAGTGCTTTTATTAAAATAGTGGTTCAGGGGTGTGTGTGTCTGTGTATAACTTGTATTAAGATTTTTTAAAAGGAAGAAAAAAACTAATACAAGAGAAGAACTGGTGGCAGAAGGATATAGTTGTCTTCTTTACAATTATTAGAAAGATTTAAAATAGAGAAAAGAATTTATGGTTTTGAACTTCATAAGACAGTTTGAAATAGAATTGTGTATCAACGATGGATATATTATTGCTAAAGTGTATATATTTTTATTGAAATTTGAAACAGAAGAAGTGAAAGAATGCATGATAAAGTGGGCTAAAATGTTTGTAATATACAGATGGAACATTGGGAACTATGTGGCTGGAAGGGTTGAAATTTATACTATGTTATAATCTTAAGGAGAATTTTTATAAAATGATGTACCATTGATATCTGTCACCAGAGAAATTGTCTAGAATGTATAAAGGCACTTCAAAATTATGTTGGAAATGTGAACAACAAGAAGGGACATTTTATCATGTTTGGTGGATGTGTAAAAAAGCTAGAAAATTCTGGATTCAAATACATACACTGATTCAGAGGATTTTGAAGATTAATATACAATTGAGACCAGAGGTTTTTCTTTTGGGATTGATGGACAAACAGTTGGGAAAAAGTCATGGAACTTTGTTTTTGTACATGAGAACTGCAGCGAGATTATTGTATGCACAAAGATGGAAAGAGTCAGCATTACCCACAATGGAGGAATAATTGGTGAATATGATGGAACTTGCTGAGATGGCTAAATTGACTCCTTTGATCAGAGAAAAGGCAATATCTACATTTATTGCTGAATGGAAACCCCTTATGGACTTTTTGCATAAAACAGAAACAAATGAAGTTAAGATTTATGGTTTTGATGCTTAGACAGGATAGGTTATAGAAAGAAGAGAGTTATGGTGTAACCATAGATAAGAGGTAAATTTATAATTGTACTTCCAACTGCTGCAAAGAAGATCAGAAGCTACTTTGTATCTTTTTTCTTTCTTTTCTATTTTTCTCTTACTTTTTTCCCTTTCTTGCACTTTTAGCTTTCTCTTTAATTTCTTTCTTTTTCTTTTTCTTACTTTATATCAGTTTGTATTAGTTTTTATCTTCCTTTTAAAAAATCTTTAATAAAAATTATATATATAAAACAATAGTGGTTCTGGTCTCTGGAAACTTGTAGCTACTTGGAAATCTAGTTGGAATCGATCTCTTAGCAGCAGCAAAAGACCTGTTTTATGGGCATTTGATGACCTCATAAAATCTAGATTAGAAAAGAATGGCTGCCAATAAAACTGAATCTCTGTGTGCCTTTCCAGATGTTTTTGGATTGTAATTCTTTTCAAACCCAGCCAACGCTCTAATGACAATGGATTATGGAAGATGTAGTTAAAACATCTGGAGGGGGCATCCTGCTGATCTTTGCCTATATCCTTCAACTCTAAATATAGCACAGAGGTGAAATAATCATTGCTTTTGGCACCAGGATGGATTAAGAACAGCCACACTGAGAATTCATTTCAGAGGTTTGCAAAGCCCAAGCTGCTTAGGGGCTTTGTCATTTAAGAAGCCACAAAACCCATCATCTCAAATTGCCTTTAAAGAAAATGGGCATCCTGGGCTCACACTGGAACACTGTTTTGGCTTTCCACTGGAAATACTTTGCTTCGTAGGGTTGTGGGGAAAACCAATTAATTGTGCATTCTGCATTGCCCTATTAAACTCCAGGACATTGTCTATTCTGCAATCCAGATAATCCACTTATAGAGGATTCCCCCAATTCTGTCATCTAAAAGGGTTCAGATACTGCAGAAGTCTCCCTGTGCCAGTAGAGAGGAGATCCATCACCAGGGATTTGTCTTCTGGCTTTGCCTTCCCTGTTTTGCACATGGAACCTCCCATCAGCGAGTCAGGGAGCTGCTCTTTAATGGGGTGTTCCAGGGGTGGGTGGTGCTTATGGAATTCCTGGAGGCAAAGCCCACTTGTTCAGGCTTATGATCTAATGCAGCCTCAGTGGGAAGGGAATTAAATTCTAAAATCCACCAAGGCGGGGGAGGGTCTGGAAACCTTACCTCTACCTCCTATTTTGGCAATCTATGTTCTGCTTTGGATGCACTGTGGTTTCCACGAGCTATTTCGGTCAAGCCATCTTTAAATTGCACTGCCCATCAATGTCTGTGAACCATTTCCCTATCCATCCCACTTCCCATTCTACAATTCTACAACTTGTATACAGTAGATCATGCAAATTGAGCACTAAAATTTCCTTCCTTCCTTCCTTCCTTCCTTCCACTCTGGCAGGTTACGAGCAAAAGCAGAAACTTAGAGTATATAGGCTACCAGGCAGACTTACAGACTAGAAACTCTCCCTTTAAAATACGAAGGCTAAAATTCTGAGGACCCTGACTTATGTAACTACTGACTGTTTTTGCAGTTGCAGAATTCATACAAAACTACACAGTGGGCTCTTATTTTACATATAGGACAAAAGGAATTCTGCATCTCTTCATCCCACAGCAAATGTGTCGGCACATCAGATAAAACTCTGAGCTGGATGTCCTCAGGTTCTGTTCTAAAACCTGCTGTCCTCATGTCCTTTGCAGTCCCCTTCTGAAGGAGAAGAGAGTCACCTGAAAGGGCTTCCCAAAACTCACCGCCCTTCTTGCAGAAGCAGACCTCTGTCTGGAATTCCTGCTTTCCTTCCAACACCTTCTCGATGCGTTGCAGAACAGCTTCGCTGGTCTCGCTGCCAGAGAGGAAGCGGCAGCTACAGTTTTTCTGCATGACTTCTGTTCGGGCAAAACCAGTGAGGTCGCAGAATCCATCTGAACAATAGACAATGGGGAAGCCACGATGTACTTGCGCGTTTGCCAGAAGGAAGTTGCTATCTGTGAAAGGCACAGAAGAAAGAACGTGGCCCTGAATTAATACATCATCCTGGAAATAGCTGAGGGATCAAGTGCTAGTTGTGATTTCAACCCCAGATGGTTTTATGGAATGCTGTCTTCCAACAGTGAAGCCAAGGTGCCCCCCTGCCCCTGCTGTTGGCTAAATAAATGACTGCACATCCAATCATCAGTTTACCATTTCCGATGGTATTGTTTCAAAAGCCTGCAAAATCTCTGTGTCGAGAGGAGATGAAAGACACTGTGCGTGTATGAAAGTGCTGTTGGCAACTGCACTGAATGTCTTAAGACAGCCTTCCAAAGCTGGTGTTCTCCAGATGTATTCAACTTCCTTAATCCCTACCCTACACCTCTGGAGGGCACCAGGTCAGAAAAGGCTGTCTTAAGAACTGCTTCCAGCCAGATATTTAATTAAAATGCATAAAAAAGAAAAGCATCTCTGAGCACAAATTAAGGAGCTTTGCCAGGGGCATCCATGGGGGAGATGTAAAAAAATCCAGAGGGTGCCCATGAAAGACCCATCCTTTTTTTAATATGCATCACATGTAAAAAAAAGTGGGCAGTCTTCAGTTGTGTGGCTGCATCCAGTATCTTGACTTTTTGTCTCCCTGCAGACCTCCCTGATCTTTTATTGCCCCCTACCCTCACGAAAGTATAATTAAAGAACCCAGTTTTTTCCAAGGCACAAGGCCAGGTTCCTATTCTGCCTTTGTTCTTCTGACAAGATGCAGTGCCCAGTCCCTCCTTGGATAATACAGCAGGAACACAGTCCAAATAATATTTGCCAAGTATTTCTTTATAAGAATTTGATTAAGTTTCAAGCAAATATAAAAACTACAGAAAAACAAAAAACCACAAAGAAAAAAAAGAAAAAACTAAAAAAGTGTAGAAACACAAGAGAATTTTTTTCAAAATTACAAAAAGAGGTGACTTCCGACTTTTAACAGCAAGGATATACAACAGTATTCTATAATCAATCCCTTACTCTATATTATACCAAAATCACATTATTTCTATAAAGCATTCCATTGGCACATTATAAAAACCATTAAATACAGTTTCTCCTTCCCCTTATATTTAAAGAATATAAATTTTTTTTTAAAAATTCCCTTCTCACCCCCCATGGGTGGCATGTGTCTTCCTCAACCTCAGGTCCCTTAGCTGTCCCTAGCACTGCACTCTTCTGGACAGAGAGCTCTGATGTTGCTCCTGGGATCTGTTGGAGCCCTGCTTGGGAGCTCCCGCTTGGGAGTCACAGCCCCAAGTCCCCTACTACCACCAGGACCACTTTGGCCTTCACTTTCCACATCTTCTCTAGTTCCTCCTTCAGGCCCTGGCACTTCTCCAGCTTCTCATACTCCTTCTTCCTGATATTGCTGTCGCTTGGCACTGCTACATCTATCACCACCACTCTTCTGATCCTTGTCTACTTACACAATGTCTGGTTGATTGGCCAGTACCTGCCTCTTCGTCTGGATCTGGAAGTCCCACAGGATCTTAGCCCTGTCATTCTCCATGACCTTCTGTGGAATCTCCCATCTTGACTTGGGGGGGGGGGTCTAGCTGATACACTGTGCAGATGTTCCTGTACACAATGCCAGCTACTTGGTTGTGCCGTTCAGTGTATGCTGCTCCTGCCTGCATCTTACACCCTGCCGCTATGTGTTGGACTGTCTCTGAGGCCTCTCTGCACAGTCTGCACCTTGGGTCCTTTCTAGTGTGGTAGACCCCTGCTTCTATGGATCTGGTGCTTAGTGCCTGTTCTTGTGCTGCTATGATTAGTGCCTCAGTGCTGTCTTTTAGTCCGGTCCTTTCCAGCCACTGGTAGGATTTCCCAATGTATTATCTATGTACAGTATGTATGTATGTATGTATTATACATTGGGAAATCCTATCACTGGCTGGAAAGGGCTGGACTATATATATATCTCCTAATCTACTCCCCCCCCACAAAATAACATTTATTTAATTATTTCCTTCCTACTACTATTCTATACATTCCTGTCTACTATAATAAAGATCAAACTAAAAAACATACAAATTGTCTGCCATTGACTTGATAATACAACAATTTTAATAATCTTAATCATATTAAACTCAAAACCAGACATTTATTTTTTATTATACCTTAATAATCTTAATCCAAATTGTTAAAGATAAAAGACAGACCCTAAAGCAATCCAGATAAATATTCTTAAACCCTTATCCCACTTCAAAATAAACCAGAGCATTTACATATCCCCACAATGTGCACAGAGCTTTTTTCTTAAAAAAATCAAACAGTTTAACTGCCCCTCTTAAGAACTCCGACTTCTCTTCAGGAGACCTCCCATACATAATGACCTCTTCTTTTTCATGGTATTCCATCAGAAGATCAATTTCATTTATGGCTTGCAACTCGATCTCTCCCTTTAATTTCTTCAACTCGACTATCCAATCTTCATCCAGCATCTCAAGAGAAATCCTGATCTCACCCTTAGAAGAGACATTTCTGTCGCTGTTAAATTCCTCAGTTTCATCCATGACATCCCCAACCAGATGACACATTTTAGACCTCATATTTTCCACAATGTCCTGAATGCCTTGCATAAAAACTTGGTAGGAATCAGAAACAATCTGTTTAAAATCTTGTTGGAAGTCAGAGAAAGTCTGTTTAAAATCCTCCATGTCTCACGCAGTAGACTATGGCACCCCCTAGGAGCTTAACCAGTGAAAGTTGAAGATATGAAAGAATTCTGGAATGTGTTTACACAAGCAAAAGTGAGATATGCAGACAGTTCCCCAGGGAAAGTAGAAGCAGAAAACTGAAAGTTCAAATCAGCCAATTCAACGGGTAGGAAAATACTAATATCTTCAAATTTAGTACAAAAATAATAACAGGGAGACAATTATTTACTCTCAATCCTCCTTAATATTTGGATGGAAAACAAAGTCCAAAACTTAAAAAGATTTTTAAAAAAAACTGATCCCAAAAATAACGATAAGCACCAAGAGAACCTGCTTCTCCTTGCTGTAGAAAGCCTCTCTTGGGGTATGTGTACTAAATGGGGTGGCTGGTCTTAGTGTCCCTTTAAGGCTACAGCACAGCTTGGAAATGGTGATGTCCCAGCCTCCCGGCTAGCTCTTACCAGTTGAGCGCAAACACTATTTGTGATCTTCTGGCTGCAAGAAGCCGTCCAGAGGACAGATGGGGTGATTCCAGGTGTTTTCTTTTTTCCAAAAAACACTCCTGGGCTTCAGGAAAAACCTGCTTGAGCCCAAGAAAACTGCTGTGTTGTCCGTTCTGCCCACTGAGCCTGCGGGCACAGCTGTTCAGTCTGCCATGTCCCCACCGGAAGTCAATATTTGCCAAGTATTGAGGTTCACTGCAATTCTCCATCAGAAACCTTCATGTATGATGTGGCAATATCTTCCATCCCACATTTCATTACAGGCCTTTTCCCACAGAACTCTGCATTTTTAAGGTCAGGAATAAAGGATAAAGTCTCTGCTGCTTTTTATTTCCTTCTCATGGAATTAGAATTCAGGCCTGTTTTTGTTGTGTCACCTGCTTAGTGGTGCTCCCAGCCTAGGGAGTCTCCTCTGTGCCTGCTGGTCTCTGGAGGGCTTTTGAAAGCTGACTAAATCTCTTTTGTTTACACTGGACATTTTGTCTCTCTGCTACTTGATGATGCTGAGGCCCAGCACTAGTACACAGAACATTGCTGATGCCAGCCGCACCTCCTTCACAAAGAACGGCATTATAATTAGTGATGGGCAGCTGCTATTTCCCTAAATGTCTTATAATTACACTTTAACAAGACACTGTGGAAATTAACAAGGTTGCCATTCCATGGTATTTAGAATGTTAGTCTATTGTAACTATATTATAGAAATTAGGCTTGACAAAGAACTCCAGAATGTATGATGATTGCACTTCCTTTTAGAAAAACCTGTCTTGGCATCTAGAGATGCGGTCATGCCTTCCCTGTTTTATGTTATTTTGCCCGTCAAACTGGAGTCAGCCAGTTCAGGGCTTCTGATCTTGACAGCATTATTTAACAAAGACAAGGAACCAGAGGGAAAGATTGTCTGGAGTTTGGGAGTGTGATGTCACCAGAACAGAGACACGCCCAGTCAATTTCTCTCCAAGGAAAAGCTTTAATTTATTGTAAAGACCAATAGCATGCAAGCTGAAACTTACAAAATTAATACCAGTTTCTATCAAAGCCAGTGCAAAGACCACTGGCCTTGACAGAAACTGGTATTAATTTTGTAAATATACAATAATACACTTTGATTGTTTAACAGACATGTTTCCCTACCAAGGTGAAACAGGGCAGCAGACTTTTAGTGGTATTAATGGCAGCCCAGTGGCAGGGAGATAGATGATCAAATGAGGAATCTATCTGTAACAATGACAGTTTTCTCCTTCTGGGGAAATAGCGATTGGAGCACTGCTTCTTATTTTCAGGGTGACTCCCTATCCTAATCCAAGAAATGTGCTTTGCACACACTGTGCCCCAGGGGTGGAACCTCTCAGGCCTGCCCTGATGCAAGTGTCTTTGAATGTCATGGCTAAGTGTACAGTCTGCTTTGGAAAAATTCAGGGATTGCTAGGGTCAGATACTGAACACTTGTCCCTGCTGGTGGTGAGAAGAGATGCGCACTTGAAATAAAATTCGGATAATGAATGAATGGGTATGGGTGTGTTTATATGTGTGTACGAGTATCTCCAAGGATGAAAGGAAGGCTTGAGCAGGAGGCTTTCCTATTTTTCTTTTCTCTCTCCTATCCCCCACCCACCCTGCTTTCAAACACACATAGTGAGTCGCAGGCTGAATGTTCATGCATTCAAGCAAACCCTGCCAAAGAACACGTGGCAAGTCACCTCATACACTAAGACTTACTTAGGGAAATGTGTGTGTTTTGAGCCATGTATTTAAACTAAATCTTAGCAGATTTGTATTACTTAAAAAACAAACAAACTATGCACTCAAAGCAGGTTACTGTACAAAGAATCAGGTGCATCCACAGAAGAGTAAAGAAACGTCAAGGTGGATGGTGGTAGCAGCTAGCTTAACTTCTTTTGATAAAAGCATGGTGACCTTGTCATGCTGTAGTGATGTTAAATTATTTTAGACTCTGGAATTCATGGGGTTGTGTGGAGGAGGGCGCTTGCTGGATCAGTGTTGCTCAATCTCAGCAACTCTAAGATGTGTGGACTTCAACTCCCAGAATTCCCCAGGCACACATCTTAGAGTTGCCAAGGTTGAGAAACGCTGCTCTAGTGCTTAGCAATGCTGCAGTGGATCGGTTCTACCACCATTACACCAGGGTTAAATTAGAACCAGGGTTCAGCCCTGTGTTCTGTTTTCTATGCTGATCTTATATTTGGGGGCAGGGGATACTCATAAGAAGGATAACTAGGCCAGGGTGTATGTTCAGTGTATCTATCCCTCCAGAATATAAGTTCCATGCACACTTTGAGCCTTTGCACTTTTTTACACAATGGATTGGACATGCATCTGAAATTATGGGCCTAACTGAGCAGACCTCAGGTTCGTGATCTTTCCTCTGCGTTTGGCAAAAAGGCTTTCCTTCCCATTCTATCCTAACCCAGTAGGAGTGTAATTTGCAGTCACCTCAGGTCAGAGCTTGGATTAATTTGGGAGGGGCAAAAATGTATGTGTGTGTCTGTCAAAACATAGTTTGCATCTGTAGCTAAGTCTACTATTTGGCTTCTAGACTGCAGGATTAGGGGGGTGCTTAGATGGCTGCGTATTAAAATGTGCGCTCTCCATGGTCCTGAACATCATGCTCACATCCTCTTGTTCTTTTGCTCTCTTCCCACACCATGAGACTGACTGCCTGTATAGGTACCAGAACTGTAGCCTGTAAGCTCCATATCCAAGGGGACCCCAATGAACTTTCAGGCTGAGTGTCAGTAAAAAGTATCTAATCACTGGAGTTCTCCCAATAATCTAGAAATATTATTTGGGGACAATCCAAAAATTATTTTAACATGACAGGTCTGTTCAAGTTCTAACTCTTTGTTCAGATTGCATTTTCAGCTGTAATGAATAGGATTAGCAAATAAGGAACTGGCAGCTATATTCAGTTTTGTCTTAGGCATGAAATATCACTGTCACTCCTTAAAAGCAGTCACTTCCACACACTAAAATAATGTTTTATGCTGCAGATTTGTAGAATTGGTAATAGGCTTATAAACAGTTAAGGCCCAAGTGTTTCCTTTATATTTTATAAGCTTGTATCAAATAAAAGCACAGAAAACTCCTTGGGGTTCACCTATAGAAGAATGCTGAGTGGAAGGATCAGGAAGAGAGAGTGAGACAGGATGGATGAACTTATAAGTGAAATATCTTCATTTTAGTTGGCCTTAGTTATTATCTGTGCATCATGGATTCTTCACAGAGCTCAGAGACTGATAATACTTGGAATGCAGGGTGTTATGTTTCAGAAGATGGAGAAAAAACAGCTCATCTAACTTAACTTGATCTTAACTAATAGAGAAACATTCACCAATAAAATTAAAGTAATGGAGCTTTGGTGAAAACTGACCATTTCATCCTGACAGTCATGATTTCATGAAAATGCAGAGATATAGAACTAGAGATAGCTGATTTAGAAATAACCTATGTGAAAACAATGGCATCTGCATGGTGACAGGAGGCAGAATGTCAAAAGCAACATTGCAGCATTATGACACAAGTTCTGCCCTTTTGTACATGCATTGTGGCATAACACACATGTACAAAAGGGGTGGAGCTTGTAGCATGATATTGTCATTCTGATGACAGCAGGAAGCTCCTGCAGCAGCCCATATGTGAAAGGGATCTTTGCACTGTAGTTGATCACAAACTCTACATGAACACGGAACATGAAACAGCTGCAAAAAAGAGGAAATATAACTTTAGACTGCTTTAAGAGAATTTGGACCTAGTTTTCAACTTATTGGAGATAATGGCCCCACTTTGTTCTCTGTTAGTCAGACCTCATGGGAGTATTGTATCCAGAGCTGAGTAGCACATTTTAAAAGGATGTACACAAATTGAAAAATATATTGGGCACGGGGAAGGTCTATGAGGAAAGATTGAAGGATCTAAGCAAGTTTTATACAGAGAACAGAAGATTAAAGGGAAACATAATTTTCTCTTCAAATATTAGAAAGGCTATCACATTAAAAGATGGAGGGCTAAACCTCATATATTCAAGTTATAGGTGTGGATATTAGTTGAATATTAGGAGGCAGGTCAACTATGGGTCTTAGTTGAAGAAAGGGATGATAGGTTCATGCTAAAGATCCTCAAGCAGAAACTGGTTTGCCATTGGTGATGTTCCTCTGGATCTGGCTCTTGCTCTAGTTTAAGTAGAAATGGAAGTAAATGTTATACAAAACCCAGCGAAGTCCATAATTATGTACAAGTGAGATCACTAACTCAGTTCACTGTACAGAGATTTATAGCAACTCTTCAGTGTCTTAGATCAAAGTCTTTCCCAGATATATCTGAAAAGATCAGGGTTTGAACCAGGAACATTTTGCATGCAAGAAAATACCCTAATGCTGAGTTATGACCCTTTTCAGATGATCTCCCATCTAGAGAACTTAATCTGCTAAGCTTCAGCAATGGCATCAGAGGGCAGGATGGATGATATTTTGTCAAGAAATGCAAAACATTTGGTTAAACGTATGAGTAATAGCTTCCTTCTCCATGCCTATACTTCTATGATTCTGAAATCTTTCCTTCTGTGTGATGAAGAGATCTGTGAAATCTGGATGTTTTTGTTTTTGTTTTTCCAGCTTAGATAAACCAGATCAAATGTTGTGTTTTATTTACTTTGCATCTCTTTTTAAGATCCACATAGTTCTAATGGACAAATTAAGACAGAAGGAACTTGCCAAAAACAGGCCCCAGATATTCAGATTCCAGGCTCTATAACACTGGATAGGTCATGAGGACATGACATTTCTGTGATGGAGATAATCCAACAACAGCCATTCATGATGGACACAATGAAGTTTGTGAATTGAAAATCCAAAGCAATTGAGCCCCAGGATGAATGAATTTCACAGAGTCTGTGAAATTGATATTAATCCCTCAATATGCAGCAACCATGCATGATCCTTGAAAGAGCTCCCCAATTACAGTGAATTTGAACAGTCAGTTCTGGACATCCATCATTTTCTGCTTTAACCAACATGCACAAGCTGGAGATAGAAGCAAAGAGCCCTGGTTCTCCAATGTCCTTATTCTAATTCATTAAATATCAGCCTTCTCATAGTACAAGCAGGAACTCAGGATTCCTGGCTTAGTTCCAAAATTGACTAGGACTAACCTTATCTCACTTATATTACCAACAATCCCTCTCTCCTGCTCTCAGATGTATGATGGCAGATATTTTATAGATCATCAGAATCACTCTTCATTATTGATTTCTGTGTTCCAAACCATTAAAAGTTATTTGTCTAAACTCTGTCTGAGCCTTCATTCCCACACTTCCCCGAACTCATTTTCAAATACAAGAGTCATCCAAGAATATAAGTTGCAAAATGAGTGTATTTGAGCACATGTGCACCTTTTCTCACACCACAGTGTAAGAACCCACACAAAAACTCCTCAGAGTGTATTTAGGAGCTGTCCAAGGTGCTAGACAAGGACCCTCCTTGTATTTATTTTGTTAATATTCTGCTTTTTGTTTGGGAGCACAAGACAGCATACATAACACTCCCTCCTATCTTTTCCCACAAAAACCAAGTTGAACTGGACAGAACCACTGACCGAGTAAGCTTCCATAACCAGAGTGGATTAGAATCTGGATCTCCTGGCTCCTAGTCCAGCACCTTCATTGCTACACCCTACTTGGTCTCATTCTGTTTAACTGATAGCAATCCAGATTCTTTTGGCAGCCCAGAAGAATATGAAAGCTAGATAGCAAGGGAACTTACAAATATGAACCATCCTTGTGGCTTCAGTCCAGGCGAAGATACTTTATTTATGATCTTACATGATAAAATATTCCAAAGAACCCTGAAACTTGCACATGATTATGTGTCCTCTGACTTGCCCTAATTGTACAGGGCATTCTTTAGCCCAGACCAAACACCTGTGCCGAGATCTAGAAAAACTATATAATTAAGATGTATATTGTCATTATATACATTCTCTTCTACAAAAGTTAATTATAAATGCCTCTTTTTCAGATATTTGCACCAGATCATTGTGGGTATAGTGAAGAACAAAGAGATAGGTAGTGATAAAATGCAGGATTGGGGTTAAGAGCGAGGGAGACCCAGATACCTTTCCTTATGGAAGCATTTCCAAGTCAGTCTCCATAATAAAATGCTGAATTAGTTTCCATTGATCTTTCTGAAAGCATTTAAATCCTTCTCCTCACACCCCAGCCCAATCCACACCATCAGAATCCTCTTAAGGGAAAATCCTCTAGCCACAATATGGCATTTTAGATATTTCTTTTAAAACAGGCATGATTGCTACACCTTCCTTTTCTGTTCACATCCTTCCACCTAGGCAAAGTGGGTTGTAAGAAAGGGAAGGAAAAGAGACTATCCTATGCTTAATTTAAATCAATGTCCCAAACCAGGAATTTATGGGTTTTAAATTAAGAATAGAATACCATTTATAGCACATGTAAAATGAAGTTTATTTATTACACCAATCCCAAACCCATCTAGAATAAGGAGGCAGAGCTTTCATATGACATAGTCTTAATCCCTGCACTTTCTTACCCGTGTTTCTTTTATTTATTTAATTTTTAATGTACAACCAGTCTTTGCTGTCAGGGTTTGCCTAAAAATTCCTCCTATTAGCCTGAAATATAGAGGAATGACTGTGTTGGTGCTAATGAATGAGAATTAAAATGAGCTTTGCATATAGGCAAAGTGCTATTGATTCATATATTTATTTATTATTCAAATTTTGCTACCGCCCATCTCCCCCAAAAGTGGGGAGGTGTTTTCTTCCTGAAAAGACTCCGTATGTCCTGGATAGTCTACTTCTTATGCCATATATGAGCATTTATCTAGTAATGGAGGGATAATGTTCTGTGCAAAAGCTCCAGACCATTTTTAATAGTTTCATATGCCTAAGGATGGAGTCTTGGTAAATTACTTTGGTTAAGTGAAACCTGATATACATTGATCCAACTGGGCCTTTGCTTGAAAACACGTTCTAGGGTTTGAGTCCAGGTACAATAAAACTAACCGAAGTCAACCATTTATCACTTTGCATATGGAATTTTTTTTTCAAAAAGGAAAAAAAAATAGGGCTACTAGACTGAAAAAAAATCTAGGCAGCCATTAGAAGGAAACAGAGTGAGACAAAATCGGAAAACTACTCAACCAGAGCCCTCTAGGCAATTCCACTGCTGATTCCCGAAGTGCTGCTATATAAAGGGCTCATAGTTGTAAAAGACATCTTATAGTAGGACTGCCATATCTGGGCTGCAAGAATCTGGATCACCACTAGATTGGCAGCAAAAGAATAAAGAACATTCTAACCCTTGGCTGCCATCTAGCGGTGATCCAGATTTGTAACCCAAATATGCTGGCCCTAAAATAAGGACCAACAGACCATTAAGGGGTTGAAGGTCTAAATCAGTTTCCCCCATCCTAATGACATCTAGATAGTGTGAACTTCAACCCCCATATTGTGGACAGTAGTTTAAAAGTTGAGTTCTCATTTCCAGAGAGGTAATTCCTGGACATGGAGATACAAGATATGGGTAGCCCAAAGAGTTCACTGGCGTTTAAAATTGATTGGTTGGTTTATACAGTGCTGAAAACTTGCTGTTACAAGTTTGTTGTATATATTGTATAGTCTGTACAACCTTGACTTTAGACCAGAGGATCTAAATGTGCCTTACATTCTTTTGTTTTCCAGAGAGTTTACAGGTCTGACCAGTTATCACACTTAAAACATCTAAGAAGGTCAGCAATTTATTCCAGCCAATTCTGGGAGTTGAAGTCCTCACAGCTTAAAGTTGCTAAGGTTGAGCAACATTGCTCTAGAAGTTTCAAAAGCAAAAGGTTCTCACAGCCACGGAGATTACAGAATAGCAAATTGAAAAGTTCTTAAAGCAAGTGATGGGTGCAACTCATACTCCTTACTTACAGGTTGCCCTCTGCCCCACCTTGGGCTGTTGTTTCAAAACCCACGTACCTGGTGCTTTACCAAAGGAGGTGGAGAAGGGGCCCTGCCCCCCTGGAAACTAGAATTTAACATGCCCCAATGACAGAGGGGGGAGGGAAAAAGAGGGACAAAGACCACAATGGTACCTTTAATCCCAGAGGGGGGACCATCTTTTCTACCATCACCTACCAGGAAAGAAAAACTCTACTGCACATACTCAGAGGCACTCTCCTAGACAGACCCACATTTTCTGGGTCTGAAAAGAGCAGGGTGGCCTCCGATCAAGATTTTGGGGCAGACTCCCTCCCTTCATCCTAAACTCAGCAAAACTGGCTCATCCCATTGAGGAGTGAATACACACGATCCTTGAGGTCAGCCAATGGTTTAACTGCATTAAGGAAAGAGAGATCTGGTGTGACTTCTTATGGGGAGGGAGAAAGATTTAAAATGTTCCGGCTCCCCTCCCCAAGCTAGGCTTGCCTAAAAAAGACTTCTATTTTTTTTTACCATTCCTCCCGTCTCCTTTCACACGTCTCTTTTCACACGTGCGAACAAGCATAGTTCAACAGGGAGCGCAAGTAAATAACTTCGACTGTTTATTGCGTGACCCCTAAAAATGACAGGCTGAAAAGCCAAAGGACGGGGTTCAGCTAAACAGCCAAAACTGGGGGCCGGGGGGGTGGCTTGTCCTACAACTGCAGGGGCCTGTCCGCTCCCGAAAATATCGACCTTCTCCGGATGGGGGAGGGACGGGTGAGAGTATCTCAGGTTGCCGCTCGGAGAAAGACAAAGAGGGTCTTTCGGCTCTTTGTTAACTCGGGAGCGGGGAATCAGGGGAGACGGGCGGAGGAAGAGCCGGCGCACAAAGCGGGCCGGGAGGGCGCAGGAGGAAGAAGCGAGGAAACGGCGCGGAAAGCCCGTCATTGTTCCTGGGATTGGAGCACATACCTCGTATCTTCCTCACCACCACCACCCAAAAAAAAATCTGGCTTTCCTCTCGACGCTCAAAGAGACGGAGGGGGGGTGTCTTCAGGTGAGGTGGCCCCTCATCCCGATTTCCCTCCCCTATTCTTCTCAAGTGTTTCAACTTTCCAAGCGAGAGTAGGGGGCGCGTCCGGGAGAGAGGGGGAGAAAAGGCTCTCTGGGTGCGGAGGAAAGGAGGAGAGCGAGAAATCCAAGAGTTTGCCCGCTCCCTCCAGTGAACTCCGCGAGGGGACCAGGGCGGTGCCGCAGAGCTCTGCCGCCCGCCCTCCACACACAACCCCGGCCGACGAGATCTCTTCCCAGTGGAGGGGAGTTCCAGAGGCCACTTACGTGTCCCATCGAACCTGTTGGCGATGTTGTCGAGGAAGGTGTTCTGCGGGGCCAGCAAGCCTTTCATCACCGGCATCGCGGCGGTGGCACCACCATCGGCGCCCCGCTACCTCCGCGGGGTCTGCTGGCCAGCGGCGAGAGTCCAGGCGCAGCCGCGGGGGGGGGGGCGAGATGGGGCGGGGGCGCGCCGCGTCCCGACCGGGGCTGGCGCGAGGGGAACGGCGAGGCGAAACAGCTGCCTGAGAGCCTCACCGCCTCCTGCCCGCCCGCCCGGCTGTCATTTCCCTCCCCGCTAATCCCAGCCGTGCAATTAACGGGCTGGCGCGGACGGCGGGGCTGGGGAGGGATCCGGAGGGATCCCGCCCAGATCTCAGCGCCCGCTCTCGCTCGCGCGCGTTCCCACGAGCGGCATCTCAAGCGCTTCTCTCGGTGCACCGCGTGCAAACTACGTGGAGACCCCTTGGGCAGAGTGGCCTTGCCCTCGGAGCCAAAAAGAGCTGGCACCGGGTAGATTAATTGAGCAGATTTCTTCTTTTTCCCTTCTTTGGGTAGCCACAAAAGGTAGAAATAAAAGGCAGCGTGTGCAACAATAGCCCCGCTGGCTGTGTTCAGGTGGTAGACTTAACCCGGGCACGCAATTAACCCATTCTCTGGGTTCACACAATAGGACAAGCCTCAAAGGAAGCTAAGCTTCCTGTGTTGGGGGAATACATTTCCTACCTTTGTCACTGACCTGTTCGTTCTGCGACCACAACGAGATGCTCATGCCATCATCCATCAGAAGAACATAAGTCAGGTCCTATTTCTATTTGCAACTTAAGAAAATGGAAGAATAGCAATTTTTCGGTGCTGGATTTTCACAGCCAGGGCTGTGCCACCACTAAGAAGTCTCCGTGCCCCTTTCTCTCTCTCTCTTCTTTCTCTGAAATTGTGGCCCGGGGAGTCGGGGAACCATAAGCACAACACAGACTTCTGGGCTAACTTGTGTGAAAGCTCTGGCTTGGTGACTAGTTCATGCTAAAGAAGCAGGGTCTCACTGAATGCTGAAGCTGAAACCCAGGCTAACAAACAATCGCTGCATCCATATTTACCCAAACAAATCCCCCTTTATGAAAAGTCAGGACTGACCATTTAGGGAGGCCTTTCAATTCCAAGTGCCTCTTCTTCGGATATTTGCACCGCTGTCTATCCCTGTGGGCTCCCCACCCCACCTTCACAAAACTAGCACCAAGGCGCTGTCAAGTTGGGTCGAGCGCCCTGTGCAGCTCTCAGACTACAGACAGCTCAATTCGGCAGTGGTGAAACTGACTGCTGGCCCTAATGAATCTGGGGGCTTTGGTGCCTGCTGTCCACATAGGGGACGCTGTTGGATTGAACTGCAGTTTAATGCTGGTTAGAAACCAACTACTGCTCAATTTATAAAAAGTGAAGAAGATTAAAAAAAGGAAGAACATTCTAAGTGGAACTATTTCTATTCAGGCCAAGGTTAGCTTAATTTGTGCTAGGATTCTGCACAGTGAGGAAGCCCCAGATAAGAAAAGTGTTCCTGAACATGAGCAAACTTTGTACTAACCACAAAGAACTCTTACACAGTTTGAATTACAAGTTCCAGATCAGACTGCCTGGACGGTCAGGAACACAAAAGAATCTAGCACACAAAGAGATTTGGAGTTGCCAGCTTTCTTTGCCAACACTGCCCTCTGGCGGCCAACTGCTGCCAACCCCGTGAAATCATACAAAAGCAACAGAGCCGCCTGGTCAGGCAGCGTTGGTTTAGGCGAAAGCAGTCATTGTAGAGACAGACCAGTGGAGTCCAACCAATTTGGGAGCACAGATAACGGCGGTGGAATTTGCCTTTTCTTTAGAAACCCTAGCATGGACCGCGTCTGGCAGAAACGGGTGGGCACTTGTGCTGGGCATATAACTTTCATGACTGCTAAGGAAATTGCTAAGGAAATTCTGCCCAGATATTTTGCCTGATGAGGGTTTATTTGCTAGCTTTATAGGCAATTGGAGGCAGTACATCTCTCAGTACTGGAAGACAGAATTGGGGATCTGAGCCCTCCTACGCACAACTGAGTGGGGGCGCAACTGGCGGGGCCAAGCGGGGCATGTGCCCCAGGCACTGTGCTGGGGGGTGCCAAAATGGGCGTGGAATCCATGTTTGCCCCGGTGACACAGACCCTAGTTGTGGGCCTGCCTCTGCAGAGATGATGCAGCTCTGAGTGGCAGAAGGGGGAAAAGGTGACCAAGGACAAGCCATGCCTTGTATGTCCTGCTCGCTGTCTAAAAGTGTTTGAGAAATAGAAAGCTGTTCGAGATGGGCCTCTGGTTGATCCAGCAAGGGTTTTCCGAGTTGAATTCACACAGGTGCTTGACAAAGCAGTTATTAAACACAAGAGGCTTTATTTGGAAGAGGATGTGGTGACAGATACATGAAAGAGCTATTTACAGAAGGAAAGAAGTGCACCGCTGCTATCTTTGGACAGCACCTAGCACCTGGCTGGTGTAAAATAGCAACCAACGGCAGTGGTGATAGAAAGCAGAAAGGGCTTATGCGAACTCTTGGAAAGGGTTCCCTTATTTGTAGTTCCTTAGTAAGTATGATCCATGGCACTGGTCTTCTGGGGAGTCAGGCAGCCTGTGGCTGGATCAGGCTCCACAGCATATGGGGTGGGCATCATCTGGGAGATGCTGGGCATGTTCCCATGGAGCTGCGAGGCTAGCCCACGCACCCTCTTGCCCATTGTGAGAATCCCGGCAGCCTGGTTGTCTGAACCATGCAAAAGGCAGTAGAGGCGGCTCTGGAAGCCCTCGGCGGCCGTGGTACTGCTGCGCTTGCCGATGGTCAGGATGCCGGCAGCGTGGTTGCCCATCCCATGCAGCAGCTCAAAGATGCGGCACGAACAGCTTTTCTGCCGGCAACAGTCTGGTGCAGCTCGCTTGGCCACAGCAAAGGAGCACAGCAGCAAGAGCAGGAGAACAGAGGTTGCTCTTTGAACCTGCAAAGATAGGATCTAAGTGAGCACATTTTGGGACAGATCAAAGTTGGGGAAAGTGTGGCACTCCAGAACTACAACTCCCAGCATGCCTCATTATTAAGAAGCCTGGCTGGCATGGATGGAAGGTGTAACTGCCATCAGAGAAATGGTTAACACAGCAAGGAACTTCCCCATTCCTGCCTTAAAAAGATATTCTTCTGTCCATTCTGGAGATTACATCACCAACGTTCTCCTGGCACGAGGTTCATGAATATCATGAAAAATATAAATGGGCTCACGCTACTTAACCATGGTTTATTTTAAAGTATGTTTTGTTGAATACACCAGTCGGTGGGTTTACACATTACATTGTTTAGCAAGAAAGAACCACATTAAGGCTGGATGTGATGTGTGAACAACAAACCCCCCCCCACTGAGAGTCTGTTGTACATGGATGAGCAGCAGTCAGTCTCTGGAACAGTGTAGATCCCAAAGATATAAGGGAATTTATCTGGGAGTGCAAATTCAGTTTACTAGGTAGGAGGCAGATATCCAACCTCCTTCAAGGTAGCATTTTTTAAATCTGCAGAGATGTCACAGCAAAGCCATCCGGTTTAACTGAGCACTGACCCAAGACATTTGGTTGCCTGGAACAGAATTGCTTCTACCATTAGTCTGATGCCAGCTGCTGATTTTGCACTGAATAGCAAGTGAGCAAATGGTTACATTATTTTACCATTATTAGAGTTGTATTCCCAGAGAGAGGGACATCTGAGATTTCATCTCCAGTTTATAAAATGACTTGAGCAGCCTTGGGTATTATGATCAGCTCTGCATAGCATCCAAGACAGGTCTTGGGGTCCCTGAGGCAGAAAATTGTATAAGCATCTCTAATAATCAATGGAATAGCTAGCCATTTGCTTCCCTTTCATGATACTGAAAATGATTGACCAACTCACTCTGCCTAATAGATTGGGTACTAGCCATAGAGAAGAAAATAGTCTTGGGGATGCGGGGGGATTGGATTTGGTATCTCCTGAGTGTGTTTGTACACTGCATGTATATTGGCTCGCAAGGTAGTTTCTAAATTAGGGACTCTAGTGTACACAGAATCGCATGAGCACCCTTGGGCTAAAACGTGACTCTGTTTGTATTAATGGCATACTGGCCAAAATACGCTAGAAATGTCCGTGTCTGTCCTTCCGTTAGCAGGGAATACTGCAAATGTCATAAGTGTAACCAAGTCTGGTAACCTAGCTTAATCTTTCCTTCTCTTATTAAAAAGTCTTATGCAAAAACCTTGATTGATCAAAGCTATGATGGCATTAGAGGCCAATGTCTATAGGTCCATCTGATGGTTTCCAGGCTATATTGAAAATTGAGACTTAGAATATAAGAGGAATAAATGAAAAAGAACATAAATTAGCAAATGAATGAAATAAAAATAGATACATTACTGTATGTGACTGTGAAATTAAGAGAAAGGGGAAAGATGTAACAGACCTGAATGAAGGTGGTCTCATCATGTAGAGTGGAGTTTATTTCTTTAATTTATTTCTTTAATTTCTTTATCCAATTTGTCCTCGCCCATCTCCTCCCATCGGGGGACTCTGGGCAGTTGACTGAATACATGTATGGAAGGGAAGATGTGAACTTAAGTTATGAACCAAAGGGCTAACATTATGTGAGAAAGTATGGATTAGTGCCATCTTGACTGTGGATGTGTAGGAAAGTAGGATTTTAAAGCTTTGTGATAGTTGCATGTTGTACTCCGGAGAATGGGGATAATGAAATCACCAAGGATGAGTTGCAGGGAAACCATACAATATTCTCAATGAATCTGACCTAGAGGAAAATGTTTTTCTACTAGGTGACAGAAACTGATGGGTGAGAATGTGAGGAGACAGTGCAGAGAAAGTGGTCAGGTCATATGGAGATCCAGAAAGGAATGCCAAAGTGACTGTTCAGAGATTGAAAATAATAGTTTTGCTCTAAATAGAACTAAATCTGAATCTAGCCAGATGTGCAAAATAGTATAACAAGGCATGACTAGAAGTAACTAACAAGCTTTTCAAAGCAACGGATGTAAATTAAAAGTCCAGAATAGTTTTCTACAATTTAAGTGTCCTCTGGATATATTGGGACCCCAAAGGTTATGTTAGCTAGGAATTCAGGGCACCAAATCCCAATGTCTTTGGAGAGCCCAGGTTGGGCTGGTTTTAGTCCACAGCAGTGTTTCTCAACCTTGGCAACTTCAAGATGTGTGGACTTCAACTTCCAGAATTCCCCAGTCAGGTTGAGAAACACTGGTCCAAAAGATCAACATAAATTTATTTATTTATTTATTGTATCAAATTTATACACCACCAATCTCACTATGCAAGTGACTCTGGATGGCACACCATATTAAAGGTAAAGGTTTCCCTTGACGTAAAGTCCAGTCGTGTCCGACTCTAGGGGGCGGTGCTCATCTCCGTTTCTAAGCCTTAGAGCCGGCGTTGTCCGTAGACACTTCCGGGTCATGTGGCCAGCATGACGACACGGAACGCCGTTACCTTCCCGCTGAAGCGGTACCTATTGATCTACTCACATTTGCATGTTTTCGAACTGCTAGGTGAGCAGGAGCTGGGACTAGCAATGGGAGCTCACCCCGCCGCACGGTTTCGAACCGCCGACCTTCTGATCGGCAGCTCAGCAGTTTAACCTGCAGCACCACCGCGTCCCTTCACCATATTAGACACACAAAAAATTAAACTGAAGAGGGAAACAAAGTATACCTGAATAAGAGAATGTAGAGTCGCTGGGAGTTAGGCAGCATATGAATTTAATAATTTATTGTCATTATTATTATTTCAGAGAAATCTGAGGTATCAAGTGTAATAAGTGAAACACAGTTATCTCTGCACGTAATATGCATAGAAAAAGCAAGCGGGAAATAGTTGGGGTGTAATGGGTCTGCATGCAAAAGAAGGCATCAACTCCAGTAAATCATATATTTTAATGAGAAAAACACAATCCTGGCATGTTGCAGTAATGAAAACTAGGTCATACAAACTAGACCTACAATGGTCAGGATGCCAGGCATCCTTGCCCTTCTTGCAGACATTCCCATTCATTACCTCTACTCTCAATTTTCTATCCATCAACCCAAACAGCTGACTTGCACTCCACGCCCCCAAGCATGCCCGGTTTACATTTGTGCTTCTTTGAATTCCCCTTCCCCACAAACACCATTTGAAAATTTCTCAACCCTTTGTTTTTCCTCCTATGTTGAATGATGCCATTTGGGCTATCAACCACAGAGACTTATTTTTAAGGACTGTCTGGGTTGGTAGGTAGTTAACTGACCCATGCATTCCTCAATTAACCTGATTTTGTGAGTTCACACCACCCACTAAACCATGAATTTGCCATTTAGACAAGGTTTCCTGAGATAAAAAGATGGTTGGCTAGTTTGTGATGCAGTATGTTGTATATAAACCCAGCCTATGTCAATAATAAGGATATTCTATGCTAAAGCATACCATTTCCCCTCCCACGGTGAAATGGATTCTGACAATGAACTTAAAAATGCACCAAGGCGACCACAGAATATGAGATTGTAATAACGTTTCTTTTCTCATTATAATGCCCTCCAGATATGCTGCACTATAATTCCTATTATTCTAGCCAACATTTCAATTATCCTTACTCTGGTTAAATTAATATGCATTCAGATCATTGCAAAAGGACACTTCTAGACAGGAGGAATTGGGGAGGGGGTGCTGAAAAAAGATCTGGATTAATAACTATTTGGGTTTTTGTTTTGTTTTTTGCTATCCTAACATTAATAAATAAAAAGGGAGGAGGCTTTAACTGCTTGTTATGGGTGTCCTTGCACTAATGACTTCTTTTCAAGCCTCAAGGTATCTCACAGTTTTTCCTTGCTGCTTACCAGTTCTTTGATCAGTGCTAGAACAGGAATGTTATGCGAAGTAGCCAGTGGGAATACTTTATGCAGTGCGAACCCAGAGAATCGGGATGATTGAACAACTCATAGGTAGGTTAATCGTGAGCATGTTCTGGGAACTAAGCCACATTTTTGTATTTTAGGTGCAGGCTTTTCAAAAAGCTGGTAAGAGGCATGGAGACATAACCTTTTCCTCCCTGATACTGGGGAAGAAATCCCCCACTGAGACTAGTTACATGAATGGGAGCAATTCAGGAGACCACAACAATTTCCTATAAAGTCTAATGAGATGCAAGCTGATGAGTAGGATGCCAAAACAGTAATGCCTCTGGCTTGTGTTCTCCAGCACATGGTGTTTTGATGCACCCTCCAGCGGTTACATATAAATTGCAAAACTAGTGGCCATCAATAGCCCCCATCAATTTGTCTGATCCCCTCTTTAAAGCTATCTAAGTCAGTGGCTGGCCCTAAGCACATCTTGTGACTGAAGCACAGGCCATGAGAAGATAGTCTCCCTTTTGTCTGTCCTGAATCTCAAGGCAGCTCAGTTTCCTTGGATGACTGAGTTTTGGTCTTAGGAAGAAAAAAAAAACTCTTATTCATTCCCCCCCCCCACCCTCCCATCATGCATAATTTTATCAATTGTTGCCATGCTCCTGTAACTTAACCATCTTTTTTTCTAAACCAGGAAACCTCACTTGCTGTAAACCTTCCTTGTATCAAAGGTGCTTTGACTCACCCCCCCATCCTCAACCATTTGGGGTTCTTTTTTCTGCCTCTTTCCCAGCTCCAATGTTTTCTCTCTGAGATCAGGCAGCCAGAACTGTAACAGTTTTCTGCCCGTGAATTTGCTGCAGTACTCGCAGCTTCATTTTCACATATAATTTTAGTTAAACATTTTTAAAAAGGAAGATAAAAATTAATACAAACTAATATAAAGGAAGAAAAAGAAAAGAAAAAGGAAGAAATCAAAGAGAAAGCTAAAAGTGCAAGAAAGGGGAAAAAGGTAAAAGAAAAATAGAAAAGAAAGAAAAAAGATACCAAGAAGTAGCTTCCAATCTTTTTTACAGTAGTTATAAGTACAATTATAAATTTACTTCTTACTCAATGGTTACAACATAACTCTTCTTTCTATCATCTATCCTGTCTAATAATCAAATCCATAAGTCGTAAGTCCATTTTTATGCAAAAAGTCCATAAGGGATTTCCACTCATTTACTTGCAGCTTCATTTTCAGTTGCCTTCAAATAAAATCTGGTATGGAATTCACCGGTGGTACTTCAAGTATTCAGCACCCTCTCCCAATCCAGATGTATTTTTGCCCAGAATTGTCCTTTCACCCAGGACAGTTTCTATTTTTCTGCTAGCAATCAGCAAATCCCTGTCAAGGGCACCCTCTCCCTTAGTGTCTTTGCTGAATCACGCTTACTTGACTCAGCAACTTCATCCATTTAATCCAACCTTAACATCAGCACCCCAGTGTGCATTTATCCAGCCTGGACATTTCTTCCACCCGGGCTCTCTAAATTAGTCTGACCAGAGATAATAGCATTGCTTTTCTTCTCCGTACCCTTCTTAGTGCTCTGATGCCCCCCAATAATGAGAGCATGGTAGAAATCAAGAGCCGCAAAGAGGAGTTGGGTACTTCTAAGCATCGTACAAGTGTATATTACCCACTGCATCAATTTTAAATTGATTCATACTTTTGAGTCTCATAGCATTCTTCTCTCTGCTGAGGCACTCAGCAAGATTGCCGGCTGCCATATAAGCCTAAGCCTGCTGGAATAAGCATTTTCAACATACTTTGCAGATTTAATTTCAAGTTGTGTAGTAAGATTAGATCAGTCAATTGATTTCCATTCCTCTCCAAGTTAGCCCTCAGCTCTGTTTGAAAGGTTTTTCCAGCTTGCATCTCTTCATCCCAAATTACTGTTTTAAAGGCAACATCACCATCTCCTTACACATTTTGGCCACTTAGAAAGGGGCATGACTGTTACCTTAATATTGTGGCTCTCCATAGTCTTGGAGGGCTTGTGATATAGCCTTCCAGGGCGATGCTCTGATCAAATGCTGGAGGAGGAGGCTGTTTTATAAGGTCAGGTTATATGCAACCACATTGTTCCTGTTTATGTCCTCCCTCCCCACCCCAAAAGGAAAAGTTTCTCCACCATCCCTCAAGTCAGGGTCAAGGAAAAGAAGCTAAAGAACCCTTTTGTGTACTGTCTCTTAGAGACGAGGGGAGACATCTACCTGCGTTGTCATTTCCCTTCGACTAACAAAACCTACAACTGTCTGCAGAACCAAGCAACCACTTAGAAGCCTACAAAAGGAGCTGTAGGCTAGCCAGAAATAACGAGACAGGCTGCATTCATAAGCATGGTCCCATTAGGCTAATTGCCTCAAAAGCACAGACCAAGAGGCTAGTCATGCCCTTTTCATTTCCCAGAACAGCACGTGGCATTAGCATGCTTCCACAGTGGCACAGGGCTCTTCAGAGAATTGAGAGCCCCCCAAATTAGTTTGGGGAGAATACATCATCTAATAGAGTCCTACAGTTTTCAGTTTGGAAGGGATACTAGGAATTAAATAGCCAAACCGCCCCCAAGGAAAGTAGAATCTGATAAGTACACCATCTCCGTGACCACTTTATGCACTGTGATATGCCATGATATGCTTTCTTTGGCTCTGGCTTAATATGTTTTACGACCAATCCACCAGTCATTGTGGACTGTAAATTATGGCTGAACACATGTGAACTCAGGCAGTTGTGAGGCAATTGTAAGTAAACCACAGCAAAACAAATCAAGCCTTAATTCATCATGAACTCATTCAAAATCATCTGTTTTCCTAGCCTCAAATCCTCAAATGAAAAAAGCACCCCTGATACCAAAAGGTAGCTCACGAAACAGCTGTGTTCATGTGACACCCTAAGCCAGACAAGGGTTACAAACCCCAGCTAACCTGCAACAAAAACGAGCCGAGAACTCTTATTCCAACTTCCCCTTTGTCACAGGTAGTTACACTCGAACTGCAGCATACTCCGATCAGGACTTACTTCTCCATGGACGTTCTTCTGAACCTTTCCTCTGCAATTTTATTTCATGTTCTGCAATTAATCTGTTTTCCCCTAAATTAACTTTTATTGTGACCAAATTAACTTTTGTAGATAGCCTGCTTGCTTGTTTTTTAATTAAAGGCTTGTTGCACAAATCTGATTAACAGGAATTGCAAAATTACTATTCAAATTAAGAAATTATATTGTGAGGAAGAAGGATTTAGCCATTTTGACCTCCTTCTCAAAGTTTTCTTTTTCCCTCATCGCTCTAGATTCCTTCTCACAAGGAAGGACATTTGATTTGTGCTTGTTCTTGCAGCATTTCCACCAAGCAAACCTGCTCTTGTCTTCCATCTCTGCTCCACACAGTGCTGGGAAGCAAGCTTATTTAAAGCTTTGGCCGTTGCCAGCCAGGAGCCATGATTCTTGCTGCTGTTGCTCGCTTAGTGGACCTCTGCAGTCTGAAAGCCCTACCCAAGAATGTGAGTTGACTTTCTGCTAATACTGTGCAAGGACTGCCTCTCTTTGTAATGCTTGTAAATTGGTGTCTTTCCTCTGAGACGCTTTGTAGATTTGGACCAATACACTGTCAGGCTTGAAAGAGTAAGTAAGACTGGTAGAGCTGGGTTGGAAAAGCTCATCTACTCCTAGATGGGAGCAAAAATAATCAGAAAACACTAAGCTTTGCTGCCATCTAGTGACCATCCAGATTTTTGCAGCCTGGAGCTGGTGGCCCCAGAAGGCAAGGGGGAGCATAACCACTCCCCCACTCCCCACAGGTTTAAAGTGTCCTTTTGACGCAGTGGTCAAGATCGACAGGGGAAAGCCCATGTGTGCTGTGTACTCACAACACCCAAATCCTGAGTTTAGTTAACCATGGTTTATTAAATTACCCCAGTGGCCTGGGTTTGCATAGCACACTGAACCATTCACTAACTATAGTAGCTGTGTTTGCAGCATACAAGGTTAATGGGGTTGGTTGTGCAAACATAGCCAATGCCCCTAACCAAAAAATTAAAAGGCAGAACTACTTTAAGACCTAGTGAACCCACCGAGGAAGAACATTATCCTTTCCCCACTTAGCTGTACCATTCATTGCCATAAACGGAACAGAGCAAAACTCATGTAGCAGGGAAATGCTGACAGGTGAAATATTTGTTGCAATCCTAAGCACATCTGGTTTGGAGCCTGGGAAGTGGGGAAGTTAGAACAGGATCAAGGAAGGTTAGTCAACTACCCCCTACTTCCTTTTCTCTACACCCATTTGCACTTCATTTTAGGCTTCATGGCAGGGCTACCACAACTGGGCTGCAAAATCCAGATATCCAGTAGACAGCAACAAAGAATTACAGAAAACGTTGCTTCAAGCCAGGGGTCCTTTGCTTTTTTGAAACCCAAACATGGTAATCCTACTTAATATTTGGCTCATCAATAGGAATCTCTGCTTTATTCAGATAATCAGCCCAATAACCCAAGTGCCCTCAGATGAGGCTTTCATTGTGTTATCTTACAGGGGAACCAACTTGTAACCAACCCCAGCATTCCTTCCATCTAATTTCTTACCAGATACAAAATCATTAAGGAGGAATTTGCTAGAGGATAAGGCTACAAATATTCCAGAGGGCACCAATAGTTTTCTGTGTATTTTGGAGTCTGTTGTGCTTCTTTGCTACCATGAGGTGGTCATCCAGATGTTTACAGCCCAGATACATCAACTTTATTGATGTATTTATTTATTTATTATTCAAATTTCTATCACCTCCCCTCTCCCCCCGAACAGGGGACTCTGGGAGGTGTACAATAAAATTTACCATAGGAAGTGGTACCATAGCACTGTGAGCCTTCAATCTAGCTTTGCTTCTGGAATCACAGCCTTAAAAGGCTCCGGCTGACTGGATTTCCAGGTTTGGGGTATCCAAGGATTTATTTTTGTATTAGAACATCTTCCCCTGAGTTTCAACATATTGCAAATGATAATTGTCATGTCTCCAAAACTACAGAAATTACTGCGACAGTATTCTATATTATTATTATTTTAAGGAAATGCAAATTGCACCTCCTGAAAGTGCTGCTGATGGCATCAGATCAAGTATGTACACATGCATATGCAGATAAGGAGAACGTAATCTGCCAAAACATCTCAGGGAGGTATTCACCCAAGCTAGATTTGATCAGCTTGATATAGCGGTCAGATATGGGAGATTTAACAGCATCCCTTATAATGAACACATTTGTATATGTGGAGCGCCTGAAACTGAGGATATAGCACATATATTATTCAACTGTAATTTGTACAAAAAGGAGAGAGATCTGCAACTTGACCCATATATTAAACGAATGACCCACTGAGAATCACATATTAGAACAACATATTTTATGTGTGTCCAAGACCCCAAAATAACATATAATACAGCTCTGTATTTAAGTAAATCAATACACTTGAGATCTACATACAGTTCTAATCAAAATTATTCAACCCCCATTGCAAATCAGGTTGATTGGCAAAATGTACAGACTTTCAGCTGTTTGCAATGAACAAATCAAACAAAAGCAATTGAAATAGCTCAACACAACAAATGCTTCAAGTGGTGTCCCCAAAGTCAACTGAAAATGCAACTTATAATGACTTCTCCAGTCTCAAAATTATTCAACCCCTTCATGGCCAGCATCTTCAGTTCTTCGTAGAGCACCCTTCTGCTGTTATGACCTGCTACAAACGAGATGCATAGCCAGACACCAGCTTCTGGCAGCGTTCCTGAGGAATCTCATGAGCAATGGCCTCCAGTGCAGTAATATTCTTGGGTTTGCATGCTGCAACTGCCTTCTTCAAATCCCACCAGAGATTTTCTATGGGGTTCAAGTCAGGTGACTGTGATGGCCACTGTAGAATCTTCCAGGACTTCTTCTGTATCCAAGCCTTAGTGGAATTTGAGGTACGCTTGGGATCATTGTCCTGTTGGAAGGTCCAATGATGCCCAAGCTTCAGCCTCTTTACAGACGGCATGACGTTTTCTCCTAGGATTTCCTGATACTTCAATGAATCCATCTTGCTGTCCACACGCTGCAGGTTTCCAGTGACAGAGGATGCAAAGCAGCCCCAGAGCATCACTGAGCCACCGCCATGCTTAACTGTAGGCAGAGTGTTCTTTTCAGCGTATGCTTCATTCTTCTTCCTTCAGAAAGCCTGTTGCCACCGAGTCTTGCTGCAGGTCTTTTGCAGTCACTCGAGGGTTTCTCTCCACCTCCTTCTCAGAAATCTGGTTGCAGCCATTGACAGCTTCCTTTTTCTGCCCCATCCAGGTAGTGTAACCACTGTTCCTTTAACTTTGAACTTGCAAACTATGCTTCCAACGGTGTCTCTAGGAACAGTCAGTGCCTTCTCTATCTTTTTGTATCCTGTTCCTTGTTTGTGAAGGGCGATGATCTTTTCTCTTACCTTTTTGGACCATTCTTTTGACTTAAGGTAAAGGTAAAGGTTTCCCTTGATGTAAAGTCCAGTCGTGTCCGACTCTAGGGGGCGGTGCTCATCTCTGTTTCTAAGCCTTAGAGCCGGCGTTGTCCGTAGACACTTCCGGGTCATGTGGCCAGCATGACGACACGGAACACCGTTACCTTCCTGCTGAAGCGGTACCTATTGATCTACTCACATTTGCATGTTTTCGAACTGCTAGGTGAGCAGGAGCTGGGACTAGCGACGGGAGCTCACCCCGCCGCGCGGTTTCGAACCGCCGACCTTCCGATCGGCAGCTCAGCGGTTTAACCCGCAGTGCCACCTTAGCCATACTGTATTTCTAACATGCAGTCAAATGTGACACTCAACAAACCCCTAGCCAGTTCAGGTATTTCATGTGTTCCCGCTCAAGCACACCTGGTGCAACTAATGAAGCCCTTGATTAGTTGCATCAGGTGTGCTTGAGACAACACCTGTTTTGCATACTGTATGTGTGCTGTTGTGACGGATTCTATTCAGGGGGTTGAATAATTCTGAGACTGGAGAAGTCGTTATAAGTTGCATTTTCAGTTGACTCTGGGGACACCACTTGAAGCATTTGTTGTGTTGAGCTATTTCAATTGCTTTTGTTTGATTTGTTCATTGCAAACAGCTGAAAGTCTGTACATTTTGACAATGAATCTGATTTGCAAAGGGGGTTGAATAATTTTGATTACAACTGTATGTGGGGTTGATCGGGGTAAACTGTTGGGATGACACAGAAATATGATGTGTATTTTCACTTATATGTATACTTATCTACTGTATTTTTATTTGCTCCTTACTTGTCTTTTTATATTAATTTTATATAGAGTTTTATTAACATGCAGTGTTTAATCTTCTATATGGCCTAAGGGCTAATCAATAAACTTTGATTGATTGAGAATGTAATCCTTTCTTCCCTGGCTGCAGCCTTGAAAAAAAAAGTTCCTTTTCTAAACCTACTAGCATATTTTGAAGGGAAATTTTCACTTGGCCCAACTGAAGGATTTCCTCCCAGCATAAACAGCACTTTGGAAAGGGAGGTTCCCTCACCACTGCAGCACAAAAGAAAAGGTTAAACTGTTGCCCCAATTCCATTAATTATCAGATGTTATTTTAAAAAACCCTACATATTAGCTACAAATATATTTTAATTCTAGTGTAGTTTCTCCTTATTGTGTATATTTAGTTCAATTATCTCTAATCTGGCACTCTCCTATTGCGTTAGGCTACAATTACATGACACCAAGCATGGGCCAGACAGATTGTGACTGATAGGAGCTGTAATCTAAAACATCCAGAGGGCACCAGGTTGAAGTAAAAACATTGAGAATTTTAGCTAGGACTGCCTTATAGAGGCTGAAAAATTCAGGTAAGTACTAGATGGTAGCAAAAAGTTATTTTCTGGATCTGTTTCCATCGAACGGTCATTCAGATTTTTGCAGCCCAGATGTTGTAGCACTAAATTTAGCTTTTTACAAAAGAACAGACTGCTTATCTGAACCTATGTTTTTAAGCGGTTCTGTCAATAGTCATCTGTTCATTCATATAAAAGTGATGCATTTGCATAGAACTGACGTCAGGATTCTTCACACATACAGATTAGCATGCTCATTCACCAAGGCGAAGGGGACCAATGCTCAGACTGGCTGTAAGGCAGCACAGCACAGCAAAAGGAATCACCTGACCTTCCCAGGTGTCTATATACGATAGTGGCTGATGAAAGTTGAGGGTCGTGACCAGGTAGTTGCCTTACAAGCCTTCAGCAGTAAAAGGTTCCTAAATTAAGCAGTAGCTTTCATAGAATGTCCTCTGATGCCTATTGAGAGGGATTTACTTGTGTGTTATAAAGTCCCCTAGGAATTGTTTAGAGGAGGCAAAAAAAAAAAGCATCTAAAGGAATAACTGCAGCTAATTCTTGAATGACCACAAGAAGGGTCGTGATAATCTTGGCCACAACGGAAGGATAAAGAGCAGCGACATAGCCTCCAGAGAACTCTTCTGAGCATGAATGGTGGGAAGGCACGCAATTAGAGGTTTGTCCCATAGGGGAAGAAACAGAGTACATCCTCTTCTGTAATTGGACCTGGTGCAAAACTGTAGTGAGTATTTTGCCTGGATGCAAACAAGTCAATCCCTCAAATGGACAAAATATTGGGAATTACTGTCTGGTGAAGCAACCGTTTGGTTTGTTGGCCCAAAGCGCTTTGAACACAGGAAGAAATCCCATGTAGCTAAAGTATACAGAATGATCAGTATTGTATGGAATGCTTAGACATCACTTGTGAGCTTTGATGTCATTACAATGAGCCACCCAACTTGTCCAGGAGGCACTTGTAATCACTCAAATAAAAGGAGATTTTGTTTTATCACCCATCAAAACAGATAGCGCTGGATGAAATATAGGGTGGTGAGAAGGATCTCACAGGGTTCCAGATCTCTGAAAGGAACATAAAGGAAATGTTTTGCAAGATCTTCAGGCTGAGCCACATAAAAGCTTAATCTGTGGCATTTGCCACAGGACACAAATATAGGAGGTCAGTCCTGAAGCAACTCAGCAAGAGAGAGAGGGTAATAGCTCTGGCTAACCTTTCCAGAAAAGAAGACAAGAAGTGCTTTATATAGAATTTTATGGTTTGTGTACAGATGTTGAGCTTCCAAAGGTCCAAAAGAAGACAGAGAAGGGAATATAAAATTCTGAGAAAAGAAGCTCAGGCTGGGAGGATTACTTTTTACAGGTTCTGTTACGCCTTTTCATAGTAATTTCCTTTCTTCCTCAGAAGGATTGGAGCAGAACACCATGGTGAGTAATTTCACATTGACGTTGTTAGGGATTCTACAGTGGACTCAGAAAAAATTATGGAAAGCACTCATTGGCCTATTAAGTCCATCTAAGGAGGTACATGGGATATCAAACGTACACCAAAAGAAGCCTGTACCTATCACTCTGGAATCAAAGACATTATTTCTATCTCTGATTCACAGGGTAGAATTCCAGATCTTGGGGTTGAGACAAGAATTCATGAATGTAGCATAGCCACTGCCAAATATATGTATGCATGGACTATCACTGGTGTTATGTCTAACACTAGGTTAGATGGCACTAAATGAAATAGAACTGCCCCTTCACTGAGGGTGAAATCAATATACAGGTAGTCCTCACTTAACAACCGTTTGTTTAGTGATGGTTTGGACTTACAATTGTGTTGAAAAAATGATTTACAACTGGTTCTCACACTTATGACCATCACAGTGTCTCCGTGATCATGATTTGGGTGCTTGGCAACTGGTTTGGATTTATGACCATCACAGCATCCCATGGTCATGTGATCACCATTTTCGACCTTCCCAGCTGGCTTCTGGCAAGCAAAATCAATTGGGAACTGTGTGATTCACTTAATGACCACTGCAAAAAAGGTTATAAAATCAGGTTGGATTTGCTTAATGACCACTTTGCTTAGCCACTGAAATTCTGGTCCCAATTGTGGTCGTTAAGTGAGGACTGCCTGTGATAGACCAGAGTGCTCTCTCCCACAATAAGGCCCAAAGGTGGGAAGATCTATTCTGCCTTTCCTATTTGGTAAGTTGTTGGCAATGAGGGCACACATCCAAAATGTCTCTCCTTCCAAACAATAAAGGCAAAGAGAATTACCATCTTAGGGCAGCAACTTAATGTTCAATTTTATGCATTTATGGAATGGTGCGCTGGTGAGCTTAAACTCAAAGGCCAAAAGAGAAGGGCTAAGCCTCCATAATTCTTGATTCCCAGAATCTCAAGAAGTATTGTTTAGTGTTTGTGCCTCACTGTAGATTTTTAAAGTATAAGGAAGTGCACAACAAAAAATGAAGAAATCTGCGTGACAGAGCATGTTCCCAATGCTGCTGCTCACTCAGAGGCTGAAAGAGAACTGAGGGGAAAGGTAGGATTTGTCTTGCACGTGTGCACTAGACAACGGTTCCACCAAAAGCCTTCTGTTCTAGAGGGTTCCAGTATGCAATTTGTGCAGGTGCTTAACTGATACACATGGATGTATAACACAGAAGTACCGTTCTCATAATTCCTTGCCTAGCAGCCATGCAGCGGCTATTCTTAACAGGTATAAACTAGTTCGATTCTGTTGTCTTAACCCAGGGTTCTAACATCAAGGAGGGCACATTAGTACAAGAAACAGAACAACCAAAAGAGAAGCTCAGGCTTTATTGTCAACAAAATCCAGCCCATCAATTCCAGAGTAAATCTTCTAAGGTGGGCAGGAATAAGGCAGGGCCCAGCAACAGTACTGCAACCTTGCCTCCCCTTCCCAAGCCCCAAATAAAAAAAGTGAAATAGAGACCAAGATACAGAACCAAAGCCCAGCTGTGCACAAGGGCAGAGCATAGCACGATTTTCATCTCTACAATTCCAAATTTTGAGGGATACCTTGAAAAAAATCTAAATTTTAAGAGTTGTGGATAATTCCTCAAGATAATGTTACACATCAACATCTTTGAATTGAGCTTCCCACAGAAAATGTTGTGAATGCAATGAGAACACAATCGAAGAAACAGTGGTTTGATGTTTAAAATTTGGATTTTATCTTTGTATCTTTATACTGATTTATGATCAACATAAATCTTTGGAAGATTAACTTAATTTTTTTCAGTCTGGCTCCCTCACTCTCCACCCCCTTTGTTTTTTGAGGGGAAACAGAAATGGCAACCCTAAATCTGACATCACAGAATTTATGAAACCTTCCAGTTAGGGAATAACCAAATTCCAGCTAGGAAAACTTAAGAATTCTCCACCACCATCCACCCCACACCCTTCATTTCAGCACTGCAGGAAGGGAACAAGAAAAAAGTGAGCACCTTCCTTTTTAATCCAGTGGTTCTCTGTCTTGCATCTCTCAGGTATGGTTGGACTGCATTTCCCTTATCCTCAGCCATTGTGGCCAGTGTTCATGGATTGCAGGAGATTAACCCAACATCATGTGGAACCACTCATACCTCTGCTGCTAAACTGCTCTGAGGATAGCTACAGATGAGAAAGACTTCAGGGAGGAAGGAACGGGAGAGAAAAAGTTGTTGTTAACACAGCCATCTCAAGAAGACCCAAACAGCAGTCTTCTTTCACACATTACAGGAGTTACAACAACTCACAACCAGTAAGGCTCATGTTTGTAATAGGTCTTCAGCCAAGAACCCCTGAGCAGTATCAGATAGGAATTCAACTTGGGCAGTACCATCAGAGTCTATCCCCTCCCAGTTCTTGCTAGGAAACCAAACCAAGGAACTCCAGAATAGGTCAGTTGCTACATCCCAGGCTCCCTTCAAAGTCTCCGGATCAGGCTTGCTTGCCGACCCAGGGTGCTGGGAGATCTGGTTTTGTTAGCCATCGGCTACTGGAACCCTGCTGAAATTCACACTAAAGCTTCTGTTCATTTTAGGGGGCTTGATCAAGAGAGTTTTCACATAGGCTATGTTTTCCAGGGAAAAGCCATACCTTCTGCCTCCTAACATTTTCTCTTTGGGGTGGTTGTTTATCTTGCAGTAAGGGAGCCCTATTTGTTATTACACACATAAATACTTGCAAATTGATTGGCATTTTCTCATTTGCCTTCTCAGGGTTGGAGACAACCCTGCCCTCCATGTCTCTTTAAAAACAAGCACCTGCCACATTGTCTAAGTCTCTATATGGCAACCATTGTGTCCACAAATCCCACTGCTTCCCATAGTCTTAGCCGTTGCCAGTCAGGAAGATCCCGGTTCGCAGGCTCCTTCAGCTTCTGGGATGGGGTCAAGAACAGCTCGGCTGCGGAAGAGGTCAGGAGAGGCAGCTCCATTCCGTCCAATGCCACACGACTGTGCTGCATTGTGGATCTGCCATAGCGTATCTAGTGCTTCAGCCTTGGAGTGTTTGAGCAGATCAGCCTGGCCCTAGGGGTGGGGAAAGGTATGAGAAGAAAGATGATCAGAGAGCTTAGGAAAGAACATGTAAAGTTAAAAGGTTTCAAACACTCAATTTTTAATTAAGTTTCCAGTCCTACTGTCAATCTCAAATTAAGAACAGCAGCAAGAAATGGATGGAGGAACATCTATGGCCGGAAGTGGAACATTGCTCAAGTATACAGTACCTTTGCTCAATGCAAATGCCCCCAAAATTAGTTTTTGTTCAAGTCCTTCCCTTCCAATCTGGATACTCCAACAAACACATCCAATATCTGCACAGAGTGGATAACACTGCTGTATATTTCTTCAAAGAAGAGCCTAGGAAATCCTGCAAGGGTTAACTCTCAGGTACAGCCCTAAAATGTGCGCATTCATAATGAAGAGAGTGTTTCTGGCCATATGAAGAATGTTCTTCTCTAAGTTGTATATGATAGACAAAATATTATCTGTATGGTATTAGCATTTCATTTTTGCAGCTTGCATTTCATTACACACATATTAGCAAGTTAAATTCTGGTTCAGCTTTTCATTTTGCCTCTCTTGCCTGCTTTAAATGATTTGCTTAATATTAAAAGATTTAACCTACAAATGCACATTTTAAACTTATTCTTTAGTCTTGCATATTTAACAGTCTGCATAGAATTTAAACTGCCAAACTATTCTGTGCATAGAGGATAGGAATTATATAAGGGACATCAAAGGAGCTGGCAAACAGAAGTGTCCACAGCTAGCAAAAATGACACCCAAATGATTAAACGTGTCTTGTGAAATCATGACACAAGCTCCATTGCACCACTGCATGTAAGGGGAAGACTTTTAACTGTGGTTGCAATATATTTAATCACTTCCCTCCCCCCATTCCCACCCCATGGATGCCCTAATCCAACAACTTGTTTATCTCTCAGTATATCTGTATGCTATCTCCATCATGAAAATAATTCTAGGCAACATACAAATTATACTTCTAAAAGCTATTGAACACATTTTTCAACATTCAACCCTGAAGATAAAATGGTAGGCTTTGATTCAGTACAGAAAACCTGCTTCTCACCTGCTTTCAATATAATAGCTTTACACTGAAATAAAGGTCTCCATCACATGTACTGAATGCTGTTAGAGAACTCGAAAGAAAGACAGACAGACAGACCAAACCAATCAATTACCCTCTCTCATATAAAAAGAGAACTCTGTGCAGTACAGTAATACGAAACGTGGGTGAGTACAATGCTTGCTGAAGAAAACTATTTATCTCAATGTTCATTTGTTCCTTCCTTTGTTGACTCTGATTTTCACATTTGCTATAGGCAAAATATTTGTCCATTTATGATAGAGCAAATTATTCAATTAGTAATATAAAAATTATTTTAAACTGTTCATTAGGGGGCTGCGGTGGCTCAGTGGTTAAGATGCTGAGTCAGAGGACCATTAAGGTTGGCAGCTCAGCAGTCTGAAACCCAAGAGTGCGAGCTGCCTGATGGAGTGAGCTCCTGTCAACTTGTCCCAGCTCCTGCTAACCTAGCAGTTCGAAAGCATGCAAATGCAAGTAGATGAATAGGTACCACTTTGGTGAGAAAATAATAGGGACATGAAAGGAGCCCCCTTAGGTGTCCCCCTGGACAATGGTGACAACACTGGCAAATCCTTTCAGTACAGAAGCACCTTGGTGCTTCTGACACACACACACACACACACACACACACAAACTGTTCACTGTTTTCGTTTAATTAATTCCTTATATTTACTTCTAGTGTAAATATAATTAAAACAGTATCTTTATTAGTTTAAATCTTGGCCTATGTTTTTAGATAGCACTAGATATGGAAAAAACAGCTGGCAACAACAGTCCAGTACTGCCAAAACATCAATTAAAGACTCAGTACTTGATTTTTGTAAAAGTAGGGTTTTCGCCATTAAAATGAGAAACTATTCAAAACATGTAATGACGACAAACCCCTTACATTGGTTGAAACTGTAGGTAATTGTAATTCTGTACAAAAATGAACATCTCCATCCCACTATAATGCTTGTATAAACTGTGTGACATTTGCTTTAGATTGTCCTCTTACACTCCTAAAGGAAAATATACTGTCTGCTCCTCACTTTGGGTTTAAAAAGCAATTTTAAAGTCTAAGCTGATTGCTGAGGAAAAAAAGCAAATATTCTAATGGGAAAGATGATACAGACCTCTACTTCTTGCATTCAAAAATGTTGCCCACAGAACAAAATCCCTTCTTCCTCCCTTTCTCATACAAGTACGTAAGTATCCAGTGCCCACTGGATGGCAGTATGTGCCTGCCACATGACAGTGACAGCTTTAGATTCTAGCAAAAGCAGCTCGCATGACAGAGAGATTGCAATGTTTGAATGCATTTAAATGTTTGTTGTCATTTATCTAAAGGATAACCACAAGAGGCCCAATCAGAATCAAGGCATGACAAAGGGGAGATCAGTCTTTCCCTGCCTGTTGTAATTCCAGGGAAAATCCCCCCTCCTAATCCTATGAACTCCCCCCACCACCACCACCACAAGCAACTTCTCCCTAGGTGGGGCAGTAGAATTTTCCTGCATGGAAGTCAATTCACCTTCCTTTTTAATCCCATCCATGCTGCATCTACAGTTAACAATGTTAACTGTTAACGGTTGCTTCTTCAATGTTAACAATGTTAACTGTTGCTTCTTCTCATGTCACCAGTCTTATTGTTAAGCCTTATTATTTTTTATTTTATGTATTTAAAAAAAATATATGGATGCTCATATTACATAAAACAACCCTAGCTGGCTAACAACCAATGCTGCTGCATTCTGGACCAATTAAAGTTTCTGGAGGGTGTTCAAGGGCAGCCTCATGTAGACCATGTTGCACCAGTCTAAATGGAAAGTGACTACGGCATGGGTGACCATGTGCAGAGCCTTCCAGTCTGGGAATAGGTGCAACCGGCACCCAAGATGGATTTGTACAAATGACCCCTGTGGCAGAGTGCTGGAAAGCGTTTGGCCCAAGAGATCAGAAAAAAACACACACGAGGCAATTTCTATAAAAATAAATGTATTTACAGAAAACATAAAACATAAACAAGTTCTCATATCCAGAAATCCTGGATAGGCACAAAAACTTTACAAGCTCATACACGCAGATGTGCAGAATTGGGAGAATGAGCTGCTGCTGCTGTTGGGCTAAACAGAAACCTTTCTGGTGGCAAGCTTTCCCCCCAGGCAAATCAGCAGCTTTATCTTATATGGTCATCTTTTCACACCCCAACCTGAGGATACCTAAGTTTGACCTTCTGACTCTGTCAGAATGATTTGTTACCATAGTAACTTAGTGGCTTGCTACTTGCAAAACAACCAAATACCAACACTCCCCTTTGTTATGCTATGGAGTAAGACACAAACCAATTTTCTCAATTGGTCAATTCTGTGTGTTTTGATGCAGCAAGAGGCTTGGTTAAGATGTCAGCCATCATATCTTTTGATTCACAATATTTTAACATTATTTCCCCTTTGGCTATCATGTCTTTGATATATTGATATCTAATAGCTATATGTTTTGTTTTATTCTTGCAAGCTTCAGATTTTGCCATTGCAATGCAAGCTGGATTATCCTCATAAACATATAGGCTGGTTCACTTCCATGCCTATGTCTTTTAACAACTGTTTAAACCATACAACTTCATTACAGGTTTGTGCTAGGGAATAACACTCTGCTTTTGCTGTGGACAGAGCAACAAGTGTTTGCTTTCTAGAATGCCAGCCTAAGCTTGACCCAGCAAATTGAATTAAAATCCCAGAAGTGGATTTCCTGTCACTGACATCTGCTCCCCAGTCAGAACTGGCAAAAGCCTGCAATTTCTCTATTCCACAGGCATTTAGCTTCACGCAATAATTCTTTGTTCCTTGCAAATACCTCATTAACCTCTTCAATGCTGCTTTTCCAGTAGATGTAGGCTTTTCTACCTGTCTACTTAAAACGGCCACAGAATTTGAGGTATCTGGGCGAGAGTGATTTGCAATGTACAGTAAGCTTCCAATTGCAGATCTATATTTCTCTGCCTCAGTTAGTTGAATTTCTCCTATTTCTTTCTGAAAGTCTGATATCGTGGGGGTAGAGACTGGCTTACAGTCTTGCATGTTAAACTCCTCTAGGAGCTTCTAAATTTTACTGCATTGGCTTAACAGAAAACTACAATCTTTCTCTCTGTGTATTTCCAAGCCTAGATAATTTGTTACTGTTCCAAGGCTTTTTAATGTGAAATGGCTTTTCATGCAGGCTTCAAATTCAAGCCTTTGTTTTTCTGTTGATGTGAACAGCAGAAGATCATCAACATAAATGCACAGATACATACAGCCTTGTTTGTCTTTCTTCACATAGACACACTGATCTGCTTTTCCTTTTACAAAACCAAAATTCTGCAGTTTTTCATCTAATTTTTGGTTCCAGGATCTAGCAGCCTGTTTTAATCCATAAATTGATTTTGGGGTTGCTGCATATATAATTTGTGGTCTAAATCACCATAGAGAAATGCAGTTTGAATGTCATAGTGATGAACTGACATTCCTTTGAGTGCAGCAATTTTTAACGGTAATCTAATTGATTCACCTTTAGTAACTGATGCAAAAGTCTTGTCAAAGTCTAAATCTTTCCTTTGAGTGAACCCTGTTGCAACCGACCTTGCTTTATATTTTTGGATTTTCCCATCAGCATCTCTTTTCAGTTTGAAAACCCACCTACAACCTAGACAGCATTCATTAGGAGGTAAATTTACCAGTTTCCATGTTTTATTTTCTTTCAAGGATGCTAATTCCTGTTGCATGGCAGAATGTCAATTTTGTGCAATCTCAGGTGGTAAAGCATTCACTTGTTCTAAGGACTCAGGTTCTGTGAATATGTGAAAAGCCTTTTCTGTTTCAGCCTGGAAACGTGATGGAGGAATGCCTTTATTACTCCTCTGAGATCTGCAAGGTAATACAGGGCTTAAGTTTTGACTCCTATCACTTTCCTGAGAAGTATCTGTCTCATCAGACAGATCTTCAGTTTGCTTTTCTGGTTTAATGTCCTCAATAGGCAAAAGATCACTATCAGCAAGTCCTTGCTGTTCTGTTGTTGTTAGATCAACTGGAGAGCTAGAATTTAATCTCCCCCAGTTTTGCTCAGCAAAAGAAACACTTTTGCTAATTATTAATTTCTCTCCCACTATGAACCTGTAGCTTCTCTGGCTTTGTTCATAGCCAACAAATATGGCTTTCTTTGTTGTGGGGCCTCCTTTCCTTCTCTGCTGTTTTGGAATATGAACCCATGCAGTACTGCCAAACACTCTAAGATGGTTTACCTTTGGTTCCACACCATAAAACAAATGGAGTGTCCTGAATCACAGAGTTATACAGTCTCTTTTGTACATAACAGGCAGTGGACATCACTTCTGCCCAAAATGTAAATGATAATCTGGAATCTTTAAGCATGCATAACATTCCATTTTGCAAGGTTCTGCCCTTTCAGCAACACCATTTTGCTGAGGGGTGTAAGGTTTAGAAAGAATTTGTTCTACCCCTTGTCTGCTAAGAACCTTTTGAATTTGTGAGAAAGGTACTTTCCTCCTTTATCACATTGGAGTGCAGATACAGGCTCTGGAAATTCTCCATTTGCCCATGTCACAAAACTTTTAAATTTCTCAAATGCCTCATCTTTATGTTTTAAGATGTAGATAAATGTGTATCTTGAGAAATCATCAATGATGGTCATTGCATACCTTGCATGTCCAAGACTTGGAGCAAAAGGACCAATACTGTCAGAGTGTACAATTTCCAAAGGTCTAGTTGTAACTCTGTCACTGTGCTTACTCACAGGAGCTTTTAGTGTTTTGCATTCTTTGCAAACTACACAGTCTAAGTATTTATCACAGGGTTTTATCTTTAGGTCAGCACACAGCTGTGGCATTTGTGCTATATACTTGAAATTAGCATGACCAAATCTCCTGTGCATCAGGTGTACACATTGGTCATGATATGGAGTGTTGCCAACTGCAGCCTTGCAGCTTGGCTTCCTTGCATTTTGCACAATGTACAAGGAGTCTTTTAAAATACCAGTAGCACACAATTTCCCATTTTTACGTATCTCACAACCATTTTTCTTAAATGTTATGACATACCCTGTTGCAGCTAATTGTGCCACAGATAAAAGGTTTGACTGTAGATTTGGAACATACAACACACCTTTACAGTTTCTCCCAAGCAGGATAAATACATGTCACCTTGTCCCATAATTTTGGTCACAGACCCATCAGCCAAAGATACACTTTGTCTGTCAGTTTTAGACAGTGACATAAAATAGCTTTTACAATTACATAAATGAAAATTGGCCCCAGAATCTAACACCCATACATCAGAATTACCCCTCTCAGAAACCTGTGCAATTTGAGTTGTCTGAAGAGCCTTCTTCTGTGATGCCCTTGTGTTCTTCTTCTCTGTCTTCCTATTCTTGGGTCTCAAGGCACAGTCTTTTTGCAAATGTCCAGCTGAACCACAACTGAAGCATCGCTGGCTGGCTAGTGCTGTTGCTTCAGCTTTGTTTCCCTTCCTTTTGCTTGCTTTCTGGTGCTGTAGCTTTCCAGAAGAGATGGGGGGGGGGATCTTTCCTCTCTCTTCTCCCATTCAGTGAGTAAGCGCTGTGTTACATATGATGGGGCGAAGTCCACTTCAGGCATAGCCTCTAGGTTACAAATCAGCATGTCCCACGTTTCATTCAATGAGGACAACAGGATATAGGATTTTGTGAGAAGTGTAAATTCCATTCCTCTCTCCTGCAACTCAACAAACAGCTGCTGAATATGATGCAGGTGCTCAGGAAGGCTATCTCCCTCTGCAAGGGAGGCTTTGTACAGCTTTTTTGTCAGGGTAACTTTACTACCTGCTGTTGCCTTTACATACAAGTCTCTTAAAGCGTCCCAAAGTTGCTTTGCAGACTGCATGCCTTACACGTGCACCAGCTGATTGTCCTCAGCTCCCAGGATAATGGTGGCTCTAGCCTGCTCATCCTGTCTAAGCCATTCAGCACTGGGATTTGGGGGGTTTCCTCATCAATTGGCATCCAAAGATTCTCTCTGCGAAGATACATCTCCATCTTCAGGGCCCAATTCAAGTAGTTGGTCTCTGATAGATGCTCGAGAGGCATCGCTGAGGGCTGGGAGGCAGCCATGGCTTCTTCCTTCTCTTGCAAGTCACCTCAGCTGGCTTCTTCATCCTGTAGACCGGCAGCAGCTGGAAAACCTCCAGGCAGCTCCAAGGAAAATCTTCACAGGTCTTTGTTACCTGCCTTTAAAATGTGCATGAGGTGTGGAACTGATCTCTCTGCTCTCTCTGGTGGCTTCCTGGGCCCATAACCTGTGGCAGAGCACTGGAAAGCGTTTGGCCCAAGAGATCAGAAAAAAACACACACGAGGCAATTTCTATAAAAATAAATGTATTTACAGAAAACATAAAACATAAACAAGTTCTCATATCCAGAAATCCTGGATAGGCACAAAAGCTTTACAAGCTCATGCACACACATGTGCAGAGCTGGGAGAATGAGCTGCTGCTGCTGCTGCTGGGCTAAACAGAAACCTTTCTGGTGGCAAGCTTCCCCCCAGGCAAATCAGCAGCTTTATCTTATATGGTCATCTTTTCACACCCCAACCTGAGGATACTTAAGTTTGACCTTCTGACTCTGTCAGAGTGATTTGTTACCATAGTAACTTAGTGGCTTGCTACCTGCAAAACAACCAAATACCAACAGCCCCCTAGGCTATGGCTGCCACCTGCTCCTTGAGCAGGAGCTGTGAGTCCATGAGAACTCCCAAATTGTGCACCAGCTCTATTCGAGAGAGTGCTATCTTGTCCAGAGTTAAAGACAGCAACACTCCAGATCCAGGGGACCCAAAAGGCCAGAGATACTCCATCTTGCTGGGGTTGAGTCCTACCTGATTCCTCCCAATTCAGACCCTCATAGCCTCCCGGCACTGGGTAAGCCCCTGAATGGCATCACTTGTCTAGCCTGGGGCAGTGATGTAGAACTGCATCTGCATCCTGTGCTGCTGAATGACCTCACCCAGTAGATGTTGAATAGGATGGGCCTGCTGAGCAAGATTTGTGGGGAGCCTCTAGGAAGAGAACAATAATGTGTTCTTAAATCTTTTCTAGATTTTGGGAAAAGTCTTCTGGAGCTATGTCATCCCAGACAAATGCTTCATCTACCTTGAGAGTAGAGCAGGCTCATGCCCACAACTGGTACAGAACCATTTACCATGTTGTCATCGATTTATAAAATGTATGTGGCTCTTCCAGCAGCTGTGACGCATACCATGAAGAGTGGAGACTTACTGTGAATGGCAGAGTTCCACGCATCAACTTCTGCAAAATATCATAGGTCAGAATGGGGATGGATTGCAAAGGAGGCCATATTCAAGCATATACTTGCTATATTTAAGTTACTCAATTTTTTTACCCTGTAGATTATATTAGTTCTGATTTCTTTTTAATTAGGAATGAGCCCCATTTTGCCAACATACTGCTGAGTGTGCCTCACTTCAGACATTTTGTGCATGCTTGGAAATATTTTTTCCTCTACTTTACTTCTCATGACCAAAGTCTCAATGGTGGAATTACCATAAACGCTGCTTCAAATTACCTTGAGAACAGTGATGTTCCAGGCAAAACTTTCCAGAGCTTTTTGCAACTTCCGCCCTTTCAGACCTTCCTTTGCCTCCAAGCGGTGCAACTCTTTATGAAAGCCCATCCCTAGAGAAATTGTGGGGAGAGGGCAGGAGGAGCACAAGGGATGAAGGAGAAACAAAGCAGACAGTGTCACAGGCTGCTGCCATTTCCCAATCAAATGATATTTCTCTGACTGAGGCTGGAGATCTTCTTGTTCCCAGAATGCAAACTATAGAATGAGAGTCAGCACTGCCCCAGCTATGCATTCTCACCTCATTATGGACCTGGTATGTAGACTCTGCATCTTTTTGTAAGTTTTTCAAAAAGCACATTTTTTCCCCCAAAAGTGACTGGAATAAAGCAAAATGTGTCTTTTCATCAAACATAGTGGGTACTCTTCCCCTATTTTAAATTTTACTGATTTTTTTTCCTCACCCTGTCCTGCCCTTTCCCTATACACAAATTAATCAAGGGTAGGTTGGACTAGTTATTTAAAAAATGTCTAAATAGAAATCTAAATCTCTCTCCCCTGAGCACCCCCTATCCCAACCCACTTTTGTAGGATGAACAAATGTAAGTGTCACATTCATAATTCCACCTGTGATTGGCTCTGGACTGCTGTAGACCCTGCGATTTTTGAACTAAGTTAACACCAACTTCTGCATTTCCAGAAACACAAACTAGGAACAGAATTATGCAAAAGAAGCAACTCTTTCTAAACATGTTCTTGAAAAAGAAAAGATGAACAGACTAGTCATATATACTGTAAATGTGATTTCTCAAACTTAAACTGATATTGTCTAGAAACCACAAAAATTATTTTGTATAGTGGCTTAGGTCACATATACAGTATATGTAGTTTCCCAACACTCCACAACCTGTGGTTAATCCACCGTGAACTGACTGTATTGAAAATAATGTTCCTTGGGACAAGGTAAATGTCCTTAACAATACATTTGGAGCTGCAGTCATTCAGTGATGACAATCCATGTGTGAACTGGGCAGAAGTTATTTCAAGAGAGAGGAAGAATGCATTAATTCCAAGGAGTGCCATCAAACATGCAGGCCAAATACTTGAAATGTTTTGTAAAATCCAGTGACAATTTATCTATTCAGTCATTTAATACAGGAAGCCCTAGTTTAGCAACTGCCTTGTTTAGCGACCATTTGCAGTTACGATAGAGATTAAAAAGTAACTTTATGACCAATCCTCACACTTACGACCTTCACAGGTCTGTAAAACAAAGGAAAGCTGAAGTAAAATCATAAGCACAGCCATGGTTTCATTTAGCAACTGCTTTGCTTAATGACCAAGTTTCCAGTCCCAACTGTGGTTGCTAAATGAGGACAACCTGTTACACATTTCAGATGCCATCTTTAAGGTAAAAATACTTCCTTATTATTATTTGCCACCAAGTGGGCGCTGAATTTTAAGCAACCACATATATAGACCTTCTCCAGGATAGTTCTTATTATTACTGTTACATTTATTCTCAGAGTGATGAAATAAGTATTATGACACCACAAAACAAACTCCACTGCTTATATCCTTATGCGTGATACCATGACACAAGTGCAACAAAAATGGATCTTGTGTTGTGATGCCATGATGCACATTCCCTCACTTTCATGTTATTGGGGCTTACTGTAGACCTTTATGCTAGCAACAATAAATTCACACAGAAAAAAAACTCATGAACTATATAATAATATAGCTCAAAAAACTTACACTGAAATTAGAGAGGGATGAAAAGTTTAAAAAATAGACAGCCAGATTAAACTAAAAGTACTGATTATAAACTCCAAGCAATGACATGGAATTTTCAAATCACCTTTCATTCAAAGACAACCAGTTCACACACTCCCTTTGCAATGATGCAGCAAAGAGAAATACAAGCCATAATATCAACACGTGTGAAACTGGTCATAATCCAACAGGTAACTGAACCATAATGGCTGAGGAATCAGGCAAAGGTAATGCAATTCTATGCACATATTTGCAGAAGGTAATGGAAGACCACCGTCTACAGAAGTGTGGGAACAGATGTGATAAGCTAGAGGCCCTCAGAATGCGGGAAAACATGGAACTAAGGAGGTCGATCTACTTGAATAGTATGCCATCACCTACCTGCTTGTTGTACCTGAATAATTTTGGCATGAACAGCATCCGCTGACTCAATTAACGTTCGGCTTGTTTGGATCATCTGGAGATTAGATAGGGGAGAAACAGAGAGGAAGTGTGATAGTTGGGTGGGTCTAGAGCAGCCAGTAAAGTGTCCCAACCACCAAGAGGCCTTTGGATCAGCCTTCCCCTTGTATTTCAGCATTTATAACAGGATAGGCAGCATAACTCTTTCTACTGCTTCGCTATCCCTCTGAGCCTTCTAGCCGTTCCGTGGGCTTTGCAGTCCTGGTTCCCCCAGAGGAGAGAAATGTGGGCCTCAGCTGTGCCACTCACTGTTTGGGACTTAAATGGCTCCTCCATAAGCACACTCCATTCACACAACTAACTCCTTTTGTGAACTATCTCCGTTCACACAAGTTAGTTTCCTTGACATGTTAACTGCCTATGTACTGTTGTTTTGGGATTGAGGGTTTTTGTTGCTTATATTTTGTATTTTGGTAGTTTGGAGAAATGTTCTGTTACATGAACCCTTCCCTCATGGGCAATGTTAGTAAGCCCAGACTTGGGCTTGCCTCTACATGTCAGATGTCAATGGAAACACAAGCATTCTTCTCCCTAGACAATTTTTCAGAAAGTACTTCAAACACTGGACAAAACTCCCCAGCTATGGTCCTCCAAATGTGCTGGAGAATAACTACCAACCTCCCCAGTCTACGCTGCTGGGAGTGATGGAAAATGTAGTCCAAGAACAGCTGGGCTCAAATAGCACATTAAACCACATTTTGTTAAACACACCACAGTGACTTGGTTCTCTCACAACATTAAGGCATAAACTATGAATTTCTGGGTTCAAACAAATATTATTATGGGTTACCACAATCTGTGAACAAATCTAATGTCAGAGAATCCAAGGGTGGGAACTGTGGCTTTAAAGATTCAGGTCCTGGACTAGAAACCAGATTGTGAGTTCTAGCCCTCCCTTACACATGAAAGCTGGCTGGGTGGCTTTGGGCCAGTCACTCTCTCTCAGCCCAACCAGAGTTATTGTGGGGAAAACAGAAGGTGAGGGCATTATGTATGTTGCCTTGAGTTGCAGAAAATAAACATGGAAGATGATGATGATGATGATGATGATGATACAGGCATCGTTTCTGAAGCTTGCATATGTGTAAGAGTGCATACTCTCACACGCACTTTAAATTATACCTATTTTGCTTGCATAATTTAGTGTCCTATTCATAACTTATCACCCTTTCTCAAGCTATCATACACAGTTCCCCATTCTACTGCCCCCCCACTTTTTTATACTTACAACATCCCTATGAGGAAGATGAGGATAGGAAAAAAAGACTGGGCCAAGATCACCCAGGGAGTTCCACAGGTGGTCTAGCCCTCTTCCTCTTCCAAACCTAGTTGTTCTCTCTCAATATTTGCCTGCCTCCTTCCCCTTGGCATTCATCAGATGCTTTCATACATTATTTTCCAAAGGAAAATATTTTCCCATCAACCCCCCACTCTGGCTATAGTTCCAAAAAGGATGCTGCCCCCAACTGCCAACTCAGTTCTTCAAAGGCATGCTGGGTAACAAATGGTGGCACTGGAACTGCCTGACTCAAGAATAGAAAGAGACAAAGAATGTGCTGTTTTTTCTAATCCAGGAAAAGACTGTCTTCTGGGCTTGATTTGGAGAGGTATGGACATTTTTACCTCCCAATGAATGGCTGATAAATGGCTGGAGCAGCTCAGAAGGGGCAAATCTCCCCCTCCATTCTAGTTTTGATGCTAGATAATGTTCTAAAGACCAGTGATCCATGCTTGCATGCATCCACTACAGAATGGCTTACAAAATTCAAAGGCGAATTTGCTCTGTACTAGGGCTCAGGCCAGGTTGTCAGAATAGAAACCAACTCATCATGAAGCAGCAGCCCACACTTACTGCAATGGCCAGGGGGACATCTGCACAATCACCAGTTGTACTCACAGTGTCATAGGCAGCAAGCACTTTTCTCAAGAGTTCAGGAACAGGCCCCTGGGTCTCCATGGAAGGATACTCCTCACCCAGGTTGAGGGTGACTGCTGGGCGGTTGTCCTTCTCGCTGGGCTGAAGCCACGTCGCCAACTTCAAGATGCATTGCTTGATGTTGGCTGCTGGTGTTAGGCCACACAATTCTTTGAAGGAGACCAACGCATTCTAGGAAAAGAAATGAGGATGAGGATGAGGAGAAATACCAACTCAGAAGATCATCACCCGCCCTATTCATTTCTGTTTATTCTTTTCTACCACAAGCTTGCAATGACTCCATCCCCAAGGATTCAGAAATGTGAGGGTCTTGGCCCTTCCCCCCTCTTTTGAGGGGGAAATTGTCTGACTCTATACTGAACTTCAGGGTCATTCTGAGCAATTTTGAAGATGGAAGTTCTGTTTCAGCACAGTCAAACCTATTTTGAAGGGAGTGAGGGGTGGGGTGCGGACATTTAATAATCTGTTATTTTAAACCTACACATACAGTGGGGTCCAATGAACTAAGAGCACAGATAGACCAACAGAGCTGGAATTATTTGGCTTTAACGAGGCCTTTTTATTTGTCCCAGACTGTAAAATGAAAATACAGGTAGTCCTCGGTTAACAACCACTTGTGCAGTGACTGTTGGAACTTGCAATGGCACTGAATGAGTGGTACTTACGACTGGTCCTCGGAGTTCTGGCCGTCACAGTATCCCACAGTCACTTGGATGCCATTTGCAACCTTCTTTGCTGGCTTCCAACAAGCAAAGCCAATGGGGAAGCCAGCAGGAGGTCGCAAATGGTGACTGTGTGATATCCTCGCTTAATGACCCACAGTGATTCACGTAACAACAACAACTGGGAGTGTCAAATTTGCCATCACTAAGTGATGCAGTCACATGACATTGCACTTTACAACCTTGTCACTTAGCAACAGCAATTTCGGTCCCAATTGCCATCGTTAACCCAGGACTACCTGTAGAGTCAAGGATATCAGCAGGGGCAATAGGGAAACTACTTAGCATTCAAGTAGAATTAGAGAAAGGGAGAGTAGCTCAGTTTCAGATTTAATCATAGAGCAGGCTCACTGATTTCAAATACAGCTAAATTTAGATCTGATACACACATTTTTGTGTGAACTTTCCCCTATATGTGTGTGTGTGTGTATTATTTATTTAACATATTTCTATACCACAAAGTACTTACCACTAATGTCATTGATAATTATGTATTTTGTATCATATTGATATTTTGCAATAGTTTGGTTATTTATCAGGCTATTTAATTTACTGGAAAAAGTCTCATATACTTCTTTATAGGCTTTAAAATTTCTATGGAAATCTGTAAAAAAGGGGATTTCATTTGTTGCTTAAATTCTTTTAAATATCTGGGAATAACTATTCCAAAAAATGTTCTTTGTGGACGGAAATACATCAATATTTTAATCTCAGATAAAAATCAACAAATAGTTAAAAATCCAGTTATGGAAAAAGAAAAATGACTATTACTCAAGATTTATGTATTTACTTAGAGGTATTCATCTGCTAATAGCTGCAAGTTATTTTAAGCTGATTGATAAGATATTAAGAATTTTTCTATGAGAAGGACAAACACCGAGATTTTGTTTAAATAATTTATGGCTATCATGTGATGATGGGGCTGTTAACTTCACTGACCTTCAACTTTATCACTGAGCATATATTTTGACTTCAATTTCTCTTTGGAACATAAATGAATATAAACCTTTTGTTGTTTCCCAGAGTTATGAGTATTTATGGATATTAATACTCTAGCTCAGCTTACTGACAATTTTTAAACTATATGCATTATTGCAAGAGAAAATTGGATTGTTTACAAATGCATAATGGCTGTTTATTCAATTTAAAACATTTCCCAATTTCATAATTCAGTCCAAGTCAATTAGCAGTGTCTAAAACTCCCAAAATATTGTCCGTGGGAGAATGTGCTTTGCATGATTCTAAATTTGCAGCATTTTTTAAATAAACAGTTAAAGAGTATTACTGAGGTGGATATTAGTTACTTGCAAGAACTGTGGAATAAATTAGAATATCCCATATTAACAAATCAATGCCTAAGGGTTTTCAAGAATATTAAGTAAGTTCCTTACGATCTTAAGATAAGACTAATTCAACAAAAGATATTCTTTCACATTTGCCAGACACTCCAGAGGATGTTTAAAGAAGGTGGATGGCTGTCAACTTTACTATGCTGGAAGAATAAAACAGATGAGAGAATATTTACTCTTATGATAAGGGCTTGTCACCTTATTGCCCCTTTTGGTTTAATATCAAGAAGTTTGTTGATATTGTATTACAAAAAACAATGTGTTTAAAAATGTGAATACAGGTTTCAATTACATTCAAAAAATTAGAATTTATCATTATTGAAGAGTTATGGATTTACTGAGCATAGGGCACAGCAATCAATCAATCAATCAGTCAGTCAATCAATCAATATCTACAGCGTTTTAAAAGACAGTGTGACCTTAGATTACAATCCTCAATATTTGTTCGTTTTTATGTACAGGAAAGACTTATCAATATTATTCCATGTGATTAAGGTTTAATATTGTTTTTAAAAATTGGGCTAAATGGCTTTTTATACATAATACAATGTTCTTGCAGGGGTTTTTTTTTTTGGTATTTTTATTATTTTTTTTCTCTTTTACATTAAAGCAGTAAGAGTACTTTTTGCAAAAAAGGATCAAATCTATATTCCAAAAAATTCCCAGTGACCTCACAAAATGTCTGTCTCCATCATCTTTGTACAGACCAAGAGAAAGGGGTGGGCAGTAGTCCTGCCTTTAAAGCACTTTCCTACAGTGATTTATTTTTGTACCTTTAAATTCATTTTTTAAAATTCTTTTTCCTTTTCATGTGTCTCATCTTTACCATTTTGAGATGTTTTAGCATACAAATGTGGTACAGAAATAGATGAATAGACATATGCCCAGAAAAGTTCAAAATTCAGGGGACACGTTTTCCTCTTTTCCAAAACTTTGCAAACCAAACTCAGGAGCCCAAGTTATTGTATCCCACTACCTGGATACCTGCATGTTCTCCCGCAGGTCTGTCGCCTCTCTCAGTGGCTGAGTGGCTGTGCGAAACACTTCGTCAATGGCCTTGATACCTGTGGCCTTGGTGGATGTGTATTCCCGCATGTGCCGTCCCTTGCGCCCTGAGAGCCCCCGCCGGTGTGCTTTGCCTCCTCCCCGCCGGTTGGTGATGGCCACATGCACGAACAAAGTAGCATTGGGGAGTGGCTCACCAGCCACAGACTGGAGGGGCACATGACGATAGCCTGTCTGGAGACACTCAAAGGGGATGGTATATTGAGCAATGAACTCATCCCCAATATAATCATCATCAAGCACCATGAACCGGAGAATCGCTAGCTCAGGGAGATTCACCTGAAACTCCAGGGTCTCCTCAAAAACAGGGTTATCCCCACTCTGCAACACTGTCTTGGTGCGCTTTTCTGCACAATCAGCAGGAATGCCATGCATCTCAACACAGACGTAGGGCTCCACCACATCCCCCTTGGCTCCAGATCCTTTGGGTTTGGGCAGATTCTGACCACTAATGACTTTGAGATGCAATAGTTGGGCTGAAATGCCAGGTAAGGTGTCCCTGGTGTTTGCACTGAAATAAGAGACCTCCTCACGCATAATGGCTGGGCGGAGCACATAGCCACAACCCCCGTTCTGGCGGAACCAGCCGGCATTCAGATCTATCATGAGACCAGGTGTCTGGTAGTTCATGGCCACCATCTGGCAGCCACATTTCCAGAAGTCCTGAGGGTTCATGTTGCTAGCATCAATGCGCATGGGGCTGGGGTAAACACGTGACAGGAAGCGCTTGTTGTAGGCCACAAAGTCTTCTGGCTCCTCATTGGCATAGCGCCCAGCCTCCACCTCACTGAAGGAGCACACCTCCCAATAGCACTGGCTCCGCCGAGAGGTCTCAAAGCTCTGGAAAGACACAGTCTGGCACAGGCTCACGAGGTCTGAAAGTTCACGGCACAAGATGCGCTGGGAGCGGGGATGCTCCCTGTCCCCTTCAGAGAGGGGGAGGCCTAGCTCTGAGGCCTCCTCATCATCAGATACATCTCCCTCACGTGACTGACAGTTTGGAAGAAGCTTCCGGCTTTTTATGAGGATGTATCCTTTGAGTCTTTCTGGAGAGGGCAGATAGGCTTCATTTGGGTTTGGAGGTGTCAGGTACAGCTTGTCCCCAAAAGTTTTCCTCAGATGTTCAGCCATGAGCCTCTGCTGGGCAACACAGCAGCGTACCGAGAGGCACAGGATAAGTGGAAACTTGGAGGACTCAAAGGCATGTTCAGCAACAGCAGCCACCACCCTGGAGAAGGCCAACCGGCTCCCTGCACCAACCACAGGCTCACCAGATGAGCCATCGCAAACCACTAGTTCCAGGCTACGGCAACCAGCCTTAAGGGCTGCCACATAACCCCCAATGTCTGAGGTGGAGCCTCCCCAGAAGCAACTGTCCTCAGCTAAGCACGCTCCATGTGCAGAGCTAATGAAGTAATGGGAAAGTGGCTGGGTCATGTCCTGGCACACCTTCCGGTGCTGTGGGTCAAATATGTCACAATCCGCTGAAAGGAGGTAGCGAGTGAAGCCATCAATGGCCAAGTAGTCCTTTTCCTGGCCCTCCTTGGATGGCTCATATTTGCCAATGATCTCCATGCACATCTCTTCTGTTACTTCTTCCATACCCTGCTCTGCCTCTAAGAAACTCATCAGATCTCTCAGGCCCATGTATTCTTTATTGCTGGAAAACTGAACCAAGAGGAAAAATACCTCAGGCCTGGTACACAGCTCACAGTATGCCTTTATGAAGACTTGACAGTTCACCTCCTCTCCAGGCCGTTCACTGGCTGCTTTCTGGAGCTCTTTGAACTTCAACTCAATTGTTGAAGCCTTCATGCCAGGGTTGAGGGCACGAATGAGTTGCACAGCACGAGAAACTGGGATCTGATCCTCTTTTTCTAGGTCTGCAATGTCAAAGACAGAGGAGATCCAAGAGGTGCGGGGATTTGGGTAACCAGTCTCAGGAGCCTCATCCGGAGTGTGTTTCCCATATGAAGCCAAATACCGCAGCCCCATCACCCATGCATTCACCACATCGGCAGAGCTTGCCACCAGGTCAAGAGATTCATAGTTCTCTCCATAGATTATGGAGAACGCACATTCATCTGGGAACTGGTCTGAGAGGCCGTTGGAACGCAACACAGGCGTTTTTTTCCCAACTCGCACCTCCCTGACGGACTTGATTTCAATCTTGGCTTTCTCAGAGTCCTTCTTGGAAGGTTCCCAGTGCATGAAACGTAGGTCCGGGTCCAGCACGAAGAATCGGCTGTACATGCGGGAGTTGGAACGCACTTTCTTCATCTCACAGCCCTCCAGCATGAAAGAGATGCAGGCTGCTGTGCTGTTGAGCTTGCGATTGCTAGGCATGGTGCTGAAGGACACCGTCTTCTTCTTCTGTGGCTGCACACAGCGCTGGCGGGACCCATCCTGCAAGAACAGGAAGGAGAACAGATAAATCAGGAAGTGCAATAGAAAAAGGTGAGGCAGAAAGGGAGAAATGTTTGGCTTCGGTCTAAATTCCATCGTCTTCCATGGCTCCCTGTTATAGTGATGTGACTTGGAAGCCAGAGAAAGGCCCGAAGCCAAAATGAAGGGAATACCTCAAGGAAAACAACACACAGCATGCAAACTACAGAAGATGAAGGAACAAGGAGATTGTGAATGGTTTTAAAAACCCTCAGTATGGATCTACGCTACAAACGAAGACAGAACGTTTGGTGCAATTGTTTTTTTTTTAATTGCTGCTTCATTCAGGTTCAGGGAAACATGGACTGAACCAGTTAGGGCTGAAAGGAGAAGCAGACCTTTCCCCCAGTATGATCACATTTAACCTTACCTCATTAGATACAGCCCACTCCCAAGGTACAGGGCCAGATAAAGCCCATTTCTGGTGCTATATATATCTACATCCGACCATTCTACTGTTTCCTTCCCTTCATCCTTCCTGATGGTTCAACCGGAAGACCAGTTTGGGATTGGTGGTAGGGTGGCTGGGATTGATAGAATGGAGTGAAAAATAACAGGCAGAGTGGAAGAAGGGAAGAAGAGGAGCGGGAGGGCAAATCCAAGAGTTGATTTCTCAAAAAGGATCCAGGCCTCAAAATTCTAGTGAGGCTTAAATCCTAAACATATTAAGTATTGGATATAATGAGGATAGTGTCACATCAGTCTTGATTTTGGATCAAGAAGTCCTCTATTTTACTGTGGAGCCTGTTTTACTGAATTGTTTGATATATGGTTAGCCTTATGCATTAATTTAATAATATTTTATTATGACTTCTTTTAGCCGCTTTGAACTTTTTAAAAAGAAATCACAAGTATATTTTAATAATCAGTAAACAATTTCTCCCAGTGTGTGCTCAAAGTTACATGTTAAAGGATTATGCTCTTCCTCTGAAAACAAACTCCATGTGCCAGAACTATCCCTGACTGAAGTTTGAGCCCCTCAACAAACACCGCAAAGTAACAAGAGAGTAACCAAACAATTACAGAATAGCTATTTTGCCATTTTTGCTAATGTTACTCTCTAAAGTGCTACTGACTTTGTCTGCATGACACGTTAACAGGCTTTTCCCCACATCTCAATTAAAGTATTATCTACCCATTCTTCACCCAACAGAAACAAATATCAACATAAAATCAGCTGTCCCACTGCCAATCCCTATCTTGCCACCGTAACTGCAGTTCTGGCTGGTTATTCTGATTTTAGGTTCCAGAGAGTGTTAAACAGACCTGTTGGTTAAATCCTCTGGCTTAGCTGTCAGCCACCTTTCTGAACATCACCAGCTGGGGGAAACCATAGCGTAAAACAGAACAGCCAGAGCAAGATAAACCATGACCCAGCTCTTTCAAATCCAGTGAAAGATTTGTTACTCTCCCACCTTACTTACCCAGCTACTGAATCAACAGATTGCACTGAGCTGCCAGAGGAGAATGACCAGGGCCAAGGGGCAGAAGCTTATAGGCACCAGCCAGAAGTGACCGATAAGTGCTGGGCTCATCCCACCTCCTACACTGATTGTACCACTGCAAAGTTTGGCAGATTGTACACATCCTAAACTGCCGGATGCTTAAAGGGAAAATACTAGTTTAACACTAGTAAAGCTAACCAGGCTTAAAGCTGCTCACATCATGGGCACATGGCAGAACAAAAATACTGCCAGAGGATGTTTATACCATGGTAAAATACAAGTGGGAAAGACTTTAAGCTCTACTTAGCATTAATTAGCCTGGGAAACTAACCTGCCAGTCATTGCACAGACAATCAAGTTAGCCACTGAGTCACTGGATTTTGCTCCTTTGTTGTAGAGACCAGATATCCCAGCAGCCTGAGCCACGACAGCCTAATTGGGCCCAGAACCACTATATACGTGTGGGGGGAGGAAGTCGGGGGAGCACGGGGGGCCACGGGGGGCACAGGGGGGCTGGCACATCCCACTTCTTCTTTCTCCCCAAATAACCTGAGCCTCTAGGAAGTGAAAAATGTAAGCGAAGCAACACAAGCACCGCTATGTGAGTGATTCCACTTTGCAGCCACTTTGACTTCCCTTTGTATTTCATAGAAATCACACTTTGTTTTCGTTTTGTATTCTAAAGTAAAAACAAGATTACAGCAGCTAGTCAGGCAGAAATAAAGTGTCGTGGCATCACCCGCATACACTTCTACTATTGAATAAAAAAGACAACTTTTTTAAAACCGCCCCATATCCAGTGGGAGACCAACCTATTTTGCAAAAGGAAAATACAACAAATCAACACATTTCAAGGACAGAGATAAGCTGCCCAAAGAACTCAGTCCAAGGAATTGCGATTCAGTCACCAAGGGTTGTCAACTAGACAAGCACAGAGATGGATGGGTTTAAGGCACAATCAACCCTTGCGAGTTAGGACTATGTTTGTACAAACATCCTACCCAAAATAATTTCTTTTTGCACTGATGACAAAGCTGAGGCATCATTCATATTAAAAGAATGTTCTAAAACTGCCAAGGAACTCATGTTCAGCAAGCTCAGCTCCACATATTCCTTCCATGCAGTTTCTCAAGGTTGCTGAGCTTGCTCCCCGCCTTCCAAACTTATTCTGTTTTCTGACCCCACCTGTGAGATCAACAAGGAACTGCTCAAATGTGCAAAGGCCCTGGGCAAGCACTAATCCAAACACTGGATTTGTTTGTCTAGAGCAAGGTTTCTCAACCTTGGCAACTTTAAGATGTGTGGACTTCAACTCCCAGAATTCCCAAGCCAGCATTAGTGAACCGATTGGAACCCATTAGCTGGCTGGGGAATTCTGGGAATTGAAGTCCACACATCTTAAAGTTGCCAAGGCTGAGAAGCACTGGTCTAGAGGATATCCAGTTGTCTCCCCCCACCACCCGCAGCAGACTTAAATTGATTACAGCCTTGCAGAGAGTTGCAATAAATATCTCAGTGCAGAGGGGTGGGGGGATGATGGAATGAAAGAAAGGAGCAATCACTTCCAGCCATTTCAGTCTGAATGTTTTGTGAGCATTTGCTCCACTTACTCACGCCCAGACCAGCAAAGAGAGGAAACCCTATTTACTTTAGAGCTCAATTGATTCCTAAAAAGCTGTGCTCCAATCCAGGATCTGCACACCCATCAAGGCAGTCCTGTACCACAATTCAATAGTCCTGCTTCCGTGTATGTATGTATGTATGTATGTATGTATGTATGTATGTATGTATCTATCTATCTATCTATCTATCTATCTATCTATCTATCTATCTATCTATCTATCTATGTATGCAAGATCACACTCTCTTGCATCCTGCGTTGATCAGTAATTCTGTCCTGCACATACTGCAGTGGGAAGAGGCTGTAGCTCCATGGAGAGCTTTTAATCAGCACATCAAACATTCCAGATTCAACCTGAGCACCTCTAGACTGGATTGGAAAAATGCTGGCCTGAAGCTTACAAAACCTGCTGGCAGTCAGTGTTAATGCTGCTGGGTTAGATGGATTTATTTTGTTTATTAATTCAATTTCTAAGGCTGCCCAGTGGCAAAGTGATTGAAGGCAGTGTACAAATAGGGCTAAAAACACACAACAGCAAAAGAAAAAGAAATTATAAAACAGCCACTCAAGGGGAGGACAAATGCGTCAGTTGCATAACATTCCAATGGGTTCACAAAGCGCCTTGGCCCAGTGCCTGCCAAAAAACCAGGTTTATAAGGCCTTTCTAAATGACAGCAGGGTCAGGGCAATACAGACTTTGGGGGTGGGGCGGGGTGGGGGGGGGCATGCAGTTCCAGAGGGCTGGTGCAACAATAGGAAAGATGTATCCATGGAGTCCCATAAGATGACACTGTTTTGTTGATAGGACCCACAACATTCCAACCTTGTCTGATTTTATAGGAAGGGCAGAAATTATAGAAGAAAGGCAATCCTGCAAACAACTGGGCCCAAAGACTTAGATCAATAGTCTGAGTCACTCAAAGGCAGTTTTCTGTTTCCTTTAATTTTAAAAATTCAATATTTATACACAGATAGAGGTCTCCAGTTGTTTTAACAACTTGACTGCAAAGGCACCACAAGGTAGTTAAGGAAGCACCTGGTAAAGCCAGTAGAGATTTCAGCTGGATTTCTGAAACTTAAAGGTATCTTTCCTGTCATATTTTTGTGCCGAGCAACATTTTCTCCCTGAGATGTAGTATCGTTGTCTGTAAAATGGGAACACTTCTGGGTTCAATTCAAGAGGCTGGTATGACCTCTGGAGTCCTATATGGCATGGGGCCAGGATATTTGAGGGACTGCCTCACCCCAATCACATCTATCCATCACATCAGATCCGGCAGAAAGGGCATGTTGCAGGTCCGTGTCATCTTATGGAACCTGGGAGGAGAGCCTTTTCTGCCACAGCCCCTGCCCTTCATCCCCCCATCATCCCCCTGAGGTGAGATTGGCCCCGACCTTGCAGGCCTTCTGGAAGAGCCTGAAGACATGAGCTTTGCCATCTGGCTGAGGGATCCGGTGACCTTGTTGGAGAGCCTGCTAAATGGTTGTACTTTTAGGAAAACAAATAGTGCTCTCCCACAGGTTACATTTTTTATGGTTTTAAGAGTTTTATTGCTTTTAATGTTTTAATGCTGGTTTTTTGCAGTTATTTTTTAGTTAGTTTTGTATTTTCTTTGGATGTTTAACTTTGAAAGTCGCCCAGAGTCACAGCAGTGAGATGGGTCTCTATATAAATTTAATAAACAAACAAACATCGTGATACACCCGTTCCACGGGACTTGTGCAAAGGCCAACTTAATAAAACATCCGAAGAGCTTCATTGATTTCTTCTTCATATGCACAGCACATGGAGCCAATGTTCAACTATGATTAATAAGCAAAAGGACAAAGCTGGCTGCTGTCCCAGGTTGCAATTGGCTGGGAGGGAAAATTTATTAACAGGAAAACCTGAAAGCCAGTGCTGAAGGCCACCAGTAGAGATACCCACCTTCTTCTTTAAAGCTGCAACCCTCCCTCTTTTTTTCAAGTCACTGTAATTGCAGCCACCCAGGAACATGCCAAACCTGTTCTAACTATTGGCAGCCAGACACCAGCAATGTCAATGGGGCAGGAAGCCAAGCTGATTTTTTTAGATGACATTTCTCTTTGCCATCCTGGGAAAGAAGCCCATGAATATGTTAGTAATGGGTGCTCAGGATCAGGATGGACATTTGCAGAGAAAAATGACAGGTAACTCTGAAGGTGAGAAGGGCACCTCCAGTCTAGTGTTATTGGAGAGATCTAGGTTCAAGATGCCCACTCAGCAGTTTAGCTCACTACAGCAATTTTGCTCCAACTGCTCTTTCTTAGCCTAACTTACCCCACAGGGTTGTTGTAAGGATAAAATGGGGACACAGGGAAATGCAGAGCTCCTGGGAAAAAAGGATGTAAATAAAATAAATAAAAATAAATAATCAAGTGTTTCTGGGTGAGGGCCAGTTTGGTGTAGTCATTAAGGCATCAGGCTAGAAACCGGGAGACTGTGAGTTCTAGTCCTGCCTTAGGCATGAAGCCAGCTGGGTGACCCTGGGCCAGTCACTGTCTCTCAGCCCTAGGAAGGAGGCAATGGCAAACCACTTCCGAAAAACATTGCCAAAAAAACTGCAGGGCTTGTCCAGGCAGTCATTGGGAGTCAACACTGACTCTAAGGCATGCACACACACATGCATACACGCACGCACACACAATTCTGGATGGACTGTGCCCTAAGATCAAGTCTGTAATGCCTTACTTGGTTGGTCTTTAAGGCACAGAATTGGTGTCTGCTATCACCCTCATTTCTCACCACAGCACAAGCTGTTACTGGAGCAGTTGACCTCTGGCCTCCCTCGTATACTGTGACTGTGTTCCCAAACATACTAACCCAAGAATCGGAGTTAAGGGATGCACAACCACTGCTGCCTCATCTGAAGAACCTCATGTCCATGCCCTGAATAACTATTTAGTTGTTGGCTTGTTCGTTCTAGTAGCACATCTAGCAATCAGCTCTCCCTTTAATTAGCCTTTACACAGTTTTAAAAGCAAGCTTGAAAGTGTGAGTAGGCCAGCTTTCCCCACTTTGATACATGCAGAATGCTGACATACAATTCCTATCATCTTGACTGGTGATGCAGTGCAACACATCTGGAAAGCACTGGGCTAGAGAAGGCTGCTATAACCTAGTAGCCAGGACTGGACATTCCTATACACAGTTGAGAGGTACTACTTGTCTCCTGCAGCTACCAAATGCAAAATAGTTATGGAGAAGCAAGGAAACAAACACCACCTCTTTTTTAATATTATGTCTACTGCAGGTGTAGTTATCTGCAAGTGGAGAAAAGAACTCTATACATGGCCACATGTAACACTATCAGTATACCTATGGCTGAATCTGGCTCAACACAGAACAATTGTTCCTGGGATAAACTGTGAGCCTGAAACCTAAAGAGCTGGCATGTCTCCTTGTCCTGCAGCTGGAATCTGATGCCAGCCTAGGGGCTTTCCCAGGCCACCTGGGGATGCTGAAGAATCTCATATCTTAGGAGGGGACATGGTACCATCGTGAGCAGGGGAAAGACAAAATTGAGAGAGGAGGGGATGAGTCAGGCACCATCACAGTTGCATAACACCACATCTCTACGGTTACCATAGGAAGGAGGGGAAATTGATGGTTTCTAAATTGACACAGATCAAGGATGGTGATGGGGGAAGGGAGGTGCTATTTCCACCTCATCAACCTTTGGCAGTAATAGTGGGAAAGAAAAAAGGATTTGACTGAATGTGTGGATGAATATTTCTGGAACTATTTGCATGCCCCACCCGGCACATTAAAAAGCATTCGCTATGGGACCCTTTCTGAAATGAAAGCCCATGCTTTTGGGGGATGATGGGAGTTGTAGTTCAACCATAGATGGAGTATGCTATGTTAAGTTTCTTTTATTTGATGAGAAAATCTGTCCATTAACACTAATTTTGTTTGTTATGACTGCAGTGACTCTCCAAGCCCTCTGACAGAGATTACTCCAATCTTCAATACTTTTGTTTTTTAAAACAGGTGAGACCAAGAATCGAACCTGGGATGAGTTTAACCCTGAGGGTTTTAATATTTAGATAGGAACCACAAAGAGTAGTGGAGCTACAGTGCCAGAACATCATAAGAATTCAAGATCTCCATTTGATTCATTGCCTTTCATCTCAAACAAGGTTATAAAAACTTATTGCAGACTTCCACAACTTAGTATCCTCCAGATGGGATGGGACTGCAACTCCCAGAATTCCAAACTCAGGGAGCTGTGATCTCAACACACCTGGAGAGCACTAGGTTGGGAAAGAAGACTTCAGGCAAGGGATGCTGAGGATTTTGAAAGTGAAGGTGAGGGAGCAGGGCAGTTCTTGGGAAAAAATGCTTCCACTGTATACGCTGTTCTCCCCTTACCCACATCTCCCTCTACTGCCGTGTGTTTCAAACTTGGCTACTTTAAGATGTGTGGACTTCAACTCCCAGAATTCCCAGCATGCAATGCAACAGCAATTCCCAGATTCAACCCAGAAACTGTGTTGCATGATTCCCCAAACAATGCTTAGCATTAACAAGCCAACTGTCCCATAGACAATCAAGTTAACTGCTGAGGCACTGTCTCCTACCTCCTCTGTTGCAGAGGTTACATACCCCAGCAACCATCGCACTGGCAGCACTTCCTGTGTTCTCCCCCTTAACGTCATTGCCATTTTGCAAACAACAGACAAGCCAACAAACATCTATCTGAGTTCAGAGTCATTGTCTGTAGGTTGGATGATGGCTAATCCTTTCCCCAGCCACTTGTTTCCCAAACAAGGTCCACATTAGTCTGCGAGAAATAAAAAAAAAGAACCTGAAGCTCAGCTGCAGGAGAGTTTTAATGTTGCAGCTGTTTTTGTTGTTGTTGTTGTTGTTTTTACTTCATGTTGTTGTTGTCGGAGTATTCAGGGCTGCTTAATTATAAACTAGCTATTAATCTGGGTTCAGATTACATTAAGTAACAAGCTAGTAATGTAAGTAAAGTCTCCTTTGAGCTGAGTTCAATTCCTAGTGATTACATGGACATGTCCATGCAGTTTTCATGGAAACAATACAGAAGAGGTTTGCCACTGCCTTCTTCCAATATGGTTTTTTAACTTTCCAGACCAGCCCACAGCCCCGTTAGTTCCTGGAGGTCTCCCACCCAAGTACCTTTGGCCCATGCTCTGTTTAGTTCTTAACAAATCCGTACCATGATCTGTGCACAGATGATACAGTAAACTAAATCACAATATGGCTTAGCGTGCCATGCAAACAACCTAAGAAACATATTCAAATCATAAGAAGGCAGAACACTACCCCAACCACAGATGCCATCTTATGCTGCTTTGCTTAAAGCCAAGCTCCTTCTCAGTGATGCAGTAAGCAAACAGAGAACTGGTGGGGACATAAAACAGCTCAGCCATTTTCTAGAGGGAGACCCCTTCCCATACATTTGTTCACCAACAAGCCCAGCTGAAAGGCTAGATCCAGACTTCCTCAGGAAGTTTGTATAAGAGAAACAACTTTTCCTGGCTTTAAAATCAGAACAGGTGCTTTAGCCTGAAGTATGGTAATAAGGCAGGGGAGGAGAACAAAAACAAAGTAAAATTAGCACTCAAAGCAGGAAGGCATGGCTCCCAATAAAAAAGGCCATGGAAAAGCCCAGACAGACAAGCAACTTGCTTGGCAAAGCTTAATTTAGAGCAGATCCCACTGGAATACAGCTTTTCATTTGTCTTGGCACTGGCACCAGCAAGATAACAACCAAGAAAATCTCTGTGCTGGGGACACAAAGCCAAGAGGAGACTACCATTTTGGTATCCTGCTTGTGGTGTTCTGACAGGGACATAGCTTGGCCACTCATAGAAAATGATATTGGACTAAATGGAGCCTTGCTCCAATCTAGCCAAACATATTTTATGTAAGTGTCATGCACACCATAACACCAATTGTGTACTCTTGGCAGCAGCTGTTGCATCAGACTTACAACAGCAGGAGTGATGGAAGCTGGAGGATGCAACATCATCTCAGCTAAAAAGCAACCTCCATCAAGTTCCCCCCTCTATCAAACATCATCCAGCAGTAACCTTCCAGCAACCAGAGCAATAGGAGAGATGGAAAGCAAAATCTCCCCATTTGGCCTAGGGAGATGTAACAACATTTAGCTCATGCTTCTATGTACTGCAGCAACAGCAATAGACACCAATGAAATTTTTAGAAAGGGATGAGGGCCACAGTGATGCAAGTCATGTCATGCACATGGGTTGGACTGAGATACTCCCCTTTTTGGTGACAGTGCTGTTTTTTTTCTCCTTACCTTTGTATGGAACCTTTTTAAAAGCTTACACTATAGGCCATCAAATTTTAGTGATTCTGAGGCTCCAGGGGCTGGAAAAAAGGTGAGGGGACCACAGACCTTCTAGTCAACCACTGAGGTTTCTTTGTAACTAAGATTTAAAGTTAGGACGCTGTTGTTTTCCTTTCTGTGCCAGATCTTTTAGACTCTAAGTTTAATGACTGATCCTGTAAGCTACTCTGGCATCTTTTTTGACTAAAAAGAATAAAACTGTTTCAAATAAATAAGTAGAAGGTACAAAATATTCTTCTGGAAGCCTAGACATCTAGTTTGTAACCTTTTCCCCAACACACTACTGTCATTACCCAATAACTGCCAGAAGTTGTCCTTCCTTTTTAATGATTTGTTTATGCCCACATTTCCCAGATTGTGTTGGACCTCAACCCACAGAATTTCAAGCCAGCCTTCAGTTCCCAGGAGATATTAAAACGCCACTGTAGATAACTCTGCAATGGTTTGACTCAAAGTCAAAAGTAGCTTCCTATGGTCAAAATATTTATTCGTATTATTTGCTCTTCAGCCCCCAGAGTTCCTAGAGCAGCTTACAAAGATTGCTAATGACAGTTCATATCCTCAGGCCCACAATACAACAGACCACAGAAGGAAAAGTGACTGAGGCAGATAAAGAAAAGAAAAAGAAACATAAGAACTTGTGTTTAGCTACTCAGTTCTTGCAGGAGACCTTTTTGGCATGGAGGAAGAAAACAAGTGCTCTGCAACTGCTCCTATTTTGTCAAAGGGATGAGACCAGGTTAGTTTCCCTCGTCATGATGTTCTTCTTGAGAATTAGGGAAACCAGTTTTCCCTAATTAGCAAAAAGGTCCAAATATACTGCCCTAAGGCAGAAGGTCATCACAGGTCTGAACTGAAGCTTCTAGAGTACAGTAGCAGCATGTTCTACAACTGATCTGCCTTCTCTTCACCTCCCCAGAGAAAAGGCTCTCCAAGACCAACCCCCCACCACTCCTTTGGGCAACACTCAGCAATTAAACAACTTGCCCAATCAGGCTTTAATCTCAAAAGTCAGAATGTGCTTATTTGCTGTGGAGTAGGATTAATTTTGCTATGGAATATTGGAGACAACCTGACCATTTCCTCTTTTATCCCATCTTCAATCCCACTATGGATGGTATCTTCAGAGCATGCCTGAAAAGGGAGCCAAGATGGACAGGGAATTCCCTCTTAGCAGCAAGGCCCAGCAAGTGGAAACTGAAGTAAAACAGCAATTGCAGCATCGTATCAGGCTCAGCTGCCTTTCCCTGCAATCTTTCAGATCTATCCAGGCCTTCTCTTGCTGGCAGGATATATCCCAAGCCAAAGGCTCATTTGAAATTCAATTGAGGGCCCAGCTGGAAAGCAGCTCTCTGCTCCTGATGAATGCCCAAAATAGTTTGCCAGCCACCTGTGAATTCTCTCTGAAATGCAGCCTCTGCCGGTTCCCTGCCACCAACCTTTCCAAAGAGTCACATCTTTTGGCAGCAGGAACACAGTGCCAGCCTCTCCTGTGAGAGCTGCAGGTGGGGATCTGTGCAGCTGTCACTTGCACACAGACATACAGTAATCGCTGTGTCAATCAGCCAGTGCAGTGACGACAATGAGAATAAAGCAAATGTGGGGAAGGGGAGGGCGCTTTCCTTAACATGACTTTTTAAAAGCCCAGCAGTTATGCATCATGCTTGAACAACAGGTATTTGCAGGTCTGCCCAATAACGTGCAACACTCTTCCCCCTTAGTACTTGACGGAGACTGTACCGTAGTTGAAAAATTCCTCATTTGTGTTGCCTTTTTCCATGCTACTGTATATATAACAAACCCTTAGTTTTGGGTAGAGCAGGAATGATGCTTTCTAAAGCATCTGGGGGCAGCTTGCCAGATTTATTAAGATTTATAGGCTGCTCAGAGCCTTCAGATTTGGTGGTCTAAATGAATAAATTTGGCATGGTGACCCCAGGTGGAAAGGCCTGATAGACAGAATTCATCTTTTGTTTCCCAAAAATGCATGACCTATACAATTGTTTTTATACAATGGCATATATAGTGAAGATTAATCCCTGTCTTTGTCATTTAGCCACAGGGTCCTCAGGAAGGTAAGTTCAGCCACAAGGTAATTTTCTCATTCGATGGCTAGATTTACAATGTTAGAAATGGAGCCTTTTCCTTCTCTTGGCGAAGCAACGGTCAGTCTCCTGGAAAAGGCTTGCTTTTGTTTGTTGTCCACCTTCTGCACAACTGGGAAACTAGTGCTTGAATAAGGAGAAAAAGCAAAAGCAAACCAGAACTGCTTAATAACATTCAACATCTCTGATCTCCAGCAGACTCCACACTTGTGGTGAAATCCAAGGTCTTATTTAAGCAGGTGGTATGAAAACAGGTTGATTGCATGGTTTTCTTTGGAATTCTGTATAGGTAACTGTTTTGTTGTTTATTTGTTTAGTCGCTTTGTGACTTCATGGACCAGCCCACGCCAGAGCTTCCTTCGGTCATCAACACCCCCAGCTCCCCCAAGGACAAGTCTGTAACCTCTAGAATATCTTCCATCCATCTTGCCCTTGGTCGGCCCCTCTTCCTTTTGCCTTCCACTCTCCCTAGCATCAGCATCTTCTCCAGGGTGTCCTGTCTTCTCATTATGTGGTCAAAGTATTTCAGTTTTGCCTTTAATATCATTCCCTCAAGTGAGCAGTCTGGTTTTATTCCTGGAGTATGGGCTGGTTTATAGGTAGCTGTTGCCTTTCCTTATTTTTATGCATTTGTTTTCCCAGTATATTCTTTCTTACATCAAGATTTGGAATCATTGATTTAGAAAGGAAATTTCTCATTAAAACCTTTCCCACATGTAAGACTGCACAGTTGCAAAGCTAACCTTTGTTTTCAAGATGTTAGGTTTTGTTAAATTTTGTATATCTAGGCTGCATTAAAGGGACGCGGTGGCACTGCGGGTTAAACCGCTGAGCTGCCGATCGGAAGGTCGGCGGTTCGAAACCGCGTGGTGGGGTGAGCTCCCGTTGCTCGTCCCAGCTCCTGCTCACCTAGCAGTTCGAAAACATGCAAATGTGAGTAGATCAATAGGTACCGCTTCGGCGGGAAGGTAACGGCGTTCCGAGTCGTCATGCTGGCCACATGACCCGGAAGTGTCTATGACAACGCCGGCTCCAAGGCTTAGAAACGGAGATGAGCACCGCCCTCTAGAGTCGGATTCGACTGGACTTTACGTCAAGGGAAACCTTTACCCTTTTAGGCTGCATTAAGTTGTTTTCTTGGTGTTATCTTTATGTTCCATTTAATTTTTGTTTTATGAATGTTGCTTAAACTGCTGAGGGTTGGTCTCTTTAAGAACCATGAATTGGTAGAACCAAGCCACTAAACTTGCCCACACACCAAACCTCACAGTAAAAATGTAAAAGGGATTTATCTAAGAGTTATAAGGATTTGGTCCCTCACTTTCCATCAGCTCTGAACAAGTATGCTTTTCTTATCCAATTCATCTCTGAAGAAAAGAAACAAGCCAAAGCAGAAAACTCTAAACATCACACTGAGTTTTCCATCTATATGTTTTTATGGGACTGAAAATCTCTGTTTGTTAAGTAGCTAGATTGAAAGTGGTATTGGGCACTAATAAATCATGGTTGATAAAATTCACATAGGTTTATCAATTCTTTTTAACATGTGGGTGAATACATAAATGAATAAATGACTTGGAGAGCTATGTTTAATAACATAATCATTATCATCTAGGTAATGTAAAATAATCATGATCAGCATTGTAAAAAGCACAGTCTGCAATGTGGTGGATGCTCAACCTACATTCTCACCTTTCCACCTTTGATCCTTGTAGCAAAATTCAGCCCTTTCTCTCTAAAGTCACAGAGCTAAGCCTTTTTATTACTTTAAAAGTAATAAACTTCTTTTTCTAACTTTTTAGCTACCAAGTATGATAACCACTTTTGTCTAGACAACCTAGTATCTGATTTGAGCAAATAAAAAGTAGTATTTTTGCAAGGCGAACAACAATAATAGTTCTAAAACCAGTTTATAACAACTTAATAAAGTGCATTCAGCAAGTATAGGCTTTCCTGGCAAAAAATACAATTTAAGGCATAGTAAAAAAAAAAATCTAAGTTAAATCATGCCCAATTATAAAACAAGGTGTATTTTATCCAGGGGAGTAGGAAATCCTCAGCTAGACCAAAACAGGTGGTGACAATGTACCTAAAGAGAAAAATGTTATTGCTCAGCCAGATAATCCTGGGGTACCTTTGGCTGGCACAGGGGTGGGAAAAGGGCCAGAGGTGCCAGGTTATTAACAGAAAGAGCGTGGGGGTGGGAACCAGAACCTGAAGGATTTCACATCCCACTAGAACTGCTTAGCCTTCCATTCACACTCTCCCCCTTCCTCGATTACTTCCCCTTCCTCAAATGTTAGGGTATAAACTCCTTGGGGGAGGCTCTCTCTGCAAACGCCACACACTTGTACTTTACAAATAACAATAACGATAGCCAAGAGCGTGAGAGCAGATTCCCAGATCAATAAAAAAATCCAAAACAACCAGTAGATGCCGCTTCCTCCATGAAACAGACAAACCTCTGCCCCTTCATATAGAAAGGGCATGAAAAGGGAGCAGAGCCATCCCTCCCAAATGTTCCTACATAGAGTACTCCTATTGTTATTACTGTAACATTCTTAATACATCTTCCTAATTTGAACTCAAGGCTTGTTCTTAGGATTAAGTGCTTCCAATCTAGGCTGCTCCCAGAAGCCTGACATGTGCCAACTTTTTCGGGGTGGTGGTGGTGTCGACCAAAAGCTCTGACAGCAGTACAAGCTAATTGCAGGACAAAACCTGTATATTAAAGTCCAAGTTTTAATCTCTGAACAATCCAGGAGAAAACTACTATGTTTTAACCTCAGTTTGCTCATCTGCAGAATGGGAATACCAAGCATCTACCATATAGTTCCAAAATAGAGTTGACTGTTACAGCTATAAACACATGAGCCAATGTGGGAGGAGACCAGTGGGTGGCTGTTCCTTATATTCATTTCACAGCTTCCAAATTTACCAAATTAGCAAATCTGTCTCTCTTCTAAAGACCTCAGGGCAATGTATGGGAAAAAGAATTAATCCACTTTATTTTCCTAGTAGGGTAGGGTGAGAAAGTACATTAGATTTATTGTGATGGTCCTTCCCCCCATCCCCAGGGGAGATAGTGAGTTCTGAAGTGGGTGTCTGTCTCCTACTTATTCCAGAGGTAGGGCTGGAAAGGATTCTGATGTCAATTCCTGTGGGAGCAGATAGTTTTCTCCCCCCATTTTGGAATTACAAGTTAAAAAGAGTTCAGAGAAATAAAATTTGAGAGGGTAGGAATACAGGAGAAAACTGATGAGACTTTATACAAGTTGCAGATATGGATGGGCCTTCCAACAAGGCTCTCCTTTTTTCTAACAAAGATGTCCCTGTGGGATGGGAACCTAGGTCCAAGGAGCCCTAGTCCTTTCTGGTTACTATTTTCTGTTGTACCTTCTTGCTGAAGGATGCCTCAACTGTGGCATAAAAGTTAATCTCAGAGTGCTTTATAAATAATTACTTTTACAGTGTTTTATAAATGGGGACACAGAGGACCAAATGTCCATCCTACAGATGTCTCCCAAGGAGGCATTAGTGTCAAAATAGTTGCACCTCTACTGGAGGGAGTCACAATCACCTATGGGGCAGGTTCATTCTGAGTCTTGGAAGTTAGTTTCATGCAAGCCTTGTTCCACCTGGAGATCATGATTGCAGAAGCTTTGTGGCCCAGCTGGGGCTGTCAAAACTAGGTGACTGCCTGAAACTCTGAACTCTTCTGTTCTGCTTTGGTAGATCTAGATGGCTCATCTACCTTCCCATTTGTGTCAGTCTTTTTCTGATTTGGGATATGAGTAGAAGAAATGAAGGATAAATTCTTGGTTCTGGTAAAAGAACCCAAAGACTAAGGCCACCCAAGTCATGAATGCAGCAGAATGGATGTTTCCAGATGAATAATGCAGAATTCCAGATAATTCACCTATTTCTTATACCTATCTGGCAGAATTTATAGGTATTACGAACATTATTTTTCATATCAGGTGCTCTAGAGATGATTTACACAAGAGTTCAAACAAGGCTTGGATGAAGGCTTGAAATACTATCTTGAAAGACCCTGCGATGGATAAGGTTGGCTAGTTGGTCTTAGTAGAGAAGCCCTCTACTAATCTAATACAATAGATTTACCTCTTTACATGAGAATGGGCCAAGAGAAGTTCATTGTTCCCAGACGCTAGAACTGAGAGAGCCAATAACTCTCTACAAAGAATGATTGGTTGAAGGCCTTTGTTGAGGCCCCCTGCAGGAAGGTCCGGACTTGGGGAGTGGAAACTGACATTAGAAAGTTCCTTTCTTTTTGTCCAATCTGCAGAATACTACATCAGCTTGTATATGCAGATGATGGAAACTCTTTAAAATGCTACAATGGCCTTATTTTGTTATCATATTGTAGGGTAGAAAGGTAGTCCAGTTAACCTCCAGACATATAGCTGTAACCAGCTGGTATCCAGGTGGTTGAATTCCCCTTGGTTGAGCAGGTCTAGTGATGCCAGAAAGCTCCATGCTTGGTAGGTTAACAAATTGACTAGAGTCAAGTACTAGAGTCTCCTGGGCCAATGGGGCTATTAGTATCAGATGAACCAGTCTGATACCATGTTTTGGATCTCCTAGACGTATTTCACTGAGTCCCATTGTCGGTAAGGAGGACATGCTTGCCTTTTATGAGATTCTGGAACTTAGTCAATACCAGACCGACTTTAGGGCCCAGGTGTCTGATATTAACCTGGGATCTTAAATGGGTAAATTCCATTTGCTTCCCACCCACAGGGAGGCTGATACTGTCATTGTTGAATTTCCACTTTTGCTAGCAGGAGGAGGTGTTGTCCCTAGGTTGGAGCAGGTATGAACTGCTTTAGGGTCTTTTACACCCCCTTAGAGTTTGTGATCCTTGCCTTCATAATTTTTGTTGGTTACTGGCAAGGATTTCTTCTTGTCCTTGTCTGGATTAAGACATTATTTATGGCCTCTCTGTATAGCTTGCTCTCCCTCGCCTGAATAGGCTTGATAGGAGCACCAGTGTGTATTTAGAATCTGTATTCCAGTTCTTCAGCCACAATCGTCTCCTAATGGTCATGTTAGTCACCAAGCCTCTGAATTATAAATTGGATAATGTCCAGACTCGCATCTGCCATGAAGGCAGCCATCTTGGCTAGCATATTCATACCCTGTCTAAGCTCCCTATGATCCAGAGGGATGAGTTGTTTTAAATGTTTGATCCAAAGGATGGACCCTTGGTAAAACTGAGACCCTTGTGGGTAGAGCTGTTACTTTATATGCTATGAACTGCAAGATCTCCAGTTTTTCTGTCCTTTGGATGCTTTGGGATTTCTTCTCCATTTTTATTTATTGTGGTCCCTGAATCCAGCGCTGCCAAGGGGCATCCAATAGGTGAGGGTGTTGACAGATCTAGAGCTGCCTGAAGGAAGGTATAGAGTTTGGTGGTCAGAGAACAGCCACTCCTCATCACTTCCAGGCACCCTTCCCACTATCTCAAGGACCTTGTAGTATGTTTGGGGAAGGAGAAGCATGGGAGGAGCTCTAGTTATGGGAAAGACTTCTGTTGCCAGTGGATCCAGCAGGTGGTCCATGGGAGTGGCTGGCTATAGGTCAGCCTTTTAGGACTAGACTGTTCCAGAGTTTCCCAAATAGTTGTAGGAATTCTGCTATTTGGAATAATCAGTGGACTTTGGGACTGGCTGCTGGCCCCCTCCCTCTCTGATCAGATCTGAAAAGAGATACACAAATTGGACAAGCTGTCCAGGTAGATTGGGCGTCTCTCCCCTGCCTGGTGATTTGCCTCTTCCATCTGCAAAGGGGGACTCCTCCTCATCCTCTGTGACACTTTTCCCTTTCCCTTCATTTCTCATCTCTGTGGATTAGCCCCCAAGATGGGACTTCCCATTCTCTGTTCCTTCTTGGATGTGTGGTGGTGGTGCAGAACCACACCACCACAGACATGGCCTGACTAAGGGCACTATTGTAGAGAGCCATAGAGATGGCCTTGAAGGGAATATTCAGAAGCCATTACAGAAACAACAAGGGAGAAAGCATTCTTTAAGCCCTCCGAAAAGAGATAGTGTTAGGAAGAAACTCAGACTGGCTCCTTCCTGACTCATTGGGATATAAGATGGAGGGAAGGTTAAACATAAGCAGACTTGCAAAATTCTGTTATTATAGCCCATATCAATAAAGTACAGTTCTGGTCTTCCTGTGGAGTCAATTTCCTGATCTGGTCTACCTCGTAGGGCTGACAACTATGACCTTCCCTCAGGATCTCTGGAGAGCAAAAAGTCACTGAGCTTTCAGGAACTATTACCTGGTAAAGTCAATTTAGAGCCAGTTTGGTGTGGTGATTAAGGCACCAGGCTAGAAACTGTGAATTCTAGTCCTACCTTAGGCACAAGGCCAGCTGGTTGACTTTGGGCCACTCTTTCTTAGCAATGGCAAACAATTCCTGAAAATCTTGCCAAGAACACTGCAGGGACTAGTCCGGGCAGTCACCAGGAGTCAAGACCAACTGGAAGACACGCGCACACATATAGCCAGTTTAACAGCTTGAATAATTTTGTCCAATCAGTGAAGGGCATGGGGGATGATCAGCACCTGCTGCTGCTCGTTTGGTTCCCTTGTATCCTCAGCCTGGGCCACCTGGCTCCCACAGGAACGGAGTGAATAACTGTGAAGAGTACGCAGCACACAGCCAGCAACTTGGGATCTGCGATACTGATCGTACCTTACTTGGAGGGTCATGGTGGAGAGTTAAGAGTGCTTGTTGCTGCACAACTGGAGGTCAACCCCCTTGCTCACTGCCTGCCATTGGAAAGATCTTCCAAAGTATCCCTGGAAGCACGTTGCTAGCATGCTGGCCACCGGCTCTGCTGAAACCTCAAAAAAAAAAAGCAAATAAAAACAAAAATAAAAAACTAAGTAAAAATAAGCAAAGCTGCAGCTGAGATACTCATGAATAGAATAGAATAGAATAGAATAGGAATAGAATAGCTTTATTGGCCAAGTATGATTAGACATACAAGGAATTTGACTTTGGTGGAAGAGCTCTCAATATATTTTTTGTTGTTTATTCGTTTAGTCGCTTCCGACTCTTCGTGACTTCATGGACCAGCCCACGCCAGAGCTTCCTGTCAGTCGTCAACACCCCCAGCTCCCCCAGGGACGAGTCCATCACCTCTAGAATATCATCCATCCACCTTGCCCTTGGTCGGCCCCTCTTCCTTTTGCCCTCCACTCTCCCTAGCATCAGCATCTTCTCCAGGGTGTCCTGTCTTCTCATTATGTGGCCAACGTATTTCAGTTTTGCCTTTAATACCATTCCCTCAAGTGAGCAGTCTGGCTTTATTTCCTGGAGGAATATATTTACATAACATCAAAAATAAACAATAATAAAGTAATGTTATTTACTAAAACTATACAACCAAGAAAGAAAAAAAATTGAAGGAAATAATACTACAGCTATTAACTAAAACACACTCATATTTAAAGGGACCGTATACTGCATCTGTTGTCTAACATATGTTCACATTTAACAGAGCATTACCGGTCACATCTTAGCAGTCATGTCTTACCATGACCAGGAGAATGGCCAGTGGAATTCACAGGCAAGCATGTAATCAACATTAGGATTCTTTCTAGTCCTGCCTCTGGTGAGATGGAGGGAGGTATCCATTTCAGAGTACCTGGCTCCACCACAGTGAAATCAGATGGTATCCCAACACAGATGGATTGGCATACCATGCTAAGCTATGGGCTTAACCATGAGATGCAGAGTCACGCTAATCAATAAATCACAGCTTTATCGATCACAATGGCTAGTTCACAGGGCATGCTAAGCAAAGACCAAATAAATCAGATTATGACTTAATGTGATGTATGAACCCCGCAAGTTTCACACATGTGAAAAGATTTAATACATCAGGTCTGACTTCAGGTGATTGCTCAGTCCAAGATTTCATTCTGAGCTTTTAGGAATAGAGTTTGGATCCTTCAAAGCAACTCAGCTTAGACATTTCTCTGCATGTTTTTCTGGATTTCTCTACCGTCTGCCCATACTCACTGGAAAAAGGTTATCAGTCATACCATTCCTCACACAACAGAGGCACTTCTCAGGACTCCCCAGCTACTGGGAACAATGCTCGCAAGCGTGAGTGTGCGTTTAGCCTTTAAAAGCACACCACTAGCCTGAAAGACAAGCTAATTCCTCCTCCTCTAAGGTGCACGAGAAAGCCTAGCAAGGGAGGGGAGGGCTGGAACACAGCCCACACGCCCTGTATTAATAGCACTGGAGCTATCAATTCTTAAAATAGGCTGCAAGGAGCAAAGAGGCTGGTCTCGGGTGACAGCCACCTATTCTAGAGATGAGCATCTATGATGCAAGAACAATTAAAAACCCAGTTTTAGAAACACACACCTAACAGGGGCCTCTCCCCATAGGCAGAAGTTGATACCCTGGAGCTAACTGGGAATAGCTTGGGGTAGATAAAGGGGAGAACAGTTATAGCAAGGTATCTAAAAGGAAATTAGAGTTGGAAAGGAGGTGGTACAGCCTACAGATCCCCCCCCCCCAACCTTATCTTCCTCAAACAAAGATCTGTAGTTAAAGCTCAGGCCAGGTGTTGCCACCTAGCAGCCTTAACTACTCTGAAAAGTTAAGCAGGGATGGACCTGCTTAGTACTTGGAGGGAAACTATCAAGAAATCCCAGGATTATAGGCTAAACTAGGGAGCTGAAATATTATCTCTGAAGAAGGCAATGGCAGTCCCCTTCTGTCCTGTTGGCAAGAAAATTGCATGGATGTGTCCATAAGAGTTGAGTTTTACCTATTTAAAAGGATTTAGAGAGGGACCACAGCTTAGTGGCAAAACTTATGCTTTGCATGCCAATGGTCCCAGACTGGCCTTGCCACTGCAGGGCCAAGTAACAGAGAGAGCTCTGTGCCCAAGATCCTGCAGAAATATTGCCAGCTGCAGCAGCCAATAATGAGCTAGATGTGCAAGGAGACTGAGATGGTATGAGAAAGCTTCCTCCCTCAGGCCAAGGAAGATCTCTGCCCCCAAATTTGCAAACTGCAAGCTAGAGAAGAGGCAGGAATGAAACCTACTTTCTGCTCAAGGCTGATAAAGTTCCAGATGTTGATGTGTTAAACTTTATGTTAAAGTAGCATTTGAGGGGTCATATAAAACAACAATGCCGCAGTGATGGAGTGTTGTACTCATGCTTTGCATGCATAAAATCCCAGAAAATCTGTAGCTAAAAGGCCTCAGCTGCAGCCCCTGGTTGAATGGACCAATGACTCAGTATGAAGGCGGCTTCATCTGCTCATAAATTCTTGTCAATACGTTTTAGATAGTTAAGTATAAACTCAATTTAATTTTTACACCCAGTCTTATTTTCTGTGCTCATTGCCTCACAATTCCTGAAACAGAAACTGTAGATGCTGCCAAAAATAAAAATTCATTTAGAACATAAATGGGGGGGGGGAGAGAACATAAATCGGTGGAGGGGAGGTATGTGTCTAGAAAAGAGAAGAGGAGAGGCCAGAATTAAGAACATTTGTTTAAGAATATTCCCACAGCCCATTTATTTCCCTGAGCAACATGAACATTATATCTGAGTGCACAGCTAGAACACTAATATCTATAGTTTTATCAAACTTGATCACTAGATATCATCCAGAAAGCTTTTAAAGAAGCTGACCCATTTGAATTTTCTTTCATGTATATGCAGAAGCTAAAATAGCAGTGGCATTTGTTTTCATAACCTACATTTGATTCCAAAATCTCATCCTGAACCATGTGAAACAATGCCAGATGGGACCTACAACAAAGCCACTTCTTCCTGGGTTTTTGTCTCCCTGTGACCATGAATTACCATTCTGCACACCCTGAGCGTGTTGGATCCTCACTAGCTTGTTTTCAGGTCTTTCTCCTTAGAATCAAATCAAATGAAAACACAGCTAGGGGGACTTCCACAAACTTGAGAATCTTTTTAGTCCGCTAATACTTCTCTCTTGTGTATGGACGTCACTGTTTGCTATACAAAGGTCTACTCTAAGGGAATGAACTAGTTAGTATATCAGCATGTCAGGTAGTATGAGTACGTAAAATAATAACAAATAATGTCATCATATTGCCTTGACCTCACTAAAAACTTCTCCTTTACTACTGAAGAATTAACCATGACATCAGCACAATACAGCAGAGGGGATATAATGAACTTAAGATCTGATCCAGCCATGTGCAGCCTTAGGTGGCAATATAGTGGCGCACAGGTGCCTTGGTTAATATGCAGGACGGTGAGAAAGAAAGTGGGAGATCATGCGGAAGTTCGTAACCTGAGGTTGATTTAGGAAACTATCTTAGTCAAAGTCCACTTATCAAGGTGCCAAATACCATCTGCACAGGCATGGGGAAGCAGAGCCAGTGGAGAAGGATAACAGGAATGTAGTTCAGCAACACTGAAAGGGTCATAGGTTTGAGTGGTAACTCATCTGTTACTTTCTAACAATGATGCCATACCATCTGGTGTCATCTGCATACTAGCATCAGAAACTCACCAGGTTAAAGGGGGCCATTTAGGATTGCTCAGTGCAGAAATGTTCATTGCAGGAATCCCACTTAAACATCCCTGGATAATGTCCATTTGGGCTTTGTTTGAAGCCAGTCCCCCTCCAAAAGCACTGAATCATTGGTTCTACTGTTGAATTGCTTTTTCTGTTAAAAAGATTTTCCTAACACTTCCTATAATAGAACTCCATGATTCAGTATCCTATCCTGAATAGGTCTCAGCCTTCTTCTGGATGACATTCCTAGGTATGGGAAAAGCGCAATCATCTTCCTCCTCAGTCATTTTCTTTAAAAGGATAAACATGCCCACTTCTTCCACTTTCTTGTCATATCTTAGTTTTCAGTCCCCTAGTCATTTGCACTGCTCTTGTCTGTACCTTCTCCACCATGTTAGACAAAATTACTTAGTGGTGTCCAAAATTGGATATAGTACTCAAGACAGTTTGGACCAATGCAGAATATAGTGGACCTCTTACTTATGATTTGGAAATTATACTTCCACTGGTGCAGCCTAAAATCACATCCACCTTTTTTGCAGCCACCTCACATTGTTGATTCATTTTTACCTCGTGATCAGCTACAATTTTAAAACTCTTCTCACAGATACTATTTTTACAAGTACAGATCCATTTTTCTAACTTATCAAGATCATTTTTAATTATGTTTGTCTTCTAGCATGTTAGTTGTTATCTGATTTAATTCTGTATCATCTGCCTATGGGAGGAAGGTTTAAAGCTAATCTTGGGCAGGATCAGAAACCGAAGACAAAGCTTTTTTCTCCTGCCTGCCTCTGCCTTAATATCCTTTTCTTCTCTGCCTAAAGACTACCAGGAAAGGGGTGCTCTTGCCAGAGGTATGAAAATAGCGCAAAGGGCTTTTAAAGGCCATCCTGCTTTTGGGGAGACTTGCACTATTTTTCCTAGATTATCCTAGAGAATTCCATAACTTTCCATAAGCCCGACACAGCATTTCCTTCTGGAACTTCAGGAGACTTGGCAACAATAGCATCTCAGCACACTGTTTATCACGAATCTTCCAAAGAATCGCACAATCTTCCTTCTTTTTACCCGAGAAGGTTGATATTTTCCATTTCAGCAACATGAAATCCACAAAGTTTTCCCTGCAGTAGGAAAAATTTCTCAGTTGGTGGAAGAGACTTGGGAAGACTTGAGCCACAGCATTCCCATAGGGTTGCTTTAAAATTAAGCTCAGAGCACAGCAGTATCATCCCAGCACCCAGAGTATCAGGAAGGACTACAGTTCCCATTATCCATTACCTAGGGTGCCTGGAACCAATGGGACCTGGAGTTCAATAACATAGGGAGAACCACTTATTTTTTGCTTCAGTACAGCTTCTTTATCTTAAGTAGAGAAATGTTGGGGACTAATACCTACTTCAAAATCTTTATTCCTTTGAAAGCCCTTACCTCAGAGGGGCACAACTTTGCCTGAGTTGAGGGCTGGACTTGACATAACAAGTAACATGCCAGGGGAAAGGGAGCCTGCTTCAAAAACCAATGTTGATTTCCTTTCATTTCCATTAAATAGAAATAAAATTCAGTTCATGTGATTACTCTCCAGTTATTTCCTAATTCACTATTATTAAATGACTGGAGAGACTCTAATAATCCCATTTGGCATACTGTTACAATTTGATAAAATGGAGGTCTCTGGGAACTGTAAGTTTTTCAGGGCCACTGATAATCCTGATTTATAGGCTGTAACTTCTGATTTAGCCAACTTCCGAAAGTTCTTTTTTGCTAAGAGATGGGCCTTCACAGAGTCAGGATCAACACTGGTAGTCTTGGGCAGGTCATGGGGCTTGATGGCTTGCAGAACCCACACCGATACTTCTCTACTCCCCACCCCCTTTTAAAATAAAATCCAACACTATATTCCTCAGCAAAGCTACCTGACTGGGTCCGGCTACATTTAAATTTCCCCACAGTGTCTGAGGAGTGCATTGGGAGAAATGGAAATTGTGGCTAGGACAGCTGTCAGCCATGTTTCCAATCAGGGCCAGATATAAGCATCAGCCCACTGGAGGCCCTTTTGCTCAAAAGCTCTTCAAACTTGCGACAGGCTCTTTCCATGCACTCAGCAACACCTTAGAAGCTTCTAATCAAAGACAGATAATCTGGCACGCTCCAGATGTTTGGCCTTTAGCTCCAATTAACCCCACCCATCATGGACAATAGCAAAGGACTGTGGGAGCTCTGGTCCACAATCTGTCTTTCAAAAATGAAGGCATGTAAATGTTAGTTCCAAAGTTAACGCTAAGCCATGTTAGTCCACAGTAGCAAAAAATCAGGAGGTAACACCTTTTCCAGCTAACGTATTTTATTAAAAGGTGTAAGCTTTTGTGAGTGGCAGCTCACTTCATCAGATGTATAGAGTAACTACACTGATGTAGGATTTAAAGGTAACTCCTGCTCTCTAGCACTGGCTTTACTTGTTCTTGATTTTAGCTATGCTTTAAAGATTACTGGTGTTCTTTTACTTTCATCTGGGTTTTTTACTGCACCCATTTTTTTACAGTTTAGGCTGCTTTTATTAAGTTCCAGGTTTGGCTTCTTTCAATTGGCTCTTTTGTTGAAAATATGGCATTAAAACTGACTTAGGGTGGTGTTAATCTCTTGTATGAGAGATAGCTGCTTTTTACTGTAAGTAGCCTTGGGAAGGCTGCAGTCACTGAAAGGCAACTAAGAAATGCCTTGAATTAAACCAACAAATAACATGTCAAGTTGTGAAGATGCAATAATGCCCTAAACACTGAAAACAACATTGGCAGCCCTTCTCTGTTCAGGCCCATCTTTCACAAAATGTACCAGCAGTACCTCTAGGAAGAGACTTTTCCCAGAGCTGAAGCCCATAGTACCACAAACTCCCACCGACTCATAAAGATCACATCAAACTCAAACTTCAGACCCTGTGACTCCGTTTCCTTGGCTCCGCCAGCACTGAAATGGCCTTGGTCACTTCGGTTTGGGTAAACAAGATAGAAACCTGAGACCCCCCGCCTCCCAATGGGGAGTGGGGTTCAAGGACAGACAACAGCTTTTGACTTCCTATGGGGCTTCAGCTCATTTGCAGTAGATATTCGCTGCTATCTACTAGGCTGGCGCCTTTGTTGCTGTCCAGACGCTCTTGCTTCATGTGAAGGAATGGTGGCTCAGCACACACCCAGGCTCTTCCAGTTGAATGGATCTCAGCCTAGGTAAAAAGCTTTGCTGGAGAGCTGAAAGAAAAACTCACTACCAGATGGAGTCACAGACAACACTGCCCAAATAGCCATTTAGTATGGAGCAAGCTGGCCCACTTGTGCAGCAGAAGGCTGGACTTCATGACTTCGAGCTCTGATTTTGCACAATCCCACTGTGTAAACTGTCAAAGAAATTCTTCTGGAATTTACGCATGTACTTAAAACAGAACTGGAGGGGAGATGTTGGGTGTAGCAGGCCTGAATCAGTGGGGCTTTCTTTTCTCAGTGTGAAGATAGCCCAAAATTTAAATCAGAACTGGCATCTTTTTGGGTTCTTCATATGATCTATAATCCTCCTCTTTCTAATGAACATGGTTCAGGGACATGCTAGAGAGCCAGTTTGGTCTAGTGGTTAAGGTTCTGGGCTAGAAACCAGGAGGCTGTGAGTTCTAGTCCTGCCTTAGGCATGAAAGCCGGCTGGGTGACCTCTCAGCCCAGCTCGGTGCAATGTAGACTAGCCTCCTCATGGGGTACCCCAGGCAACATGGCTTGTCATGGCTAAATAGTCTACACATCCGGCTGCTGGAACTCACAAGGATTTCCCAGCAAGAAAAGCAGCATGAACACTGAACTGCTATGCCATACGATTAAAAAAAAAAAGGGACATGCTAAGACCCTAGTATGAGAAACAATACCAAAGGCCATGGTATAAATAAAGTATCCCCGGTTTATTGAGATGGAATAATGATCATCCTTCATTCCTTACAAAGACAGATTAGAAATCTCATACTGGCCATGGAGATGAACTGGTAATGAGCCAATTCATAGCTCTATGTTCCTTACTTGATTATTGTACACCATATGCACATCATTCATTAATCAGTCACAACCACCAGCAAAACTTGAGTTTCAACGTGCTGCCTGCTACTGGAGCTAATTCAGGTGTTCACCTGCCAATCACTATGTGCCTGTTCATGAACTTGACAGTCCTTAACAGCATCTTTTGCATAGAAATACTAACATGTGAAAGATTCCCCACTAATTATACAAGTTCAAGACTGCAAATGGAATGACAGGGATTCTGTGTACCAACTCTCTGATGGAGAGCCATGTACAAGTGGCTCCAGCATGTGATTCCCACATGAGAAAATCCTGCAAGCCAGAACTAATACTAATGATTACAGAAGGGTTACCAAAGAAGTGGATGAAAAATCTTCCACTCAAATCACTTTTTGGTCTTGATCATGCATGCTCATTTCATCACTTGATTGTTACAACAGCAGAGTAATTACTAGGGCATGTGGATCTACAGCCAATATTAGTAACAGTCACAACATGCATGCCAGTTCAAATGCTTTTTTTGTGTGTGTGGTGGGCTCAGAGGCTCAGCTCAGTTCCCTCCTCACCCATAACCACTGAACTAACAGAAAAATCAAACAACATTTATTCATGTAAGAACCAGACTTTCAAATACATCTCTACTGGAAGTTCAAAGCACCAGGATAAAGTATGTGAAATGACTTTTCAAATAAACATTCTGAATGAGCCTAAGGAGATTACAAAAGGGAGGGAGAAAGAAAATTTATGTGGGTTAGTCTTGGAGGAGTTCAAAGGGTCTTCTGCAGGAGAAGGTGATAAATCCAGCTTCAGGGAATAGAATGGCTGGGTTCACCCAACACACTTAACCTGGTTACTGAATTTACCCATTTTCTGGATTTGGGTAATATACTGGACCTCAAATTAACCAAACAGACTGGACTTGTACATGTCAAATCAGGAAAAAAAATTCAATTAAACAAGCATAGCATACCGTGCAAATGCAGTGCCTAGGTTGCAGCTGACCTGGTTAAGTGTATCATGTGAATTCAGCCAAAGTGCATGTTCAGCTTTGAAGACTGGGCTGGGGATATGAAATAAAGAATAGCTAGGAAATTTCCCAGAGAGAGATTATATTAATCAGAACTAGGGTTGAACCCCAAATCTCTTTCTTGATCTCTCTCTCTCACACACACACATATCTTCAGAATATCAGACAAGAATGAAGACCAGAACACCTCTGTGCACATGCAGAATGACTTTTCCTCTCTCTTCAGCAAAGAAAATCAAAAACCAAAGTACCCCGCCGCCGCCGCCGCCGCCAAAGCCCCAGAACCTGTTGTTTTAGAAATGAGAGGAGGCTAAGAAGAGGGCTTCCAAAAAAGGGGGCGCTATCTGCGTGGAAAGAAAGATAGATCAGGAATCTCTGGTGGGTCACTCGGTTACATTCAGAAGGTCAGGTGAGGACAGAACCGGAGGCATTCTGGTTGCGGGCTGGAGCAGGTTGGCAACCGCTTCTCACAGCTCAGAAAGGATGCCCTTGTGGACTGGGATGGTGGGAAATCCCGGCGGGGATCCCTATTTATAAAGGGAGGAGACGTCGCACACATGCCGGAGGAGTCGAGCGCGAGAGGCTGGCTGGAGAGGTCGCGGGGCGGGAGGAGGCGCAAGCGATCGCGACCCACCTTCATAATGCCGGCGGCAGGGGCAGCCTTGGCCAGGCCGGGGGGGTCCCTCTCGGCCGAGCTGCTGCGGCTGGTACCCGCGGAGCCGCCCGAAACGGAGCGCGGAGGGCTCAGGTCTCCCGGAGCTTCTGTAGCGGCCGCAGCACCTTCTTCTTGCAGAGGGACGCGGGGGGGCCCAGGCCGGGGCGAGCCCGAGGGAGGGACGCCGGGGGTCCCGTCCGCCATCCCCCCCCCGGGGCTCCCAGCAGCCGCACCAGCTCGGCCCGGTGGGGGTGCTCAGCGGCTGCCCCAGCGGCGCCCTCCGCCTTGTGCGTCTCCGGCCACCGCGCGCTCCCACTCCTGCCCCGGCGTCAACGTGCCTTGTCTCGCTTCGATTTGCTCTGCCTCGCCGGCGAAGGAAGGAGGGACGCAGCGAACGACCGAGAAGCCGCCGCCGCCGCCGCCGCCGCCAGGGTAGAGGGACGGCCGGGGCGGGGCCAGGCAGAGCACGGCCGCCCCTCTCAGCCTCTCTCCAAACGCTCTGCGGCCCCGCGCGCGCGCGTGTGTGTGCAAGCGCCCCGCCACGTCTCGCCTCGGTTGTGTCGGGCGTTAAAAGCGAACGTGTGTCTTACGCTTAGAAAGGCCTGGCGATGCCCGCTTTAGGCTTGTTCACACATGCAGACCCATTTTTCGTTGTTGAGTGGAAAATCAAGCCATGATTTGGAGAACGCCAGGCTCTCTCAAATGAACAGCGCCGCAAATTTATGTTTTTAAAATATATACAAGCACACCTTTCTTTTATATAACTTAAATGCAATTCTTTTCAGTTAAAACAGTTCACACGCTCCTCGAGCAACTGCCATCAGGATCAAATGACCTGCATGTCACTGGGAATAAATCCGAGGCACCGCAGGCGACCTAACCTAAACCTGCCAAAAGATGATACGTGTATCAGTTTAAGAATCGGGCCTTGCAATAACGCCGGGTTTGAGTTCCGCTCCAGCGTCGATTTTCGGCGTATTGTAGTTCGTTCTTCTGATACGAGGCCAGGGATTTCTCGCTCCCTGTTTTATATACGCTTCATGGGGCAGGTGTGTAGAAGTGCAGAAATCTTTTCTCCTATTCCACTGTTTATTTTTTAAATTAATAGGGCTGCCAGTTAAATTAGGACTGTAGCAGTAGACAAAAGTTTTTAAAGAATTCCCCTGCGGCAGTTTTCCTGATTTAATATTTCTACCCCCAAAGGAGATACTTGCTCCTCTGGAAAAATACAGATATCTGTTCACAGCCAATCCTATTGTTCCTAAATTGGTCCTCTCCAGGTATGTTGGAATACAAACTCCATCCAAAACTAGCATGACAAGCAGCTGTAATAACTGGGAATTATGGGAGATGTAGTCCTGACACATAGGTGCATAGCACCTTGGAGAGGTCACCTTATAATCGTTTGACTTGATTCACAAAATACACTAAGTAGACTAAAGTGGATCTCATAATTTAGAGTCCAACAACTTGTGGGAACCCAGCACTGCCATATTAAGCATGTGTGAAACAAGCCATCACATTAAGCTGTGACGTATGTGAAATCAGCAAAAGACATAGCATGTTGTGTTAACCCAGATTTAGGGCATTGGGTAAACTAAACCTGTTGGAGCAAATAGTAGCTGGGGAGAGTGGGTCAAAGTGAAAATAGCTTTAGCACAGGAAGAAACAGTTTAAAAATCACCTTGTCCACACTTCGACACCATCTGTGTCCCTGCCCCACAAACCATGTTTTTCTCCCTGAAATATGGAAGGACTTGATGGCCCCAAAGTAGAATGGTGGTCAGGCTGGTCCAAGGCCTATGCTGCCCAAAGATGAGGTCTCTTCTCCAGATTACATACTCTGGAGGCCATCTGGCTAGCTGCTGAATATTGTTTGTACACTGGCAACAAGACAGACAGTATTTTCCACAGCACCTGAGGGAAGCAGACCAGCTTAGTGGCAGCAAGGCAGACCATGCTGGCACACCAGTGCTCTTCTGCCATGCTGCTGCTACCTTCTCCCCACACCTGCTGCCTGAAGCACCTGCTTCAGTGTTGATAGCAGGGCCAGCCCAATTGAAAGAGATTATGACTATGATAGTCCAGTTAGACCCAGCTACCTAATTAAATTGGAATGCCAGGCCAGGATTTTTGGGTTTTTTTAAAAAATTAGGGCCTATGATGGGTAACCACTGGAAGTTTGGTGGTTGCCCAAGAATGCCAGATGCCAAGTGGCCCAGTCCAAGGCATGTTGGTTAAGTGTGCAATGCTGGCATTCAAAATAGAATCTAGGGCTGATCTTTGAGGAGCCGATCAAAATAAGCTGCATTCTTGATTCCTTTTTGCCCAAATATTCCAAATGTTCTTTGCCCCATCCATATCTCCTATCTCATTTACCTGCCTTCTAATCACAAATATGTATGTATGTATGTATATGTATAACTTCAAAGCTTACATTCAGGATGGTAGACATGTTCTGAATCACATTATCTGTGCATTTGATACATTATATATGATTTATTCATTCTGGAGAAAATCTGTCTATGCATTGACACTGTTGACACTGACTTAATGGCACATAATCATAAATCATATGATTTATATGGAAGAGAATTAAAACAAACAAAAACAAGCTATCTCAAGGCATTTCACCTTTACCAGGGAGAATCATCTTCAAATAAATCCCTCTTACCAGCCATAAAATGTTAGTAGCCGATAATGGTCAAAATGAGAAAAGACATGCACGATGCCTTTGCATGGCGCACAAAGTCTAGACTGGTAGAAACCAGCAATCCTGGAATGTTGGGCAAAACTGGTATGTTGGGGAGCAACTGTATTCAATGGTAATCAAGCCAACTATTTTTACATTGGGTGAGGGATGTCCCTCCTGTGCTCTGATTCCTTTTTTGCCTGCCACTAGTGATAAAATCTCATGTCCAAAAAGCTTTTGCCCAACTACAGATAAATTCACACAGGCAGCTTCTGCAAACTTTTCTTAATCAACAACTCAGTTGCCTGAATATTAACAAAATTAGAATGCAAAGATAACCTTATTGTGATTATAGCATTGCTACATATATCTGCAAGAGCCAGTATCGTCTAGTGGTTAAGGCATCAGGCTACGAACCTGGAGACCATGAGTTCTAGTCCCGCCTTAGGCATGAAGCCAACTGGGTGACTTTGGGCCAGTCACTCTCCCTCAGCCCTAGGAAGGAGCAATGGTAAACCACTTCTTAAATCTTGCCAAGAATACTGCAGAAACCTGTCCAGCCAGTCGCTAGGAGTCAACACTGACTCAAAGGCAACGGAATATAATATATACATATATTTGCAGAGGTAACAGACAAAATAAGTGGCTGAAATTCACTGGTGGGCAAAAAAGGAGCAAAAGTCCCCTCCTGGTTTTTGTTCTAGCGTAGAACTTTTTACAATTAAAATAAAGCCACTGCTGGGTGGCTTGACTGGGATGACAGCCTCTGCTTCTGAGATGGCAGAAGACTACACTTTCTTCTCTCCATCTTTCATGCACATGCAAGGAGGAGGATGGAAAAAAAGAGAAGGTATGGGCACTCTACCTTCCTATCACAGTGTCTGGAGGCCAGAAGAGATGGATAACTTAAAAGGAATCTTCATTTCCAAACTGGACAAAATAGGGAACTCAGAACAAACTCTGGGTACAAAGTGCAGTCAAGATGTTCTGCTCAAGGTCTGATCAACATGCTACATCTTTAAACAACTTAATATGTTAGACAAGCAAGACCTTTGACTAGATTTACACATCACTAAATCAGGTTTATTTTAGGGATACTAAAGCTGGGATGCAAATAGTCCAGATGACCATGAGATAACAGGAAAGAGATACAGAAAATGCTAATTGTTTGCTGCCTTCTAGGAGTCATTTGGATGTTTGCAACCCTTATCTGTTAGCTTTAGTTTATATAACAAACTACCCTCAGCTGAATTTGTCTAATACGCCATGTTATAAATCATGATTTACAAATGACAGTGGTGGTTGAATTTACACATGCTAAGTCAAAAAAGCAGCAAACCACATTATGCAGTATATGAACCTAGCTATTATCTTTCAGTTTGCAAGAAAATTCTTAGTTTGGTCAAAGATAGTTCATATTTACCACATACCACTTGGGAAAGTAATGAAATGGAGATTAGCATTGGCTAATAGAGTATTTGATTAGAGGCTCTTGGCCACAATTCTTGTCTACCTGTGAAGTCTTCTTGGAAAAGTCAGGATCCAGTGTTGTTGGGAATGTAAACTAAGTAGGTTGCCTTGAGTTTTCGGAGGAAGAGATTTATGTTCATTTGTAACTTGTGGGTAAAATCTTAGGGGAACTATCTTTCATAGAAATACATTCAAATTAGTCCCTTCGGTGAAAATAGTTCTTGATCATGTGCCATGATCATGATTTTGCTGTAAAAATTCTTGAGGTCAGCACTGTCTCCTGAAGTGGGTTTCAAAAGATGCTGGAGGAATATTCTCCCCAATTAAACCCTAAGGGTAAATAATTATCCTATGGTCTCTCTAAGCAAATTCACTTGTTGGAACATTTATCCCCTCCTCCATTTTTTTGACAACTGGCCTAGAACATGCTGGCTGGGGAATTCTGGGCGTTGAAGTCCACACATCTTAAAGTCACCAAGGTTGAGAAACACTGGCCTAGAAGGACTACCAACCTCTGGTCTCTGTTGATCACTGATAGAGAAAGTAGAATGAGATCCTTGGAAATAGGCATTTTCTAACTGGCAGGATAGGTCTACAAGGGCCAAGACTCAGGGAAGATGCTGCCTTTCTAGAGAGACAGCAATCACAGTGTAGCTAAACCCACCTAACCCTGCTGAGCACCAGCTGTGGCATCAAAGCTGGAAGAGAAGCTCTATCCTTGCATATCCATGCAGGAAGGGCCACACTCTGCTATTGTAACAATCAAGTGGCAGCAGCTGAAGGGGATAAGGCAGGAAATAGGGCCAATCCATTAGCCCTGTCAGAGTCCTTCTTTCCTTGAATTATAACTAGCAGGCTATTACTTAAGAACCAAAATGTAATTTTAAGAAGGGATGCCTGAACTTGTTTTTCCCCCTTTCAGTACCATTCTTTCTGTCTGTTACCTCATTTAGATTGTTCAACCAGTGAGCTAAACCATGGTTTGCTTAACTCTGGTTTAAGCTGAGTTGGCTTAGTTCACACAACATGCTAAGTCCACTGAACAAGCCACTGTCAGGCTCGCTTTGTACCCCTGCCATGAAACTATTGCTACATGCATCAACCAACGTGAGAGCAAACCTGTGTCAGCATTTGCAGCTTTGCAGACAGAGGATTGTTAATCACATTCCTTCACAAGTTGTTGGAGCCAAGGATGTGCTGATAAGACACCTGGACTCTAATTAAGTCTAAGGAACTGGGAGGGGGAAGATCAGGAGTGAGAATGGGCTTGCTTGTGACAGGGTGGAGAAACTGTCAGAGGGAATGATTTAGTTTGAATGCTTTGGTGCCAAAACGTTAATCAGAGCTTTGCAACTGTCCTGTGTAATCGGATTTTAATAAATGAATTCTTTAAGCTTCCTAATGGACGGTCCAGAGAATTTCTCAAGTTAAGATCCTGGTACTGAGGCTGTCACGGCCACACTGTGTGTTGTATGAATCAGGTGTGTAAATCTATAGATGGTGTTTTTCCACCTGACAATGTGTAAGCTACTTTGAAGGCCTTTTTGGCCCAAGAGCAGGGTAAAAAACACTAGGAGCAAATACCAAGCATTTTTCAGAGTGTTTCCAATTCTTCAGGTTCTGAGTGGGGAAGAGTGATTTGGGTATATCAGCTAATAGAGAAATAGCAATACTTACATTGGTATTGTGAATGCAACAATAAAGCTCATTAGTTGTCTTCAGAACACTGGTGGGGAACATGTGACCCTCAAATGCAGCTGAACTACAGTTCCCAATAGCACCTCTCAAGATGGCAGATGGGGAGGAATATTGTGACCTGTAGTTCACCAGATGTTTTAGACAAGAACTTTGATTTGCAGGCCACTACCCTAAAAGATTATTCTGACTTTTTAATAAACTGTTTAAGCACTCTCTAGCTTAAACAAGCATTTCAGGGATCCAGAAGTAAACAGTATGCTGACAGTACAAGTTAAAGCAGCCTTCCACTCTCCAGGCTGCCAGACGTATTCTGGGAGTTGCTATACCATCACAACCAGAGGGTGCCAGGTTGGAGAAGATTGAGTTAAAGCAGTATCTCTTCCAGTTTCCCAAGCTGTAGCCCTTCTTGCAGGCTCCTTGCCAAGTGAAACTGCTTTTCTGTCCTCCTTCCTTCCTGCAGATGGGTGGGACTCAAGAGCCATTTTAGTGCAGCTTCAGACAAAGGGTTCTTTGTGAAATTGCAAACTGAGAATATCAGTCTTGAATGGCACAGAGTGGCTTATCATGGGGAAGTGGATGGGAAGTATAGCGGAGGGCATATCCTTATTTTCCTGATTGTGTAGACCAGTGTTTTTCAACCTTGGCAACTTTAAGATGTATGGACTTCAGCTCCCAGAATTCCCTAGCCAGTTGAAGTCCACAAGTCTTAAAAGTTGCTGAGGTTGAAAAACACTGGTGTAGATCATAGCTGCTTTCAAAACAACTGAAGGAAAGATGTCCTTATTTCTAGCACTTTGTATTTGAGAACATTTTTGCAATTTTGCCAACCTGATTACTGTGATTAAGACTGTCCAGCATAGGGAGACATTTGCAGGAATTGGGTTCTTGGTTGCCCTACAACTGACTCCATTCTGGATAGCTGCTATCCCCACATGTCCCCTTCACATGAGAAGAATTCTCATATAAAGAGATTTTTTTCTTCAATAAAGAGTTCACCCTCTTTATTCGAGGTGTCCATAGAAGCCAGGTGCTCATTGAACTTACAAACTGATTTAATTGAAAAAGCTGCATTTGAGTTTTATAAATAAATATGTATTTGTATATATGCACATATTTTAGAAACATACCAGTATGTTTTGCTAGTGGTGTTCATTTGAGAGAGCCTAACATGCTCACAGATCAAAGCTTGATTTTGCACTCATCAAGTGAGACTGCTGGCCCCAGTTAGTCACAGAAGTCCCTCTGGGCTCTTAAAGGCTACACTAGAAACCAATGTATAATGCATTTTTTTTAAAATCAAAGCAAGCTGACTGCTCATCATTTTCCCACCCCATCCTCCATTTTTAGGACACTTTTTTTTAAAATGGCTCTTAAACATGCAAATACATCCACTGAAGTCAATAAACACAGCCTGTATAGAAATCAACTATGTCTGAGAAAACAAACAGGTTTTGGTGGAGCATATAGAGTGCAGTGTGAGCACTGGATGCATTGAAATGTATGCTCTGCTGTGGGGAGAAAAAGGGGGCTTTTTGACACACTTGCAATTGCAGAAATGGTTGGAGAAATCTCATCCTTGTAGCTTAGAGAGAACCAGATGCCCATCCAGATTGAAAAAATATTGACATTTGAGCGCTCTCTGCTGACTGCGTTGTGTATATACAAGAAGGCAGAAATGGATTTCTGCCTTTTTACCTTCTGTTGCAAGGAACAGAAGGTAAAAAGATTACACCTTCAATGGGAGCCCAGTTTTAGCTCACAATACACCAGGCATTGTATAGCCACTTTCAGAATGCCCTTCCCGTAAAGCAAAATGAAAGCAAGTAGTTAAAATGTCTGCAAGTAGCGGTTTTTGGTTTATTCTCAGTGTATGTTAGTGCTGGCTAGTGTTCTCAGGCAAAATGCTTAGAGGCATTTTACAAATCAAGTGAACAATGCTAGCCTGTTTTTCACTCTTGTTCCTACTTGTATGCTCAGAGAGTGGATGACTACAAGGAGTGGCTACAGGCAGAGTGAGTAGCTGGGCAGCATGTCCAAAGAATCAGATAATATTGTGGATGAGGAAATTTAGCAGCAGTATTCCAGATGTCCAGGAATGGTTGTCGGAAATGTGTGATTTATCCACCTTGGAAGAGGCAATATTCTCTACTAATCAAAGGATGCAGCAGTATGTGTTACTATTGCAGCGGTTCTGTAATATCTTACTATAGTATCTTGTATTGTTCATATTATAGTGGTGAATTCACTGATAAACCAGTTACTATTAATAAGTATAAATTATAAATTATTTTTTTCCTTTTTTTCCATCTTAGTTTGTATTAGTTTGTACTTTTATTTCAAATGTATTTTCTTCTTTAAGATTAAAGATTGTTTTGTTAAAATGATAAAGATTATCAATTAAACAAAGTGGATGGGAAAATTCATTTTCTCTTCCTCCTCCCCTTTTTTCTGGGTGGGTGGGTGGGTGGGGGGAGCAACACCTTTTCTTTTCCTTATCTGACATTCTGTATTCTCTCTCTCCCACACTATAACTAGAAGTCTGAATTTATCTGCAAAAATTATGAAACTAGGCCCAGGACTGCATAAAATTAGGCCAAGGTTGTCCATCTTTGTTGTAAGCAAATGAGAGAGAGAACACACGCACAAACATGTCTGTGTGTGTGAAGAGTCCAAAGGTTATAGTCTTCCATTTTTAACCATCACTGCTTCTCCCATCATTTTAAATTACAAAATGATCCATTTAAGAGCTGATATAGTCACTCTGATAGAAAGTTACAGTGATGTTGTAAAGCAGAAGTACAGTACGTGAGCCAAGGACCACAGATGAATCTTGTAGAATGTGTGGGCTATATGGGTGGAACAAGAGGAAAATGGGTGTGATCCAGGACATGTTCAATATAAATGCCTCATCCATCCATCCATCCATCCATCCATCCATTCATAAATAAATAAATCCCCATTTATAAAACCTCATTCATTTTTTATTAAGCTGAATGTTTTCCTCTCCCTTACCTACTTTAGATTTAACTTACTGAAAATTGGTGACAATGGAAAAGGGAAGTAGAAGATTACACAGCAAGCACAGAAGGGGTCACACAGGTTTAATACGCTGCGCAAATCTATGCATGGCTATTCAAAAGTAATAGCATTACAAAATTATGTGAATTATTGCCTTAAATCACAATCCTATAATGTGCATAGGCATCAGTTTTTCTGAACTCAATGTAACTGACTTTTCAGTATATATGTAACTGACTGAACTGCTAAAAAACAAAACTATATTAAAAAGTAATAGTTTTAGTAGAAGTTCCTTAAATGCCTTCTGTGTGGCACAATATGTATTAGTGCATCTTTCATATCCAAGGCACCATGGTGCTCATTTTCAAAAAATGTTGCCGCTTGGGAAAAACAGCAAAACAAAAACAAAAACCCGCAGTTACTGTTTGGGAAAACAGTGCCATATTGGTTGGTTGTTTTTTTAAGTGATGATGATGATGCTATCCATTCAATCATGTCTGATTCTTGGCAATGCTATGTACCAGCTCTCCCCACATTTTCCGATCTTGTACAGCTTCTTTTAGCTGTTTTATTCTCTGGCTGGTGTCAGTTTTGATGGTGTCTAGCCACCGTGTTTTTTGGCGGGGCCTCGTTTCCTTTTACCGCTGACAATTCAGAGCATAACTGCCTTTTCCAGTGAGTTTCATCACGACATGGCCAAAATAAGTAAGGCAGAATTTTATGATTTTGCCCACCAGCTATATGTCTGGTTTTATACGCTCCAGTATTGCTTGTTTGTTACCTTTGCTGACCAAGGAATGTGCAGGAGCCTTCTCTAACACCACAGCTCGAATGAGTCTATTTTCCTTCTGTCTAGGTTTTTTAATGGTCCAATATTCACAACCATAGGTTGCAAAAAATTTCCAAAGAGCAGCAAGGAGAAACAACAAAGTTTACTGGGACCAGTGTCGCAAGCAGCTAGAAGAGGACCGCATGAAGGGCCACACCAGGAATGCATTTGCACAAGTCAAAAGGATTCAAACACCATTTACTGCTCATGAAGCATCATCAAAGGCAAACAAGGGAAAGAACTGTCTGACCAACAAGGTGCCAGGAACAGATGGCAAGAATATACAGAAGAGCTGTAACAAAGAGGACCAGCCTTCTCAGGATGAGGAGGAGAGCGTAGCAGAAACAGAACCAGCCATCCTTCAGGAAGAAGTTGTGTGAGCAATGAGCCAACTGCCAAACAACAAGGCCCCAAGTGTCCATACGATCCCCGCAGAATTGCTGAGGCCTGTACCACCCACAACCATCACAGCCTTGTACCAGAAAATTTGGGAAACACACACGGCCACAGGATTGGAAACAATCAGTGTTCATTCCATTGCCAAAAAAGGGCGACTCCAAGGATTGCTCCAATTACTGCACAATTGCCCTCATCCCTCACACCAGAAAGATTCTCCTTAAGATCATACAACAACGTCTGGCACCAACCATCGAAAGGAATTACCAGATGTTCAAGCTGGCTTCAGAATGGATCATGGCACTTGTGACCATATTGCAAATCTACACTGGATCATGGGAAAAAATCTCAAGAATATCAAAAGAACATCTACATCTGCTTTATTGACTACAAGAAAGCCTTCGATTGTGTCGATCATGACAAGTTGTGGAAAGCCCTCGAAGACCTAGGGGTGCCAACACATCTGGTCAAGTTGGTGCAGTTGCTGTACCCAATCAGGAAGCCACTGTGCCAACACCATATGGAGACACTGATTGGTTCAAGATAGAGAAAGGGGTGCGGCAGGGTTGCATTCTTTCACCTTTCTTATTCAACCTGTATGCCAAAGTGATCATGAGGATGCTGGAACTGAAGAATCAAAAATTGGAGTAAAGATTGGAGGAAGGATCACCACCAGTCTTTGATACGCCGATGACACAACTCTCCTCTCAGAAACCAAAGAAGGCCTGAAACATCTGATCAAAAGGATTAAAGAAGAAAGCAAGGAATTTAGCCTCTTCCTGAACATCAAAAAGACGAAGCCCATGACCACTGCGAGGAATGGAAATGTCAAAATAACAATTGACGGCGAAGAGATTGAATGCATGCAAGAATTTACTTTCCTAGGATCGCAGATTGATCAAAGCAGTAAATGCAATCCATAAATAAAGTGTTGAATTGTACTGGGTCACACAGCAATGATGAGCATGAATCAAGTATGGAAAAGCAAGGACATCAGCCTGGCAACTAAATGCAGATTAGTCCACACTATCGTGTTTCCCATAGCTACCTATGGTTCTTTAAGTAGTATTCCACAAACAAGACTAATAGTGGTACAACTTTGAAATACACTGTACTTTACACTACACAAAAGTCAGAATTGCCAAAAAGGCCGGTATTAAAATTACTCAGGGAGAAAAAAATAAAAATTGCATTAAGACAGCTTGAAATGTATCACATGTTCTATGAGCGAAGCAGCCAGCACACAGATATGATGTAACGCCTATACAGATCTGCCACATCGTGTCTCCCATTTGCCCGAAAGGCTCCCTTTGTAGATATTTATTAGCATGTAAACTGTGTAGCTTGTGTTTCTTGTTGAGAGTATTTCAACAAAATTGTTATTGCATCTATTCAGTTACAGGCACATGCTTTCCCCTCTGAGTATGCTGGACACCTTTAAGCTAAAAACCACATTAACCATTACTAACCTGCAAACTGCAGACAACACTTTATTGTAGCACGAGGTTACAACATTTTCCAAAACATGGATATTTCATCAAAATAAGTTCTTTTCACATAAATGGCTTTTGTGTCAAATAAAAACTTAAAGGCATTTTAAGCTATATACCTTGAGGTTGTTCTTCCTTTTACAGTTTAAAACAAAAATTAACACATTAGCTTCATAAGGTTTTTTTTTCCAAACACAAACAATATATTTAGCAGAAAATTTTACTTTGTATACCATTTAAACATTTGGCAAAATAATTCCTTAAAATAGTGCAATGTTTGTATGGTATGTCTCATATGGATATCTCTACTCTCTACACTCTGAAATGATAGGCCACATTTTTAAGTTGCTTGGACGGACCCATTTGGACTAGTGAAAATGAAGCAGGCACAGTCCACCAAGAATGTGTGCAATTTTCACTGAATTAAACAGAAGCACCATACATTAAACAAGCCTATTCATGGTCAAAGGACATATTTCTAGGCCAGTGTTTCTCAACCTTGGGAACTTTAAGATGTGCAGACTTCAACTCCCAGAATTCTCCAGCCAGACATGCTGGCTGGAGAATTCTGGGAGTTGAAGTCCACACATCTTAAAGTTCCCAAGGTTGAGAAACACTGTTCTAGGAGATTATAGCATTTGTGCCAGTCTTCTCAAGCCTGCTGCCCATAAAATAAGTTGGATTATAGTTCTATCATTCCCACACATTATGGCCATTGTCTTGGGATGATAGAGGTTTTAGGCCAACAAATCTGAGGGAATTCCAGGTTAAGAAAGGCTATTTCATGCAAAAGAGAAAAAGGCCACTGTGTCCTGCTGTCCAAAGATGTCAATCTATGCTTGTTTCCTAACTAAATATAAAATACCTCATAATTTGCCCAATTTCAGCCTGTTGCAATGTGTGTTAAGTATATGTTCTTGTTTCATTGGTTACACCTGCTCTAGTTTCTGGGTCTAAGGCAGGACTAGAACTTTGGTCACTGTGCTCCTCCCTAGTCAAAAACAAACTGAATCAGACCATTGGTCTATAGTTCAGGTTTTAGTTCTCTCTACTAATACCCTCTAGGCCAGTGTTTCTCAACCGTGGGAACTTTAAGAGGTGTGGACTTAAACTCCCAGAATTACCCAGCCGGCAAAGTTGAAGTCCACATCTCTTAAAGTTGCCACAGTTGAGAAACGTTGCTCTGGGCTTTCAAGAGAGTAGACTTTCTGAGCCATGCTGGAAGAAACTGAAATCTGCATCTGGAAATAGTGGTTCTTTTTCCTTGTAACTGAAAGGAGCTAGACTGAAGACATTTTAATTTTCCAGGTGAAAAACCCAATAGCATTTCATTACTCAGACTTAGTAATAGAAACGCCACCCATTGAAAACATTTCCTCTGCAAGTCAACAGCATGCTCTTGTTGCAGATCTTTTGTCATTTCAAGTGGGCTTACCGAACTACTTAGCAGAAAGCATCCCGATGGGTCGGTTCTATCTGCTGCTCTTGAATAGCGACCAACGGCATTCAAAGACAACTTGCTCAAGGTGGGGACTGTCACAGGGGCAGCAGAGAACCTCTGCAGATGTGTGAGATTTTGAAGCCTATTGTGAGCAGGCTCAGTAAAGTAGATGCAAAGTAGACTTGCTCATGTACAGCTGCCATGGTGGCCTCTCACAAATACTCATCTATACAAGGCTAAGTGGTGATTGTGCTGATAGTCTAGCAGCCTAATTTAGCTGTTTGCTTTTTCTGGGGAGATGTACATATTTCCAAAGCACTGGGGCCAGCCACTCATCGTATTTAAGAATGTCTCTGGGCCATGTAAGCCCAGAATTACTTCCAGCAATAAAGATAATGCTAGATGAAGACACTTTGCAGAACTCTAGTGTCTTATTCTCTTTTTTAAAAAAAATTAAACATCAGATGGCACAGTAAGTTTAAGTCACCAGGGGAGAGATTGACAAGCACATTGGTAGCTACAGATACTAAATCACTAGTTTCCAGACAATGTAGATTAAAATATCTGGAAAATGCCCCTATGATCAGGAAAGGCCTTAGGTCAGGAGTAGAATGTATGCTTTTGGTGTAGAAGTTCCAAATTTAAATCTCTGAAATGGAGGCTCCTCTGCTAGAGACACAGCAGAACCAGCAGATAAAGGCTGGGTTCACACATTGTGCTAAATCATAATCTGGTTTTGGCTTTAGACAAGTGTAAACCTCACACTATGGTTTGTAAGCAATAGTTTATGGCTTAACAATGTGAACCAGGCGACTATGGCTTATGACTAAAATAAACTCTAGTCTGCACAATTTGTGAACCCAGCTAATACTGAGTTAAATCAGCCCTTCCTTGGATAGCACGTCCTGGATGTTGCCACCCCAATGTATCTAGGAGTCAGACTGAGGAACGCTATGCTGCACAGCCAAATAATTCCACTTGATCAGGCATCCTTTTTTTTTTTCCCCCATTTCAATGGATTTTTTTTTCAATAGTTCAACCCAGCCCACCTTTTCAACATTTAAACATCAGATTTAAGACCCCAAACATATTGTGCCATTATGTTCCAGGTCTTAAAGTATCCAACTTAGCCATTAGGATACTAAATCTCTGCCTTTAATTTATATACCACAGATGGGAATTTAAGACCCTCTAGATGTTGAAAGCTACAAGTCTCAGCCTTCCCTTGCCACTGATTATGCTGGTTCAGGATGGTGGAAACTGCAGTCCAGAAAATCTGCGAGGCTACAGATTTGCCACCTCCACTCTGCATTTTTACTTGGAAATGAAGCCCATTGATACTTAAGAATAGACTCATGTAAGATTGTGCTGATACAATAACTATGTATAGTTATTCATTAATGTTTTCTTTAAGGACAGTGGGATTGGTTGTGTGCAACCTCAAAAAAATCTTAAGACAGGAAACCAGTTTGAAAGAAAATTAGCTAACATATAAGGATGATAAAATAAGGAAGTTGAGGCTAGATCAGCCTTCCCTATAAATCGCTAGTTGGAGTGATAAGTATTAGTGTCCAATACATCTGGAGAGCTCCAGCTTGGCTTACAATCTGAGAGGTTTTTGAACTCGGTATAAATGATACTTCCCACTAACATTGTACCCCAGTTTAGAAAGTGGTATTTGAGAAGCACTGTTGCCCATAGTCATTCGAATAACAACTCTGGTGAACAGAAAATGACAGGACCTGGTAGGAAGTAAGACTGAATAAAAAGTGGAGGCAATGAAAAGGCCAATCTGAAATGAGAGAAAAAAGTCAAGTATCAAGAGAAGGATTTGAAAACTATGAATGAAAAATTTGAAATTAATGTAAATAAGGTTCAGAGATTTAATTTGTGCCAGAGGCTAAATTACTACTGCAGAATAACATCTTTACAGTCCTATTCACATTTCTTCAGGACACTCCGAAGTTGTGACTATTCTGAAGATACTGTAAGTGCTCCACTACTGCTGACTCTGCAGCAATGTCTGTATCTCTGTGCAGTGAAAGATGGGGATAGACTTATTACGGTGAGAGGGATCTTTAAAAATTGCACATGGTACGTGCTTGTGCACTGGCCAAGGTGAGTACTTGACCTCAGAAGAAAAAGAGAACTTGTGTTTTTAAACTAACGGTTTTTCAAATTAATACAGGGAGCCGGGAGAGCAAATGGTGGTATGCCGCCTCCTTGCATCACAGGTATTAACCAAGAGGCAAGTTACAGTAGTGAAGTAACTAACCCACCACCAAAATATCTGCAACAGAAACACTGTGTGTGTGTGGGGGGGGATCTCTTTTCCAAAGACAATAGTTACTGGTGCATTGGATGATGATTCCATTATAACCAATATGCTTTCCCAAAGAATATCACAGAGTTATTCCCGGGAATGACCTGAGAATGGAGTACTAGCAGAAAGCAAAAAATTGGTTCAACCACAGCTGGCCTTTAAGGATGACCTCAAAGGGACTAGACTTTGTTTACCCTAAAGACATCTATTTTCTAACCTTCAAGGGGTTGTTATAGGAGTTACTGCCAGGGCAAAGTGCATATAACATGCCTTTTCCTAGCTCAATCAGCAGTTGGGGGACTCCCTGAGGAGTAAAGAGCAGGCAAGCCCCTCTGTGGCAAAGATTTGGCTTAGATACCACTATCTAATGTCTACATTTTTGAATAAGCTCCCTGAAAAATACTTCTGCTTGCTTGTTTTCAATGAACCGGGGGGGGGGGGCAGCAAAACCGGGACCCAATTCTTATGCATGTTTCAGCACAACCCAAGGGCCATCCCCTGCCAACCCCATGACTTATCCTATGGGTGATTTGTCAATCCCAACAAAAATGTAATTGTGGCTGGACTGGAAACTGGACCATTTTTCTAAATATAGCACCCGGCCCACAGACATATGTGAGAAATCTGTAACTGTTAAAATAATCTGAGCTTTATTGAATAGTAGGTATAAAAATAGTGCATATATGAATCTATTCTTCCCAGTTGTTCAGCCTAATGAGAAGGCAGGAGTGGGGGGAGAGAAGAGAAATAGAAGACTTTGTTGGTGCATTTAGAACTCAGAATATCCTTCTTCCTCTGTACTTAGCAGTCAAATCCTTGGACCTGCTCCCCAATCCCCAGTTCAAAAAGGGGGGAACCATTATTCCAATTGTAATTCTGTATTTTGCCATGTATTTTAATGAAAGCATCCTCCACAATCTGCTGAATTTGTGATTCATAGGAAAAAAGCATCTGACATGTCAAAACCCAACAGCACTAAATGCAGGCGCTTGGAGGTAAGCAAGTGTCTTGCAACAAGGCAAACTGAAAGAGCTGGAAGTGGGTTGCAGACATACAAAAAAGGCTCCAGAGGGCTTGGGGGAACCTGGCAGGGGCAGGCTGCATTGCAGTGGAGGCCCAAAGAGAAGCAATGCTCCCAGGGTGAATGCCTCTTGTACACAGAATGCTGCACACAGGCATGCGCGCTGGAAACATAGGCCAAATGCAGGCACACGCACACTGGTTATCCTGGAAGCAGCTAAGAAAAGAAAGAAATCAGACATCAAACGACAAGGCTTTGAATAAGGCTTACTCTCCTCCACAGCTCAGTCCCCTCTTGTCCCAGACACCAAAAGGCTTCTAGACAAGAATGGCAGTGTGTTGTATTCTGCAGGGAGGAGAGAGAAGGGTTCCCAGCATGAATGAAATGGTAGCATGGCAGGAGGAGACGGTGTGCAGAAGCGAAAGGTCTGAGGCAAGCCTCTCAGAACAGCGGGTGGAAAACCAAGCAATACACTCCACTGCCTTTTCTACATGGGCAAGGAGAGAAACAGCACCCACTGTCTCTCGGGTACCTCACCCTCTCAGCCAGAGGCCTCCCCACAGGGTGGGGAAACCTATCCCTACAGCAGCTGCACCCTCCCTCAGGGCAGTGCTTCCAAGGTTTCACAGTCTCCTCGTGGTCTCTCCAGGGAAGGGGCAGGGTCAAGACTGAGCATGGGAGATCCACTGGCTGTCTATGGGGCGCCTCAGCAGTTCCTCCACGTGTCGTGCCACATCCATTGAATCATCCAAGTCGAAGTCTCCTTCTGGATCCAGCACTGAGTCAGGACTGAGACAGAGAGAAAGGAGCACCATGAAAAAGCTCTGAATTCCAGAAAGCTATTTTTGAACGGACTGTGGCTCTCTAACTGTTCTCAGCTTTCTCAAAACTTACAGTCCTTGGGGCTGTTTGGAAGAAGCTCTAAGAGTTAATTTGGTCTTATCAGAAAAATATGCAATGCAGTTCCTCTCAAATGCAGTCAATTTCGTCTCTCTCTCTCTAAACTGGGGAAAAATATATTTTCCTAATTCTTTAAATCTTTCAGTCTTCATAGACATGACTTTTTATGTTTTCACCTTTGTTTAGTGGGGAGATACTGAGAAATGGGGCACCCTGCTCCATAGATAAGGGGAAATTTAACTCTGTCAAAATATTGCCCATAGAGTTAAGGTTACATTGTATATGTGCAGCATAAGCAGATGGGAAAGGTCTGAATTGAATGGATTGACTATTTTAGACTGCGGTAAGTGGGTATCGGATCACCTGAAAAAGACGATCCTTGCATTAAAAAAACTCTCTATGTAAACTAAAAACTATTTCAGTAGGAAGTGGAAAGGTATAGTGCAAAGGTGCAGAACCTTTGTTGGTTCAGCAACTGCAGAAGGATTTGTGTACAATGGTGAGGGGCACACTCCAAAAGTGTACTGAGTCAGGACACCTTTGGAGAGGACTCTGCAGGAGTTAAATGGGTGTTTTAAGAACCTGCAAGGCTTAAGGTACATATTTAGCCTTTAAAACCATCCCCAAAGTGGCAGAATGCCCCCTACAAAGTACTCACATTTTAGCTCCACACATTCTGGGGAGGCTCTGGGGATCATAAAGGAGATGTTGGTGGGCCACTATTTTTGTACCTCTTCACCTTCTCCCTCAAGTTTCTTATTTTTCAACACTTCCAGTGGGAATATGGCCAACTGAGCAGCTGTGTCCATGGGCTCCGTGGGTGGAACTGACAACGCACGCTTTTTTTTTGCTCGGGCAGGTTTTTTCCTGGAGCCCAGAGCTTTTTCATGAATAAAGAAAAAGCTTGGAATCACCCCATCTGCTCTCCCGAATGCCGTCTTGCAGCCAGAGAATCGCAAACAGTTTGCGACGATCCGGGAAGAGATGACGGGAGGCAGGGACGTCACCATTTCCTAGCTGCATTTGTAGCCTTAAAAGGGACATTAGGTCGAGCCACCCCATTTCTGAACCAACCAATTTACATTTTTTTTAAGTTGATGTACCCCAAGAAAGGCTTTCTACAGTAAGAAGAAGCGGACTCTCTTGGTGCTTATCCTTATTTCTGGATTAAATTTCTAAATTTTAAAAAAGTTTTGGCTTGTCTTCCCATTTAAAGATGAAGGAGGACTGAGAATAAATAACTGCCTTCCTGCTATCATTTTTGTACTGAATTTGAAGGACTGAATATTTTCCTACACGTTGGATTTGCCGTTTTGAATCTTCAGCTTTCTGTTCACTTTCTATGGGACCTGCTTGTTAGCACATTTTCTCTTGTGCCAATTTCATTCCAAACTCCTCTATTAACTCATTAACTCCTATTTGCATGAGTCAAGTATCTAGGGGGCGCCATAATCTACTGCCTGAAACATGGAGGATTTCAAAGAGGATTGTTCAGAGTTCCGTTGTGAGCTTAAGCAGGCCTTCAAAGAGATCTTTTCAGAGTGCTGTCAAGCTATTCTGCAGAATATTCGGGACACTGGGGAAGATATTATCTCTAAAGTGTGTCATCTGGCTGAAGATGTTATGGAGGAAGATGAAGATTTGGACAAGGCTGGAGATCTTTTTACCGACAGCAAGGCTGAAGTAATGCCAGGAGAAGACTACATTTTGGTGCTGAAGGGGTTAAAGCGACAGTCTGAGCTGCAGATTACATAGAGAGTTGTTTTTTGGGGGGGAATGTTATGGCTTTCTGAGGAAATGTTATGGGAGAGAAGAGAATTTGTTTCGTGGGAGTTTTTTTGCTGAGAAGTCTGAGTTTTTAAGGGGGGCAGTTGGGCTGTTTGATTTTTGCAAGAAAAATGCCTTATGTATAATTGGGAGATATGGAAATGCCTTGTTATGCTTTGAAGTGGGGTAAAAAATTAAGAATGTGTAATTGGATTGATAATGAGGTTATTATGATTTCATTTCTCTTCAATGATTTGGATTAAGAGTTACTGGACTTCTTTTAAGGTTTGCAAGATTTATAAGGTATCTATAAGGTATAATAATAAATTGCTTGGCTTTTAGGTTTAATAGGGTTAAGATTGTTGTAATACTATTATTATAAAAGCAGACAATTTATATATTTTTATAATTTGATTTTTATTATAGTGGATAGAAATATATAGAATAGTGGTAGGAAGGAAATAATTAAATAAATGTTGGTTTTGAGGGAAGTTGATTTAGAAATTTATCTTTTTTTTCGTTTTTTATATAAGGGGAAGGAGAAATTACATTAGTGATTTGTGTATGTGCTAATGGAAGGATTTATAGAAATAATGTGATCTTGGTTTGATACAGAGTAAGGGATTGATTATGGAAATTGCTGTATATTCTTGTTGAAAGTTGGAAGTCACTTCTTTATGTAATCTTCAAAACTCTTTTTTCTTGTGTTTCACACTTTTTTAGTTTTTTTTTTTCATAGTTTTTAGTTTTGTAGTTTTTATCTTTGTTTCAAACTTAATAAAATTCTTTATATAAAAAACGGTTTTTTATTTTTCCTGTTTACAGCAGCGTTTCTCAACCTTGGCAACTGGGGAATTCTGGGAGTTGAAGTCCACACATCTTAAAGTTGCCAAGGTTGAGAAACTCTGCTTTACAGGGACAGCATTCAAAAATAGAACAGCCACTACAAGACTATACAACTTCACTTCTCTCCATGAGTGGTAGTAACCAATTAGGGATCTGAGGACTTGGCAGAACTAGCTTTGCAATGTTTGCCACTGTAATGTGTAGGAACATTTCCCATGCTATGTCCTCATAAATCACACAGTTTCCCAAACTGTTGTTTAGTGGGTTGGTGGGACTTGATTTAAATGAGGAGGCTTAGAAGAACTCTCCACAGTGGTGTCCCTGGAGGGAGCAAGTGGCTTGTCAGAGTTATGCAAGGAGCATTGCAATGCAAGCCCTATCCCTTTTCTGAATGCATCAAGAAAGGTGTGGCCCTCAGCACAATGCTGTGAGACTGCTTTCATTATTCTGATGAGAGCAGCAAGACCACCACTGGCTTTTCTCAAATAACATTCTTCTCATTCGATTATGCACCCTCCATCCCCCATCCAGGTGACTGATGAACTACTTAGCCTCTTCCAACACCAATTAACTGGGCAGTGGTATGAAGGCAACCCCTGCCTTAAAGTAGATGAGGAACACACAAACATTTATTTATGGTGAGAGATAAGTACTCTTTCAGCTACCGAACCTAATACACAGCAGAGAGCTTTCAGTAGCAAAGGTCTTCTCTCACTTACTTCTGTGTGTACATGTAGTGAGGAGGAGGGCAAACAGCTGGTGATGATGCTTGTTCCATGTAGGTAGTCCCTCCACCGGCAGAGTCTCCTGATGGGGCAGCAAACCTGCAACAGATGGGGCATAAATAGAGATGGATTTTTGCCTGACACCAGTGGACTCCTCAGTGGTAAGAAGAACATTAACTGTTTGGGGATGATTTTGTGGAAGGCAGGAATACACATTTAAGATTCCTTCCAAGATAGAAACATCCACATTCTTCCTGATCTGAAAAGGATCAGAAAGCAGAGACATAAGTGCACAGAGAACCCAGACTCTTTTTTGTTAGAGGGGGCAATCATCACCCTCTAACCTTAACCTTATCAACTTTTACGCTTTCTCATTCCCATCTCTTTTCTTTGCACTGAAGCTAGCAAAATGGAAACCTGATTCATGTTGCTTGCTTCAAGTTTTTGAAGCTGTAAATCCTGTTGGGAGGTGCAACATCTAAAGCTGAAGATGGGGGTGCCAGCACCATTATTCCACTCCTAGCTGAGTAGAACTCTGAAAAGAGCTGGGGAAAAAAGGAACTCCAACTGAAAGTAAATACCTGTCACTCCTTCCTTATTTCTGTGTGCCTCCCTGCTTTAAAAAACCAACATGCACCTTCTCAACCCACAATACTTACTCTGGCACAACTTGCTTGATCTGTGGCTTTACATATCCATCCACAGCCTTTGCTGCAAAACAAGGAGGTGGGGTAACGGTTACTGTACAAGACAAGCTTTACACAGGAATCCCTAATGGAAGTAGTAGTAGTCTGGCATTCTTTCTGATCTCATTGTATCCATGCTGAAACCTTTCCCAAGTTGGAATGGATGAATCTCTTTATTTTTGGTTTATGTCTGTTTTGCATGTACCATATTCATTCAGAAGGCTACTACATTCCCTTTCCTTGTTGATCTGCAAATCTTTCCTTGAAAAATCCATGCATAATATTTGCATATAAGTATTTTTTGAAACTGCTCAAAGTAAATTAAAAACACATTTTATTCTTCTCAACTATTCAACTGTAAAAACAATCACTGACCTGGTAATTAAAGAGAACCTTTCTTGTCTCACCACAAACAAAACAACTGGTCATGAAAAATGTCTGCCTTACTTCAACTAATTATCTTTACCACTGACATACGCAGATATACACAGTTCAAATCAAGTTGTACCACTCCCTTCTCCCTTTGCTTTAGCATTTACCTCTCCTAAGAGTACATTTTAATGTTTTCTTGTGGTTTCCTGTAATACTAGGCATATGTCTATGTATCTAAAATTATGTATACCATTATAATACAGTTTAAATGTCCAAAGGAAAAAATGGATTTGGAATTGCCTAGGTTCCTTTGCTGGAAATGAAAGAATTATATATATATATATATATGTATCCATAGGAAAGGACGATGGTCAGAAAAAAAATCAGGCAGTTTCCTGCAATCTTACCAAGGACTGGCATATAATATTTGGAGAAAACCTCTTCCTTGGGCCTGTCAGGGTACACATAAAGGAGGTACGGGAGGTCACCAAGGCGGTCTGCCAGGGAGCGGATGGAGAAGTCACGGGTGGTGAAGGGCATTAAGTTCCAGAACATTCTGTCAGCTGCAAAAAACCCAAAGCTTAATTAGATAAAAGTGGGAAAAAAACTAGTATCTCTATAATCCAACCAGAAGAAGATACACACTCCCTAAGAAGGATAAGAAACCTGCAACAACTATGAACATCACTGATGCGGTACAATTATAATATGATGCTACATGATGTAGTCATGTTGAAACCCATAAATGGAAATACGCACAAGGGACAGAGAAAATAGATGCATTTAAAAACTGAAAAGAAAGACAATGTAAAAAGCTCATTCACCCTGGTGAAAGTTGCAAGCCATTTTCTTCCTCTGCTCCAAATACCTGAATTTTGAGTGAATTCAAATTGTGATCCTCTTAAACATGGTCATAGCAACTATCCAAAATTCAGCAAATGTGAGTGGGGTGGTGAATTGGGGCACCTGTTTTGGCCCACTCTTGCCACCTAGCTATCAGAAAATATGGCAGTTCTTACTTCTTTCATTCATGAGGTCCATTGCCTAAGAGGTAGGGGAAAAAAAACCCCAATGCCTAGGGCAGACAGTGAGAGAGATTTATTTTTTTTTAAATTAAAGATCAAGTAGTTAGGGTTCTGTCTCACATGTTTTGTTAAGTTATAAAGTGGCTTCTTTTGTTTGGCATAGCATGCTGAGTGAACCTAGCCACTGTACTTTGTCAAGGATACTTTATGGCTTAGTATGATGTGCAAATTTAAACTTGTGGCTTCTTCAATAAACTGTAGTTAAAGGAGTCCATGGATTGGCATTATGTGTGAATACAACCAGTATGTGATAGCACACTTATCACATGATGCACTGAAGTACTTAATTCTTTTCAAGAATGAGATTCCAGAAAACAAGATCCATCTTTCTGCAGCAGCAGCACTAGTCTATTGTGCTATTAACTGTCTGGATGTTGCATGTGACGCCATGAATTCACCTTCCTCTCTCCTATAGCACCGTTTTGCAGCTGAAGTCTCCCTTTTTTAAAAACTGAACTGGGGAATATACGTTCAATATGAAGAAACTACCCTGCAGGCTTTAAAAATATTACTGTTGATTGCAGGAAATACAGGATATTCTTACAACAGATAAAGCAGGAGACACCTAGAATTCCAGCAGCAACTGGGTAACAGCTGTGCAGTGTTTATGCAACAACACATAAACATCTGTTTAGACGGGTTCTGATCCAAATGTTCTCATAGTGGACAAAATAGGCATTTGTGTCATTGAAAAAGAACTTACTATTATCAAACTTCCAGGCAATTGTGATACCTCCAATTTCAGAGTCACTGAACCTCAGGAGGAAGGTTCCATCTGGTTTATTGATTAGCAAGTCATGTGCCTGCTGCTTGTTGACAAAACCTAGAATAGCCCTGGAGAAGTAGAAATGATAGAGAGAGAGAAATCAGCCTGCAAAGGATCTAGACAGGGAAAACTAAGCTAAGGGGGAACGGGGAATAGGAATCTTACCCATCATTCCAGTGAGGCTTCAAGTGTTTCTTCAGGACTTCCATCACCCCATCAAACCACTGCCAGAATGTATAATTTCGCCCTGGAAGATTTTCCTGGTTAAATGGAAAGAAAGAAAAACTATCTGTGGAATTCTTCAGCAGTGGTTGGAGGACTGTGTATTTTCTCTGATCCTACACTAATAGGTTAGGGAAAGCATGGACTAATAGCAAAGTACACAGGCAAACATATTAATCAGAAACACAAAATGCATCCTCTTAAGCTTAAGTGACTCCAAACTGGTGGGAACAACAGCTGGAATAACTTTGGGGCCTCCGAGGATTTGAATGATTAATGGAGATTTTAAAAGGAATTCAATTAGTTGCCTGTACAGTTAAGACTAAGTTATACAAAGTTAATGTCTGTAATGAACTATATGTTTTATACACAGACCCTAATACATTTGTGCTGGTGCAAGAAGTTAAGATAGCTCAGATGGTGATATTACAAGCCAGCATTTAAACTATTTCAAGAAGGATTTTGATGTATGTCAAATGAACTAATGAGTTGAAGTTGTTCTGTAGGGAGGAATGGGCTAACATTCCTTCAAGCCTATGTGTGGGACTGAACAACAGTTATTGGAAACATTTAGCTGCAGTTATTGCTGCCCAAGGGGGCATCCCAGTTACTGAAAACAAAGATTCACATACTTTTGCCACACAAATATGTACCTTTGGATTATTTTTCTCAATAAATACATAAACGAATAAATATAATGTTTTGACTTGTTTAATTGGATTTTCTTTACCTAGTTTTAGGACTTGTGTGGAGAACAGATCACATTTTAGGTCATATTTATGCAGAAATATTCAAAGCTCAAAAGGATTCACAAGCTTTTAAGCATCACTGTATGTTTTGTTTTCACCCGATTGTGGGCATCTTTTATTTGGTTATTTGCTGATGCAACACATTGGACTTTGATTATTGTACGCCACCCAGAGTCACTTCTTGAGAGATGGGCGGCTATATAAATCTGATTAATAATAAATGAATAAATTGGACTTTGGTTTTTAATTTGTACATTCTTCAGAGTCATTTATAGTTTTAATTAACTAATTCTGAGTCTGGCTTGACAACAAACCCTCTCCAAGTTTAATGAGAGCCTGTTTAATGTTAAGAATGAGCTCTGAGATAATAAATTCAGATTTCAAAACTCACTGTGTGAGGGACTACTTCCAATACATCTTTAGTCTATATTACGAAAGCAATAGCTCAGCGTTCCCGAGCTGTTGCCAAGGTAATATATATGAATTTATTCATTTGGTTTTTATCTCGTCAAAGCAGATTTGCTCCCATCTCATGGGTTATATGAATGAACTCTTGTAGCATACTTAGGATTATGGCTAACTTTCACAGTAAAACAGCTTTACGGTTCTCATCCCTTCTGTGAGGTAAATCAACATTATTCCCTTTTACAGATCAAGGAATGAGAAGCAGAGATTACTACAGAACCTAAGAGAAAACAGGAATACGAATCCCAGTAATTAGGTTCAGATTTGTGCTCCACCTATAAGGTCAGTGCTTTTCCTGTTTAAAAGGTTCTTGGTAAGACCGTCAACAGGCCAAGGTTCTTTTAATCAGCTGATGGTCTAGTGGTTTTGTACACAGAGGTGTTCTTTTGAAAACAGCATGAAATAAATCTTCGCATTCACATGACTAGCTATGCACGTGTGGCTCCAAAACAGTTCAGGGTTACATTTGCAAACTGAATTGTCTCTTTTCTATCTCAAATGCAGCTGAGCCGGGAGGAAAAGAGAACACACGACAGTAATGCAGATACAAAATGAAAAAAAGCTGGGGAAAAAGTCATGGTGATGGAGAAGGCCTGCAGGCCAAAGTACTTCCCACAAAGTGGTTTTCTGGCAAATCTAGTTGTTAATCAGTTCCTTATTTACCCTGTTGAACTGAGCCCAGGAGACAGCCATACTATTATAATCTTCCAGATGGTTGATGCTGCTATTGAAGAGCTTTTGGGCTAGGAAGAGAAGATTCTCCTTTGTGAGTCCTCGACTGCTCTGGACTTCAGACTTGAACTTCATGTTGAGAGCCTCACACAACTGTGACCACATCACCTTGTCCGGCACAGCAAACGGCACACGTCCTGGCTCCGCAAAAGCATTGTCCCATAGCACTGTGGCAGTGGCATTATTATCCTGGCTGCCATGCACAATTACCACCACAGGCAGAGATAATGTCTTCACCTGGAAGACTAGCTCATTGCCACCAACACTGAACTGAGACTCAAAAAGAATGGTGAATTTCTCCTCAGTCACTGACTCAGCACCACGTCGATCCGAACGCTTGATCCGCTTCAAGGACTGTGGATGGATGAGATGACAGAGGTAGACACAGGAAATAGAAAACAGAGCACAGACTGTCAAGAGCCTACATAACACTCAGGTCTAAGAACCTTAGATGTGAACTCAATTACAGACTCAGGCAGATCTTCCAGGGGAAACTTACTTTGTATAATTTTTCTGTCCAGTAACTCTTTTGGTGCTATAGGCAGGAGTACTTTGCTCTGCTTAAACCAGGACATCAATTGTGACTGTCCTAGCCATAATGATTTAAATATAACTTAGCTGCATTTAAAATTGAATTACTGCAAAACACTCTATGTTGATGCTGCTTTTGAAGAGTCTTCGAAAACAGCAACTGGTCCAGAATGTAACAAAAGCCACACTGTTAGTTGCTTCTTTACAGGATTAAACAAACTGATAACTAGTGCACTGTTGTAGGGTAAATATATATGCTGCAATGCTGCATTAGTTATCTATTTCTTTCTGGCAGAATTTAAAGTGTCAGTGAGAAGTCTTGAGAAGTGGCATTCCATCTTATTACATCGTTTTGCTGTGTGATAAAACATTCTCTGTTTAACGAGAGATATAATTTTAACCAATACGTCTATTTTATCTGCTGCATCTGCCTGTTTTCATAATACTCCCTGCTCCCACTGGAATTCTATGGAATTTTATGATTGGACTATTTATTGTTAGTCATTCTAACTTTGAATGGTACACTGTAAATACTTACATTTATATAAACAAGGGATTGGCAAACACACACACACACACTCCACCTCCATCCACACCAAGTTATTAAAAGCTCAATCTAGGGTTAGCCTTCAGCAGATACTTTGTGGCAACAATAGACGTCGAGGCTTTCCCCCTTAGTTACGTTTTCAATAGGAAAAGCAACAGTGGGATGTGAAGATGGAGGTACGCAGTGGGAATCAGTCAAGACATCTCTCTCACCATGTTGCGGAAATGAGCGCTCAGTGTTCCAGTTGCCTGATGATATTCCATAACACAGGAATTGTTCAAGATATCACCGCTGCTCTCACTGCCAAAAGAAAGCAATGGCAGCTAGTTGAATGCACGCCAGCACACCCCTGGTGATTTACTATCAGCCCACTGGCAGTGTTAATTCTGCACCATGGGGATATTGATGATGTGGCTCCACCCAGTGGAGACTCTAGATTGTTTATCATGCTTTTTTTAAATCATGAGATATCTACTACAAGCAAATGCATGCATAATGTACAATGAATTACCTAAAATCAGGCTGTCACTTTTTGCTTTGTTGCCCTCTTGCTAATCTTTTAGGTAAGCTTAATGGTAATAACATGTCGTATAATGTTTACCAAATTTCTATCTTCTCAGGAGAAAGTTTTCTCCAACAAAACACTGACAAACTGTAATAATGACATAGGTAATGAAAGTTTGCTTTGTCACCCAGGTTGTGAGAGCAGCAAAGGCGCAGTCAAATAAGAAGGCTTAAAGCTTCAGGTCCTGAGGGTTAGGCTGAAATCCAGACACTGACGGAAAGCTTTCTTGAGCTTAATATTTTAGCACCTTAGATAAACAGTGAAAACATCCACTTATGTAGATATCTTGTCAATTTTCCTTTCAAGTTACAATGACTATGTTCTTATTTAAGAAGATTAATGGCATATTTCCATGTATTAATTTCTACTCTTCACATCTTTCGATAGCCTTTCTTAGCACGGCACCCTGCAGATGTGATGGGGTTGCACACCCACACATCTCGAGGATCCTAAGTGGTGGGGAAGCTGGTTCAGGAGAAATGGATGTCTGTCCTCCCTCCCTTTGCTTCCTTAGCATGTAAGAAACATACATACTTGCGGGTACTCTCGTTCTTTAGTAGGGCTTTGGCTTGCTGCTCACTGATGATGGTGGCCTTTACTTGTGGGGGGTTCATGTGAACATTTAACTTTCCTCCAACCAGTAGTCGTACTGTTGCCGCAAACTTGGTCTGAGTCTTCAGCACCTGCGGAGGCTGCTTTTCTATTATGAACGTGCTATAAGGAGAGAAGGGGAAAAAAAGACCAAGTCATTACTTACAGAAGGTAAAAAGCTGCAAGCGGAGTCCTAGCTTTTGTAACTCAGTATATACGCCTCATTAGCAGAGAAAACAATGGCAAACTACAAACCCAAGTGTATTGAAAAGCAACCCACACCAATCAAATACTCGAATATTACTTCAAAAACCCACAACACACAAAAGAAGTTGTGTAATAACCCTCATCAGACAAGCAAAAAGACACCACAATAACTAGAACTCCAAAAACCCCAGAAATAGACTATTTATATAACATATTCTTCAGCAAAGGATCGTTACCTTGTCGTGGTGCTGGAGCTTGAGCACCTCAATGATGCCATGAGCTAAACCGTGAAGGGCCACCCAAGACGGGAAGGTCATGACAGAGAGGTCAGACTAAATGCGATCCCTGGGGAAGGTAATGGCAACCCACCCCAGTATTCTTGCCGTGAAAACTCAATGGATCAGTACAACCAGAGATATGTCGGTATACCATTGGAAGATGAGACCCCCAGGTCGGAAGATGGTCAAAATGCTACTGGGGAGGAACAGAGGATGAGTTCAACTAGCCCCAGATGTGATGACGCAGCTAGCTCAAAGCCAAAAGGATGGCTAGCGGCCGACGGTGCTGGTGGTGAACGGCGAATCCGATGTTCTAAGGATCAACACGCCATTGGAACCTGGAATGTAAGATCTGTGAGCCAGGGCAAATTGGATGTGGTTATTGGTGAGATGCCAAGATTAAAGATAGACATGTTGGGCGTCAGTGAACTGAAATGGACTGGAATGGGCCACTTCACATCAAATGACCACCAGATCTACTACTGTGGACAAGAGGACCACAGAAGAAATGGAGTAGCCTTCATAATTAATAGTAAAGTGGCTAAAGCAGTGCTTGGATACAACCCAAAAAACGAAAGAATGATCTCAATTCGAATTCAGGGCAAGCCATCTAACATCACAGTGATCCAAAGATACGCCCCAACCACAGATGCTGAAGAAACTGAAGTAGAGCAGTTCTATGAGGATCTGCAGCACCTACTGGACAACACGCCTAAAAGAGATGTCGTTTTCATCACAGGAGACTGGAATCCTAAGGTGGGCAGTCAAATGACACCTGGAATTACAGGTAAGCATGGCCTGGGAGAACAAAACGAAGCAGGACATAGGCTGATAGAATTTATACATGGACTTCACCAGATGGACAACACCGAAATCAGATTGATTACATCCTTTGCAGCCAAAGGTGGCGGACATCTGTACAGTCAGTAAAAACAAGGCCTGGAGCTGACTGTAGTTCAGATCACGAACTTCTTCTTGCACAATTTAGGATCAGACTAAAGAGATTAGGGAAGACCCACAGATCAGCTAGATATGAGCTCACTAATATTCCTAAGGAATATGCAGTGGAGGTGAAGAATAGATTTAAGGGACTGGACTTAGTAGATAGGGTCCTGGAAGAACTCTGGACAGACGTTGGCAGCATTGTTCAGGAGGCGGCAACAAAATACATCTCAAAGAAAGAGAAAACCAAGAAGGCAAAATGGCTGTCTGCTGAGACACTAGAAGTAGCCCAAGAAAGAAGGAAATCAAAAGGCAACAGTGATAGGGGGAGATATGCCCAATTAAATGCAAAATTCCAGAGGTTAGCCAGAAGAGATATGGAATTATTTTTAAACAAGCAATGTGCGGAAGTGGAAGAAGACAATAGAATAGGAAGGACAAGAGACCTCTTCCAGAAAATTAGAAACATCGGAGGTAAATTCCAGGCAAAAATGGGTATGATCAAAAACAAAGATGGCAAGGACCTAACAGAAGAAGAAGAGATCAAGAAAAGGTGGCAAGAATATACAGAAGACCTGTATAGGAAGGATAACAATATCAGGGATAGCTTTGACGGTGTGGTCAGTGAGCTAGAGCCAGGCATCCTGAAGAGTGAGGTTGAACAGGCCTTAAGAAGCATTGCTAATAACAAGGCAGCAGGAGACGATGGCATCCCAGCTGAACTGTTCAAAATCTTGCAAGATGATGCTGTCAAGGTAATGCATGCTATATGCCAGCAAATTTGGAAAACACAAGAATGGCCATCAGATTGGAAAACATCAACTTATATCCCCATACCAAAAAAGGGAAACACTAAAGAAGGTCCAAACTATCAAGCAGTGGCACTCATTTCACATGCTAGTAAGGTAATGCTCAAGATCCTGCAAGGTAGACTTCAGCAATTCATGGAGTGAGAATTGCCAGATGTACAAGCTGGGTTTAGAAAAGGCAGAGGAATTAGGGACCAAATGGCCAATATCCGCTGGATAATGGAAAAAGCCAGGGAGTTTCAGAAAAACATCTATTTCTGTTTTATTGACTATTCTAAAGCCTTTGACTGTGTGGACCATAACCAATTGTGGCAAATTCTTAGTGGTATGGGGATACCCAAGTCATCTTGTCTGCCTCCTGAAGAATCTGTATAACGACCAAGTAGCAACAGTAAAAACAGACCATGGAACAACGGACTGGTTTAAGATTGGGAAAGGAGTACGGCACGGCTGTATACTCTCACCCTAACTATTCAACTTGTACGCAGAACACATCATGCGACATGCTGGGCTTGAGGAATCCAAGGCTGGAGTTAAAATCGCTGGCAGGAACATTAACAATCTCAGATATGCAGGTGATACCACTTTGATGGCTGAAAGCGAAGAGGAACTGAGGAGCCTTATGATGAAGGTGAAAGAAGAAAGTGCAAAAGCTGGCTTGCAGCTAAACCTGAAAAAAACCAAGATTATGGCAACCAGCTTGTTTGATAACTGGCAAATAGAGGGAGAAAATGTAGAAGCAGTGAAAGACTTTGTATTTCTAGGTGCAAAGATTACTGCAGATGCTGACTGCAGTCAGGAAATCAGAAGACGCTTAATCCTTGGGAGAAGAGCAATGACAAATCTCGATAAAATAGTTAAGAGCAGAGACATCACAATGACAACAAAAGTCCACATAGTTAAAGCAATGGTTTTCCCAGTAGTAACATATGGCTGCGAGAGCTGGACCATAAGGAAGGCTGAGAGAAGGAAGATCGATGCTTTTGAACTGTGGTGTTGGAGGAAAATTCTGAGAGTGCCTTGGACTGCAAGAAGATCAAACCAGTCCATCCTCCAGGGAATAAAGCCAGACTGCTCACTTGAGGGAACGATATTAAAGGCAAAACTGAAATACTTTGGCCACATAATGAGAAGACAGGACACCCTGGAGAAGATGCTGATGCTAGGGAGAGTGGAAGGCAAAAGGAAGAGGGGCCGACCAAGGGCAAGATGGATGGATGATATTCTAGAGGTGACGGACTTGTCCCTGGGGGAGCTGGGGGTGTTGACCGACAGGAAGCTCTGGCGTGGGCTGGTCCATGAAGTCACGAAGAGTCGGAAGCAACTAAACGAATAAACAACATATAACATATTTCAGCACAATGGATACCTAGGAAACTTCATCAAAAAGCGTTCAATCAACCAACCAACCCATCCCATGAAAAGGAAAACTCTTCCATACAACAAAAACATCTCAGAAACTACCAACAGATTACTAGAACCCCTTGGCATCACGGGAGCCTATGATCCAACAAAATCTATCCAAAGTATCCTAAGAAAATCCAATGACCCAACAGCCAAGAAATACAAAACAGGGATCATTTATAATACATAATGCAAGGATTGTGAATTCTATGTAGGGCAAACAGGTAGAAGATCGGCAGTAAGCATCAATAAACATTAACTGACAGTCAGAAGACAATTTCTTTGACAAATTCAAACACATTTTCAATAGGGAAAGTATAGATATTTTAGACAAAGCCAGATTCAAAAATGCAAGCAAAATTCTAGAGGCTTGGCAAATCAGCCATTAACAGACCCAGGAGATAAGCTCCATCTATAAACCATTCAAAAAAGGAAGTAATCGAAGGTCAGTGAAAGGGCCAAATGGCCTCCCTCAGCAAAGGCCTATTAACTAACACCCAGAACAACAGAAACAATCAAGGAAGAAGTAACAGCCTAATCAAGGCTGGTAGGACTAGCTACCATATATAAATAGTTAGCAAACATCATTTCCCTATGCACTGAAGATGTTACCTAGCCTGGAAATAAAATGCCTTCAAGGAAAAAAAAAAAGGCTTAGAGAACACTAAGAACCCAACAATACACTCTCTCCATCAAGACTCTACTGAATTTCAACATATGCAGAAAGTAAAGAAAACCCTGTAATATAATCCAAGAGTTCACCCATGGTGAACATAGTATTTTTGCAAATAACTGTTGAACCCATGATATAGAATGTATGCAGCAACTTCCACTAATTTCAGTAAGCAAAGCTTTTGTTTCTTTGAACACTACCCACTCTAATAATAAAGGCTCTCTGTAGAAAGCAAGCATGATCTAACAACACAACCCTACCTAGTGACTAGTGCAGAAATTATATCTGTGACGGTGGTGTTAAGATCTGCTAGCATCTCTTCAATGGGTCCAGGGATAGGCAGCTGCTGGCACAGGTGTTCAGCACGGCGTACTTGTTGACGGTTCTGACAAATGATCTCAGCCAGTTTCTCACACCTAGGGAAAGAACTCATTGTATTCTACTTTGTCAAAAACAATGAAGAATTCTGTGGCATCTGAAAGACTAACATACTAATTTTAAGACCTTAAAAGACTAACAAATTTAGAATTAGGAAAAGAAGAGGGAGTATGTGTAGTATACAAGGGAGAGTGAGGTCTAAGGAAGGAAGTATGTGATGGGGAGCACAAAAAGCCCTAGATAAAATGGTCCCAACACCATACTTCCTAATGATGCCAAGACATGCTATTTTGCATTTCAGGAGATAATCATGTAAAAATAAATGGCCCTGTCAAATTATGTTGTGTAGTAGCCATATATGGTTAAGTAAGATTAATCTGATTATTTGATTTTGCTTGTGGATTTTTTAATGTTATGAATATGCTGCACAGCCTAATTGTTGGATCAACCATACATTTAATTTGAACTAGCACTGAGACTGAAGACACAAAGAGGAGGCAGGGATTAATTGGGCTCCCAATTCAGATTTATAGTCATCTCCTTTTCTACCTTTCTATCTATCTAGGGACCAGGATGTAACCCTGAAAATTCTATAGAAAATATATCAGGAAGTAGGGACTAGATGTAGCAGTCACTATGTTAAGCTGAGTACAAGCACTCTCATGACATACTATAGGCAGTATGTCACAGAGAAGACTGCAAAAGATTCAGCTTACATAGAACGGAATTGGTAGAAAGCATTTTACAGACACAACTTACAGGTAGACCTCACTTAATGACCATTTGTTCAGCGAACTTACAACAGCACTGAATGAATGGTAGTTACGACTGGTCCTCGCAGTTAAGCCCACTGCAGCACCACTGCAGTCACGTGATCCAAATTTGGGCACTTGGCAGCCTGCCCACATTTACAACTGCAACATGCACTTCAATTCCCCCCACCCCACCCACCTCTCTCTCCCCCATCTCTGCCCTTTTGGCTGCTTTGCACTCTGCTGCCATGAGACAGAGGGCCAGTAGCTGCTTTGGCCAGGCGTGCCTCATCAGTAGCAGGAAGATGGCAAAGGTGAGCTGGGGGCGGTGGACTGCAGGGCAGCCAAAAGGGCAGAGATAGGGCAGAGATAGATGGGTGGGGGGAGCTGAAGTGGAGGTGAGCGTGGCAGGGCAGGAGAAGCATAAGGCCCTTGCCTAACGACCGCAACCGGGACTACTGGAACTGCCGTTGCTAAGCAGTGGAGTCCTGTGATATTTCGCCTAATGACCGCTTCACTTAGCAATGGAAATTCCAGTCCCAATTAGGGTCGTTAAGCGAGGACTACCTGTATTATTATTTGTTCCCAGCACCACTATTACAATGTTTTTTTAAAAAAAGATCTAAACAATTTGTTAGTTGTGGTTACTTCAGGTAATTTCCAAGCTATAAACAGTTTATCATTTGGACTTCTGTCCAGCTCCAAATCTTTGGCTCTGCTATCAATATTGGGGGAGAAAAGGCAAGAAGTAATCCAGCATCTGCCTTTCTCTGTGTCCAGAAACCCTACCAGGTCTTTTAAATCTACAGATTGATTTAGGCCAGACCCTACATTCTAGATCCAGAACTTTGTTTCTAAAACAGCAGTCTTAGATCTTAAGCCTGAAACTGTCTGAAACGCTTCCTCTGCATAACCTGTAATCAGTAGCTCTGAACCCATGAAGTGAGCAGTTTAAGACATGATCAGTGTTATGTTGTGATTTTGCAAATCAGCTACAGAATTCAAACTGCTAAAACTTGCTATGTTTTCATTTTTAAAAAAGCATGATTCCATAGACCCTCTTGAAATATGTGAAAAGAGTCAGCAAGACGCTATGCACACAATCAAGGAAACACAGCCGTATTGCATATTCCCAACACTTAACCATTGGTATTTAAATCTGAATCCAGTGAACTCTGAATTACTCCTTTATTCAGCTTCAGTCACTAGGAGTTCAATGAATTGGGAGGCCCTCTTTACTCTCTCACCCCTTTTCCCTCTCATGCTATCTACCATGCTTGCAGGCCATCTAAAGGCCCCTCAGGAGGGCCACCATTTCCTGCTAGTTGCTGCCTCCTCTTCCACTGGATCAACTCATCATCCAAGATTATAGTCTGCTGCTTGCGGAGCAAAGCCAGTGTCTGTTGGTGCTTTTCAGCCAGTTCCTAAGGAGTAGAAAAAGGCGTTCTGAATATGGTGTTAACAAAAAACACAATGGGAAAGAAAAAATAAGAATCAGGACTTGGGAGGGTGGTACTTACTACACGGTACTGTTGTAATGTCTGAGCCTCCCGATGCAGCCAAGCTTCCAGTGATGTCTTTTTTTGCTGCAAACTAGGCTCACGGGCCATACGTTCCTGGGGGTTTAGCTGAGAAAGCTGAGTAAACTGGGCTGGAAAGGAAGCATTAATTAGTCCTTGACCTGAATTACCTCGATCACCTCATGACTCCCACATACCAGAAGAGAGTTCCTTGCATTCAAACCTATCTGTTTGGTTGCTTTACTATTTTCTTTAAAAATCCAGTTGAGGAACACAGGAAGGCTTTACTATTAGTCCATCCAGCTCAATACTGTTCACTTTAGACTGGTCCTTCAGGATTTTCAACAGAGGTCTGTTCTAGCCCTACCTGGAGATGCCAGGGTTGACCATGAAATGTTTCACATGCAAATCAGAATGTTCTATTACTCTATCATTACATGTTACTATTAGTATTATGAAGACTATAGCAGTACTACTACTATTGCACCAATCTTGGGAATTATGTACTATTCCTCCTCCATTCCCACAGATATACCTTGTAGACGAAGGCTCTCTTGGTACTGGATAATGAAATATTCCTGAGTCTGCTGAAGCTTTTTCAGCTGGTTCTCAGTGTCTTGGGTGACCAGGCGTAATTCCTCAAAGGCCTGGTTGATCTGAAGGTGCTTCTGGGACAGGGCATCAGCCAGGCTGCTAGCTGGTGAAGGGCTCTGTAAATATGGAAATTTAAGAACAGAAAAAATATGGATACTATTGCCAAGGAAATATATTTGGCCATACCCTAGTAGGTATATACGAAAGAGAAACATTTATGCAAAAGGAAATAAATCACACTCACATCTGTGGCTTCTCGCACCAGGCGTTGCTCATGGTATAGGATGTGTCGAATGCAGCGTACTAACTCCAGAGGGCAGTGTTTATATGTATTCTGTACAGAAAGAGAGAACAGCCCGAGAATGGGTAAAAAGAGTGGGAAATTAGTAACTCCATCAGCCTTTCACTCATGGGAAAGCTTGAGAACACCATCTCTTAGCTGCCCCCAAACCTTCCAAACTCCCAGACCCTGTAACTCACCTGTAGCTGAGTGGCATAATGACCCAGTTTGATTTTTAGAAGGAAGCCATCCTCGCCCACCTGGTGGTCTGCCTTTTTTTGTAGTTCCTGGATCAGTCCCTCTAACAACTGTGTGGCTTTGGCACCCTCCTGAGGATTGTCAAGATCAATGGAGTCCCTGAAAATTGGATCACAAAGCAGAGGGTTGTGTGCACAACAGTGGGTACCCTCTTGAGGACAACAAAGGGTTCTTTCTTTCTTTTTTTTAATCTGTTCAATTGTGTCTGATTCTTGGAGACTGCCTGGACAAGTCCCTGCAGTTTTCTTGGCAAGGTTTTTCAGAAGTGGTTTGCCATTGCCTCCTTCCTAGGGCTGGGAGAAACTGACTGGCCCAAAGTCACCCAGCTGGCTTTGTGCCTAAGGCAGGACTAGAACTCATGGTCTCCTGGTTTCTAGTCTGGTGTCTTAACTACTACACCAAACTGGCTGTCTTTTTCATGTACCTGGGGTCAAAATGAGAAGGCAAAGGCAGCACAAGTTGCAATTTCTGAATGTTCATATAATGGGCAGAAATTCTACCATATATATAACTAGTCTGGGCCCTTATATGGTTTTAGTTAACTCACATCTTCCAATCCTTAGTTTAAGCTCACCTAGCTGGGTTTAGAATTGCTACATCATTTGTAAGCTGAAACTGAAAGTTTGTCTACTTGCCACCCTAAGAAAAGGGTCAATTCAATATGTATAAAGGCATCCTTAGTATCCCCCCACCAGTATAAGCAACAAATATACATATAATTAAACTGAATTTTGATTCTGATTTGTTTGTCCTTCTTGCCTATTTCAATTAGGTTGTATCTATTTTTGTTTGCTTGTTTAATTATTACTGCAAAACATTATCCATTTAAACATTCATCATATTTTTTGTAAAACATTGTCCATTTTAAGAAAATTGCAAAACTATTCCAGAGATGGGGGAAATGCGTTTGTGATTGCACAAGCATCAACTATGTTGCACGTAATTGAATTCTGCTGCAAATCTACAGAACATTTTTTTTCCTCTAAAGAACTGCAATCCTGGACAGAAAATCTGTTTAATTGTAGCAAGTTCATTTCCAGATCAGTCCAATCAGTCAAATAATGTTATATCTGTTCACATTCTAGGTGAAAGAAACAAAAACTGGGAAACGCTGGCCAAGAGCACTCATGAATCCTGGCTTTCTATGAATGTCCTATCTGTTAGTAATGGAGCTTGTTTTCTTACACTTGATTTTCCCTACTTGTCTGCATGCAGGCCAACAAAGTAGAAATCACCTGCTTTATGTGATATCTGATAAATAAGCCAAGGAAAAAGGAAGCTTTGTTTGAGAGTAATACCCAAGATTTGTGGATCATTTCAGCATGATTTACCCATTCATGAGAGTGGGAAAAGTGAAGCAGGAGCAGATGGGAGTATATGCTCTAGCATAGCTTTAAAAAACTGGGTTAGCTCAAGGCCCTGGTAAAGAGGCTTTAATAAATGATCTCCCTTTCCCATTAGGCCAGCCTATCTGCCTCACAATCTGAACTCAGACACCAACGGAATATTTGGAAGGCTTTAACTTTTGACCTCCATTATGGTCCTAGTTATTGCTTTTTAAAAAAAAATGTTTTTACTGGATTATTTTGTTGGGGTTGAAGTTCTGATCTGGTTTGATGATAACTGCAAACAGTTCTGACTCTGAAGTAGGCTGGTATATAAATGTGTGTGAATGCATATGTGTATTTAATGGGGGTGTTTCTATAGATATACAGGATGTTTAAAAAGTCCTTGTGAAATTTTAACTGCACTTCTATATAAGATTTAAATATTCTGTAAAATGCAACAGAGAGATAATGTATTTAAGATTAAGCATATTTATTTCTAGGAATGTTAACTTTCAAATGGCCACCATCATTTTGGATACAAACACAGTATGACTTGAAGTACTTCAAACACCTTCTGCAGTTGTATTTGACTTATAGCACTGGTCATGTTTGTTATCCTGGCATTATATCCAATAAGCGTCTTTTAAAAATCTTGAAAAAAATCCCTTCTCTATTTTAAGGGCATTAACAATCAAAACAAACAAGGACTTTATAGATTGTGTGTGTAAACTGAAACAAGAATTGAAAGTCTTCAGCTGAAATTTCCATTGCCAAAAATTATCTTAGTTGTCTCACTATAAATTTTTTTCAGGAATGCAAACTGAAGATATAAGAAGCTCAACTTGGCCTGTAATGAGGAGCAAAGCACTGAAAATTTGAGACCCTGAACTGGTAATCTGGTGGGGGGGAAAACTACTCAGGACCAGAACTATACAGCTAAAATAATATGCTTCCCAAATAATGCAGAACAAAGGATTTGTTTCAGCCACAAGGGGTAAATATCCCACCCCACATCATCCCTCTACAAGGCTGAAGATGGTCCCGGACAGCCAGGTCTCACGCTCACCTACCATGGCTGTCCCTCAATCCACTGTGAGAGGTAATGGCGGACCTCTATAGGGAAATGCTGTCCATACAGGGCTTGCATCTGTCGCAGAGCATCCCCTTGGAGCTGCTGAGCTTGAATCCACACAGCCATGATTCAGGACCTGCTAATGAAAACAAGGCAGAAAAAGCATAAAATCATTGCTTCTGGAATTCTTTCCAATCCCTTAATAATAACGCTGCCCTGGGTCATATGACTAGGAGGGAGGAAGAAGGATTCCTCAGAATGGAGAGTCAATAGCATTCTGAGCAGCTGCCCAACTGCATCTCCAGAGAGATTCACAGGGATTAAAAAAAACAACTTATTTTTCCACAGTCTCAGGTCTGGCCCTGTCCATTTTCAAATTCAATCTTTATTTTGCCACCTTTATTTTGCCTAACACAAAATCTGGTCCAGTTCTGTTCTGCTTTTGGAGAATCACCCAGCTGATGGACAGGCAGTCCTGAACCCTTTTACATAATTTCTTTCAAACATTCTATTGTGTTGGAAAATTTGACATAGATTAAGTGTACAACTCCAGATTTATTCCTTCCACAACAGAATGGGCAGATTTATCAATAGCACCTTTCCCAGGTAAATTGCAACAATCCTAGCTCTGCCATAAATGGGAAATTTTAGAGGGAGGGGGCTCAGCACAATCTACTATACTTAACATATTCCATATGACCAAGTGCAGTCTCCTTTATTATTACTCTACCTGCTCCTACACTGAGTAGAGTAACTATGAAACATAATTATTGGCTTATCAACAGCTGTAGCTGGGAAAATTCTACTGTCATCAAAAGTAGGTGGGAGGAAAGTTGGATTTGCCTGCAGCCCACAAGTTTGGAGAAAGCTGAAGAGAGAAACTAGATGGTGTGAACAAACTTCTTCAGAAATGAATCAACTCAGTCAAACTCGTTAAAATGCAATGCCTTCCTTGAAACTATGATATCTGACCTCTAAGAGCTTCTTTCTAACCTTGAATTCTGTGGTGGATAATTGTGTGTCATGTTCCCCGTTGCAAGGCATAAGTGCATCACAACGGGAAACATGCACATCAGGAAAGAGGAAGGGATAACCATTATCCTTTAAACACACACATCATCCCTTAAGCACCCAAACCCATAAATAAATCAACAGGACAAATGAACTGCACCTAGGACAGGATCTGGAAACCATTAACAGATCGGAAGAACTCCCACCCATTACCCCGGGGGATGCACCTGCACCGGACGAAGACAAGGAGACAAAGGGGAACGTCGGAGATCGCCCAAATCGCCCATCGTCGGACCCATACCAACGCTAATCACCCATCCGGACCTGGCTTGGGGGACAATAGGGGATGGAGGGGGACAAGGTCCGCCACCGGGGTATAAACAGGAGACCCTGATACCACACCCGCATTCCCGTCTTTTTCCTCTGCATGCATTCTGTTTCAATAAACCCAGAAATCCTTAAACCCTTTAAGTCAGTCCGCGTTTTATTTGAAGCAAGGCTGCCCTGACATTGTGTCTCTATAGGAGACAGACGATGAATGAATTTTTATGTTAATAAAGACACTATAGGTATTACAAGTGTAGATATTCCAGGGCTGAAATTCAAGGCTAAACACAGTTAAAGCTATCAATTGCATTTACCTTGAACTGTGCTAAGGAATTTCTATCAAGAGCAGTAACAGTTGGACAAACTGGAGGACTTACTGCACAAATGATTGGGAAATTAAGAAAACTGACAACTGGGCAAATGAGGAACCTGTTATGTACACATTTGAACACACATCAATAACAGAGTTGTGCAAGCATCCACATTCAAAAAAGAAAAGCTATTCTGGAGCACACATAGGTGTCTACACAGCACCTGCTTGCAATTCTTTTAAGCTTTTTCCTAGAGTTGTCACATGCACACTCCAAATCACTCTTTCCCCTCTGAATCTGGATGGTTGCCCAGCCCTCATCAATAATACTTTACTAAAAAGCACCCCTCCCGCTTCTCCACTGATAATCTAAAATTTTAATGCTGATGAGATAAACTTCTAGGAAACAAGGGTTAAACCGGACTTACAGTTTAGCAAAATTAGAGGAACTAAGAACCAAAATACACGATAGACACTCCATGGGAGAATCCATGTATTTTTTATTAAATGCAGTCATGAGTGGAGAGCCTGTTTATATGGTTAAGTATGAAATACATGTTCGTGAGCACACAGAGATGTTTGTTGTATTCCATCATGAAACAAACAAAAGCACATCAACAGAGGAAAGGAAGGGGAACTGCCACTTTGATAGACAAAACTGTAGAAAGAAGGAAAAGGCAAAACAATTCCTATTATCTTCTCCAATAATCTGAAATAGTTATATAGTATCATGCAAAGCTTCTTCAAGAAGTATAGAATACTGAAATGCCTTAATACACATTATAAAATGCTATAAAACATATAAAGGGATAGAATAAAATCACCAGCGGCTGAGGCAATGTAGCAGCTCCAACACAAGTAAAATTTCTTACGTCAATAGAGGGTTGGATTATGTAATTTCTGGTATCATTTCTATCTTTATGATTTAATACCAGTGTAGTTTCTTCCTAAGGTGAAGATATGACATAGATTTGTAAAGTATAGACAGTGTGTTAATACAATTATTTGAAGGAAATCTTTCTTCTCCTTTCATACCACTAGAATTTGGTATGATCCATGCAGCTGACAAAAGTATTCTTCACATAATTCACATTAAACATAGCACCATAGCTCGAGGAAAGACTATCATTCAGTAGCAGAAAATATGCTTATATTGAAAAGCTCCAGCATCCAAAATCCAGATGGGGCTGAGAAAACTCTTGCCGAAATCTTGGAGAAATACTTCCAACCAGTAAACATGACTACTCCTAGGTAGACTACAAAGGGTCTTTGGTCTGACTGAACATGGCCAATCCTATGTGGATTTGTAGAGCCTATATGTAGCAAGACATCTAGCATTCAACAACAGGAATGTGATGATAGCCTGAGTTCTACCACTGGATTCCATGGGTGCTATTTGAGACCAATGAGGCTTCCTAACATTAGCAAGAGTGGACAGATCACTCCTTGCCTTTTGTTTCATTGGTGCCACCCCTTTCTCCACAGAGAAACGTCAGTATTTTTCTGCCCTTATTGCATCTGATAGCCATCCAGCAGCCCTGTTTAGTGTGACCCAGTCCCTATTGGGTAGGGAGGGGCCCTTGGAATATCTTTTGGGCTGCTATGAGGATTTTTCAAACTATCTAGCAGATAAAATCACTCAGATTCGCACCGCCTTGGACTCCAACTAGGCACAGCAGGCCAAGGTGCCTGGGGCACAGTCTGGGCGTGTGATTTGGGATGAGTCTGAGCTGGCGACTTCTCCCTTCCCTCCTTTTCAACATGAAATTCCTGGGGAGGTCATCCACTGGATTGGGGTTCAGTATCATCAGTATGCTGATTATACCCAATTATATCTTTTGACTCTGGGTCAGCCAAGTGAAGCTGTCAAGGTTCTGTCCCAGTGATTGGAGGCTGTGCGGGGCTGGATGGGGAGGAAATGTCTCCAACTTAATCCTACCAAGATCGGGGATATTTGGACTGCCCAGACTAACCAAATCTGGGGATATTCTATATTTGACCTTGGATGAAATGGCACTTCCCCATTCAAGGATGGTGCACAATTAGGGGGTCTTTCTGTACTCACAGCTCCTGTTTGATGAGCAGGTGGCAGCTGGAGCCAGGAAGGCCTTCACACAGCTTCATCTGGTACACCAGTTGCACCCTTTCCCAGATGGAGGGGGGGCCTTCAGACAGACACTCATGCCCTAGTAACCTCACGGCTTGACCACTGCAGTGTGCTCTATGCCTTGAAGACCACTCAAAAACTTCAACGGGTCCCAAATGCAGAAACATGGTCAGTAATAGGCATGCCTCAGTATGCCCATGTTAACACCTCTGCTTTGCAACTTGCACTGGTTGCCAGTTTTCACAAGGTGCTGGTTGCTACCTATAAAGTCCTACATGGCATAGGGCCTGGTTACTTGAGGGACCACCTATCTCCCATAGTATCTGCCTGGTCAATTTGTCTGGCAGGGTTGGCGTGCTGTGGGTCCCTTCAATTAAACAATGCTAGCTATTGGACCCTGGAAGTGTGCCTTCTCTGTAGCAGCACCTGCCTTCTGGAATGAGGTTCCTCCCAAGATTTGAATAGCCCCTACCCTACTGGTGTTTCAAAGACATGGTGCTTCACCCAGGCTTTTGGCAAGCATGACTGAAGCCCCCTTTTCTTCTTTTCCTATGTCCCATCTGGGTTTTTATCTCTGCCATCTTTGTTCTTTTTTGTTTTCTGTTGTTTTCTGGTTTTAAATGTTTTTAACAATTTGTAAACCGCCCAGAGTCACTGGGAGTTGGGCAGCATATAAATTACTATTATTATTATTATTATTAGAGTTCAACTTCTATTTTTGATCTGGGCAACACACAAATTTCCCAGTTTATTTTGGGCACTGAATATTTAAACTGGTATGCACCATAGCAAGCATAACAAATGAAACTAGGAAGGTCAGATGAGGACAACAGGATTATAAAAAGCAAATCACTGTCTTGTCATGTTCATATCTGAAGTCTGACAGACCAGATTCCATTGCTAGAATCTTAAGAGATGATGTAATGATGAAAAAAGTGAAGGCAGTCCATGCATGCTTAGATATATAGATGCGTATGTAAGAAAGCTGGACATGTTAATTCTGAAATAAATGCAAACATTTTCCATGCCAAAAACACAGTTGAGAAAAACCAAGGTGTAAAGACAAAATGAAAGTATGGCCTAAGACTATTAGTGTGTACTATCTTTGCTCCCAATCATAGCAGTAAGGTAGAAATGAGAAATAATCAAATTCATTTCTATATAACAAAGCTAACAAAAGATCTTTCTCTACACTACATCTTAACACTAAATGTAGACTCCAGGTTTGAACATTACTCGTTCTCCCTTTTGTTTTTGCTAATATATGACATTCATATATGACATTCTGAAGAGCTCAAATGCTTGCATACTATTTTATGATTCTTGCCTATAAAAGTGTTGACTGATAGTTACCTGCCCAGGTTCAAAAGCACCTATTAGTCTTAATACGTACCTCTGAAACCAGGCTGCATAATATTTCAGAAATAATTCTGAAGAAGAGCTTTGGAGTACATCAAAGAGCAAATGCAGAACTTTTCTGCAACTCTACAAAGCGGATGCATTTTTTCCAGGGATCACATGGCTGCTCTCTAAAACTCCCATGAAATCCTGGGACAAGATAGGCTACTTAAAAGAGTTAGACAGATGCTATATTCACACCCCTACATTCTTCAAAGCACCTTTTTAGAATCAAACCTGAAGTATTGAAAAACTCTATGATATACAAGCCTAGCTTAGTACTGTGGACGAATCTAAACAGGGTCAAGCTTATTTCATATGACTGGAATGAGTTTAATTATATATGAGGATTATTCTGGCCAGGAGATTCCATTCAGATCAGATTTAGTACTTCAAAAAATAGGCCAATTTCACATGGAGCAAGACAGACATTACACAAATTTACTTGGGACAAAAATCCAAAGTGAGACTTGAATGTCCCACTAACTAACAATAATCTGAATCTTTTACATCTTTTTAGAACAGGATGACTTTTGCAAGCATGATACCCACCTCTTTGAAGTGGTATAAATGGGTATGGTAGGCCAGTTATACCACTGCAAAGTAAAAAATTATTTGAGTTGGAGGGTACAGAAGGGGAAGAACCTGTTCCTTAGTGCTCAGTCCTGTTTAAGCAGCACTACACCAGCAAAATGTTGCCGGATATTCGACACATGTAACACCACTACTAAGTGAGCTGCATTGGTTGCCGGTGTGCTTCTGGGTACAATTCAAGGTGCTGGTTGTCACCTTTAAAGCCCTCCATGGCTTGGGGATGGGTTATCTAAGGGACCATCTTCTCCCAGTTGCCTCTACCCGTCCAATTCAGTCTGGCTGGTTGGGCATGCTACGGGTTCCATCAGCCAAGGAATGTTGGTTGGCAGGGACTAGAAGGTGTGCTTCTCTGCCATAGCGCCTGCCCTCTGGAATATTCTCCCTTCAGAGATCAGGATGTCCCTGACCCTGCTAGCCGTCTGTAAGGCCATGAAGAGCTGGTTATGTGCCTGGGCCTGGAGCCCCAAATATGTTAAGGGCCCCATTTCTTGGCTATACTAACATCTATGCATTGTTTACTTGGTGACCATATATATTTATTTTGTACTGTTTAACTGTTTTTAATTATGTTAACTATTTTATAGCTTTTTGATTAAGTTGTCCAGAGTCACTTGCTGAGATGAGCATCTATAGAAAATAAATAGATAAATAAAATAGGTAATTGAAATTAATACTCCTGTAGAAATAGAGAATGTGCCAACCAGTTGCCTTTAAAGAGTACTATGGGTAAATATAGAGCATTAAGAAAGCTTCAGTTGCCAGCAAATCTCTATATGTAGATAAGCTAACAGAACAATGGATGAGTTTGCCAACACCGTTAGGTAGAATCACTCCACTCTTTCTCCAAATATTACAGCTTCATCTTGCAAAAAGAGAAACCTCCCAAGCAATTAAACTGTTCCTGAATTTCTGACCTGGTCTTTGTTATTATGTTCTTCATATCCTGAAGGAATATGAAGTGAAGATGAGCATTCCAATATATCTGCAAAAGGCTTTCCTAAATAAACTTATCTAATAGACAGTAAATGTTGAGAACAATGCAGTGGATTGGAGGATGCATTGGTGAATCTGGGACATGAGTTAAGTAAGGCAAATACAGAAGAGCACTTTTGGTCTATGCACTAATCATTCCAACCACTTCATTAGCTAATTTTAGATATTTACGTGCATGACTTTTCCCAGACTTTTTTTCTGGGATAAGGTCATGTAGGAAATGTTGAGAAAGGGACAAGGAAAAAGACTTTCAAGCAATATGATAATTATGTTCTCTTTATAACCATTTCAGCTGGCAACTGAAGCTTTCTTAATGCTCTATATTTTTCCTTTTCCTTTCATTGTCATGATTATTAATTCTGTGGCTACATTATGTTGTTAATTCTTTTACATGTATGTATACCTTTATTTCTGTCAATTAACTTGATTAATGAAATAAAATTAAACAAAGCAATCACCACTGTGCTCAACAAGTGGTCACAAATGTAGCTCACCTGACTTTTAGCATTTATTTATCAAATTAATATGGCTGTCCATCTCACAAAAGGTGGCTCTGGGCAGCATACAATAAAACCAACAATTTACACATATTATAAAATCAGTTGAAATAATTAAATAATTAAATCTAAGATCACGAGGTTAAAATCAGAATGTTATGTGTGATGTAGCCACCGTGCATGCTCCCTGCTGTCAGGGGATCCCCAGGCCTGACAAAAAACCATGTTTTGAGAGCTTTCCAGAAGGCCATCAGGGTTGGGGCCAACCCCACCTCAGGGGGGATGATGTTCCAAAGGGTGGGTGCTGTGGCAGAAAAGGCTAGTCTCCTGTGTCCCGTCAGATGGAATTCCTTAGCAGACGGGACCTGGAACATGCCTTTCCTGCCAGACCTGATGGGACGGGTAGATATAATTGGGGAGAGGCAGTTCCTCAGATAACCCGGCCCCATGCCATGTAGGGCTTTAAAGGTCAAAGCCAGCACCTTGAATTGGACCTGGAAGCAAACTGGTAACCAATGCAGCTCACAGAGCAGAAGCATAACGTGTGTCCTTCTAGGGGCATACATAACTTCCTGTGCTGTTGCATTTTGCACCAGCTGAAGCTTCTGGATACTCTTCAAGGGCAGTCCCATGTAGAGCGTGTTACAGTAGTCCATTCGGGAGATGACCAGGGTGTGAGTAACTGTGAGCAGAGCCTCATGATCCAGGAATGAGTGTAAGTGGCACACAACATGAAGTTGCGCAAAGGCTCTTCTGGCCACAACTGCCACCTGCTCCTTCAGCAGAAGTTGTGAGTCCAGAAGGCTCCCCAAGTTGCACACCGGGTCTGTTTGGGGCAATGGCACCCTGTCCAATACCAAAGATGGTAAAGTCCCAGATTTGGGAAGCCCTAAAACCCAAAACCACTCAGTCTTGCCAGGGTTCAATTGAAGTCTGTTGTTCCCCATCCAGACTCCCACAGCCTCCAGGCACTGGAATAGGACATCAGCCTTTATCAGGTTATCTCTTTTCACCCATCCAATGTAACCATTAGTTCTCTAATTTGGATTTGTCATAGGGGAAGCCCACATATTCCATGGTATTAAAAAAAAGTGTTAGTTTACTTCAGTGAAGCTGCATGAAGAACAAAACTTGCCAAGCTTTTTATCAGTACAGCTTTGTACACTAAAAGTAAAATGTGGGACTCTTGAATCATAAGCCACAGAATGACTTCACACTGCAACAACAGGAAAACGAAACAAATATTGAAGGAAGAAAATGAAACAAATATTGAAGAAAAAAACCCTAGGCCAGAGGAAAGTCCTAAATGTTCTGGGTATGGGAAAGGATGTGACAACTTTGAAATAAAAATGTCAATGTTTAAAAATTTGAATGAGACCAGCACATTGTTTTTTAAAAAATTTAAAGCAAAGGAACTTTTGCAGAGGAGAAACATTTCATTAGGATGGAGTAAAAAACAAAACAAAACGATGAACTAGATATGCTATTTGTGCAACTATAATTCTGTATTCTTAGAATCACTGTTTGATTAGCATTCCTAGAGGCCATAAATAAGAGCGCTCACTTGACCAGGCATATAAAAGGACCAAATGTCTTTAATTATGTTTTGCCTAATTGCCCCAATATGGAAATAAATAAGCGCGTGTGTGTGCATATGCACACCAAATAAAAGACAAATTGCCATTATGAAGAAGTAGCAGAGTTTAAATGTGTTTTAGCCTCTCTATTACAGTGTTTTCTATACTTCACAGGACTGCAGAACACCAAACCCCCGGCTGAAATAAAACATGTTTTAGTAGCATTTTCAACTTTTCCTTAAATGTAATACACACATTATAAATCTTTGATATATGAACTCACATATTTTTAACAAATCTCATCTAGACATTAATGAACATTTTAGCGTCGGTATAACTTTCAGTATAGGTTGGGGGTGAATGCTGCAAATCCCCTCTGTAACTGGACTTGTGAATGTTGAAGGAAAAAACAGCAGTACCTTCAAACCTTTTCAGTTAAAAGCACATACATATTCTCTGTGAACTTTTATTCAAAAATCTTTTAGAGATTTACTTTTTCAATTGTTTCAATGTGATATCCAAAGAGGGATTTACCAACATGTGACCACTAGAAGCAATTTGGATAAAGAACTTGTTGAAGTAGCGAAATGGAATAGATCTGAAAACCAGGGGGGGTGGGACTTCTCTTGGATCTTGATTTGAAGGAAAATACCAACTGAATTGGAGTATCTTTTTCAAATTATTAACAATAATCCATTTAAATTGAAAAAAATGTAATTTTCCCCTTGTGGTTATTGATTATGTGCCATCAAGTTATTTTCAACTCCTAGAGACCACATAGATAGATTTTCTCCAAGACAATCTATCCCTAACCTGTTCTTTCATGTCTCTCAATGGTGTACTCATCGCCATTGTAACTGAGTCCATCCACTTTGTTGCTGGACATCCTCTTCTTTCCTTTCCTCCCACCTTTCCCAGCATTAGAGCCTTTGCCTTGTTCATAAGTTCCATTAGTCATAGCACACTGGAAATATGGATTTTAAAAAATGACCCAGCACAAACAGTTGGCTGCAGACACCAAGTACACTCATTCTGCTGGCTTTCTCAGATGGTGCAGAGTAAGAGCTGCCCATTGAGACCAATTTACAAAACATCTTCAAATTGTTTGAGGAATACTGGTGGTCTGCTAATTGAAGTTTAAGAAAGAAATTACTAGAGCCTGAAGGTTAATGATGGATATTTCTGACAGAATCTTCTAGCACTAATCAGAAAGGAAAAAAGAGCTCTGCTCTAAAAGATCTCCAAAAGTAATTAGCTTGAAGTGTTTGAACTTCAGTGGAAAAAGAACAAATCCTTAGGTTTCTTATTCACATCCATTTTGTTCATTCCTCTACATATCTTCTTTTCTGTGTCACTGTAGTTTTCAACATTTTTCTGCCTCTGGTATATTAGTCAATTCAAAGATCCGTACTGCATACATTTAAATTACAAAAAAGAGACACAATAATATTGTCAGGACCACATATACTCACCTCTGTACAAAGGAACAGCTCATTTAATCAGAGAGGAATGGACATGAGATGGCATGATAAACAGTCCTGCGCTACATATATACAGAAACTATGTGCTGTGATGACTTGGAGTGAGAAGAAAACTGTACAAAGACCTTGAACTAAGCACGTAAGTGTACCGTAAGGTATAGAGCCCAGAATCCCAGAATCCCAAGAGATTATCTGATGTGGGATTAGAAGTGCATGTGAAATTGGCAACATTCCAGCTGCACCCTTATATCACATGCACCGGGGGTGATCTGGGCAAGGTCTTATACCTATCATTCATCTATGATGCTATGTTTGATGTTTTTTCTGGATTTGGTACCTGTCTAACAGAGGTTTCATCAAACCCCAGATAGACCGGTGCATTACTTTAGTGAGTCACAAGGCCTAATACAAGCCGTTGCCCACAAGCAGTCATACTTCTACAACAGCAACTTGGGCCTACAGCTCTTGTGGCTTTTTCCCAGCTGCCCTCACAGGAAGGAACAGTTTCCTTCCAGAACATCAGCTGTCTCCAGCAGCCTTTCTCCCCCAGTTGTTCAACAGCAACATCCACCCACGTGATTGTGTGTGTCTAGCAGACAAATAGTGAGTACTAGAAACTGTTGCAATGTATTACAGGAACAATTAGCTGAAGAAAGAAAATCACTCGATGCTTATTGTAAAGGCAAGAAACCCAGGAATAAGTAAAGTACATCTGATAGAAAAGGAGACAACCTCCCCAAATTGTCTCAAGTTTTGAATATATTTATATTTAAAACTCTAGGTAATTTTAAGGCCAGTCCACTTTCTAAATTTCTTGCAAACTTACACTTCTTAAAATACCTAATTAACATGTTACTGTCATCTAGTGTTGTTTATTATGCTTCTTGTATTGAAAAAAAAACATAAAAGAACTTGGTCCAACAAAAAAATCATTTATTTCACAGAGTTATCCCAATAACCAGGTATTACAATTTAATCAAGAGAGCTTCCATTGTCCTTTGATTCCAGACAGTAGCTTGGATTCAGAGTAGTGCTGATGAAAGGACTTTGAAGAAAGTTGAGTTTCTCAACTTTCCACCTCCTCCCCAGGGTAGATCCTAAGTACCCCCCCAAAAAGAGTTCTGCAAAGCTCCACCTGAGGGGAGAAAAACTGGAATAGATCCTAACCCATAATGTTAAGCCATAATGTTCAGGTTAACCCTAACCCCTTCATGGATCACTGCCTTGTTGTGGCAAAGGGGCTTGTGTAACTCAATGAAGCCATGAACTATGCTGTGCAGGGCCACCCAAGACGGACAGGTCATGGCAGAGAGTTCTGAGAAAACATGGTCCACTGGAGAAGGAAACAGCAACCTGCTCCAGCACTTTGCCAAGAAAACCCCATGGACGGTATCAAAAGACTAAAAGATATGATGCCAGAAGATGAGCCCCTCAGATTGGAAGGTGTCCAATATGCTACTGGGGAAGAGTGGAGGGCAATTACAAGTACCTCCAGAAAAAGTGAAGTGGCTGGGCCAAAGCTGAAGGGACGCTCAGTTGTGCATGTGTCTGGAAGTGAAAGTCCGATGCTGTAAAGAACAATATTGCATAGGAACTTGGAATGTAAGATCTATGAATCAAGGTAAGCTGGATTTGGTCAAGCATGAGATGGCAAGATTGAACATCGACATCTTGGGAATCAACGAACTACAATGGATGGGTATGGGCGAATTTAATTCAGGTGACCGTTATATCTACTACTGCAGGCAAAAATCCATTAGAAGAAATGGAGCAGCCCTCATAGTCAATAAAAGAGTGGGAAGAGCAGTACTGGGGTACAACCTCAAAAACAACAGAATGATCTCAGTTTGAATCCAAGGCAAACCATTCAACATCACAGTAATCCAAGTCTATGCCCCAAACACTAATGCCAAAGAAGCTGAAGTTGACCAGTTCTATGAAGATCTACAACACCTTCTAGAACTAACACCAAAAAAGATGTCCCTTTCATCACAGGGGATTGGAATACTAAAGCAGGAAGTCAAGAAATAACCAGAATAACAGGCAAGTTTGGCCTTGGAGTACAAAATGAAGCAGGGCAAAGGCTAATAGAGTTTTGTCAAGAGAACATGCTGGTCATAGCAAACACTTTTTTCTAACACAAGAGACGACTCTACACATGGACATCACCAGATGGTCAATACTGAAATCAGACTGATTATGTACTTTGCAGCCAAAGATGTAGAAGCTCTATACAGTCAGTAAGAACAAGACCTGGAGCTGACTGTGGCTCAGATCATGAGCTTCTAATTGCAAAATTTAGGTTTAAATTGAAGAATGTAGGGAAAACCACTAGACCATTCAGGTATGACCTCAATCATATCCCTCATGAATATACAGTGGAGGTGATGAATAGATTTAAGGGATTAGATCTGGTAGACAGAGTGCCTGAAGAACTACAGATGGAGGTTCGTAACACTGTACAGAAGGCAGCAACTAAAACCATCCCAAAGAAAAAGAAATGCAGGAAAGCAAAGTGGCTGCCTGATGAGGCTTTACAAATAGCTGAGGAAAGAAGGAAAGCGAAAAGCAAGGGAGAAAGGGAAAGATATAACCAACTGAACGCAGATTTCCAGAGAACAGCAAGGAGAAATAAGAAGGCCTTCTTAAATGAACAATGCAAAGAAATCAAGGAAAACAATGGAATGGGGAAGACTAGAGATCTCCTCAAGAAAATTGGAGATATCAAGGGAGCGTTTTGTGCAAAGATGGGCATGATAAAGGACAAAAAAGGCAGGGACCTAACAGAAGCAGAAAAGATTAAGAAGAGGTGGCAAGAATACACAGAAGAACTATACAAGAAAGATCCTAATGTCCCTGATAACCACAAATGTGTGGTCACTGACCTTGAGCTGGACATCCTAGAGAGTGAAGTCAAGTGGGCCTTAGGAAGCATTACTAACAACAAAGCTAGCAGAGATGACAGTATTCCAGCTGAGCTATTTAAAAGCCTAAAAGATGATGCTGTTAAAGTGCTGCACTCAATATGCCAACAAATTTGGAAAACTCAGCAGTGGCCCACAGGATTAGAAGAGGTCAGTTTATTTTCCAATTCCAAAGAAGGACAATGCCAAAGACTGTTCAAACTACCATACAATTGCGCTCATTTCACATGCTAGCAAGGTTATGCTCAAAATCCTACAAGCTAGGCTTCAGCAGTATGTGAACCGAGAACTACCAGAACTACAAGCTGGGTTTTGAAGAGGCAGAGGAACTAGAGATCAAATTGCCAACATTCACTGGATCATGGAGAAAGCAATAGAGTTCCAGAAAAACATCTACTTCTGCTTCATTGACTACGCTAAAGTCTTTGATTGTGTGGATCACAACAAACTGTGGCAAATTCCTAAAGAGATGGGAGTACCAGACCACCTTACCTGTCTCCTGAGAAACCTGTATGCGGGTCAAGAAGCAACAGTTAGAACCAGACATGGAACAACCGATTGGTTCAAAATTGGGAATGGAGTATGACAAGGCTGTATATTGTCACCCTGCTTATTTAACTTACATGCAGAGTACATCATAAGAAATGCCAGGCTGGATGAATCACAAGCTGGAATTAAGATTGCCGGGAGAAATATCAACAACCTCAGATATGCAGATGATACCACCCTAATGGCAGAAAGTGAAGAGGAACTAAAGAGCCTCTTGATGAGGGTGAAAGAGGAGACTGCAAAAGCTGGCTTGAAACTCAACATTAAAAAAAACTAAGATCATGGCATCTGGTCCCATCACTTCCTGGCAAATAGAACGGGAAGAAATGGAAGCAGTGACAGATTTTATTTTCTAGGGCTCCAAGATCACTGCAGACGGTGACTGCTGCCATGAAATTAAAAGGTGCCTGCTCCCTCAGAGGAAAGCTACGGCAAACCTAGACAGCATATTAAAAAGCAGAGACATCACCTTGCTGACAAAGGTCCGTATAATCAAAGCTATGGTTTTCCCAGTAGAGAGTTGGACCATAAGGAAGGCTGAGCGCCAAAGAATTGATGCTTTCAAACTGTGGTGCTGGAGAAGACTCTTGAGAGTCCCTTGGACTGCAAGAAGGTCAAATCAGTTGATCCTAAAGGAAATCAACCATGACTGTTCATTGGAAGGACAGATACTGAAGCTGAAGCTCAAATACTTTGGCCACCTAATGCAAAGAGAGGACTCACTGGAAAAGACCCTGATGCTGGGAAAGACTGAAGGCAAAAGGAGAAGGGGACGGCAGAGGATGAGATGGTTAGAGAGCATCACCCATGCAATGAACATGAATCTGAGTAAACTCTGGGAGACAGTGGAGGACAGGAAGGCCTGGCATGCTATGGTCCCAGGGGTCACGAAGAGTCAGACACGACTTAATGACTGAACAACAACAACAAAGCTTTTTGGGGGTGGGGAGGACAGGAGAAAAATAAAGGGAACAGCATATCCTACAAGATTTTTTCCAAAAGCAAAGCAGAGGAAGAGTTTTTCAAAATCCAGTTCCTAAACACTGGGCCCAGTTCCAACAAAGTTGGAGAACACTATTTTGTATCCCAGAGTGTGTGTTTGTTTTTCTTATTAGCAAGTTCATTTGTAAACAAAGACTTAATCCACTGGGCTTTGGATGGGGTAATTTAGCTAAAACATGCTGTGTACTACATGACCAAAGTACTTAAAGGAGTGCACTTGCAATCCTTAAATATTTGTGAACAAAAGGTGGTGGTTATATGCTGCTTCCCCCTATTTAAAGAAAAAACAGATGTTCTGTGATGCACAAATGGATCCATACCCTGATTTTGGCCTGTTGGAGTGTACCTATGTTTAAGATTGACCTTCCAGGTCTCACACTGTATCACAAATGCTGGCTAATGTCTAGAGGCTGATGTAAAAAAACAGGACACTAGAATATGGGTATCTAAATGACGGGCTGTAAATGTTACATTTTTTTATGGTTTATGGTTTTTCTGGTTTATGACCAAAATTATTTATGTCTAACTAAAACACAGCCATCATCTAAAGAGCTCTTCCCAATCCTATTCAATCATTTTTCTTCCACTGTAAAATGTAAGTAGTACTGCAGTTGACTTCCCATGGCATTGGGAGAGTTGTGCTGTGATACATGATGACCCCAATATATTTTTTCCACCCCAGTGTGTGAATAACAAGTCAATATGAGTGGGGCAATTTGAATCTCAGTGCAACTTCCTGGGGGAGATGGGCGGTGACAAAAAATGGATAAATAAATAAACAAACTTCATTATCATCATTGCACAGGCAGACACCATTTTATGATCTCATTTTTTAAAGTCAGTATTTTAAGTATCAGTAAAAGACTTCTAGCTAAGATTAGTATTTTTTTTAACAAATACAGTGTTAAACCAAAAGTGACTAAGAAATATCTACTCTTTTAAAAATCAGCATTCTATCATTGTGCTACAGCATGTTGGTACATAACAGAAAAAATATTAAAGCATTAAGTTGTCACAGCACCATACTTCTCTTTGGTCTGTTACTGCCATTTTGGACATCAGAAAGGGGGTTTTAACAACCACTGGGAAAATATAGGATGGCAATGGCAGTGTTGTATGAATGTTTTATAAATAAGCAAATAATATTCTGGGGTTCTTTTAATGAGGCTTTTATTGAAATCACTTGACTCATTCAAAAAGTTCAGATGTCATTCCATATTTCTTTTTTCTTTTCTTTTCACAAAGGTACGCATTAACAAAGAGAGCCAGTTTGGTGTAGTGATTAAGGCACCAGGCTAGAAACCAGGAGACTTTAAGTTCTAGTCCCATCTTAGGCACAAAGCCAACTGGGTGACTTTGAACCAGTCACTCTCTCTCAGCCCTAGGAAGGAGGCAATGGCAAACCAATTCTGAAAATGTTGCTAAGAAAACTGCAGAGATTTGTCTAGGCAGTCGCCAGAAGTCAACATTGACTAGAAGGCACAAAATTTTAAAAAAATGCATTAACAAAGAAAGGACAAAGAGTTCTAGAGATGTCTATCTGAAAAAAACTCAAGGATGAAAATACCTTAAACTGAACTGACTGACCACAAGCTGGAACGTCTGCAGCTTTTAAAAAAGCAATTCCTGTAAAAAACAAAAAAATATTAAATACCATATAGATTTCCAGGGGCACAGGGTTAGTACTACCACCCGTTTATTTAAAAAGATGGGCTTGACTGCAGTATAATTGAGTATTTTTATTCTGTTTTTTATACTGAAATATTTCATGATTGCTGAAATATTGTAATTATAAGAATAATAAGAAGTGGTATATAAATAGTTTAAATTAATTCAGAAATAGAGGTCAGTGTTACATAAATTCTGTGGTTCTGCAGATTCTGAATAGAAGAACAGAATTAGGTAAAGATGCAAAATTCAGCACTCTTGAGAAAATCAGCCCCTCAGTGAGGCAGAACAGCATCTCATGCAGGGGGAAGGGTTCCACAGTCTACCAGTGGGACGTTCAATTTATCAGACCACATTCTAGGGTCCCAAACATGAAAGAGGCACGTGAAAGGATCACCTTATAAGCTAGCATCCTGACAAATATTCAAAACAGAAATCATTTTGCCAAAAGTAATTCGGACATGAAAACATGAGCAAAGCACTTCGCAAGAAACACACCAAGGTATCTAATCTCTATGGTAGCTGTCCTAACCGTATAAAGCACTTTAAGATGCACTCAGACCTAATTTAATATTGACTTTGACTACCATTAGTGCTTACAAAAGGATAGCAAAAGGACAGTTTTTTAAACACTTTCCTGGACATTAGCATTAATTATATTCTGTTTTAACATTACTTTATATTCTGAAATAACTAAAATTTCCAGGTAGTTCTGAAGCATGACTTTTTGTATAGCATCTTGTAAACTTAGAGGGCAGCACCTAGTTCACCTTATCTGGGCTAGAAGCTAAGCAGGATTGGGCCTGGTAAGTACTTGAATAGGATTCTTCTAGGGCTGTACGGTAGTCAGGGAAATCGAAAAATGTCTAGGAAGAATACAATGGCAAACCAATACTGAATTGTTGCCAAGATAACTGCATAAACATATCCTTATAGTCAACTCAATATTTTTTTAATTGCATCTTGCTTTAAATAATCCAGGCAGGATTGCAACTGGCACACTAATTACATTTAATGAAAGATGCTCTGTACTCTAGCAATCAATTATGTCCCTAATTAAAAAGTTCTACCAGGAATATACCAAGATCGCAAAGATATTCTTTTAGTAAGAATACAGTGCAATCTGAAAAACATTTGAATGCTTATCTTTATATAAATGAGAAACAAGGAGTCGAATGTTATCTACATATTGGTAACCCCTCTCCTGCTCAGAAGCTCTTGAAGTTGACCAATTATCACTCACTCAGCAGCAATCATTGCTACCATTTTTGGAGTTCCAGAGGTTTTGTTCTAAAAGACCAGGCCAATATCATAGGAAAGCATTAATTTGGAAGAGTAAGACCATTCCTCTTTGCTTCTTATCAGCCAAAATGGGCAAAGATTGAGCAAACAGGCGGTAGACTGATGCACCTAACCAAGCACCTAGTTCCCTTAGGCTTCAATAACTGAAATCTGTCCCTCAAAAGAGCAGTATTTTTGCAAATGTATCACAATGTATTTTCAAGGATTCCTGTAGAGCTAAGACAGATTCTGAATTACTAGGAAAAGCTTGTCTGGGTAATATCCCAAGGGTACAGTAGTGACAAAACAATCTTTCTTTACTGCTATAATACAGAGTGGGCATGATAATGTATTTTATGTGGGTTTAGTTATATGCACATTAACTTTTATGCCACTGCTTCCCAAACTGTGGGTCATGAGCCAGAGGAGCTGCAGAGTTACTGTAAGAGGTCCATGACCACTGCCTGGAATGAGATGAAAAGGAGGGAAATACTGCCTAGGAGAGCACTGGAGAGAGACCGGAAGGAACAGTATCAGCCCATACTCCCTTTAGGCTGCACGCATGGGCTGTAGCATACATTATTTACTGGCACACAGCTTGTCAACAGCAAGGGGTTAGTTACTCCTTGCTAGCCCAACCACCACCTTCCTTGCCAGAGTGCATCCTGTAAGCCCCTCTGTCACTCTGCTCAGCACAGCCCTACTCTCTGAGGTCCCATTTGTTTGCTCACAGGCTTCTGTGCAGGGAGAAAGGGGGGGATGATCATTCTACAGAGCCAAGCAATAATTTACAAGTAGTTCTTGTTTAGCAACCACAACTGGGACCAGAAACTCAGTTGTTAAGTGAAGCAGACACTAAGTGAAACCGTGACTCTGTTTATCTTACCTCATCTTTTCTTTGCTTTACAGACCTGCAAAGGTCGTAAATGTGAGGATTAGTTGTGAAGTTACTTTTTCATCACTGTTGTAACTGTGAACAGTCACTAAACGAGGTGGTCGCTAAATGAGGACTATCTGTAATCAGTTCCACTGCTGCTGTGATCCTGATGCAAGCATATACACCAGATCCAGCCAGTCATTATTTTTCAAGGCAAACACCATCATCAGAGGAGGCATTTTCCTTAAGGCTGATGAAGAAAGAAAAGCTGGCCTATCTGTGGCCTTGATAACAAAGTTTTGTTAGCAAATTTTGTTTTTTATGACTTCAGTAAGAGATATAAATAAAAACTGTGTGTCTCATGTACACCCATTCAATTATTTTTTTAAAATTTCAGCACACTGAAAAGAACAGCATGAACAAAATGTTCTAACTAAATATTGTGGTATAATAAATAAGAAAATACATTTTTCTAGACTGAAAAAATATTCTCCTGTACATGATTCAATTGCTATTGTGATTAATAAAATACAAATTAAAGTGTTACTGAATTTGTAATAGCTTTTGGTCATTATGTTTTATTCCAGTCATCAGATACTAAAAGTACAACTGCAGCACTGTGGGGTGGGGGTGGGGGGGAGAAGAGCTATCTGCAATTTTCTTTAATGTTAAAAAAGGGCCCCATATTCAAAATGGTTGGGAAGTCTAGTTCTATGGCACTTACACCGTAGCTGCCTTATTTCCTGCTTCTTCGCTCCATCTCACTGGTAAAGAGATGTATATAGACATGCGTGTGTGTGTGTGCATACATGATCAGATCTGTGTTGCAGGAGAGGGAGCTCAGGAGTTATTACAACTGTTATAGCCCTCTTTATATTCCCAGATTGACTAAACAAGTTGTCAAACCCTTTTGGGCTGGGGCATAATATCAGCCCTTTGAGGCAGTCCAGACAAGAAGCACCAACCATGAGTATTAACACCACCTTTACTGTAAATAGAACAAGTAATAGAAATTTGCAGGTCTGAAAGTACTTTTTCCCTCCCTTGCTTTTATTCCCCTGAAAACTAGGGAGGGTCCCTTCTCAAAAGCTTAATCCACCCCTACCCCTCCTTTGGCCTCGGATTTCATTTATCAGACCGTAGGCTCTTCCTCCTGTCTCCCAAGGTGATCTCCACATACCATTACGCATACATTTAGAATTCTGAAAATATACTGTGGACATCTGTATAAAAATGTGTCCTAAAGGGAAGAAGGCTTGCCATTCATAAAACACCCATCATGTTGGGGATCGCCACCTACAAAACATCAAGAGGGTCCCCCAAGATTCCAACTCTTACTCCCATCTTACCTCCCCCCCACCAAGCAGTTACAAATTCTTTCGGACACATCATATACCTATAGTAGGAACTATTGGTAAGTCCTTGCTTACCAAGTGCCTTGTTTAGCAACCGTTTGAAGTTATGACGGTTGGAAAAAAACAGCTTTGCAACCAATCCTTGCATTTACAGCCATTGCAGTGTTTCGCAGTCACATGACTGCCATTTGGGCGCTTCACAACCAGCATGCATTTACAACTGTCCCGCATGATTGCCATTTGTGAGCTTCAGAACTGACTTCCAAGAAGAAGAATGGAGAACACAGAAGTAAAATTGCAAGTTGTCTTGTTTAACAACTGCGGTGATTTGCTTAATGATGGAAACAGAAGTGACGTTGTAAGTCTGGAGCGGTTGCATGATTTTTTGCTTAGCGACTGCGGCAGTTAGCAATGGAGTTGCTGGTCGCAATTGTGGTTGGTAAGTGAGGACTACCTGTATTATTTTCTTAAAATCATCATGGATTCAATATGGAACCTAAATGTATTCTTGAAAATAAAGATAGTGCTGAAAGGTTCATCTATATCAAGATGCATTCAATTTTATTTAGCAGAGATGTATTTTTCCCTTTAGCAGTGACTCAGACTACACAGATCTCACCAGCTGTCCTGACCCTATTGTTAGCCACATCTTACACTATGTCCAAAAATAAGGTAGTTCGTATAGTTCATAACATGAGGGGCTAGTAGCCAATATGTATTCCATTGTACTAAAGAAACAGAAAACCAAGCTCCACTAGGAAACAGAAAATTGTATGCTACACGTTTAGGTCAGGCAGAAGGGAAGTGGAACATTCAAAAGGGACTTATTCCAAGAGCTTCTGGGGAAAATATTTTTTCTTTCTATATTATCACACTGAGAAAGAAAAAGATTTCAGGAACTGAACTACCAAACCAGGTTAATGAACAATAATACGCCAACTATCAGCAAGAAAACTTGGGGGCATGTAAATATACATAACAGGAAAGAGCTCATTATTGAAAAACGCTGTTGAAAGATTGCATACTGCCATGTCTCCCCAGGTTTTTGTAGAGAAGGAATCAGAAATCTATACCAGGTCTACTCCCTTATATAAGTGTGAGTTTTAGTGATGGACATGTTCTCCACTGAGGTTTTAATGCTCTTTGCATGCTCTGCAGGTTTAGCCATTCTTTTCTCTATGAAAAGATACACAATACAGAAAAGCAGGTGGAACAGGAGAGGAGAAAGTTTCTGGAAAGTAAAGCTGTCAGTCTCCAAGCTTTACATTGGAGACATTCAAATTTACAGTTGAATGAAAGATTGTAGAACAAGAAACATCAATTATTTCAATTAACTGAAGAAATATTTTCAGAGAAATATGGTAAATGAAAGAGCTGGGAGTTCATAGAAATCAACATAATTTGTCAGGCCACTATTTCTTTACAAACAATTGTGATTTGTAAAGTGTGTATAGATTTGTAAAGAGATGTGTGTATAGAGAAGCAGCCATTAGACATCAAATTTTGCTTCTAGTCACTGATAGTTTCTCATGCAGACATTCAATAACCTTCTCTTAAACTGAAAGGCAAAGGCAAATGCAAACTATATCTGATTTTACTGTAATGTCTACCTTTCCAAAACTTGAAAATGCGTATTGTTTTATTATTCTATCTTTGTTTTTCTATACCCAGTCCTTCAGGACTGGGTGAATTATGTAACTAACTAACTAAATCTTTTACAAGTGGCTAGGAAAATGAAATACAAGAAGTGACCTTTAAAATCTGTGCAACATGAGGATTAACAAAGTTAGATGAACGGGATCCAAATTTCATCTAACAGGATCCAAATTTCATCTAGCATTTCATCAAGCTCCAAAAACTGATCTATGCAATCTAGACTGTAATGCCCTAAAAGCTAGAAATAGATTTTGGGATGTACTGTATACAAAGCAGTGGCTATAAAACTAAGTATCAATCTTTTTCTTGCCAGTGAAGTAGTAATTTCGCTGACCTTTACCACTTTAATATTTTAATACCTGGTGAGCAGTTATCATGCCTGAGTGAAATAAAAAAGGAACAGTGCTGACAAATAAATAAATAAATTTAAAAGATTAAAACTGATATGCCATGCCAGTGAACATGGAGAAGGTGTAAGTGCAATCTAACAGATGCCCAAATCTCTTAAATAACTATTGTGCAAACTGCATGAACAACTGCAGGGTCAACTTCAGCTAAGGGGGAAACTGCAGTCTCTCAGCAACAAAACACTGCACTTTCAAAAACTTGAAAAACCTTTCTGTTCCATAAAAGTATGACCACAAGATAATCTCCAATCAGTGAGAAACAAGTAATGTTCAATGAAAACCTAGTTTTACAGGTTTTGGCTGTGACAGTCAAAATTGATACTATATCCCCCTGATGAAATAACAGACATAACCATTGTATTCAAAGTGGTCCAAACAAGGTACTTACATTCATGTTAAATTATATTTATATCATTTGCACATTAATTTGCATCATTTGCATAGTGACATAGTTACTCAAATGACATGCATTACTGCAACTAATGTACTTTCTGATTTAATGGATATTTGGGAATAATGGATACCTCCCTCCCTCCAAATGGTCTCTTACATTAAGGTTTTATTGTAGTCAGAAGGATTTCTTTTTGCGATAGGTTATCATATGAAATATCGGCATTAAACATCTAAACAATTTTACCCTTCCTAACACTCCTTTTTAGATACATACATACAGTACATTCAGCACTTAGCCCTCATGTTTGCAGGATCTGCTTGTTTTTGTACTGTGCTTGCTTCCTTCATACAGCAAAGCTGTCAACGCAGGATGCAATGAGAGATTCTGTTTTTCAGGCGTCTTGTTGCAGAGCATGATGATTAGGGCAGAAAGAGAATGACTGACACAAGGCCACCCAGCTGCCTTCCATGCCTATGGAAAGATTACAACCTGGGTTTCCCCACTCTTAGCATAGAACCACTATACTTCCTAGGGGGGGGGGTGGATGGGTGTGGGTGGTGTATAATTTACACACGCACAAATCTCTTCTCTATTAAAGAAAAAGGGAAGAAAAAAAGAAAAACTGTCTCACAAACTGTTAATAAGGAGTCAGTTGTATAAATGCTCTTGGACAAAGCAACATCAAATGAAAACTTGGTTTCAAATGCTAGAGACCTGAAGGGCTGGTTCACTAAATCCCAGGACTCAGCTGGGATAAAATACTTCTTTGTTTTTCAATGAAGAAAGAAGCCAGTAAAATTCTAATCCAACTGGGAAATTCCCCATTAAAACTCCTTAATCCCAACATAGTAACTAATCACACTAGATTAAGCAGCATCTGCACATAACTTTAAAATTTATCATTTCACAAAACCCAAAGTTTCAAATAATTAAAGGCAAAAACTATTCTAGGAACCACCTTGGGGAAAAAAGCATTTTTAAAAAATCTCTTTAGTTGCACATGCCTGCCAACATTTCAGAATCAAAAACAGATATGGTTATGTCAGTGTGCCTCACATAATACAATGCGCAAAATATTTTTGCTCCTCCCTCCCCATCCTTAGGAATATATTCTGTCCCTCAGGCCATCAAGATAGCCTTCATTTAGATCAAGATATGAAACAAGATATCCAAATAATAATTTATTTATGTTTACTTTGTTGTGTTTACACCAGCAGTGGAAAACCTTTTATGGAAATTCCGTAACATTTCACCTTCTAACTGAAAAGTAAACAATAAGCATATAATACAAATTAATACAACAGCAGATTCTTCTACTCCAATTTTTATTTTTAATAACCAATACAAATCTATCTACGGATATGTGGTAAGATGATAGGATGGTAATAGGTTGTTGCCATCTTAAATTTAATTAAACAAAAGTAGCATCAAGACAGTCCTTGTTGCATTTGCAACAGCTTCTGAAAAAAAAAGACAAAAATCCTACTTTTCCACCTTCCCCTTCTGACCACTGGCTTATAATACAGAAACAAAATGTGATCAGGAAAATGTACTTATAATGTATGCATGATGTATATAACCTAACTTTACCAAATACAGCTGGACTCCCTCATAAATCCACTCCTAGTCCTCAAGGAGTTTTACTTGAATAAATAAATAATAAACTTCAAAGATTCTAGACGCAAAGGGAACAGACAACCCTAAAATGCTGAGAAGAAGCATCAGGCTAAGGTATATTAAAACACTGATTTATTATTTTTAGCATTACAATGTTGTCTTTACACTTGCAAAACAATTATATTTCCAGCAACTGGCAGAAGATAAATTCTCTTTTGATAAAATGGGAATGCTCAAGAAGAATTTGGGGTGCAGGATGGGAATGGGGACTTAAAGCAAAAGCAAGGAGGAAAAGCATCAATCTGTTTAAAGAACAACTATTTAGGCTAGCTACTTAGGACTTGGAATTCTACCTGAGTAAAATGTGAAACCCCAGGAAATTGTGGCAGTTGCTATGTATGCTATTACATGCCTGCAAGACAATTTAGTGTTATATGTAATCTGAACAGTCTATAAAACCACCAAAAAATAAAACATTGTGGACAATTTAAGCCAATGGGTTAATTATAATGAGCAACTAGAAGTTTATGGGTGATTCGTTTTTGTGTGGGAGGCCTAGAAAGCTTGCCGTAAATTAGGAAATTCCCAGGCATCTGGTTGCTTTGAAAATGCAACTAGGAATGCGTAAGGTCTCTCCACCCTCTGTGTAACTGGCAACTGAAAATATAATGCTAGTTCCTTTAGAAATGAACACCAACTTTCAGACCACTTAAATATTTTTCCCAGAATTACTTCAAAACCTCCCCACTTTTTCCTGTTCCTTTAAAAGTTTTTCACATCCTAGTAAATTGAAGATTCTATTTGTCTAGGAGTTCTATATGAATCAGACCAACAGTTTTAGTTCTAGCCATTATTCAAGTAGCAATCTTACTCAGGACCTCATTGGATAAAACGTTAGATTAAAATATATATAAATTATAATTTGGATTAGTTTTATTTTTATATCTCTTAAAACAAAATTCATAATCTATGAAAAATTTAAAGCCATCCATCCATCCCAGATGCACACATATATGTTATTAGGCCACCTAACCTCATGATGACTCTGAATGGCATACAATAATAAAATAATTACTAAGAAGATACAAATTAAAAACTACAAGCATCTGGAAGAAAAAATACTATTCGTTCTAAAAAAAAAATACAACACACAGGATACATCACTGAGTCTAATCCTAGACCTGGGGGAAGACCAGATTTTAAGGGTTCTTTTAAACACAGTCAGGATGGGGGCCAGATGGATCTCAGGGAGAATTTTGTTCCAGAGGGTAGGCGCAAGATACAGAAGGCACATTTCCTAGATCCCATCAGATGACACTACTTAATGGATGAAACCTGCGGCATGCCACCTCTGTCTGATCAAAAAAGACGGGCAGAAACCACAGAAGACATACAGCCCCTTAGATATCTAGTCTGTATGCCATGAAGGGCTTTATAGATGATAACTAGCACCATGAATTGCACCCATAAGTCTATTTGTAACTGGTGCAACTCACAAACCAAAGATGTTATATGGGTATGACATGGCATGCCCACAATTGCCCAGGCCACTGCATTCTGGACCAGTTGCAGCTTCCAAGGACAGCACTATATAGAGTGCATTGCAATAGTCCATGTATGAGATGACCAAAGCATGAATGAAAGGCCCCCTGGTCCAAGTATGGGTACAACTGGCACACAAGATGGATTTGTGCAAGCACCTTAGCCACCGATGCCATCTGCTCCTCAAGCAGGAGCTGTGAGCCCAAGAAGATCCTCAAATTGTGCACTTGTCACCAAAAGAGGAAGTACAACTGCATTCAGGGCTAAAGATGGAACATCCTCAAGTCCCAGCGATCCAAGCCCACAGCCATTTGATCTTGTTAGGATTCAGCTTGAGGCTATTCCTCCCCATCCAAGGCCTCACAGCCTCTAAACACTGGGACAAGGCCTTGACAGCACTGCCTGATCGGTTTGGGGTTGAGATGTACAATTGGTTTATATATTGATATCTGGTCCCAAAATGAGGGGTGGCTTCATCTTGCAGCCTCATTTAAATGTTAAATGGAAGGGGCAAGAGTTGTAAGCCCTGAGGCACCACACACATCAGGGGCCTCAGACATGTTCTCCCCCCCACCTCGGTCAACACTTACTGGACCTGACCACAAAGAAAGGAGGAGAACTACTTTAATGCCATGCCTCCTACCCCTAATTCCCACAGGCAGGCCAGAAGGAGACCATAGTTGATGATACTGAAAGCTGCTGAGAGATCAACAAGAACCAAAATGGTTCCACTACTCCTGTTCTGATATAATGTGCTGTACAGGTAGTCCTCAACTTACAGCCATTCGTTTAATGACATTCTGAAGTTATGATGGCCTTGGAATGGGCGCTTTATGGCCTGTAAAGCATTTCTGAGTGTTGCAAAACATCGCAACCTCCCCGGTCGAATGATCACATTTTGAGTGCTTGGCAACCAGCTCGCATTTATGACCAATCGCAGTGTCCCATGGTCATGTGATTGAGTTTTGCAACGTTTTTTGCCGTTTTCCAGCAAAAACGCCCACTGGGGAAGCTGGATTTGCTTAACAGCCACCGTAAAATGTTTATAAAATTGGGTCTGGTCACATGGTGACTTGACTTACGACTGCAACGACTTACAATGGAAATTCTTGTTCCAATTGTGATCGTAAGTCAAGGATTGCCTGTAAACTATATTTGTTATTCCTGAAAATTATTGTTAACAGATAATTAGACAGAAAAGGCATGTACTGCTTCTTATCTCACTGGAAAACACAGCTTTTGTTCAATAATTATTACCATCATGACAAGAGCCAAACATCCACCTAATACAACAGAGATCATCAAAGTGCATCTAGAAAATTTTCAAGTACAGTCATAAAGATACCCGTCTGTTGCTACTTCTCAACAGCTCATATTCAGAGCATAATTTTGCTGCCTCTCAAAACAGAGGTTGCCTGCAGGTAGCAAGATGAGTATATATTGTTTAGAGACATTATTCTTCATGAATTTATGAAGATAATCCTTTTAGATTAGAAGTCTAATCCTCTTTCAAAACTATCCAAGCTAGCGGTCATCACTACATTTAAAAGTGCACACTAAAGAATAAATTTATTTTTTAAAATGTGGCAGCTAGAACCCAAACACATTTTAGGCTATGCTTTTTTCCTCAAGTAGGAAATCTCATTATAGTGTTCTTGCAGATGAAATGAAAACCAAACAGAAACTGATGAGTTGTACAACTGTTGCATCTCCTGTAAGCATGCAACACAAAAAAATCAGGCAAGTTATAGTAGTGCTACAGGCTTGGATAATACTTCTATGCTTTATATAAGGCCAAATTAATATGACACATATTTTGGTCACACAATTAGCATATTCACAGATAAAGCATGAAAACATGTTAATAAAAAGAAGCTACCACTTTTCCGCCTTATGTCATGGCACTCTTCTCCTTTATGCAAAATTCTCTCGAACCGAGCTCAGAGTTGGACTAGCAGTTCTGGTAAAAACTGGTAGATGCAGCTGAGTGCAATAAAATAAAGTCTTAGGTAAGAACAGTTTACTTCTTTTCTCCCAAGCAATTTATTTCATATTAAAATAATTCCTACATCTGTCCCAGCCTTCTAAGTGAGAATGTGACAGATGCATGAACTAATAATATGCTTTAATGCTGTCCTATGTACTTGGCCCTCAAAACAGTATGTTTTAACCATTATTTCAACCAATCAGTATACATTGTTATTCAGGAACATTTCAGGTTCAAGCTCACCATCCACATGGAAGCTGGTCAAGCGTTATTTTTCCACCTTCCACAGGACTGCTGCGGTGAGAGAGGAGGAAAAAAAAAAAGGATTGCAATTAGAACTTTGCAATTTTCAGATTCAATTCCAAAAAATGATCTCGGGACACACGGAGTGTGAACATAACAACTGTCCGCAACTCATTAAAGCAGCCTTTTCCAAGGACATTTAGCAGTTGGAGAGGTCAGCCGTGAAACCCTGGGAAACAATGTGGCTTCTTTAAAGAACTGCAGCAGGTGTATATGAATATATATATATATCACACTATATATGCCAAAACACCTTCACAGCCAGGTAGACAGATAGATAGGTAGGTATCTCCAATCTGGAAGAACTTTTAAGAATTCAATCTGATAAATTCTCATGGCTAGCCAAGTTAGAAATCTAATAAATAGAAAGAAAATATGAAGTGGGAGATGGGGAGGAAAGCATCATTATCTCTATACCTTTTCTTTAATAATCATTTCACCATGCTAATAAATTTAACTACTTCTTTTTTGACATAGGGAAAACACTGAAGAGTAAACACACTGTCATTAAAAAGGAACTTGTAAGTATAGCATGCAAATACTAGATCTTAGGGTCCACCCCAACCAAACTTAAAATAAGATCCTAGCATATATGCATATTATATGTGTATTAAAATATGTGAGCGTATACAGAGATAGTCTCATTTCCACATTCTTCTGCATAATTTTCCACTTTAAAAACATTCGTAAAATTGGTGTGCATTGCAAGTAAGTTTAAGATCCAGCAGTTCTAGTTATAGACCCAAGGGAATTTGCAACTTTTTAATAGCTGCTCTGTGTGTCAGATCCCAACAATGCCATACAGGCAAATGCTTCAGCCCATTTTGCTCCACCACCACCCCACATCTGACTGCAATAATTGCACAATCAGTATGTGTCTTATGCACTCTGCAGAACAGCATCCTGCTTTCAGTATGGAAACATACAGGGTGGAGAAAACAAGAGAGAAAAGTGAGACAGCAGAAAGGCATCAGACTTTGCTCATCCTCATAGTTGTGGGGTACAAATAATGTGAGAAGAGACTCCCCTGCGTCTATTTTCAGATCAAAGAACATTTAATTTGGGCAAGTTCTGCAATGGAAGAAACAGCAGCCAAAGTTATTTAAAAAAAATCCCATGGCTGTTGCCCTCCTTCAAACCCCTTCAACTTCTTATATAAGGGGAAAAGAGAGTTGGGGATGTAAGGCTATCAGAATGCACCACCCGCATCCCACCCCAAACAAAACGTCCTGCCCTTTAAAAGCCCTCCTTAATACTTCTACAGGCATAGAATAAGTGTTGAAGATGAAAGGATGTGAAAAGAGGACATAATGAGCACAGAGCTTGCAGTCAGAGACGTCATAAGCAAGCATGTTTGGCAGTCAAGGAAGGTCACAGCTTTATTTAATTTTCAAAACAGGATAGCTATTCTGAATTGCTTTAAACCACGCTATCTGTTAAGATGTAAAAATAGGCAAACAATTCATTGGCTTTCCCTATCTAATCCAACAGATATTTACTGGGGAAACAAGCAAAATGTTTATATCCCTGAATCAACAAAGGGAAAGGAAACATGAAAATACTGTTCCCAACACATAATTTTTAAAATAAAAACAAATACTCGCTGCAGCAAAGATGATGAAAGAGTTTACTGAAGCAGTTTTGCTTCAGACAAGATTCAATATACTGCATGCATGCATGCAATTAAAAGGAGAAGGGTCATTTTGCCAAATTTAACAGCAACTACATAGGCCAAGACCACGCTTAAGCCATATTTTTTAAAGATTCTTTTATCCCGCTTTTATTACATTTTTATAAATAACTCAAGGTGGCAAACATACTTAATACTCCTTCTTCCTTCTCCTGTTTTCTCCACAACAACAGCAACCCTGTAAGGTGAGTTGGGCTGAGAGAGAGTGACTGGCCCAAAGTCACTCAGCCAGTTTTCATGCCTAAGGAGGGACTAGAACTCTCAGTTCCTACCTGGTGCCTTAATCTCTTACCACACTGTAGCATGGGAAAAAGAACTGAGAAGCCAACCTACTTTGCTAAAGGCACAAACATCAAACAGTAGGCTGAAACAAACAGGGAATAAGCACAGGAGATTAAGCTGTGGTGTGGTTTTTTCTTCTTTGTTTGCTTTTGCCAGTGAATGTAGGGCACTTGCTGTTCTACTGTCTGGGTCAGTCAGATGGGAGAACCCTGTTTTATCAGCAGTCTGAGTCCAGCCGTATCATCCAGGAAATGGTGCCTGCAAAGAGCCTCCACCAACACTTCCCTTGCAGGGAGAAACAGTTAAAAGGTGACACACCTTCTGCCAACTGACAGATGCTTATAGCTGTCCTGGCACAAACAAGCAAGCATTTATTAAAGCCTCTTCTCTTACCAAGTTGCATTTCTCTGACCCCTTCCAAAATAGGCCAGCCTATTTCTGTCCCACAACAAAGGCTAGAAAAAAAAGTGGAAAATGCTGGAGTTGGAAAAGCAAAAGCACAGCATTTCTAAATTTCAAAATCTGAAGAGGAATTAAAAATCAATGTGCTATATACAACAGAAACTAGTATTAAGAAAGAAATTTGGAAAACACAGAAGAAATCACCCAGTACTGCGTTTTGTCCTACTCACAAATACAGCCTGGTTGGATAATTGTAGAGCAAAAAATTCAAATGCCCAAATGTCCATATTTCCTTCTCTCCCTCCCTCACTCCCTCCGCTCAACAAACTGCACAACTTTTGGGAACACATGAAAATCACAAGTCAGGATTCAAGGAACTGCCATCTTGCTCAGAAATCACTACCTCAAATGAATTTCTTTACCCAGTTACCAGAAACATTTTCCTTCCCACATACATCACGATAATGTTTACTACCAAGCCCCAGACACAAAAATGATTTTTTCTGATAAAATGCTTTCTTTTTCTTATAACACACCCACAGGTATGAAAACCCATACATACATTAATGTTATACTGCTATCTGAGCAAGAGAATTATTACTCAAGAATTGCTAAGGATAAAATATATATTACGTACACCCAAAATCTTTTGTCAAAGAATAGTATGATGAAGATATGGATGAACATGTTCCATCAAGCCACTCAGTCTCTGAACTAGAAACCCCAACCAGACTAAGTACCTGTGAAGGAATCTTTGGTGTACTTGGAACATGAGGGTGATTTGCCTTGAGGCACCAAAACCTAAAATTGACAGAAACAGGAGCAAAAGAAAGTAGCCACAGAGGGAAGTCTTTCTATAAAACAATTTTGAATAAAAGGGCTTGCCCTGAACTCCACAGAAATTTATCTGAGTACGCATGATTTACCACAGGCCAGAAGCAAGACAAAGGCCCAAACCAGCACTTTAAAAAAATTGTGCAAAAATATAGTGTTCATATTCATACCAGTCCAGTGTATTTTGAAATTTCAAGATTAATAATCTAGATTCTTCCAATGCAACAGCACTAGGCAAAAAGGGAGCATCCTCTAAACTACTTCTCTTCCAATTACTGAATGTCTCTGTGTTGTACGTTTAGAACACTTACGACTGAAATTCAATGAACTGATACCCACAGGTATATGTGCAGAAATCATAGAGATCCCAATACTTCATATTTCCTCAGCAGTGAGCCATTTACAAACAATTAATATATTAACCTTGGGCAAACCTATGTAGGCAGTTTGTCCAGTCATTGCAACATCCACTGGACTCATAAAACACACAACACCTTCTCCCAATGCCTTTCTATATTAAAATGTCATTTTTATTTTTATTTTTTACTGATTTTATGTCTTTTGACTTCAGCAAAGGATCGTTACCTTGTCGTGGTGCTGGAGCTTGAGCACCTCAATGATGCCATGAGCTAAACCGTGAAGGGCCACCCAAGACGGGAAGGTCATGACAGAGAGATCAGACTAAATGTGATCCCTGGGGAAGGTAATGGCAACCCACCCCAGTATTCTTGCCGTGAAAACTAAATGGATCAGTACAACCAGAGATATGTCGGTATACCATCGGAAGATGAGACCCCCAGGTCGGAAGATGGTCAAAATGCTACTGGGGAGGAACAGAGGATGAGCTCAACTAGCCTCAGACGTGATGACGCAGCTAGCTCAAAGCCGAAAGGACGGCTAGCGGCCGATGGTGCTGGTGGTGAATGGCGAATCCGATGTTCTAAAGATCAACACACCACTGGAACCTGGAATGTAAGATCTATGAGCCAGGGCAAATTGGATGTGGTTATTGGTGAGATGTCAAGATTAAAGATAGACATTTTGGGCATCAGTGAACTGAGATGGACTGGAATGGGCCACTTCACATCAAATGACCACCAGATCTACTACTGTGGACAAGAGGACCACAGAAGAAATGGAGTAGCCTTCATAATTAATAGTAAAGTGGCTAAAGCAGTGCTTGGATACAACCCAAAAAACGACAGAATGATCTCAATTCGAATTCAGGGCAAGCCATCTAACATCACAGTGATCCAAATATACGCCCCAACCACAAATGCTGAAGAAGCTGAAGTAGAGCAGTTCTATGAGGATCTGCAGCACCTACTGGACAACACGCCTAAAAGAGATGTCGTTTTCATCACAGGAGACTGGAATGCTAAGGTGGGCAGTCAAATGACAGCTCGAATTACAGGTAAGTATGGCCTGGGAGAACAAAATGAAGCAGGACATAGGCTGATAGAATTTTGCCAAGACAATTCACTCTGCATAACAAACACTCTCTTCCAACAACCTAAGAGACGGCTTTATACATGGACTTCACCAGATGGACAACAGCGAAATCAGATTGACTACATCCTTTGCAGCCAAAGGTGGCGGACATCTGTACAGTCAGTAAAAACAAGGCCTGGAGCTGACTGTAGTTCAGATCACGAACTTCTTCTTGCACAATTTAGGATCAGACTAAAGAGATTAGGGAAGACCCACAGATCAGCTAGATATGAGCTCACTAATATTCCTAAGGAATATGCAGTGGAGGTGAAGAATAGATTTAAGAGACTGGACTTAGTAGATAGGGTCCCGGAAGAACTCTGGACAGACGTTGGCAGCATTGTTCAGGAGGCGGCAACAAAATACATCTCAAAGAAAGAGAAAACCAAGAAGGCAAAATGGCTGTCTGCTGAGACACTAGAAGTAGCCCAAGAAAGAAGGAAAGCAAAAGGCAACAGTGATAGGGGGAAATATGCCCAATTAAATGCAAAATTTCAGAGGTTAGCCAGAAGAGATAAGGAATTATTTTTAAACAAGCAATGCGCGGAAGTGGAAGAAGACAATAGAATAGGAAGGACAAGAGACCTCTTCCAGAAAATTAGAAACATTGGAGGTAAATTCCAGGCAAAAATGGGTATGATCAAAAACAAAGATGGCAAGGACCTAACAGAAGAAGAAGAGATCAAGAAAAGGTGGCAAGAATATACAGAAGACCTGTATAGGAAGGATAACAATATCAGGGATAGCTTTGACAGTGTGGTCGGTGAGCTAGAGCCAGACATCCTGAAGAGTGAGGTTGAATGGGCCTTAAGAATCATTGCTAATAACAAGGCAACAGGAGACAACGGCATCCCAGCTGAACTGTTCAAAATCTTGCAAGATGATGCTGTCAAGGTAATGCATGCTATATGCCAGCAAATTTGGAAAACACAAGAATGGCCATCAGACTGGAAAACATCAACTTATATCCCCATACCAAAAAAGGGAAACACTAAAGAATGTTCAAACTATCGAACAGTGGCACTCATTTCACATGCCAGTAAGGTAATGCTCAAGATCCTGCAAGGTAGATTTCAGCAGTTCATGGAGAGAGAATTGCCAGATGTACAAGCTGGGTTTAGAAAAGGCAGAGGAACTAGAGACCAAATTGCCAATATCCGCTGGATAATGGAAAAAGCCAGGGAGTTTCAGAAAAACATCTATTTCTGTTTTATTGACTATTCTAAAGCTTTTGACTGTGTGGACCATAACAAATTGTGGCAAGTTCTTAGTGGTATGGGGATACCAAGTCATCTTGTATGCCTCCTGAAGAATCTGTATAATGACCAAGTAGCAACAGTAAGAACAGACCACGGAACAACAGACTGGTTTAAGATTGGGAAAGGAGTACGGCAGGGCTGTATACTCTCACCCTACCTATTCAACTTGTATGCAGAACACATCATGTGACAAGCTGGCCTTGAGGAATCCAAGGCTGGAGTTAAAATCTCTGGAAGAAACATTAACAATCTCAGATATGCAGATGATACCACTTTGATGGCTGAAAGTGAAGAGGAACTGAGGAGCCTTATGATGAAGGTGAAAGAAGAAAGTGCAAAAGCTGGTTTGCAGCTAAACCTTAAAAAAACCAAGATTATGGCAACCAGCTTGATTGATAACTGGCAAACAGAGGGAGAAAATGTAGAAGCAGTGAAAGACTTTGTATTCCTAGGTGCAAAGATTACTGCAGATGCTGACTGCAGTCAGGAAATCAGAAGACGCTTAATCCTTGGAAGAAGAGCAATGACAAATCTCGATAAAATAGTTAAGAGCAGAGACATCACACTGACAACAAAGGCCCGCATAGTTAAAGCAATGGTGTTCCCTGTAGTAACATATGGCTGTGAGAGCTGGACCATAAGGAAGGCTGAGCGAAGGAAGATCGATGCTTTTGAACTGTGGTGTTGGAGGAAAATTCTGAGAGTGCCTTGGACTGCAAGAAGATCTAACCAGTCCATACTCCAGGAAATAAAGCCAGACTGCTCACTTGAGGGAATGATATTAAAGGCAAAACTGAAATACTTTGGCCACATAATGAGAAGACAGGACACCCTGGAGAAGATGCTGATGCTAGGGAGAGTGGAAGGCAAAAGGAAGAGGGGCCGACCAAGGGCAAGATGGATGGATGATATTCTAGAGGTGACGGACTCGTCCCTGGGGGAGCTGGGGGCGTTGACTACCGACAGGAAGCTCTGGCGTGGGCTGGTCCATGAAGTCACGAAGAGTCGGAAGCGACTAAACGAATAAACAACAACAAAACATGTCTTTTGAATCACAGGGTCCATGCTTTATGTTTTTTAAAAAAATTGTTTCAAAGTTGCAGTACTGTAGTGTATACAGTACTTGTATAAGTGGTTTCAGACTGGAGATGGGTTTGCCTGTTTGCAAGTAAGGTTCATTCACGTATCAGAGAAGGATGGGGTGCAACTGAGAGAGGGCAGCAAAAAGAAGAAATAACTTCCTTGACTCGGCATGGTCAGGGTTTGAATCAGATGAATTTTTGATGAAGACAAGTCAAAATATGGCTTCAAAATTGTTCGGGATCAGTAGGCATATCTGAAAATCTGAGAGCAGATGATAAAGGTATTCTTGCAACACAGTTGCTGTGGTCAGTGTTGCCATTCACAAAACATCCCTATACAGTACCAGAACACAAGCAAACTGCTGAGTTGCAGTTGTCCACTGTTTTATTTTCTAAGAATGGTTCTGGAATCTATGTGATGCCCAGAAACATAGTTAAAATGCATATTATGTTTGAGACCGGGGTTCTGCTTTACAATACCCCCCCCTTTTTAATGGAATCTTAAAAAAAATAGAGCAGGAATTGGCATGTACCAAGGAAAGAGAATGTGTCACTGGGCACAATATTAACCTCAGGTGCCTTCTTGGAAATTTTGGTATTAGAAAGTAGCCCTGTGCTGCACTTCAGACTTGAAGGGAAAATGGTGCTTCACAAGTGGGCATAGCTGCTTTCAGGAGTTGCTGACAGGTGATGTTAGCACCAGTTTGCTCCAAAGCACCTTTTCTCTTCTGAATTCAAACTACTGTACACACTTACTAGGAAGTCACTGGATTCTGAACTGTCCTATAGGAAAGGGTTTATATGTAGGAAAATGATGAGGGTGGAGTGTTTGTGTTCTTGAAAACTGCCATTTCTCAATGCATAGCAATGATCTTGTGAAGATAATCCATAAATGCCTGGGGTGAATATGTGTCTGCAGAAGTACATATACCACTAACAGATACAGAAAAGTGACAGGTTAGTAATTGGAGCCCAGATTGACATAGGTTGCAAAATACACATGACCTTTAACACACCACTTCTCCCAATTTAGAATGCTACACATTAGTATGTTCCTCATCTTATCATTGTAACAAACACACTGTGCTCTACTCACTGCCATATCCCACTGAGCAGCAATTACAAGAACAAATCCTGCCACCACAATTACACACAAAATATCTTTTAATGTAATTTCTGCTCCAGAGGAGGGAGGGAGAGCACACTATTAAGACCATCTAACACTGGAGAATTATACCTTGGGCATGGAATCATGTTCTAGAGGGTACATTAAACAAAAATAAAACTTATTTAAAATATGTACTTTCTTAAAGCTGCATGATTACATGTTTTCTAGAAAAATAAATGGGATAAGATAGATAATGCAAATATAATGCTAAAGTTTAACTTCAATATATTGGTTAAATATTATTCAAAAATGAAGAAAAATTGTCATATGACATGAACATCTTATTTGAAAACAATAAAAATTTCCATTACAATTCTAAAATTATGTGTATATACTTTAGCAAAGATGGCAAGCAGTTGAATTCCTAGTGCTTTATTCTGAACTCTGCACCAACTGAATTCAACCCCATCTGTCACTTACTGAGATACCCTTTTCCCCCCAAATCCTTTGTCACACTACTGAATGTCAAGTATTAGATATTTCCATCTGAAGTGCAGTGTAAGCAAAATGTGGCCCTTTAGATGCAGCTGAACTGCAATTCCATCTCTCCTCACAGCTCCTGCTGGTGAGGGCTGATTGGATCTGGGGTTTAACATCTGCCTATGCCTGTTCTAGAAATTAGTTTCTCTTTCTTTTGAGTTCCCATTTGTTCAATATTCTGTCTTCTCCAACCATCCCTTTTGCACCCTATATGAACTGCTTCCGCAGATCTCTGCTTCTATGAATCAGATATGACATTTTGCCTATGTTGTTATTTACAAATTTCATGCCTTAACAGGAACGTCCTTTGTCTCCTCTCATAATGATTTGGTACTGGAATCATTGGCTTGAGCTATTAAACAATCAAAGGAAATCCGTAGTACAAATATGGCTGAAATGGAACATAAAGTGTTATTATGTGCTGTTGAGATTTTGGATCTTACTGATAAATTTGTGGATATAGTTCAGCAGTTTATCAGGTTCTTCAACAAGCAAGTCTAACAATCTCGTTGTAAGTAAACTTCTTTATTGTTTAACAATATAAATTGTTAAACTCAGATTCATACTGATATAAATAGATGCCTGAAAACTGTTAACGGCTTTATGGGGAAGAATAAATGTTAAGATAATGATAACATTTATATTGAGAGAGAGAGAGAGAGAGAGGAATCCCTGTTAGTTCTGTTTTAAGCAATGAACAAGGTATTAAGTTTTTAACGGGACTGGTAAATCCGCCAATTTTCTTTATTTAACCTGTGACTTCTATATGAAGAATGGGGTTTAATTTCCAGATTTTCAATTATATCATTGGCCCTATATTTTGACTTTAGTTTCTTTTTTTCATTCAAGTTATGCTTTTTAAAAAGCATTATGATACAACTGAAAAGTTATTATTTGGCCCCATTCATATCTGTGGCAAGGACGTGGTTCCTCATTTACTTGACATGTCGTTGTTTTTCCAGTTTTAAAGGCTGGAAGATTTGAGGATGGAAGTCACATGAAAAATCAAAACTTGGGATAAGTCCAATTTGAAGTGCAGGTGTGTATGTTGTGTATCATAATCATTTCAAAGAACCTGGGAGGAAAGGAGAATTAACACCTTAAAGCAGCTTGCAGTTAATAATTCTTTGAAGAATTATTGCAACTGCAAGAATTTTACAAGAATGCATTGTAAAATTTTGGCTATATTAACATGACATTATGTTTGTTTGTTTATTTATTTATTTATATTTCAAATTTAATCACTGCCCATCTCACTCAAACAGCAACTCTGGGCAGTTTACAATAAATATGTTCATTTAAAACGTATTTTAACCAGCTCAGACCTGATGCCTTAGCAACTACTGAACCCTGCAAATTACTTATTTTATTGGAGAATACTTTGAAAGATTCTTAATGTACAGGGTTTTTTTTAATAGACAGCTGAAAAATATTACTAAGATACTGAAAACTTGCAGTATAAGAGTTGGAATATCCTACTGTAATAAATCACTTTACTTAGTGAATCCTAAAATTTATTATGTGAACTTTCTTCTTTATGTATGTGTATCATTTATTTTTCTCCTTTATAGTTTCTGGGAGAAAAAAACAAGTAAAGTATGAGAAAAGGAGGAATTAAGGAGAGAGCACACTGGGGTGAAATAACTTACACAGCAGCCTAAACATAACAGCAGCTCCAAGCCATTATGAAAAGTTTAAAAAAAGTAGGTGGCAGCACCTAACTCATCTTATCTTGGCTCAGAAGCTAACCAGAGTTGGGGTAGTTAGTACTTTAATGGGAGACCATCATGGAGTCCTAGGACCCCTAGGCTAGGAGGCTACACTATTAGACTAGACTATTCAGACAAAAGAACGTCCTGGAAGAAGGCAATGCAAAGCACTTCCATATTGTTGCCAAAGAAATGACACAGCCATGTCAATGAAGTCACCGGGAGGTGAGCTCAACTCAAGAGAGGTTTTAAAGTATGCCAGCAAAACAATGTTTAGACCAGGGGATAGTGGAAGAGATAAAAAATACAAGGTCAGAGCTGAATGTCAAATGTTGAATTGAACAAGCCAGCCAAACCTTTGAAGTCCTTAAAATTGGTTACTTTTGTTATGATAAATTTGGAGGCAAGCTACAAAACCATTTTAAAAATTACTATCTTTGCAGTGCTTCTGTATTCTAAAAGAAAATTAACATTATTTAAGGAACATGCAATTATAAATAAAAATGTATCTTGATTGCCAAGTCAAATTGGGCCTCAGATTGTAGCATAATTATCTAAAAGCTTGTTCTACTGACAATCCTGAATTTTAATAAGCCAAAACTATTCTCTCATTATGGGATACTCAAGATGAACAGCACAGCGGCTATTCCCTGCAACAGACAAATCTGAAATAGTAGCAGCACACTGTAATCTACAAAGAATTAACTATTTTTCCAATATTGGGGAATTAAAAATTGCACCTGTATACATACACTATTGCTGACTAAGACAAATTACCCATTTTTCCCGCTTTCTCACAGTACTGCATATATACAATATGTATGTCTGTAGCAGATTAAAAAGATTCTATTTGAGAGTGGTACACAGACAGTTACAAATCGCACATATGTATATTTATAAACATTTCAAATAAAATTCCTGTTAGCTGAGTATAATACTGCACACATTCCCAGAAATCAAGCAGAAATTAGGACATATGCTAAGAGTTATGTTAGTTTTTAAAACAAATAACACGGCTAACCTAGACAGCTTCAGGTACTTGTTGGAACAATTCTCTTCTGCAAGAATAAAGCACAATGCATGCAAGTTTAGCCCTTTTGCAATTGCATTCCTTCTGGTATCTATCTGTTGCCATAAGAGTGCAGAACATAGCATGTCCAGAAAGCTGAAGGGTACATCATCCAGAAGAGCTCATATCATCCCTCTGAATCAAACTCCAGCTTCTTAGAAACAAAAGGACTTGGGAGCAGACCTACTATAATCATTCCAGTAGAATATATTTTGCCATCAATTTCTTTCTAGTGGTACCATAATATATTACACAATAACATGACAACTAGTCCAATAGTAATCATAATTTATCCTGAAATGTTATATGGGGCATATGCCAACCTTGGTGGAGCATCAATAAGTTCTGGCAAAGAATTCCTCAAGGCCAGTTCTCTCTATATGTCCAGCAATGAGGATACAATATCACATCCCCGAAATGCACGGAAAATTGGAAGAGCACATGATTTCTCAAGCATAAGGCCAGAATCAATTTCATAAATGGACAGGCTACCGAAATTTTTCTACCACCTGAAGGCAATCACAGTTCAGCAGCAGCAGGAACACAATATCCCATCAGTATCATAAATATTTGTGATTATTTGGTGATGGTTGTATTCTGTACATGCAGTGACTTAAGGAATCTTGGCTTCTTCGTGGCTATATGAAGAAAATCATGAGAGTCATACTGTGGTGGTATACCAAATACTCCTTTTTGTGATAACCAGCACCCTATCTGCCTCATCAAATGACTGGATGATTGCCCAGAAAGAAGTGGAATAGGACTCACTATAATTGTGTGTATGTTATAGTGTGCTTATATGTATGTATTATCATATGGCTCTGTCTCTAAAAACATGTTCATTATGCATTAACCTAGAAATGGTATAAAACTGTCACTTTCTGAAAAAGTGTACTATCGTTTTGCCCTTAATGAATTAGCTGTTGCATTAAAATAGCTAGATGGCTCATGGAATAGAAACAGCTCATACTTTCAAGAACGATAGAACCCATCAACAATCATCAAACAAGTTTAAGTTTTTAGAAATGTGCAAGAGCTTCAGGTATCATGAAGAACAAGGGAAAGGGCTGCAAAGATATCAAATCCATGACTGAAAACCACAAACGCTAATACAAATTCCAAAGTAATGTCAAAGGATAATGATGTATAGTGAAAAAAATTAAATATGGATCTAATTTTGCAGATTGTTACCAAGTAATACTGAGGCATGCTGCCTCCATTAATGGAGAAAGAAAAAGATAATGACTCTTAGCCAATGAGAGACCTATGTTCCATAATTATTAAAGCTGTCTAAATCAGTGGTTTTTATACTGGGCGAAATTACCCCCAAGGGGTAATTTGGGCATATCCTGGGGGTAATGGAGCAATTTGTAATTGCTTGTTTGTGAGTCAAGGACCCAGTTTGGGACCAATGCTGCCAAGATGTTTGCATAAAACAACAGTCTGTTTTTGTGAGGGGAGGGTGTAATGACTTTATTTGGAAAAAGGGGTAATTGGATCAAACAGATTAAGAACCACTGATCTAAACTGATGATCATGACTATATTTTGAGGTAGTGAAATCAAGTTTAATTATGCTGTGTAAGAAAATGTCTTTTTCCATCCTGAATTTTCTACTACACAATCCTAAACTCAAATGATCCCAAACATAGGCCCTTTTATTTTCAAAACAGCTACAAGTAGATCCCTTTCTTGCTTGATCACCACCACTTATAATCCAGCAGCACATAACATATAAGGAAGGTTAGAATTTTGGAGGCCTCCTATCTAATACTATAAATTTGTTTATATTAAACTATACTTGCCCCTTTAGTCCCTATTTCCCCTGTATGGATGTTGGAATCCTTTTAGAACCCTTGTTGTTGTTTGTTTTAACCATCTTAAATCATTTGATGTATACTGCTTGCTTACATATGTGCTATCAAGTCAGTGTTGACTCTTAGCAACCACATAAATCGAGCTTCTCCAACCTGGCCATTTTGGACTTTCAGTGGTATATCTATCATTGCTGCAATCAAGTCCATCCACCTCTTGAAATCATTTACAGACAAAAAAGCACTGCTGTTAATACAGAATGTTAGAGGACCATCTTTTGGTTTTTTTTAAACAATCCTATTCCTTGGCTTAAGCAGTTATATATCCATAAGAGAACTTTTCTTATCCCATGATAGTTACTTTTACTTAGAAGTATTTGTTGAAGGAAATTATCAAAAGCTTTTTAAAAATCAAAGCAAACAGAGCATAGCAAATCAGTGCTATCCACACTTTTTAGCATTCAAACAAGTTTAAGAGACAGGATTTAGCTTGTAGGAGCCATATAGATTTACCTCCAGCACGACTTGCCCTTATGTCTTTGTGGCTACTGCAGTATGTTCTACAATATACCCACGGTCTATTTCTACCCTTTGTCCTTTGAACAATGAAAACTGTTTTCATCCTTATCCTAAGGATGATTCACCCTGAACTCGACATTCCCCCACTGCTTCAAGCTTTTCCCCAGAGTCAGCTTAAAAACTGCTCTGCTACCTAGCTGTCATTAAGCTTTGGCACTCCAGTTTCAAATGCCTCTCCCTGTACCAATAACTTACCTAATCAATAAAACCTCTCAAATTTAATGATCTAGCTGGCTGTGCACATAAAACTGGTTAGTACTTCCAACGAAACTATTGTGGAAGCCTGGATTTTCAATTTCCTATTTAAAAAAGAACAACTAGGAGAATATTGTTTAAATGTTAAAGGGAGTTGGAGAACTTAGCAAAGTGAGGCCTTTACTTTTCCAAAAAAAGAAAGCTGGATTTTGTAGTGCTTTACCTTTTATTACCATCCTATGTATAATAGCAGGCAAATTTGCACATCCTGACAATCATTCTTAATTGACATATTCACTTATAATACCACCATCTCATAATTGGCAGAAATTGTTTTAAAAGACAGAAATACTGCACAAGAGGATGAACATTCCTTGCTGAAGAATAATAATCAAAATGCCTTTTAAAAGAGAAAACTGTTTCACCAATCATGCACAAACTTATGCTTATGTATGTATTTTCATGGTTTCTTCTTTTATTTTCCTTTTAATTTGCATGTTTGGCTGCTAGTTTAATATTGCATTCAATAAAAAGGGAGAAAATGAAAATGTACTTTTTTCCAGCCTGCAAACCCACAAGTTACACAATCACTTGAACTGTTGCACAATGGAGTAATGGTCACATTTACCCAATACAGATAGACAACCATTTCTCATAGTTGTTGGTATAAATGAAATACAGTCTGATGCCTTTCTAGTACTTCGTGCTAATATACCATAAAGGCTGGGACCTTATCAAATGGTGAGGTATCCTCATATTTGTTACTCATTTGTGATTAATAAATGTAGTCTGATTTATCTTTTCTTCCTTATGAGATTGTTTTGTTTTGTGTAAAATAACATAGGAAGCTTAGCAGCAGAAGCAACATTGTCTGAACCATGGGTAAAATATGGTGAAGGGGGTAGGGACATTGCACAGTAGAAATCTCACACAGAAGCATCTTGGAATCTCACAGGAGATACCACCTTTTAAGAATAGACTGCCTTCCTCATTTATTTCCAATGTTTTATAATTAGTTTTAAGAACCAAACTTCCTCCTGCCATCAACTTCATACTATGGCACTGCGTACAGCTGTTTAAATTGTAAATAACAGCCATGATCATAGAGATCATATAACTCAGAAACATAACACATAAGGTTTATTTTTTCATCCCATGCTCTTATTCTGATGAAAATCATCGTATTGACACTAGTTTCTCTCCTGGGTGCTTGTATGTAAACGTTGTCAGGACTATAGCACTGGGGAAAAGGACTGAAAAAAGTACATATATAGTTTGCCATTGCCTATAACAATACATTGTTATAATTTCCCTAATACTTAGACTTCTTTTTTAATACAGGTAGACCTCAACTCACAATCACAACTGGGACCAGAATTTCTGTCACTAAGTGATGTGGTTATAAAGCGCGACATCACATGACCTCATCCCTTAGCAATGGCAATCCTGGCAGTCCCGGTTGCCAGCATAACCCCAAGATGCATGGGTCATTAAGCAGGAAGAGGTGGGAGTCCCAGGTAAGAAGCACAGGGGTGCTGCGGGAGGGTGGGGAAGGCTTGGGAGGGCCAGTGCAGGCCATACACAGGTTCGGCGAGGAGGGTGCTATAGTGCAGTGTGAGCTCAGGAAGGCTGGGGAAAGAATACGTTGTGGCTCAGGAGCTTCTTGGCGTACCTCAGCTCTGGAACTGCAAGCTTTTTGCAGCCCCAGAGCCACACTGCACCAGGAAGTCCCTTTCCGCCACACGAAGCCCAGCCCCAGCCCAGCAGCGCAAAGCCACTGTACCCTGGGAAACCCCATCCATCCCAGCCCACAATCGCCCTTGCCACCCTGCACTCCATGGCTCCTGCCGCCCTGCACTCTGACGCCCCAGCTGACCTTTGCCATCTTCTTGCTCCTGCTGCTGACAAGGCATCCCCACCCTGGCCCTTCACAAGGCAGCTGCTGGCCACATGAGGCCATCTCCACCAAGTCTTGTGAGGAAACCGCCATGCATGAACTTGGGAAGAAAGCCTTATATGGCCAGCAGCAGCCTCGCAAAGGGCCAAGCCGGGCATGCTTGGTCAGCTGCAGGAGCAAGAAGATGGCAAAGATCAGGTAGGGTGGCAGGGGCTGCAGAGTGCAGGGGGCCAAAAGGGATAGATGGAGGGATAGGTGGGTGGGGGGAGTTGAAGCACCCCTGCAGTCATAAATGTGGGTGAGCTGCCAAGAGCCCAAATTTTGATCACGTGACCGCTGCAAAGGCTGTAACTTTGGGGACTGGTCATAGTTCCCTTCATTCAGCACCTCATAACTTCGAATGGTCGCTGAAAGAATGGTTGTAAGTCAAGGATTATCTGTATATAACTAAAAGTACAAATCACTGTTTAATGATTGGAATATTTGTTGGATTGAATATTTAGTTTATTGCACAAAAACTAAACAGAATGGAAAAAAAGCAGTTCATTCTCAGTAAGTACATACAGAATAGCCTAATAGATGCTAAAACTTATATATTTATAATTTACACATATTACACTGCATGTTCTCTTCTTCTACTCCCCTTTTCATGTTTGATTCTATAATGTATATTTGCCTTTATCAATTATATTAGATAGCAGGGCTGTGCAGCACTTCAGGTTCAATTTCAAAAAGATGCTTTTGACTGTGTAGGACTGCTAACACAGTACCTGTCTGCAATCCTTTAAAGCAGCCACATGTTCCCAGGAAAAGACACAGCTGCTATGAGGAGCTGCAAGCAGATGTTGCATGTGCATCTTCACACACTCCAGAGCACATTTTGTATTTTGTAGGAATCACATTAGTGTATAATATAGATTTCTTATATATTTATAAAATGTAATTTAATAGGATAAATAAATTATATATATATCACTATCAATTTGAATTTTTAATTAAGAATCCATCTATTTTCTCATGTATGTGTGTGTGTGTACACACACACATATACCTGAATTTTCAATGGGGTAAAATATACAAAACAAACAAGAACACAGATAGAAAATGAGAAATATAGAAAAAGAGAGAGAAATTAAAAGAAAAAAGAAAAAAAAATACAATTATGCCTTCCGCCCATCTTTCTGTTGAGTAATTATCATCTTAAACTTTCCCCAACCTCTTCGTTCCTTTTTAATCCCCAAATCATCAATTCTTTTTTCTTCTTTCAACAAAAAGTCCATATAAGGCTCTTTATCATCTTTTTCTCTGACCAAACTGGTCAGCTTCACCATTTCTGCAAGTTCAGTTAATTTTATAATCCAATTTTTCACTGTAGGTAGAATCCATCTATTTTCTTAACAAAGGATCAACAAGAAATGGCAAAATCCTACATCACTTTTGGAGGGGTGAGTCTGTTCCATCAAAACAGAGTCAATCAGTAGCCAATTTCACACATCACACTCAACCAAAATAAACTACATTATGGCTTCCTCCAATGCACAGTTTCTCAACCAGAGTTCTGTGGCACCCTGGGGTTCCGCGAGAGGTCCCTAGGGGTTCCCTGGGAGATCATGATCTATCTAAAAAATTATTTCAAATTTGGGCAACTTCACATTAAAGAGGTAAGTTTCATTCTTTATTTTTAGTTTACGAACACTATTAATGCGTATATACAGGCTTACACATGGAACAAATATAGTAATTTTGTTAACTTTTGGCCTGTATTTGAGCCTGAATGTGCAGGGGTTCCCTGAGGCCTGAAAAGTATTTCAAGGGTTCCTGCAGGGTCAAAAGATTGAGAAAGGCTGCTCCAATGGGTATTACTCAAACAGTAGCTAGAGGCACAGCAGTAGTAATCACAAAATAATACAAAACCAGCCACACTTCCCTGTATTGCTGGATTTCTCCAGTTATTACTTACTAAGTTATTTCTCCTCTTCATCCATTCTATTGACGCAGGATCAGGAAATGCGTGAAAGTGTGTCCAAGAAATGTGGCCAAAACTGAAACCCACTGAGGACTGGGGATATAAAAAAAAAATCTGCTACAAAATTTCATGGAAGCAGATTTGTTTGATACTCTAAAATGGGCTTCACCGGAGCAAAACAGGAGCACAGAACAACCCACTAACATGTTTTTATCACTAGACAAAAATCTGCCAGAAAAGCAACAGTGTATTTTTTTTAAAGTTCTCACCAAATGGAACAACTACATTTAAAAAAAACAAGGAGCCATTTTTAAAGGCAAGGGGAGTATCTTCAAATGTTGATTACTGAAGTTTTGTGAATTCTGTGTTTCTCTTTAGGAGAGACACGAAGTTGATGAAGATGACCAAGGATCACCCTCAAAAGGCTGCGGAACTGTTGGACCCTTAATTTTATGCTTTAAAAGGCTACATTGGAAAATATACATAATAAAGAGAGAGAGAAATATGCATGAAGCAAAGGATTTCTCCAAGAATGTACAGTGATGTAAGATGGCTGTAAACACTCTGTATCAGCCTTTCTCAACTTTTTGACCCTGGAGGAACCCTTGAAATTTTTTTCAGGCCTTGGGGAACCCCTGCACACTCAGGCTCAAATCTAGGCCAGAAGTTAGAAAATTATTAAATGTGTTTCATGTGTAGGCCTGTATATATGCATTAACAGTGTTCTTGAACTAAAAATAAAGAATGAAACTTACCTCTTTAATGTGAAGTTGCCCAAATTTGAAATAATTCAAATAATGTTGTATTTATCCATTCAATTATCTGCCACTTGGGCTCTCTTCTCACATAGCTTTCCAGCAATGTTTCCTTCATTATAGATTTTTCTTCGTAGTTCCTTCCAAGTACACAGTAAGGATGTAAAGATCAGTATAAGTATTGTCCTTCAAGACTTTTAATGGATTAATACTACCCCGTGCAAACTGCATTTGGTTCTTTTCATGGGATTCTTTCACACTCCAGAGCAGGGTTTCTCAACCCAGGTTCCGTGGAACTGTGTTGAAGGATAACTGGAGGAGGAGACTGACACCCACAGAAAAAGAATGCAAAGACCTAGAGGGAGGAGAACCTGGATAGTTTTGGTTAAAAAGAAAAGAGAGAGAGAGAGAGAGAGAATTGAGAGGTAATATCGAACTTTCAAGATCAGTTTGAACTTTCAAGGTCAGGAAAACAAAAGGCTGCTAAGAGAATGAGGGACTGAGAATCCCAGGGTAACAGACTGGAGGAAAAAGCTCCTGAAAGAGCCAATGGCAAGCCACTTCTACATGATTGCCAAAAGCACTGTGTGGACATGCCTACACTGCCATCAGGGGTTGAGGTCTACTGAAAGATTTTAATTACATAATTTTTATTTTGAAAGTGTCTATAACCATACAAATAGGAGTAATTTTACAGTATACCTTGTTCCAAAAGCTTGATTAAAATAGTTACAAAAGGCTGACTCATCTCCAACTTCTACTTTCTTTCCATCTTATACTTTGCCAATTTTATAACATGGCAAAAAGCAACTTAGGGCAAGCAATTTCCAAACAATTCCAAGGTTATAATTTCTATGTTTGCTGCCATGCCCTATGCTTTAGGCCTTGGTGCTTTGATACAGCATCAAAGAAAAGTTTTATTTCCTTTATCCTCCAAGGTTTCTTACTCTTGATTAGAGTGCTTGGGCAACACTGTAGAACATTAAGATATACACACACTTAATAAAACATGAAAGCTCTGAAAGTCTATAAGTACACAATATACTCCAAAGGAAGCCAGGTTCCAAACATGACTGAAGTTCTTGGTTTTCGTTTTTCCATTGCAGAATCAATTTTTTTCTACTCCTACTCCTACTTCCTACTCCTGGCCTTATGAAGTTATCCTGATTGATTGATTGATTGATTGACTGACTGTTTATGTGCCATCAAGTCGGTGTCAGTTTTTAGCAGTCATACACATAGATTTTCTCCAGTCCCCAACCTGGTCCCAAACGTGCACCCATTGCCACTGTAAATGAGTCTATCCACTTGCTGCTGATCATCTTTTTTTTCCCCTTTCTTTCCAGGTTTCCAAGCATTACAGAATTCTCAAGAGAGCTACGTCTTAACGTGTGTTCAAAATATGATAGAAGTTGCCCTACTGTGAGTTAAACTCCCTCTCTCTACACCTAGGACAAGACAAAGCAACCCTGTTTAGCTCTTTCTCAAGGTTGAATTATACCTCTCTCCCTGGATTCCTATAATAAATCTAATTATAAAAGTACTCAAAAATAGTTTTACTTTACGTAAGACATAAGGTAACTGACATGCAACTGCCCCATATGTATAGTAAATATATGGGGTAAACTTGATTATTTTTCTAGTACTTTTTGAATTATTCTCTAGGAAAAAAACAACAACATAATCCTACAACACAAAATATCCTATGTTAAAGAATAAGTAATTTTATGACTCTATTTTCTTGACAAAATAAATATTGGAGTCTCTCTCTTTTTTAAGGATTTTACACTGATTATTACTGAAAGATACAGCATAAAGATACAGTGGTGACAAATGCTGCACTGACTGATATTGAATTAGTTATACAGCTGCTGAAAGCCCACTACCTCTGCTTATAAAAACAATACAGTTAGAAACCTAAAGGAGACTTTGCAAAAGAAACAAGAAGGAAATTGCGCACACTCATACTCCATAAGAAGTTAGGGAACAATATTTGTAAACTATTCACTTAACAGCAGGCAGAATCAACTTATATTACCACCTGGTAGAAATATCTATATTACCCAAGAACAGCTGCTTGAATCTTGCTATAGATGGAAATATGCCTCAAGAATTGTCAATATAAGGGAACAGAAAATCTATTTTTCATTCAATACTTGCACGCAAAATCTTCAGCCAGAGCACTGATATACTACTAAAATGCCCACTATAATGATAGGCAGAAGAGAGGAAGGAAGAAGCATAAGAACTGTATTGTTTTACATGTCCTGGTATCTGGGACACGAGGCAGATGTTTGTGTGCATCAGCTATTTCAGGAGATAGACCGGTGATGAAAGTATTTGTATTTTCAGTGCTGAGAGGAACACCTATTTCTTTTACCTCGGTGCTAAGTGTAATCTGATACTAAATCTATACCTATATTCAGTCCATAGCCTTCATTTTGGGAATAACTTTAAATTTTACACTTCATAGCTTAAACCTCTGGTATAATTTTCTAGACTTTCTTTTCCCCCCTACAATTGGTCTGATAAAGATTGTGGAGAATTTGAAAGCTTGAACATTTTTTATTTCATTCTGATTGTTCAGTTGCATTTAAAAAATTATTAAAAAAACATAAACAAGAAGCTGGCATATTGTAAAGGAATCATCAGCCTCCAGTATTTTATTTATTTGCAGCAATGCCTTTGGGCCCCACAAAGGTTCCAATGGGATGGTAGAAACTATCCTGGGAGGCTAGTTGGACTTTCAATAAATTGTCAATTTGTGACTAACTATACTCAGAGTGGCAGCCATTTTGTAAATAGGCAAGTATTCCATGGTAGCCATTTTGTGAATGCACCCACATGCTGTTATAATTCCAAATATGACCCGGGCCCAAAAAGTTTGCCTATCCCTGCCAGAGACTGCCTACCTCAAGGCACTGCTGTAATGCCAAATATAATTTGAAGACTGCTAAAAATAAAACAATAATTAACTAAAACCTGAATTAGTCAAATTAACAATGGATGTTTTCCTACAATACCTTAGTGGCCTTTAAAAATGAATACGAGAGAGAGAGAGAGAGAGAGAGAGAGATGGCTGTTTTAGAATACTGCTACAAATTTACTAAATGTGACCAATTGTTTTGTTACAAAAAAATGCTATTTACTTTTCATAATTAAAAATCATCCCAAAGTGGGATAAACAAAAAGCAAAATAACCATATGAAATTACAGAAATTAAAACACAGATTTTACAGTGTGAAAATAAAAAACAACAGAAACACAGCATCAACAGATTTGACCTAAGGCTTGAATAAAGAAAAGTGTATTAAATAGATTATGACTGTGTCCTTCACTGGTTCCTATTCTTCTGTACAAAATGTAAGGGCTTCCAATAAATCTTTACACAGCTTCAGACCTACATATGTAAAGAATCCTGATTCCTGTATATTCCCACTTCCTTGGGTCATATTTGAACTCTTTCTGCCATGCAGATTACCTTTTCAAATGTGGCACTCTATTTATGAAATTCCCTTTCCAGAGAAGTCAGTACTGTGAACTTTTTGATTCAGACAATACATTTTTATTTGTTCAGGCTTTCAAAGTAATTATTTAGACATTTTAAAAAAAATTAGTAGTCTTCATAAACTACCTGAAAATACTGTTTGAAAAGCAGTATATAAATCTTTTTAAACAAGCTATATGAGAAAAAATAGACAAAAACTGCAAATTAAATCATGGTCACATGTGGCCCTGTGAAAATAAATATTGTAAGAACATTGGGAAAGTTATTAATTTTACAGAAAAATTCAGTTCAGGTTTTAAAAACAGACTTTTAAAAAAAAGAAGTATAAAGAAAGTTGTACATTGCTCAGTAGAGGCCACATCATCTCACAATTACAGTAAAAAAGAAATATATATTACAGTAGTATCAACACCTAAGTGCAGCTATTCCAACTTAACCAGCAGCAGAGTTACAGAAAGAATTCATGCTTCTTGAGTTAGCACCTTGACTATCAAAAGCAACAGGAAGAGGCAAACACTAAGTCCTACACAGACAGAGAGAACTCACACCCCTTAACCCTTGCACAAATGACACCGCTTTGAAATTGAAACTGACCATAACAACTTTGGGCAGAGGGAGAGAAGGGAATCTGCGTGTAGATTTATTGCTTCTGGAGCTGGAAGGTAAACACTCCTCTCCTCCAGCATGCATATTCTGTTTACAGCTCAACAGGGAAAACTGACAACAACAAAAAGTAAAAGCCAGCTAAACTAACAAACCCTGTAATCTTGATCCCAACCTAAGATTTAAAAAGCTCATTGATCCAAGAATTTACCTGGGTCAAGGGTTATACAGGGACCTCTTTTCAGCGCAAAAACAAAACAGTATTTCTGAGCACATGCAGTTTAGCTCTGATAGAGTTGCCTCTAGGGATGGACCAGAAGATGCGTGGCAACACAGCCCAGAAGGCCTCCAAATCCAGCACTATGCACCTCTTATATTTTAAAAAAACACCAGGGGAATTTGTCACTACCAGCAATTAGGGGCTGACTAGCTTTTTCTTTCTCTCTTCGGAAAGGTGGTGCTGAGTGCCTGTTTGTGGGTGAACCCCAGAAAGCACCTTGCCCCAAATCGCCCCAGGCTAGCACCACTTCTTTAGAAATTAATTCATGGAATTGATAAGCAACACTTTTCCTCTTGTGTTGGTGGCAGGTTAGACCTTCACGTGTAGGGTCAGAGATATGCAACTCCTTTGTGAAAACTGCACCCCGTTAATTCTGCCGTCCCAAAAAAACTTCTGTAACAAAACAGGGCAACCCTTATCTCGTTCATAACACACGCAAGGGATTCAACCCCTGCACGTGTCACTCAGTGGCAAATATTTACCACCATTTGCGTATACACACAGGGAGCCAATCACGTTAAGATTACAGCCATACCTACCTCAGTGACACACACGTTCAGGGAAACATGGGTTCGCCGCGCGCGCGCGGGTTAACTGTACCCAGGTAAACATAAAGCGCTTTGCACGTGCCTGAACTAAAATATTAACAATGCGCTAAACGGCCTTCTCGGGTTCCGCTCATAAAGGCGCGTGCACGCCTTTTAATTTATTGAGAGGAAAAAAAGGAAATATATCTCCTTCGCAGGTTATTTGGTTCCCACTACAAGCAAGCCGCACGGTGCCCCCGCCACGGCGCGGTTATGTTTTTCGTCGCCCTTTTCACTTCCTTCACCTACAACTCCGGTCTCTTACCTGGGCCGGCACGGCACGGCCCAGCCCGGCTCCGCAGACAGGGTCCTCCTTGCTTTCCGGGCCTCGCTCGGTCCCACAGCCCTGCCCCCGTCACCGCCTCGGTTCCAGCCACAGCCCTTCCTGCCTTCGCGACCCGCCTCCCTCCCTCCCTCTCTCTCCCACGACCAAACCCGCCTCCGTTGCCGCCCGAAAGCGGGGGCCGGTTCGACTAGCCGAAACTCCCCTAGTCACAGCCTCTGCGGTGCTTCACGCAGATAGCGAAGTGGAGAGAGCCATTTGGCGGCGGCCGCTTTCCTTTTCCCTTCCTTAGGAGCGCTGCGTGTGGCAACCTCACCCCCGATCGTGGGACACAGCTTCCCCATCAGCCCTCTCCAAAGCGCGCCAGCCCAACTTGCAAACTGTACCTTCGGCCCATAAACAGTCCCATCGACCGCGCACACGCGCACTTCCCCGTCCGGAACCTTACACTCTCACATTCACTTTTGTAGCAACCAGAGAGGGCCCCGCCTCCAACCCAATGAATGTACTTTCTTTCAGCCTCAGGAGTCTCTTGACTGCAGCCCGCCGTATTGTCACAAATTCTTTGGTCATCAGAATTGGCGCAATATACCTACCCTGGCGAGGATTTTAAAGAGCTAGGTGCTGCATTCGGACAAGCTAACCGTGGTTAGTTTTCAGCTTGGATTGGGTTTTTTTTTCTGGCTAGGGTGTCGCGGGAGCTCAGCCTGTTTGCATCGATCGATCCAGAAAATGGGCCAGTTCAATAAACAAGTGAGTGTTGGATCACCCGAACTTAAAATCTTCACACTTTTCTTTTTGCTTTTCCCTTGGTGCTGCTGCTGTTTGGAATATCCTTCTCATCCAACACACACATTTTTCATGGGATATATAAGTTATGGGGGTGGGGGAAGAAGAAAAATATGGCCTCATTTTGGTTTCTGGTTGGTTGTTCAACACGATTAGCATTGCCATTGCTAAACTCAACCCAGTGTTCTGAGTTCACATATGTACCCTACTGAACAGTATCTCATGGTACAAGACTGAGTTCTCTGTGTCTCATGTTAAGACACAAAAAACAAACAAACCTCTAACAATGCAGAATGTGTTTTCCAATCTCTGCCTTTCTCCTTCCACATCTTTCCCTTGAAAGACCTCCCCAAAGCTAATTGGTTCATGGAAATCTTTGGCACAAAACACCTTGCCGTGTATAGACAGCTTGAATCTTATACTGAAACAACATGTAATGGCATGAACGTGCCTTTTTTATGCAAAGGTGCTTGTAGGTAGATAATTCCTAAGAATCTAAAGACTTGGAGCGCTATTCGGTCTTCCCTTTTAACAGCTTTCCACTGTGTTTGCAAAGTTATTTGTATTAAAATAGAATAACCTGTTGAAAATATGAGCAAACTAGAAGTGGAAGATTTGTGTCCCCTAGCCACATTAAAATCCTTTGTGTGAAACAGGAAAATTGGACAAAAAATCTTGTGAGAAATAATGATGGTCTCTCCTGTGGCAAATTTTAAATCGCAAGTCTCTGAAACCAAAAACAGAGTTCTTGAAGTTCCTCAGTAATGACACAGTAATAATACTAATAGGCTATAGTACTTGCAAAATGTGATAGAACTGTTTAGTAGTACCAGGAAACTGTAGTACAGTAGTAGTAACCAGAAACATCTCTCAGTCTTTCTTTTAAATTACAGCCCTAACTCAGCCATTTTCTATCTGTTCATGTATGCCCATATAAACGACAAAGTAATTACAATATGGCAGTTAATATAGAACATCATTTCATATCATAAAGCACTTCTAAAAAGCTAAAGCAACCAACAAGGGTGGTAGGAAGCTTGTAGATTTGATGTTCTCAGAACATCAACAGAGAGTCTGAAGTAGCTTCCAAAATAATCAGTTTGAAAACCATACTTCCAAATCTCAGGGTTCTTAGGTTTCCACTGAACTAAAATAGAGATAATAGAATAACTAATCTTGGAGTCCTTGGGAGAAGAGCAATGACAAATCTCGATAAAATAGTTAAGAGCAGAGACATCACACTGACAACAAAGGCCCGCATAGTTAAAGCAATGGTGTTCCCCATAGTAACATATGGCTGCGAGAGCTGGACCATAAGGAAGGCTGAGAGAAGGAAGATCGATGCTTTTGAACTGTGGTGTTGGAGGAAAATTCTGAGAGTGCCTTGGACTGCAAGAAGATCAAACCAGTCCATCCTCCAGGGAATAAAGCCAGACTGCTCACTTGAGGGAATGATATTAAAGGCCAAACTGAAGTACTTTGGCCACATAATGAGAAGACAGGACACCCTGGAGAAGATGCTGATGCTAGGGAGAGTGGAGGGCAAAAGGAAGAGGGGCCGACCAAGGGCAAGGTGGATGGATGATATTCTAGAGGTGACGGACTCGTCCCTGGGGGAGCTGGGGGTGTTGACGATCAACAGGAAGCTCTGGCGTGGGCTGGTCCATGAAGTCACAAAGAGTCAGAAGCGACTAAATGAATAAACAACAAAAACAATCTTGGAATAAAATTTAATTTTACAATCAACAGGTATTAATACATTTTTCCTGTACAGTTTGGCAAATAACTACAGGGAAACTTTTTATGTTTTATCCTGGTATAATTAAATTTTTTCCCTGCTTACCCCTTCCCCTAATGCTTTTGGCTCCCTTGATAAAGAACGAGTGGGGAAATACAAGCTCTGGAAATAAGCTTTCCAGAGCAAAATAGATTTGGTGGCATGTTTTATGAATGAAGCAACATGACAAGAAAAAGTTTTTGTTCGACAATCCGAATTGAAATACAATAATATACACTATATTAGGGAAGGATGTAATTCAGGGACAGCCTACAGCTATTTCAAGGTTCCTGTGCTCCCTTTTGATGGTTCTTGATCTTTAAATTAGAACTTTAGAGAAAAAGTACCTTCCAAGATGTTTTTAAAAATTCTAAAAAAAAGTTTCTCCCACACCATACTTCGCTCATTTCACTTTCACACGCAGCATTCAGACTGCTTTGCTCCTCTTAGTCAAAATGTAGCTAATGTTCTTGCCTCTCAGGCCTAGTTATATATTTCAAGCTGGTTTGGGGCAAATACATTTTTCTTTACTGCAGGAAGAGTATGCGAACTAGAGCACAGGCTTTCACTCATTATGAGGAGCAAAATGGTGAGTTCTTTAGTCTACAGTAGTCTTTTGCCTCCTTCTCCACTGTTGTTGAATTTCTGATTGTCCAAGAAGTCCTGAGGATTATTCCCATATTGTAAAGGGTTTACACATCTACTTGAAAAGCTGTTGATGTGAACCATTTATTTTATTTATTTATAAGGCTGTCCAACTCTACAACAACTCTGGGTGGTAAAGTGAAAACAATCATATACTGTAATACAATAAAAAAAACCCAAATGCCAGAAGAAAGACCACCATTAAAAGACAATCAAACATGCAGGACTTGCCACCCACTCTAACCCAAGGCCTGGGAAAGAGCCAGGTTTTCACAGCGATTTTGAACACAGCCAGGGTGAGAGCCAGACATATATCAGGGGGATGGTGTTCCAGAGGGGAGCTGCTACCGCTGTGAAGGCATACTTCCTAGGTCCCATCAGGTGACACTGCTTGGTGGAGGGGCCTGGAGGACATCAACTCTGCCCAATTGTACAGGCTGGGCAGAAGCCATAGAAGACAGATAGACCTTTAGATACTAGGCCCTGTGCCATGTAGGTCTTTATAGTTAATAATCAGCACTTTGAATTGCACCCAGAAGCCTTCTGGTAACCAGTGCAGCTCACAGAGCAAAGGTGTTACGTGGGCCTGACAAGTTACACTCATAATTGCCCGTGCTGCCACATTCTGGACAAATTGCAGCTTCCAAGTGCAGGTAAGGGGGCAATTGGTGCACAAGATGTATTTGTGTGAAGGTCTTTTAGCTACAGCTGCTACCTCCTTGAGTAGGAGTGGTGAGTCCAAGAAGGGGAAATTGCATGCCAGTCCCAAAGGGGAAAGTATAATCCCATTCAGTACTACAGATGAAACATCCTTGGGTCTGGGGCTGTTGGGGGGAGAGGATCCAAAACTTGCAGCCACTCAGTCTTGTCAGGATTGAATTTAAGCCTATTCCTCCTCATCCAGTCCCCCACAGCCTCCAGACACTCAGGCAAGACCTTGATAGCATGACCTGACTGGTATGGGGTTGAAAGGTATAATTGGGTATCATCCACATATTGATGACATCTGATCCCAAATGGATAGATGACATAATCCAGCGGCCTCATGGAGATGTAAAACAGAAGGGTCAAGAGTATGGAGCCCTGAGGTACCTGTCAACCCCACTATGTAGACCAAGCCAAGAAATCAACTCCACAAGAAGGCTCAAACTACTTTTATTAATATTGGCAACAGAAATAGAATCTTGCAAGTCTGACTGTGCTTTAATTCTCCGCTCTCCTTCCCATACTCATGTGAATTAGGGAGGTGATGTAATGATATGTGCGAATTACCTTGGGAGACAGGTGGAAAAGCCACAGACTAGACAACAGTCAGACAAGTGGCAGCTGAGTCTGCAGAAGGAATGTGGGTGTGGCAAACATGTCAGAAGGGGTCCTCCCTAGTTTCTTGGACTGTAAAGGCGAGTGGGTGGAGATAGCTAGTACTTCTGTGTGTGCTTCTTGTCTGGACTACCTCACAAGGCTGACATCAATCTTGCAAGTCTGACAGTCCTTTCTGAGACATTTACCACACCCATATTCCTTCTGCAGACTCAGCTGCCACTTGTCTGACTGTTGTCTAGTCTGGCTCTTCCACCTGTCCTCCAAGGTCATTCCCACATACCATTACAGGTGTCTGGGTCACTTGCATATACCTTCTTCTTGTTTTGGACTTAAGTCACCTTTTTCCCCTTGTCACATTGGTAACAGATCTGTCAAAGTCATCTTCCTTACTCTTTACAGTATCCCACAGACAGGGGCCACAGGCTCGATCACTCTGCTCCTGCCAACCATGACTGATCCTGACCACAGAGAGAGGAGGAGAATTACCTCAATACCACGCTTCCCACTTCTAATTCCCACAGGTGGGCCAGAAGGATATAATGGTCAATGATATCGAAAACCACTGAGATCAAGATTTTATGCAATCTTAACTATTTCTGCCTGTGCCTTCTATTTTTATTAATTTTGTCTCTTCCTCTTGTTATTGTAGCTTTTGATCTCTGATGATTTATTGAATTTGAACTGGTTAGTCATCCTGGACTTTTAAGGAAAGGCTAATAAAAATAAACTCATACAGTTCCTGCTATTTTAACTCCACACAGTGTGTATGGAGTTGAAGAAAGCAGGTGGACAGAGCATTCCCTAAAGCTTCTGTCAAATAATACCAGTGAGTCATAGCATTTTTTCTCTTGGCAATATGCAAACAACATGGTTAGATTTAGCTCTTTACCAGCTTTGTTGCTGATGCCTCTATATGCTGTTCATCTCAGTATACCACAGTGAATAAGTGGAAGTAATTATTTCAGTATTTAGACTGATAGGGTATAAAACCAGAAGCTACATTATGATGATAAAGTGAATTTGGGGGAATGCATAGCCTGGGCTTTCAGACTGGTACAACGAGTTTCATAGCCTCCACCTGTCCAGCTAAAGATCATCAGGGGTTAACTATAGGCATGACTGTTCCTGGCTGCTATTACAAAAGAGCCAAGGGAAACTTTTGTCCTGACCCTATGCAAAATTCTTGTTTGGAGTTGCTTTTGTTTTTATTAGCATGTTTCCTCCCCCACTCTTCTTTTTCTCAAAATATATATACTGGCTGCTCAACACAAAGGCCCTCAACAGCATAATATACAGGTAGTCCTCACTTACTGACCACTCGTTCAGCAACTGTTAGAAGTTATGACAGTGCTGAAAGGGGAGATTTACAACTGGCCCTCAAAGTTGTGGCTGTCGCAGCATCCCTGCGGTAATGTGATCGCAATTTGGGCACTTGGCAATGAGTGTGCAATTACGATAGCTGCAGTGTCCCACGGTCACATGATCGCCGTTTGCGGACTTCACTGCCAGCTTCCAACAAACAAGTCAATGGGGAAGCCAGCAAAAAGTTGCAAGTTGCGGTCACGTGACATCGCACTTAACGATTGGGGGTGATTCTCTTATTGACCACAGCCGGAAATGACACACATATGTCCTAAGTCGGGTGTGGTCATGTGACGTTTCACTTTATGACCGTGTTACTTAGCAATCGAATTGCCAGTCCCAATTACGGTCAGTAAGTGAGGGCTACCTGTACTTCAACAAAAATAAAATAGAATTAAAATATATTAACTTATAGGAAATCAGTCATAAAACAAAATAATATAACAGATCCCACCCAACATCAGGGAATTTAGGTATACATAACTTGCAAGGAATCAGTCATCTGTCAGCACTGCTCAAACCAGCATTTTATTATCTGTAAGTTTATTAGTCAAGAGGTCGACAAGAAACAGAACTAAATATAAATATTGCAAAGCTAATTACATTAAATGATATAGCCAAAAAAGCCCCTCATAAATGTCTTACCATCACATATGTTGAAAGGCAAATTTGAGGATCTTCTTTTGCACAAAGATTTTGTCCTTGCAACAGTGAAGAGGCAAAGTCAGTGGAAGATGGTTTGAAATTTCTATGCAGGGTCCCTTCAGGATTTGATCTCGCCTCTATTAAAACAATAACAGGCATATTTAATTGTGAATATGCTAAGCTTCTGCTGTCTGACAGAGATCCCAAAGTGACTCTTGCAACTGCCAAATTTTGGGCAGTACTATCAAACTAAGGATGCCACTAGTAAACTAATTAGGAATGGTTGATATTTTATTGATAGAATGAGTCATGATCATCCTTCTGTGTTGTTTCACAAACTGTAGAGAGACTTCCCAGTAATCTTCCAAATAGCATTTTCCCCCCATTCATTTTATTTACAGTCCCAGACAAATAAAACAGCAAATAGCATTAAAATTGTCCCACTCTAACCCTTGAGAAGCAGGACACAGTTACAGATAGAATATAAAGTTTAGCCTTGGAACAACAGTTGAATCCTTGGCCTCATTAATGGAATATTGGAAATGCCAATGAAATTGTATACAATTCATTGGATCTAGGTCAGACCTGCAGTCTTATACCCCAAAAGATTCTTAACCTGGGGGAGTCACAAGCACCTTAGAGGGAAGTTGCAACCGTTCTTAAAAGCTGATCAGGCTTGCACAGAAAAAGCAGGAGTGCTGTCAACACTTTTTTTTTTAATCCATTCAATCATGTCCAATTCTTGGAGACTGCCTGGACAAGTCCTTGCAGTTTTCTTGGCAAGGTTGTTCAGAAGTGGTTTGCCATTGCTTCCTTCTTAGGGCTGAGAGAAAGTGGCTGGCCCAAAATCACCCAGCTGGCTTTGTACCTAAGGTGGGACTAGAACTCACCATCTCCCAGTTTCTAGTCTGATGCTTTAACCACTATCCACTTTATTTGGGCAAGCCTACACTCGATAGTTATAATAGTGCAAAATTTGTGATCTATAGCTTAATTATAAAAAGTTAGTGTTTATTTTTTAGCCAATTCTAACTGCAATGATTCAATTACTTTTCTTATAGGAATGGTCACATAAATTAATTTATCATTTTAGGAGCTTGCAGTACTGCAAAACCCCATTATACTCCCTTATTGTAAATAAACTCCATAGAAAACAATGGATATATCTCTGAATAGAAATGCATAGTGTTTTGCAAATTAGAGTTCTGTGAAAAAGTCTTGGCCTCCTTACAGAAGTTAGCATATCTTCAGCACTAAATATTACCAGAATTTCTTGTTATTCATATGGATACGTACATGGAGCCTGAGTGAACAAATAACATCAAAGTTGAGTCCTTGATTCATTTACTTCATTAAAACATCATGCAACATGTAAAGTTCCAGTATGAAATAATTACACCCACATGCACACCCCCCACTTAGATTTAGTAACTGGTTGCATCTCCTTTAGCTGCAGTCTGCAATCGAACCCTTCTTGTGATTGGTGATCAGTCCCTCACATCACTGTGTAGGAATTTTGGCCCATTCCTCACAGTGAACTCAATAACATTTGAGAGTTTTCTAGCATGAACTGCTCATTTTGAGTCCTGCCACAACTTTTCTCAAGGGTTGACTGGGCCATTCCAAAGCATTTACTGTAAATTGTTTTTCAATTTGCTTACTACAGTATATGTGTTTGAGATTGTTGGCTTGCTGCATACCCTAGTTGTGCTTCAGCTGATGGACAGATGGCCTGGCATGCCCCTGTAGAATTCTCTGATAACAGAGCAGAATTCATGTTTCTTTCAATAATGGCAAGTTGTCAGTGTCCTGAAGCAGCAAAGCATCCCCAGACCATGACATTGCCATTGCTATGCTTGCCAGTTGGTATAATGTTCTTATTGTGAAATGCAGTGTTTTGTTTCTATCAGACATACCAGGCAAATAGTATAAAAAGTTCCTCTCCTCACTCATCTATCCGTAGACCTTTTCTCCAGAAATCTCAAAGGCCATCCAGGTACTTTCTGACAAACTTGAGGTAAACATCAGTATTCTTCTTAGTGAGCAATGGCTTCTGCTTGACTGTTCTCCTATGAATTTAATTTTTACCCAACGCTTTTCTGGTGGAATCTTGAACACTGACATTTCCCAGGATGAGAGGGGCCTGCACATTGTTGGACGTTGTTCCTTGTGACTTCCTGGGCAATTTTGTGCTGAGGACTTAGAAGTGATTTTGACAGTATGGCCATTCTTGGCAAGATTCACTGTTATTCCGAATCTTCTACATTTTAAGATTATGTCTCTGACTGTGCATTGTGAGCATCCCAGAACTTTAGAAATGGAATTGTAACCTTGTCCAGATTGATAGGCATCAATAGGTTTTTTTACAAAGGTCTTTAGAAATTTATTTTGCAAAGGGGCACAGTATACTTCTGGAAACTTTACTGCAGTGAGGGGAACCAGAGATTTAAATAAGGCAGCACTGACTCAAATTAGCCCTGACGGTTTAATGAAATGCTTAGTTATCTCTTTCATTGAATTGAACTGAACTGAACTGAACTGAACTGAACTGAGGGGCGATTATTTTTTTCACACCGGACCATCACATTCTGGATGGCTTTGTTTATGAAATATATGCCACAAGCACCAAACTTTGGTTTTATTTGCTCAGACTCCTTTTATATATTATTAGAAGACCACATAACATTCTGATAATCATTCAATGAGCTAATTTGCATAACAATGCAAATAATAATGATATGCAAAAATTAAGAAAAATTGGATAAGAAAATCTGAAAGGAAGTAAATAGCATTTCACAGAAATTGAACTCCCACAGAAATACATGGGACAAATTAGCAGTGCTAGTAAACTTTTATTTAATAGGAGCTAAATTAGTCTGGATCCAATCCATTATTTAACTAATCATTTAGTAACAACTGTCCACCTGCCTAAACCTGGGATCGGGACTTTTATTTGTTTGTTTATGCAATTTGTAGGGCCAGTATACATGAATTTTAAGGATACATGGGGCTCAGAAGCTTATTTATATATTAAGAAAAAATAGGACCCACTCATAGTAGGAGGGGTAAGGAACCATGATAAGAAACTGTGCCTCTTGTATGTTTCTTGATCTTTTTTATCTAATATGTAGTATGTGATACCAATTTCAATATTACTTTCTGAGAATTCAAGGAGAGTTATGATCTTGAGATGTTTACAGCAATAACAATTTAAAGGCTTTTTTATACATGTCAATAAAGTATTCACAGATTCAATTATCACTTAAGACTTTGTGACTTTTTTCTCACCTTCAGAATTATTAAGGCATCAGTAATCTCATACAGCTTTGTCCTTACTGCATTAGATGTGCATTAGGTTTAACTATATATCATTAAAGAGAGTTCAGAAATGTGAATGATTAAACCTTTCGTCAAATGATGGTTCTATTATTTTATTTGGCCAAGAATATTTTCATTGGAAGATGAATAGGAGGAATATCCTGACTGTGAGAGCTACTCAGCAATGGAACAGCCTGCCTCCTGAAGTTGTGGGTGCTCCTTCAATGGAGGTTTTCAAGAAAAGACTGGACAGCCATTTGTGATGGTCGTAAATGCGAGGATTGCTCACAAAACTATTTTTTTACACCATTGTAACTTCAAACAGTCGTTAAATGAGGCAATCAGTAAGCAAGGACTACCTGTAATCTGATATTTTGTGGAAAAATTATCTACCCAACCACCCCACTTACGAATCAATTATACTTTAAAATGCAATATAACAATCAATATGATTTTATGAGAGTTAATACATGTTATATTCCTAAAATAAGAAAGGAGGTAAGGAAAGCTATTTTGAGCTGCCTACAGAAAAGTACAACTGTGTTTATGTATACGTATATGAGTTTGGGGATGTTCTTCCAAAATTTATTCACAATTTTTGCTAAGTTAACATTTTTTATTTCTAATTATGAAAGCATATGTTTGTTTCTGTTATATACAGGTGTTGAAGGATATTATGCGGTCCTGAGTTGTTCATAATTTCTTATTCAGGGTATTTATACCTTGCCAACAACATTTTCAGAACAATCATGGTTCTCTGATTCTGATTTCACAGTTTTATGTATATTCTGTTTGTTTTATCCTTGTGCTTTACACTGAGATATAGTTTGCTTCTGTAAGAATTCATTCCAGATTATCAGTACAATCCAGTTTATATGTGATTTTTATTTGATCTTTATATTATTGGATTTAGCGGCAGATAAAATAAAATGTTATTTATTTATTTGATGGACCGATTTATTTGATGGGCAGATCAAAGTTTCAGCAAATCTAGAAGGAGAGAGAGTATAAGATTTTTTGGATTTGCTATTGTTATGTTGGCATAACTCTTCATTTTGTAATTTTAAAATTTAAAGCATACAGAGAAAATGAGTCCATACTCCATTTTTTCTTTGAAAAACAAGGATCATTCCTTCAGTTTTTCTGCTGACACTGTCATCCACAGACTTGATCATTTGCTTAGCTATTCTGTAAATTAAAAGCTTTGCATTCTGTTTATTTTCCTTGAACAGTTGTTTTAAGTAATACAGTTATTCCACACAGAACTTATTTTTAACTTATAGGTGTTAAGCAGACTTTGATATTAGCCTTGGATCTGAAACTCCTCCTGGGGACTTCTCCCAAAGTTACAGCTTTTACAAAGAATACCACACTGTGCGTTCTAAGCAATTTATTCATATCTCTTTATTCTTGGCTTCAATTCTTTGTCTGCAAAATGAGAATAAATTACACCACAAATAAGCCTCCAAATTTCTAGTCCAAATAAATCATTGTCTTCCTGACCCACCTCTACTCCAATGATTAAAATTAAAACAACTTCCTCAGCTAATTTTTGTAAAACCTCTTTTGCCTGGCACTTGGAAAGTTCTTATTACGGCTGTCATAGTATTTGAAAGAAATGCTTTGTAAAATATGTTAGTGAGAACAACGGAACTCTGTTGGAAGTGTTAAAGCAATCACTTTCTTTGCAAAACTTTGGTAGCTGCTTCAAAAGGTGTCTCCATATGCATGTCCTTGCGCAGCTATGCGCTTCACTGGTGAGTCCAGAGGAAGGGTTTTCTGTGCACACACCAATGCACAGACAACTGGGGAAAATTTTCAAAGTCTTCCAAAGATGTGGCTGTTTTAATACTTAGAAGAAAGTGCTTGCTTTAATGCTTGTTGTGAAGCAATCCTTTTGAATACTTTGCACGGCCCTCTTATTTATTATTCAGTGATAGCCAAGTGTATAATTATTTTCATCTGCAAGATAAAAAAAAAGGGGGGTTGGCTCCTGGTAGTGCTGTTACATTATATAAGGATTAGGCTATAAGTGCTTTTGTATCAAGTCCTGAAACACAGAGGAAAGCTACATTTTGGATGTTAGTTTGAAGAGAAAGGGAAGTGCAAGGAACCTGGGGGTTTATAATCTTGTCCATTGAAGTAACATCTAGATCTGTTTAATACATTAAAGTGATGCTGGCAAAACAAATCAGTTTAATGGACCTTACGAGATGTGATGTGAGAATAAAATATGTGCCTTTCTTTGGAGATCTCTAGCCTGAATGAATAATAAAACCAGCCAAAACCTTTTATTTTCCACCCTTTGGTATGAATCGCACTTCAGCCATTACTCTACAATTTTAAGAGTTATTGTCATGAGTACTGATGGCGAGCAGGAGGCGGCCCCTATCCAGGGGGGAAAACGCATGCGTAGTACTGAGGAATTAAGCAGCCATTCAAAGAGACACAGATCAGACCCGCCTTAACTTTTGGGGTTTATCTGTCTGGGTTTTTCCCACGCTTCTTCAGTTTGTCAGGATTCTGTTTAATGTAGCAGTAATAAACACTAGAGACCTACTCCTCGTCTCAGCGTGATTTCTGACTGTTAGGACAGTTGTTATCAACCAGCTCTAAGTAACCTGTGTGCTCTTCTCCTTTCCCTAATTGCCAATACAGAGCAATGAGGCAGAAGAGATACTGATTTTCTTGCTACTTTTTCATAATAATGGGTTATCAAAAAGCACCTCCCCCATGGTTTTCATGTTCTGCAATGAACTACCACTTCTGTTGTTCTTGATTCAGCATGGTCATGATTAGAGTTGAGGTCAAACACATCTGGGAGGCACCAGATGGGGAAGGTTGAAATAAACAAATCCTTCTTTCTGCAAAAAAACATGACTACATGGTGCATAACAAAATCTTTAATGTGGAGAGAAAGCAAACCAAACAATAAACAATTAGCTGATAAGCTACATATCTCAATATTCTGGCCAAGTTTTAGATTCTTTCTTCTTCCTTCTCTCTCTCTCTTTCTTTCTCTCTCTCTCTCTTTAAAATAAGTTTCTGGCTGGGATCCCTTCTTTCAGGGTCAGAGAATGTGGTACACAAATAGCTGCAATAAAGAAGACTTATGGTAGGATGACTTGTATCCTTCTCTCTTCAACTTACAAGAACAAGGAGTCCTTCCAAGAAATACAGTGCTCACCGCAGAAGCAGCTAACAGAGAATTCATCTGCAGAACTCTCAGCTGTAAGATTTACCAAAATTAACTGTTCACCAATATGCAAATCAAATTAGTAATATAATAAGAATTTTAGATCTGTTCAGTCATGTCCAATTCTTGGAGACTGCCTGGACAAGTCTCTGAAGTTTTCTTAGCAACATTTTCAGAAGGGGTTTGCCATTGTCTCCTTCCTAGGGCTGACAGTAACTGGTCCAAGGCCACCCAGCTGGCTCTGTGCCTAAGGTGGGACTGGAACTCACAGTCTCCTGGTTTCTAGCCCAGTGCCTTAACCATGAAACCAAGCTGGCTCTCCAAAAAATTAATAACAATGAACTATTAAGATATTAGTCCAGTGGTAAACAGTATAATAATAATTAGAAATGGAAACTAATTCTTAATGTTTTCTAGGTGCAATTGATTCAGGATTATGAAAATCACACCTAACCTGTCTCCATGAGATCAGTTGCCTGCTTTACCTCTGTCCATGATAATATTTGCAGGATTTAATCTCAGGCTATGTTCCTGAGGTATCATTTTCTGCTTTTAGTGCTGTTGTACAGCTCAAGAATAAGTGATGTAGCTGTGGGAATGCTTTTCAATATTTGCAGGATGTTTTTTAGTTTTATTGACAATATTTGTATTGCTAACTACTTCAGAACTTCTGGCAGTTTATAATATTCAATTAAATCAAGAAAAGTTTTTTTAAAAACCAAATACATAAAAACAATTGCACTCTATCAGTTCACTCTGGCATCTACAATGTAAAGCCATCCTACAAGGTCTGTCTTAATATCTCTCCTAAAGGCCATCAGTGTGGGTCCCATTCTCTCACCATCCAGTATTTATAGGCAGTTCCCATCAACCGTATTCGGAAAGGGAAGATTTTGAATCAGGATTCAATGAACTGCAGATGCTGTACACCAGGACTCTGGTTCCAGTTTTTATACAATATTGTACATCTAGCTTGTCTATCTAAGGATGACTATCATAATTGGGAGTCTTTACTCATTCAGGCAGTTTCTTTTGGGGCCCCAGGCAGACTGGTTGCTTTATGTAATATTATAAGGAAATCAATACTGGTAGTAAGAAGTAAGTTATAAATGAAATCATGCAGATGTCCTAGGAGAAAGGTACATAGGAGGAGCAGATATTTCTTTCAAATGTGAACAGTTCCCCCACTTTTCTCAAAGGCTAAAGTTAACTTCAGAAATGCCCAGGTGGTTTAGCAATACTTGACACTGCAGCTTCTGATATTACACAAAGTTAATTAAACAATGTTACATAATTCAAGTACTTTAAAAATCCTGTAACCCATTTATTTCTCATTTAAAAACTTTCCACTGTGTTGCTTGGTAAACTGAAAGATTATTTGATAAAGTGCTTAGATTTTAGATTAAAAGGATAAAGGTATCAGTGAAATTGCCTTTTGATTACCTTTAACGTATAAATAAGTGTTTCAAATAATGTAATTCTTGGACTTCCAGTGGGGACACTGGCGGCTTAAGCTGGTTTTTTCCGCTGTCTGCGGACTGACCTGTCAGAGTGGGTTTTTTTTCTTGGGCTCAGGCAGGCTTCCTTGGAGCCCAGAAGTGTTCTCCGGATTAAGGAGAACCCCAGGAATCACCCCATGTGTTCTCCAGATGGCTGATCACAGCCAGAAGACTGCAAAACAGCATTTCACGATTGACTGGTAAGCAATCAGCTGGGAGGCGGGGCATCATCTTCTTCCCAAGCCACTCTGAAGCCATAATGGACCTTAAAGCTGCCCACCCCATTTCTACAGCACTAAGTTTTTTTGTTTGAATTTTACCAAAGAGAGGCTTTCTACAACAAAGAAATGTGGAATCTCTTGGTTACTCTCATTACTTTTGAAAATTATTAACTTGGTAATTTGGCTTTGTACATATAATTTGTTAAATTGAGATTTAAAGAATTTTGTTTTTTTTATTGCTTTTTTATTAAAATGATTTTTGAGGAATATAAAACTATCTTCTTCGCTGAATCTGTGGATTGGAGTTCTGATCTATTTGCTTTCACTTTCCCATGGGAATGCTGTTTGTTTTACTTTTTATTTTCCTGATTGGCCACACTGAAGATAAAAAGGCTGGAGAGAGAGTTCAGTTACAGCGTTAATGACTTTACCTTCCTGAGGCACTAGAGGGTGCCATAATCTATCTTACTGTTAAAAAATATGGAGGAAATTAATTTGATATTTGCTGTCATTCAAGTCTTGGAGCATTTCTCAGAATTGATGGAGTCCAAATTGTCACAAGCATCAAGAGAAACATAAGGCTGAAAACTACCTTAAGTGGTTTCTCCAAAGAAAAAGATGAGAATTGGTGACTTACATTGAAATAGTCAAAGAAAAGTTGAGTTGTCAAAAGTAGAAGATAAGACAGTGTTGCCACCACACCATGATCAAGAAAGAGAATTAAACTCTAGAGGCTGGAAGGTTTTGGACAAGTATTTGGGCTTTTTAAAGCAGGTTGTAGAATTTGAAATTGACAAGAAGAAAGCTCTGTACATAATACTGAGGCATGTAAATGCCTTGTTTTACTTTGAAGTGGGATAATTTTCTAAATGTGTTTATCAGGATGGTTTCTTAAAGGTTTGGTTAAATGGTTATGCTGTTTTGAAAATTCTCACATTTTTGGTAAATGCCTAGGTTATTGTTTAAATGTGGTTATCAGGATGGTTTTTTAAGGGTTTAGATAAATGTTTATGCTGTTTGGATAATTTTTCTATTTTTGGTTGATGTTAGTTTAGTTGGCAGAGAGGACAAATTATAGTGAAGAAGGGTAGTGTTTGTTACTGTATTAGGTTCCAAATTATGTTTGAAGGGTTTTGTATGTTTTTCTTTAATTGGGAGGGTAATTTTGTTTTAGAAGGGAATGTAATCATGAGAATTTAAATGCTTTATAGAAACAGTGTTTTGCTATAATATGAAGCGCAGTAAGGGATTGATATTGATTTATGTATATCTTTGTTACAGAAAGTCGGAAGTCACTTTGCAGTAGTTTGTTTTGTGCTTTTTCACACCGTGCTAGAAGAGAGTTTCAAGGGTTATTGACAGAACTAGTCCATCCCTGCTGGCCATGCAGCCAGTGTTTAGGACAATGTTTCTCAACCTTGGCGACTTTAAGATGGGGGGCTCAGGCAGGTTTTTCCTAAAGCCCAGGAGTGTTTTTCTGGGAAAGGAAAATGCTTGGCATCACCCCATCTGTCCTCTGGACGGCTGCTTGCAGCCAGGAGATTGCAAACAGAGTTCACGCTCGACTGGTAAGAGTAGCTGGGAGGCTGGGACATCACCATTTCCCAAGCCGCGCTGTAGCCTTAAAGGAACATTAAGACTGGCCACCCCATTTCTGTGTGTGTGTGTATGTATATATATGTATGTATGTGTATGTGTGTGTGTGTGTATATATATATATACACACACACATACATACACACACACATACACACCCTAAAGAGAGGCTTTCTACAGCAAGGAGAAGCAGTTTTCTTGGTTCTTATTGTTATTTTTGGGATTAATTTAAAAAAAAAATTTAAAAAAATTTTTTTGACTTGTTTTCCATCCAACTATCAAGAAGGACTGAGAGTAAGTAATTGTCTCCCTGTTATTATTTTTGTGCTAAATTTGAAGATATTAGCATTTTCCTACACATTGAATCAGCTGTTTTTAACTTTCAGTTTTCTGCTTCTACTTTCCCTGGAGAACTGTCTGCTTATCCCTTTAACTTGTGTAAATGTATTCTGTAATTCTTTCATATCCTCAACTTTCACTGGTAAAAAGGGGGCGCCATAATCTACTGCTTGAGGCATGGAGGATCTTAAGTAAACTTTCTCTGACTTCCACGGAGACTTCAAACAGATTCTTTCTGATTCCTACCAAGTTTTTATGCAAGGCATTCAGGACATTGTGGAAAATATGAGGTCTAAAATGTGTGACTTGGATGGGGATGTTGTGGATGGAATTGAAGAATTTAACAGCAGCAGAAATGTCTTCTGATCTCTGTTGAAATGTTGGAGGAAGATAGGATAGCTGAGTTGAAGAAATTAAAGAGAGAGATTGAGTTACAAACCATAAGTATAATGACAGTATTACTCAATCTGCCATCAAATTCGATTCATACGTAATTATAGTAGAAATCACTTCAATGGAGTGTAGCATGCAGAACAGTGAAAAAGTTGCGAATGAAAGTTCCCACGTTTTCTCCAAGTTAAACAGCCCAATGAATTCAAACCCCCTCCCTTCTCAGGCATGCAGCTCCCCTCTTCGTGCCAGTCAGTTCAGCTTCATCTAGATGTCTTCAACGGCTCGGCAGCTTGACCTTAGATGCCAGCAACAGTCCAGACAAGATGTTTTCACACTCCTGGCATGTTCCCCCTCCCAATTCTGCTGACTCGCAAGTCCCAACATGTGTTAACTTCATTCATGCATGTGAGTCCAATCAGATGTTTATAGAACGTTTGATCCGGGAGCGTGAAATTGATCTTCTGATGGAATGCCATGGAAAAGAAGGGGCTATTATGTATAGGAGGTTTCCTGAAGAGAAGTCGGAGTTCTTAAGAGGGGCAGTTGGGCTGTTTGATTTCTGTAAGAAAAAGCTCTGTGCACATTGTGGGGACATGTAAATGCTTTGGTCTATTTGAAGTGGGATAAAGGTTTAAGAATATCTATTTGGATTGCTTTTAGGATTTGGCTGATTTCATTTATCTTTAATGATTTGGATTAAGATTACTAAGGTATAAAAATATTATTTGGTTTTGGGCTTAACATGATTAAGATTATTAAAATTGTTATATTATCAAGTATAATAGTAGACAAATTTTATGCTTTTTAGTTTTATCTTTATTATAGTAGACAGGAATGTGTAGAATAGTAGTAGGAAGGAAATAATTAAATAAATGTTATCCTTGAGAGGGTAGTTGATTAGGAGGGGTGTGTGTGTGTGTGTGTGTGTGTATCTGTTCTTTTTTAATATAAGGGGATGATGCAACTGTATTTAGTGATTTTTATAATGTGCCAATGGAATGATTTATAGAAATAATGTGATTTTGGTTTAATATAGAGTAAGGGATTGATTATGGAAAATTGTTATATATCCTTGCTGTTAAAAGTCAGAAGTCACCTCTTTTTGTAACTCTAAAAAAAAAAATCTCTTGTGTTTTCACAGTTCTTTAGTTTTTTTTCTTTTTTCTTTTTCTTTGTAGTTTTTTGTTTTTCTGTAGCTTTTATCTTTGTCTGAAACTTAATAAAATTCTTATTAAAAAAAAGAGAAAGAAAGAAGTACTGAAATCATTTTTCGAACTGAAAGCCTTGAATGGAAATGATTAGCAAATGGTAGGTTCTACAGAAATGACAACCTTTTGGAATATCCAGAGAATGCAGCTTAGAATATTCAGAGTTTTCAGAGAAAACTGTTCCAGCAGCAGAAAAACATTTAGGGGCATTTCTGCCTCTGAAAAGAGAGAGTATATCAAGGGAGTCATCTTCCGGAAAGCAGTTCCCATGAATCTTGTGTGTTCTAACCAAACACGATGCAGGAAGCAACACAGAGAGTGGTTGTCAATATTTCAGTGCTGTAGGTGGCCACTTGGGAGTTTCCTGCACTTTCACTTTCAGTCGTAGACGACAGACTCCCCGCAACCACTTTCAAGAATTAAGCAAGCTCCTGTTGGAACTATGCTTGCGCTATGCTTATTTCTAACAACCGTAGTAATTTATTCAAGACAGATTTGCATAAGTATTTTATACTTGGACTATCAATGTTTTAACTACTTCACACAACTACAGTTAATAAAGGAATGCATGCTTGTTATAACTCTGGTTTTTTAATGGTATTTTTTCCCCATTGTTATTTATACAAGCTTGTGATCTAATGTTTTCACTAAGTTTTGCAATAATATAATAGAAGCAGGAGAGGGAAGTTGTCCTTTCACCAACACATTCCTTTTGTTTATGTTGATCCTTTTGATGAATATAAACATGCACTTGGCTTCTTTCAACTTAAAAGTACTTTAAGAGCCCCACGTAGAGCTCATTGCAATAGTCCAATTGTGAGGTGACGAGGGCATGAATGACCGTCTGAAGGGCCTCCAGGTTGAGGAAAGAGTGCAACTGGTGCACAAGATGAATCTGTGCAAAGGCTCTTCTGGCCACAGCTGCCACCTGCTCTTCGAGCAGCCGCTGCAAGTCCAGGAGGAGCCCAGGCTGCACACCAGTCTTGAATGGGGAAATGCGGTCCCATCCAAGACTGATGCTGAAACGTCCCAAAGCCAGGGAGTCCAAACAGGATTGTCAGGATTGAGCCAAAGTCTGTTCCTCCCCGTCAGACCCAAACAGCCTCCAGATACTGGGTCAGTACATTAACAGCTTCATAGGCCAGGGTTGAGATATACAGTTGGGTATCATCTGCACGCAGATGATACCAAACCTCAAACTGATGGATGACCTCACCCAGAAGTTTCATGTAGATGTTAAGCAGGAAGGGGGAAAGTGTCAAACTTGAAGCACCCCACAAATGAGGGGCCATGGGTGTGATCTCTTCCCATTGACTGGAAGTGGCCACTGAAGAAGGAGATGAACCACTGCAACACAGTACTCCCCACTCCAAAACCTGCAGCCGGTCCAGGATACTATGGTTGGGTTGATGGTATCAAACATTGCCTGGGACAGGCCAACTGAACAGGCCCTATCTCCCTGCAGGGGTGGGCAGCACTTTTGAGCCAGAGGGTGGCCAAAGAGTGATCAGCCTATGGCAACAGACTGATGGTAATGTCCTCCAACACCAGATCACCCTGCAACTGCCCTGAGACAAAAACCAGATCTGACGTGCAACCTCCAGCGTGCATTGGGTCCTCCATTACTTGGGATAGGTCCATGGTTGTCATGGAGGCCATGAACTCCTGAGCCACCCCATACTCAGCATCCACAGGAGGCAGGTGAAAGTCCCCAAGAACCACCAGCCTCAGGGACTCCACTGCCAACCCAGCAACAGAATCCAGCACCTTAAGCAGGATGATGCTGTGCAGCACAGTAGGCGGTACAGCAGCAGCAATTCCAACTGTTCCCAAAGGCCCAACTCCAGCCATAGAATCTCACATCCGCTGATCAAATCCTCTAAGAGCTTTGGCCACTTGGGGATGACAATCGCATCTCCCCAGTGGTGTCTTAGCTGAAGAAAACCCAAAATCTAGGTGGGCATATTTCCAAGAGGGGGACACCTCCCTCTGTGCTCACCCAGGTCTCAGTTATGCCCCTCCCTCATCCAGAATAGAACGCTGGATTATTGTGACCAAGTTAGAAAACCTAATCTGTTCACTCCCCATTTCTTAGAAACTTGCTGAACAATTTTGCAAAGTTGCTGAACAAATAATTTTTATTTTGTGTGTCATTAAGCTGTGATTAATAAACAAAGTACAAACTATCAACCATGATCTTGGCATATAAAAGGAGCTTCTAGTCAGGATCTGCGGTCCAGATGACATGTTAAACAATCCCTTTGTAGCGAGAACAAGCTGCATGCACTGCAGACAGTTCATTTACTCTCGGCCAGCATGGTCCATAGCTCCTTGTTTTACCATTTTGTGCAAACGTGGCTAGACCCTGCCAAAGGTCTCCTTTGCTGTTCCTGCTAACCTAATCTCAGCAAGAGCAGTGCCAAGCTGGACAGTGAACTTTGTTTTGGAGGCTCCAAAGGATAGGGCCCTCCCACTTTCAGAGAAGCAAGCGCCCAGGCTTTAATTTATGCCAGGGTTCATACTGAAACGGCAAGGAATCAATTCTGGTTTGTTTGGAACATGTAAAACAGCAACAATATAAAAGAGCAAAACTAAGCTAGAACCGTACTCTGGAGACTATGTTTAATGACAGAATTCAGCCATCAAAACTAAATGTGCAATGTTCTTAATATTAGAGAAGAAAGGAAGATTCATGGCTCCATCTTTTCATCTGAAAGAGAAGAAATAATAGTTTAAAGGATTAGTGTCTGCATTCTTCCCAGGCATATGGCTTAAGGTTAATGGAAGTCAAATAGAGGAGCATTAGGATAAAAGTGCCATGCTTTCTAGTGCTACCTTTACCAAATGGAAGCACAGCAGGCCAAGAACAAGAAACTACTGGATCTCTCTTAGCAAGGTAGAGAAACCTGAAATGAGAATAGGAATAGTGGGGGGAAAGGGGATACAACTTGCTTGTGACTGAAAGAGAAAAAAAAGAAACAGCCTTCCTTTCTCTCCATACTGATGAAAGTGTGTTTAACTTGGACACTGTTAATATAAACCACACTTTGAAATGAAATCAGTATTACAGATTAGTGTTGCAAATCGTACCACTCAGTACCTTGGATGCAAAAATAGATATGCTCTATCCTTTGCATTATAGCCTTCAGACATTTGATGACCACACCATCATTTAATCTTATCTTCTAAATGTATGTCAGAAGTCATGTAGTCCAGAATTTTAAAAAATCAATGTTATAATTAAAAGACTAGGAGAGAAGATTTGATCTTATAGGCAATACATCCACCTCACTAGTTCACCATTTCCTTGAGATTCCCCAAGACTGCTGACACAACCATGTTTTGAGAGACTTCTGGAAGGATATTAAGGATGGGGCCAGTCTTTTTTAAATGATTGTGATGTTAACTCTGATGCAAAGGATCCTGCCTGTGCTACACCGGCGTTAGCGAGTACATTCTTTGCCCAGTTTGCAGCTCTCTGCCTCTTGCAAAGAGAAATTGGTGGCTATAGATCTTTGAGTATAAATATAACATCTCTTTTCTTGAAATACTTAGTGCAGCCATCTCCATTCTGCTCCCCCACTGCTTGACCGCAGGGCCAATCATTCTTTCCCAATATGGCTCTGTATAATTCTTATTCCTATTCCTCTGAATACATTGAATGCATATCAATACAGGGAACAAAGGCAAACAGAGCGGTGGAATGGGCAACCAAATGTTGCCTTGCACAGTGTTCTTATTCACCATCCTTGTTCAATGCATCCCATCCTCTCCTCCAATTAAGAGTTGAGTAGCTTCCATGACAACCAAGTGCCATTGGGTTGTTATGGGGATTCCTTCTTTGTTCAGTCTGCCAGTCTGTTGGCCTTTCTTTCTTCCTTCCACGAACCTTGGGGTTTCCATAAGCCATTGATACCTCCCCTTTGCACATTGGTGGTGCTATTTTGGAGAAATAAACAATCATTGTCTGAACCCTGAAATGCAAGGAACAGGAATATATCATGGTACCTGTAACAAGCTGCAGGAGCAAATTTCTTCCCTCCACTCCTACAGTCTCTATAGTTTTCAAGATTCTGACAAATTCTGTTTCTATTATTTTTCTCTAGCTCTTGTGTGCTTACCTCTGCAGCACTCCTTCACAATCCTGCTAAAATTAAACAAGAAAAGCAACGCAATCTCTTGGTGGCATTGTGAGCTTCATCTTGTATCGTTATGTCTTGCTGAAGATGCCATTTCATATGGCTAGTGTTAGTACAGCACTAGGAGCCAAGTGTTATATTTCTCTTCCCCACCATCTCTCAGAACGCAGAAAGAGCCAGGAGGCAGGAGCTGCTTTTATATGCAAATGGGAATTGGATACATCAAGAAAATTCTGAAAAGGTTAATTCAGAATGGATGGGTGCATGTGTGGGTGGTTGGGTGGATGATGTAGTATGAGAGTTGGCTGGCTCCTTGGCATTTCTACCAGTTAATAAGCTGGAAAATATATATATATTTGCAAGCTTCTTTGTTGTTTGCTAACTGCAGTGTTCTGCAGCGTAAGCAGAATAAATGGGAAGCTCTAATTAGCAAACTCTTGGTACATTCTGTCCCTATATAGTCACTAGATGGGATCATGTCAAAAACACATCCCCTTTCTTATTGGTCCAACAGCCTGGGTTTGCCTGGCCTGATTCCTGGAGAAAGAAATACTGTCTTAACATACCCTCTCCAACTGCACAAGTATTTAGTAATGTTGTGTTTCCTGGAGAAGGCAAGTTTCTTCAATAATAAATTTGAATACTGAAAAGAACATAGCTAAAGAAAAATGCCAAATAGGACTTATCTCTCCACAATAACCTTTGATTACATTATATTACATTCCATTTATTCTGCTTAACTCTGCAGAACTCTAATTCTGCTAGAATGTGGTTTGCTGCTCTCACCACTACATGTTAATCCTGGAGCCTTTTTTTTCTTTTGCATGCAATAACCATACAAACAAGAATAAAACAAAGGAAGACATGGAAATAACAGAAATAACTGCTAAATAAGCATACTTGAGCGATCTGATACTTATATAGTAGAAGTGGATTACCAATAATTCTATTTTGCAAGGAACGTATTGCAATAAAGTTTAAAATGCCATTCTCTTTCTAATTTATGTATGTTATCTACTTCTTGGTCAACATAGATAAACCATGTTCAGTGCTCAGAAATGCCAGAGCCATAGCTTAATTTGGAAATTTGTTTGCACTTAATGTATAGCAATAACGTAGATACTATTAGTAAAACGAAATTGCAATATTTATGACTTTTAGAAAACTTCCATCTTTTTTTTAGGAAAGGTCATCCACTGATCTAAAGACCTTTGCAAAAATTCAGATAAATTCAGAAATACAAGCTATTACAAATTGCACTAAAAATATGAGAGGAAATGCTTGATTTAGTTTTGAAAATGTAAATTTACAGAATAAATACAAAGCAAAGTTAATAAATAATGTGAGCAATTAAAGAAATGTAATAAAAATCACTATCAGATCAAGGCATTTGCTACAATTTGGCATTGATCTATGAAGCCCCCAGTGCAAACAGAGAGAGCTTGTATATAAAAATTCAAAACAAAGTTTCATTCACAAAGGTCCAGATAAAATTTAGTATGGAAGATTCATCAAAAATTCCATAAAGAAATTTGCATGAGCCAAAAGAGAATGATGACATGGTGTGAAAATGAATAATTGTAAAGATGTGCCTAATGTAACAACAAATTGTCCAAACAGAAGGTTTTTCAAATTATTTTGATGAGCAGCTGTCACCTGGGAATTTTTCATGGTTGCTCTTTCTGACAATACAATCTGTTCAAAAACTCCTGTTTCAGGGTTTAACATCTGCATAAGTGACAGGGGTAAGCAACATAGACCCTTTAAATGTTGCTAAATGTAATTGCATGATTCACCATTATCCATGCTTCTAAAGGATGCTGATTCAGAAACACTGGAAAGTCACTAGTTACCTACTGCTGGTGTCATAGCCAGAGAATGTTCACAGTTACAAAAAAGTTGTAATACCTTATAACATCCAGTTTTTGCAGATTTGTGTCTTGTCATAATTTTGAATAAAAGGATAGTTTTCCAATTTCTAAAAATAATTATGGAGTTCTTGACTTCAGCCACAAAGAATGAAATCCAGTTTCTGTGTAATCAGGACTAATGGAGTTCACTACACTAACACCTTTTTGTAAAAAATTCTGTGTGAGGATTCTGGTTTCATAGTTTGAGAATGTACAGTAGATGAAAACATTGCTTTAAAAAAGATAGATCAGAAAAACCTCTAACATTAATATTGCTTCCAAAGTTCTGAATTTGAAAGCTTTATTATATCAATTTGAGTATTTTAAGAAAATTTTCAAAGAAGTAACTGTGTTACTCTCCTACAGTCCAGAAAGTTGATATTTACTCTTCAACTGCCATAAAATATTGTTTCTAGGAAAATGTATCTTTTAAATGAATGATTAAATATTTGTATTTCCAACTCTAACCAGTTTCTTACATATTACATCTGCTGAATTTTTTATAATTTCTCCCAATGACTATAGAGTTTTAGGAAATAATTACTCAGATAATTTTCCTTTTTTTCTTAATACTTGGAAACCTGCCTTTTTGAAAACATAAGGACATATTACAGTTACATATTACATATTACATATTACAGTTCTTGTATTATAATATAATACAAGAACTATTCTGCCAGTATATGAAAGAAAATAAATCTTATGAGGCCAAGTCAATGTGTACAATAATGTATTTTGGGCCAGGAAAAAAAATCATTAAGAAAACAGCTGAAAACAAGGAAACTATAATTAACACCTTGGTTCATTCATTCACTGGAATTTTATCAAAGAACCTAAGATTCTTATTTTGATTTTAACAGAGGATCTTTAAGCTGATATAAAATATGCTTGTATTTTTTAATATCACCAAATATATCTATCAAATCATATTCTTCCATTAAACCACAGGTACTTCATAGGATCCTTAATAGACTAAAAAATAATTCATTGCATTTTGATGTTGCCTAAATGCAGTTTATGTATTTCAGTGCATGTGTTTTTTCTTTATTCTTCCAATTTTATCATAATCTTCAAAAACATATTTAGCATGAATTTTGATGAAAGATTCTCCTCCCCAGAAAAAAGATAAATATCCTAGATCCATTGCATACCTTTTTTACAAACTAGAAATAATATACCTTGTTTCCAAACTGCAGGGAAGACAATGATCCCATAACTCAGGATAAACCGTATAACCAATATTTGTACTCATTCTATAGATTGATAAACCCATTTCTATATAACATCTGAACTTTTTTTCCACAGTTCAGTTTGGAAAAATGAATATGCAACAATTGAATCATAAAGACAAATAGATTCTTTGGGATGCACCCCTCCCCCGCCCCAATAATGTTGTTCTGCTAGATTCATTTTCAAAAGTTTCTGGCTTATTTATACAACCATACAACCTGGAGGAAATCTAATTATCCTTTATTTAGCCATATTCACACCAAATGTCTACTTAGTTTCCTTCATTTGAGTCAACTAAGGTAGTTTATAATGTTATTTAACCACCTTAGATTTGCAGTTTTCCATTAGATAGGTACCACTGTGTACTTATTTCATCCTTTAGCCATTAGTATAATCTATTTCTCAATTTTATTAATTGCTGCCTTTGTCAAATAAGACTTTTGGATGGTGCTCAATATATGCAAATTATGATTCAATAAAATAATAACCCAATCATCAAAATAAAATCAGAAATAACATTGAGGAATTACATATAGCATAACATGCTTGGATGAATAACATCTTAACTCAAAGTCTAAAAGTGGGTAAAGCAGATTCCAAGCATATCTCCTTAGGAAAAGTATTCCAGATTGAGAGTTCTATTATGTAAAACTCTCTCCTGTAAAATGACATACATAAAATATACCCAGTGAGGAAGATGTTTGGAATAGTGCTTCAGCAGTAGATTTTTAACACAGCTCAGACTAAATAAAATAGTAAAATACTGCATTTGACAACAGTGGAGTTTGTCACAGTGTAAAAAGGTTATCTTAAGGTTTGATAGATCTGAAATTCTTCTAAAAATGTTGAGATTGATATATACTCAGAATAAATCTGAGTTAGCCCAGCTCTTATTACTGGTTCAAAGAATTTATTCTTTTGAGGGCTTTGTACAGGTCAAGTTAACCCTGCAATGCCTTATACCTATCATACTGGCCACAGCAATACATTCCTACTCTCCAGGAACTCCACCCCTGCACTCAGGAACTAATAGCAGATGTTTCTCAAATTCCACATGGCTAGATAAGTTGCTTCAGTGCTGACCAGAAGAGAGTTACATCTCTGCAGAATATCTGCTGAATGCAGAACACAGAAATAAAGCCCCAGAGTTTAAAAGGGCTTCTCTTCCTGCATTTCCAGTGAACAGACTTTTGGATATTCTTTTCATGGCCTTGAAAATAGGTGGCATCTGTTCCAGTTCTGCCTTGCTTGAGAATTGCTGTCCCTGTTTTATCAGATTCAGCTTCTTCAGTATCTGACAGTTAAAAGGTCACCTCTATGAACAGACATATGCTTAATTCCAGTTATGCAGAATACTTTCAGGACACCTCTACATGCTATGTCTGTATTGCTCCCATATATGTTCATATCCATGTAATCCCACAAGTTCATCTTTGTTTGACAGCTGAGCCAATCTATTTGCAATTTCAACTGTGGTTCAACCAAAAAGGCAATGAATTAGGTTTACTGTATAAGTACTGGAGTATTCTGGATATTGAGGTGTGTGTAATGATTGCCTATCCTAACAGAGTCAGACTCACAAGCAGGTACTTAATGATATCTGATTTATTAAAGAATAGTATGCAAATACAGAGAAAGCTGAGAATGAACAAAAGTGTGCCAAATACAAACTAAAAACCCTCGCTTCAAACGTAATCCCTCCCCTCGCCCTGCCGTTGCAAACTCCCCGCCCCCAGGTGCTGGTAACCGTTTGAACTGCCATCCTGGGAAAGTAACCTTGAACACATGAGATAACCCAAACACATTCCAACCCAGCAGCCAACAGATAACAACTCCCCGAGATGGAATCCTCCGCCCTTCCCAGATGAAACACGTATCAGAGAAATGACATGCGAAACGTTACGATGTACCAGCAACATAGGAACGGTGAACATGACAGTGTGCCATTTTCCATTTGAAGAAGCTTGTGTCTTCCAGCACTCTTGAACTCTTCCCTCCTCCATCTCACCAGCAGAGGTTAAGCCCCTATAATTTCACAGTATAATTTTCTATTATTTTAATAAAACGAATGGAGTAGTGTTCCCCCCCCCCACCATTCTTTATGCTCAGGTTATTTGACACCAAATAACAACAACAACAACAACCCATACAGATGTGGATAGTTGGGTGTCGTTTTCTCCTCCTTTGGTCAGTTGCGGAAAGCATTGCTTGCCTCATGTGGTTTTCTCTGTCTTTTGAGGTTAACAGCAGAAAGGACATTCATGGGATTGGTATAAAACTGTTTCTGAAGGTTTGAGGAGCAAAAAGGTAGTGTTATGTTATCTGAAGTTGGAACTAACAAACCACAAATGAATTTTGAAATTTGGAAAACCATAGTATGCTTGGGAGAAAGACAAGAAGCCACAAAACATCTATACATTGTTTATTGGGAAGTAGCTTCCCAAGCTTTGTAGGCAGGTGCTGCCACAGTTCTGAGGTTCTGTGCAATGGCAGACCAGATATCAGCATCAAATGTGTTTTATAGGTATTTCCCATGATGTGCTATTCCAGAACCTGTGAATATAGTCCTCTATATCAGATCACTCAAGCAGATGTTTGCTACCAAACCACTTTTTCATGTACTTGTGGCAGAGCTCATTTTAGTTCCTGTCAACATACGGGGCTTTGTGCTTAAAACTACTGTTTCAAAATGCATATATGAATGTCACTCTAAAATCCAGCCATACCAAGGCAAATATTTCAAGGCACTTGAAATGTGGAAGAGCAGTTATGCTATATGACAACCACTATGTTATATGATGATCTTTAATTGATTTCCAAGAAAACTGTCCTTCTTTGTCCAATGTCAGAAGTAAAAGCAGGCTGTTTTCATGGAAACCTTTTCCTTTTGAATAGCACCTTCAATTATCCTCTTAAAAATATGGACCTCTTTGCCAAGAAATGAAACATTGGGGAAGGGAAGGTGCTTAAATAGTTCCATCTCCTTCTGTTGCCAACTGTGCTTGTAAATACATCAAGCCAACTATACAGCAGCTGATATATAGAAGATCCAGCTATTGGTTACCATTTTGTTTCCCCAGTCCTTTTGCACTTGACACCACACAGTGCTGAGGGGAATCTTTGGTGGGGAAGCAGTATGACAAACAGTTGTGTTTTGTTCTTTCATCAGCTGTATTCTCACAATTCTCAATAACAGCTAAATTCTATATGCCCCACAGTGCAAGGGGTGAATGTCATTAAAAGGATAGGAGGATCTGCAAAAATCCCACAGTGGTCTATATTCACATTTGGACAATGTTTTTGTCATTCCTGCAACAGCTTTGAAAATGTTGGCTTGTAACATCCTAGGGCTAAGCAATCCATGAGTCATATTCAGCCTGTATCCCCATAGTCGTGGCCCCTAGAGCTTCCAAAGTATACTACTAAAACTCCATAGAAGCAAAAAAGAAGAAAGGAGGGCCACATGACACCTTACGTTCAGTGTTTCTAGATGTACTAATTTTATTTTATTTTTAATGAAATGGATTTGTGTAAACAGATGTACATGCTGATGCTTTGTGTTCATGTTTGAGAGCATGTATATGCATGTACAGAGAAGGTGCTGAAAGTTTCACCCGCACTGTTTTCTGGTCAAAACCTCCCAAGATACATGCATTTTTTCCTTCATGATGCAAATAGCAAAGCTCGGAGTTGCAATTTTGGTTGCAGAAAGGGTTAAATGCAGAGTCCCACTATTGCTGCAATGAGCAAGTTGCATAGCCATATTTCAATTTAAAATAAAATTAAACTGAGAGAGGAAATTAGAGTTCTACTATGAAACAGTATTTTATCCTGAGAAAAAAGCAGTAAAGAATAGAAGAATTTACTCCAAACTTTGCCAATTCAGTCATATTCCTATTCTGATCCTCCCCTCCCCATCACCTTTTAGGACTTGTTTTGATGCCTTATTTGAAGATCAGATTGCAAAAGAGACATTCTGGCTGTTCTAATTTTTTTTTTCTGGATTCTCACTAGTGAATTTCATTTCACAAAAATTCAGACATAAATCAGATTTTGGAAAAGGCAAGCTGTTTATGATATCAGGAAAGCTTTAGTTCTTCCCCTGCAATCTGTGTAGCAGTACATACAAATCAGCAGCGCAATGGGTTCAGGTAGTCTATAGCTGTTCAACCTGTAGTATGACAAATTCTTAGATATGGGAGCGAGGAATCCATGGATACCTGCAGGGCCGCAACTAGGGTCTGTGTCACTGGGGCAAACATGGATTCCGTGCCCATTTTGGCACCCCCCCCAGCACTCATTTTAGCACCCCACCAGTGCGGTCCCTGGGGCACATGCCCCGGTTGTCCCCCCACTAGTTGCGGCCCTGGATACCTGGTTCAGATAAAATTCACTGACTCCTTGGTTATCTAATGCTGAAACACTAAACACCGCACTTCCATGGTCTGTAGCACTTTTCATAACTTAGTGTTCTCCAAAGGTATTGGATGATAACCTGGTAGAGGACAACCCCCCCCCCCAATTAAAGTGATGCCTCTCTTTGCTGCCATAATTGGAGATCCTAGGACTCTTACAAAAAGATTATAATCTTAATCCATTTAAGTGTGGGACAAAACTCCATATAATAATCTCCTTGAAGAAGATGTACATTTCTTTACTGGAAATAACGTCTTCCAGTAATCTTTCCAGAAGATCAAACCAGTCCATCCTCCAGGAAATAAAGCCAGACTGCTCACTTGAGGGAACGATATTAAAGGCAAAACTGAAATACTTTGGCCACATAATGAGAAGACAGGACAGCCTGGAGAAGATGCTGATGCTAGGGAGAGTGGAGGGCAAAAGGCAGAGGGGCCGACCAAGGGCAAGGTGGATGGATGATATTCTAGAGGTGATGGACTTGTCCCTGGGGGAGCTGGGGGTGTTGACGACCGACAGGAAGCTCTGGCATGGGCTGGTCCATGAAGTCACGAAGAGTCGGAAGCGACTGAATGAATAAACAACAACAACAGTAATCTTTCTAAACTTATGAGAAGCTTCTCCAGTATCAGCCAATGCCTTCAAGATACCCCAAGTTGGGGAAGGCTGTCTGGAGCTCATTTTCTGGTTGTAGATCTGTATGTAACCAAAACCATCCACACACAAAAGGGATGCATTTCCAGGTATAGCGTGACCTCAAGATTTGCAATGGGATGAGATCTATTTTTTAGCCCAGAAATTTCCTGGCTGCTATCAGTAATAAACAAGGCAGCCAAGCTTTGGGCAAAAACGAAATTATAAAGTATCTGAGACTGACAACATCTGGTGCAAATTTGGCTCTTGAATCAGTGCCAGCTCCCATCCAAGCCTCTTCCAATTGCTAGTCCAAAAGTAAGAAGCGGGGATTGAGCAAGTTATACTCTGATAATATCATTTTGTTGCACCACAGACAAGCAATGTTTAAGCAGGGAAATGAATGAGTTCTTGCTATGGACATAAACTTTCCTCATTGTTGAGAACACGTCAAGTGGCAACCCATGTCCAGCAGTCTCTGAAAGAGACCTGGGCACATGTTTCAGAGGCTCATCTAAGGTTTTAGTGCTCCGGCACCGAAGCTGGGGTGGGGTGGGGGGTAACTACACCTGAGGGCCTTACAGCTGGCATTCCAGTGGTAAAGCTCTATGGTCTTCCTGTATGGAGTGCTTTTACCCCACTGTTCCCTGTGGAAAGGAAATGGAACAGCAGCTGTTCAGCCACTCTGTGGGCAAGTGGGCTGTTTGATGCTGGCAACAGAACTGGCAGCCAAGAGACCCACTTCCTCTTACCCACCCACCCTGTTCCTCCCATCATCCATGGTTGGCAAAGGAAGTTAGAGATACCACTTTTTGTCTCAGTGGGACAGCCCTGATCTCCTGCTGCCAGAAGGTGAATGACTCTGAAAGCCAATGCCCTAAACTTACTTTGGCACTATTTGCCACAGACTGCTTGGCACGGCTTGTTCTGGCAGAGACTGAAAAACACCTGTTGAAGTGGAGTAAGAAAAGATGACCAGAAGCTGCTTTTGCTTGAGAAATGGTTAGTGAGGCAAGCAGGATGTGCAGATGAGCCCTCGGTCTACCAGCTTCACCCTAGCTGGCATCCTTAAGGGATGGGGTCACAGCTCCTATCATCCCCAGCCAGCATGGCTGTTGGCTATATCAAGTCAAGGAAAGCTGAATCACGGAAGTGTGTTTTTCATTCTGGCTTTTCACTTCAGGCTGCCCAGTAGGTATTCATTGTGTTTGTTCCTCCCTCAGCTAGCTTCTATGGTTGCCAAGGTAACCTTTGCTATCCCTCTTCCCACACCACGCAAAGCTATGCTCATTTTTCTGTCTACCAGTAAATACTATCCCAACAGGAAGAAAGAGGGAGGGTGGTGGTCACCAGCCATGAGTCATCCAAGATTTAGCAGAAATAGAAAAGACAACATTCAACACAGCATAGCAGAAAATGTTTGCATGGTTGCTAACAGAGAAGCTCGAAGATTTGATCCAGGGCTCCATCTGCAATGGTAGTCATTAGGTCCTGTTATTGTTGGATGACTACTCTCCCCAGCTATTTTTTTTTTAGAAATTATGGGGTGATATGAAATGCTAAAACAGGGAGACAGACAGGGAATGAGGACCCGTAGGTTTCATGAAAGATTCACACCACCTCTGCAAACACAGTGCCATAATTCAGGCACTGCTCTGATTCCAGCTAGTTGGGATTTGCATATGTATAACTGGGAGATATAGATAGATAGATAGATAGATAGATAGATAGATAGATAGATAGATAGATAGATAGATAGATGATAGATAGATAGATAGATAGATAGGGATATTTTCTTTCTTCCTAGCATTTTCCCCCACGGGTACAGGGTTGGTTTTTCAGATCAACCAAATGTCGATCCATTGGTTGCAACAGAAATTGACCAACCAGTTTGTCACCAGAGCCTGATGTCGTGGGCTGAGAGTGACTGGCCCAAGGTCACCCAGCCAGCTTTCATGCCTAAGGCAGGACTAGAACTCACAATCTCCTGGTTTCTAGCTTGGTGCCTTAACCACTAGACCAGACTGGCTCTCAAGAGATTTACGTATATATGTACAGGTATAATGAGATATTTATACTAGACTAATTCATTCTTAGAAAGCCAGATTGATGTAGTGGTTAAAACCACCAAGCTAGAAACCTGAAGATCATGGGTTCTAGTCCTGCGTTAAGCACGAAGCCAGCTGGTTGACCTCGGGCCAATCTCTCTCTCTCAGCCCTAGGAAGAAAGCAGTGGCAAACCACTTCTGAAAATGTTGCCAAGAAAACTACAGGGACTTCTCCACATCATCACCAACAGTCAACACTGACTTGAAGATGCACCTGCTCGCATGCGTGCATGCGCACGCACACACACACAAATTGCTCTTGGGTGGATGAGATGAACTGCTTCTTCTAATCATTTTCCCAAGAAATGTGGGAAACATTATGTCTTGCATAATTTTCCCAAGAAATGTGAGAAACATTGTCTTGCCCTGCTCAGTGCCAACCACCTCCCTGGATTGCTTTCTGCACAAGGGCAACTGGCAGTCCACTTGGAGTTTTCCACATTCTATTTCCTGAGCATTTCCTTACAGACTTGAGGAATTTAATTCAGACCTGCTTGCATGAATTTCCCTGCCTCAAACTGGTTGCATTTGAAAAAAGGGTTAGAAACAAACAGAATGCAACAATGACACATCTGAAACGCACAGGTTTATCTCAGGATAGAAGTAGACAAGTGTATTGTGTGTGCTGGTGGTTGCTTTCATGTTAGAGCCCTTTAAACTGAACTTAAAACTGAAGTTCCTCTCTGCACTTTATATTCTTCTGCAAAGTTTACTGACATTAATAGTAATCTCTCTCACAAACACACATACACATATTGTGCTCAAGCTGTCTACGTGGGCACACCATATGCCTTTACCAAAAGGACTTGGGATGTAACAGTTTTGCCTATCTTTTCCAAGATCTACATAGAATACTTTTGCCCACCATTAAAAGCAACAGAATAATGATTTCAAAAGACAACAGTTTAAGCTATTAGATATAATTCAGCATTGAAAGGCAGTCAGTGCAGCAAGTTAAAAATACTGTTTAGTGCATTTACGGATTGTTGAGTCCAAGTCTTCTTGAAGAAAGGAGAACTGGGACACTGAATACCAGGACAGCAGATTCAGCTGGCTCAGAGGTGATTGGATAGTTTTCTCCTCCATGATGCAACAGTTTAAATCAGGGGTGAGCAACAGTTTTAGATAAAGGGCTACACTTTGGAGATTTGGGGGTGCAGATGAATAGATATGCACATTTCAGGAAAATCTTGGTTTTCTGTGATTAGAGTACATATATGATCACTCTAGGCTTCCATTTGAACAGGGCCTCTGAATTATGCATCTAACTTGGTTCCTGGGAGTCCCTGTAGTCTCCAACCATGTGGTTAACCTGAACCTTATTGATTCAGATTTCTGATCTATTGCAGAGTGATTGAAAATCCTGCAAGTTAGGGGAAGGGATTGGGTGTACTCCAGGTTCAAGGCAGCTGTTCTTGCTTATAATGAGAGCTAACGAATATCATCAGTGCATGGCAAAATGTAGTTTGCTGACTGTTTATATGGGCTAGCTTGTCCTACCAACCCTGATTTTTTAAAAATTACTCTTTGAATGGGGTGTTTCTTCCTTGATTGTTCCTGTTTGACTGCATGTCAGTAACAGGTGGGTGATGCTGAAGAATGTGCCTAGGACTGTTTGCCCCTTTTCATGACCCGTGGTTATTTTTTTTAATAGTTTATAGATGGAACTTTTCTCAACTCTTTTCTCAACTCTGTTAATAGTTGATTTGTCAGTGTCAAGTGTCCAGGAATTCTCTTGCATTTCTCTAGTTTCCTATCTGAAATTGTGTTTGGACTTGTCAGTGTTGTGAAATTAGGGAGTTTTCATGATGTCTTCTGTCAATTAATGTTAATGGATGCTTTCTGCCAATCTTCTTCCTGTTTACCCCACAGAGTGGTTTTCACAGCCCTTGCATTGTATGTTATAAATGACTCCTGTTTTGTCTCCCTTGGCTTGTTGGATCCTTGGAATTGCTTCAGATGTTTTGGAAAGATGTAGGATTATGGGCTCCCTTGACGCCAAAGGGTTGTAATATTTTGTTGATAATTTCTGGGAAGTTTTTGATGTATGGCAGAGTTTTCCTTTTCATGGGTTATAAGGGTTGTGTGGGGACTGATTACATGGATAGACACTTTTTGATGAGGTTGCATGGGCATCCAATGCACTGGACCGTGATCATTTATTTCTGCTTTTTGGAGTTCTGGTGTTTTTGCTTGTCTGAAGAGGGTTCTTGTGTGCTGGTGGATGTTGCTGTAACAATTGAGCACTTCATTAATGTGGTTTCCTTTTCAATACTCTTGGGTTTATAGTTGGCTATTGTTTTCTCTGCTGATGGGTATATCCAGGAAGAGTATTCTTTTCTCTTCTTCTCTTGTAATTAAACTCACAATTAATTTCCTTGGCTAAATCGTATGGTAGCAATACAACTGGATGGAGTGGTATGTCCAGTTTGTGTGTTTAAAGCAACCATAGAATGTGGGAGGACTGGTTCATGGCTGTTCATGTGCTATTATTCTTTTGTGATTTGCCCTGTTCAGTAAGGTTGATGAGTTTCCTTAATTCAGTTATCTAGTTCCTGTACTGAGTTTGTGTTTATTGTTGTTTTCCTTGTCATTCACAAGTTCTTTTGCTTTTTGGGTGTATTATGTTCTGTCCATGATACCTGCAGTTTGTCCTTTGTCTGCTGGGGGGATTGTAATGGTTTGGCCTTTTTTTGTGTGTGTTTTTAGGGCTGCAATTTACTCTGCCTTGAGATGGTTCTGTTTCTGTATCCCTTTAACCAAAGGAATAATTGTCTGTCTTACATTTTCCTGGTTTTCATTGGTCAGAAGAAAATCAAGCTCAGAGAACACCAAAAATTCAACAATTCAATCATGAGTTACATATGTTTGCCACTCTTGTAATATGTATGGTTTTGGCTAGCATATTGTGTGAACCCAACCATACATGATTTACTCACCAAAACATGGTTAAATAACCTGTGGCATAGCATGTTGTATGAGCCTAGACCTTACCAACTAGGTCTGCATGTCACATTTAGGAAAGCTATTAAGTGAAGGACTGCATCTTTCCAAAAATACTTATTGGAGACCTTGAAGTAATCAGCAGAGCTCTTTCTTCAGAGGTCTCCTAAGATACTGTAGGCAACTGCTACAAGACAAGGAACCCTCTTCCGAACAGTGAAATGTCCCCCTCTCCAGGGAGACCTGTTAGGTCTCTTCCTTAACATACTTTTGAGGCCATTTGAAAACTTTTAGTTGTATCCTTAGCCCTTTTCCAAGATTTTAATGTCATTGATGTCACAGCTTCATGCTGTCATTTGCAGATTGTTAAATATCTCACTTTGTTTACAGGATATTCAATGAGTGAGACAGTATTAATTTTTGCTTTGTTGGGACTTTTTAATTTTATTTTTGGTAATAAGATTCCTGCGTGCTATTTAAAGACTACAGTTTTAATGTTCAATTCTAATTATTTTTCCGTGTAAAACCCAGCATTTTGTAACACAAACCAACAAATGAAGTAAATAAATTAGCTAAATGGGGGGGAGGGGACCCAGGAGACCTAAATTGTATATTAGCAGCTACTGTTACTATTTTATGGTTTGTACTTTTCTTTGAGAATAAGAAATGATATGGAGAGAAAGATGACCCAATGCTAGTCTGTGTTCTCTCTTGGTTAAAGAGATTTTTAATGCTCAACTGGATGGAGACTAAAGTGAAAGATTGGTAAATGTCACCGTAAGAATAAATATTAGTATTGGAGTCACATGCAGCCAACAAACTCTTAACTTAATCCAAATGGATGAGAATGTTCTTTGATGAAGAAACAAGCAAATCCACTGAGGATTCAGCCCACGTACAGCAATTTTCTTCACAAATAAACAGGCATGCAACGTGGAGGTGCTTCTGAACTTATCCCAGTGCCTGAATCCTGAAGTACTGCGGAGGCAGTGGACGGCTTGAGGTGGTGGATTCGTGAACAGGCATATGTAGCCGCACTCACACATGCCTCGGTTTGCATGTGAAATGCACTGGGAAATCTCATCTGATTCACACAGACTTGTTCACTGTAAATTTGTATGTCAGCTCTTTGGGATCATTTTTAATGCCCTGCCATTCTAGTTCTCAGCATAAGTAAACAAAGTTCAAGAGCTCTGGATGGCAGTAAGTGACCAGTTCCTCCTGCACACATCCACCTTGTTCATTGAGGTCAAAAAAGAAAGGAATCCCTTGTGCAGCTCTGGCCTTTTCACATAGGACCTATCTAAATTCAATGCCACTCCTTCTCCAATTATCACTTATCTTTTAGGCTTTTTACAATAAAATATCTGGGGCTGGCTTAGACGGGCTTTAAAACTCATGCCCTTGCACTGAGCCCAAATCGGGACTCTGCCTGCTTTTGATCAAGAGTTTCTTTCAATGCAAGCAGCAGGTTCACAAGTCACCCTTATCCAGATTAGGGTTACAGCAAGGATGAAAGCCTGCTACAGCCAGACTTGGCCTTTATACTTGCATACTTGCTAACTCTGACTCCTCTAATTTGACCCAGAATAGAATAAAAAAGGTGAAGGGATTCTCTTTTGAGTTCTCCAGTCCTTAGGACATCTCTCCAGTATAATTTATTTAAAGCCATGGCCTACCTAAATCCATTTTTTATTTAATTTCATTTCTTTCTCCCAGAAAAGTCACACTTTCTCAGAATTAGCTGCTAAATCTGTTTGTTTTTTAAAAGTTATATTGACTCAGTTTTAAATGTTGTAATGTTAGCAATTCCATCTGAGGGAGGAAAGACCTGCTAAAAATGCCAAATATTTCCAGTAACTAGGAACAGGTGCTTGGCCTCAGATTTTTATCCTTTTTAAACAGGAAATAACCAACTTGCCAACCTTGGCTCATGTTACAAGCTAAGCAGGGTTAGGCCTGGTTATTATTTGGATGAAAGACCACCAAAGAATTCCAGCACTGTATACTAGAGTGGAAAGTAAAAAAACAAAAAGAAAAACCAACCCAGGAGAAAGCACTGGCTAATTAATTCATACTGTTGCCCAGATAACAACATGGATGTGTCCAGGAAATCACTAGTTGTATTCTACTCAAGGGAACCCTCACCTCAACCCATTTGCTCTTGTGCCTCTGGCATTCAGATTATAGGGGCAGCACTTCACTCATATGTCAGTAAAATAAGTGCGTTGGCTTTTAAAACAGGCAAATTAGGTAAAGCCTCTCATAACTACATTGCCACACCAATGATCACAGTATGTGCTACTTCTGGCTGTCCAGCTGTTTAAAGTTACAGAATCCCTGCCAGAAAAAAATTAAAAGCATCCTTTTTTTGGTTTTAGGTACAGAAACCTCTTGCTTGGCTTCTCTGTCCCATCCCTAAGCCACCTGCCCTTATTCTAGATCATTTGCCACCATCTCCCTTAGTGTAGAACTTTCTTCAGCAGATGATATGTAGTTATAGTCGAGGTGTACTTAGTGGGGTAGGAAAACTTCAGACAATACTTGTTTCATGGCACTTTTAGAAATAGTAGTTGTTGTCTATACCATTCAAACACATATGTGTTTCACTGGAAACAGCCCAACAGAATTTAATTGGTCTGGCTCCTCCCAACCCTTCACAAAGTACATAGAACCTAGCATCCTCTGTCAAGATACTTGAAAACCTTTTGAATTAAAGCTCGGTTGCCACCCTTGTCTTTTAGAGCACGATCCATAGAAGCAAGCTCCCCCAAGATAATACTTTCTGGGTTAATTGAACTATAGCTTCCAGCATCCCCAGCCAATATGGATTGACATTTCCATTTCAGCCACTGGCCTTGCTGAAGGGACAAGGTGCTTTCCAGTGTATGTCTTGAATTTGAATCAGAATGGCAGCTTGCCCCTTCAACTTCTACTTAGGCAGCATCTCCTGTCATTTCTACCACAAGCTACAGGGGATCAGTGATATTATAAGACCATCCATAAATAGCTCTATTAAATGAGATGGAAGAGACCTGCTTGTATACATGCCTGCCTGCCATGAAAAATGGGAGGGGAAGACAATCATCTTATTTTTCTTTGTTTGCATTCTGTTGCTGAAGGCAACCAAGCTCACTTCCAAGGTTGGAATTAAATCAGACCACACAGCACTGCCTCTCACTCTTGAAAGTCTTCAGACTTTCAGATGCTTACAGAAAAATCTTCATTCCTGTTTACACTATTTGTGAGCCAGCCATTATGGCTTGTTAAAAAATATGGTTAAATTGAACATGGCTCAGCACAATGTGCCAATCCAGCCCTTTTCTTCCTGATCCTGTCTTCTGAAGCAAGAGAACAAGGCAGCCTAATCACATATTAAAAAATACTATGATGTCATCTCTAACCTTCCCTTCACCAAGCTAGACATACTTCATTCTTTCAGTATTTCTGGATAGGACTTGATTTCCAACCTCCTCATATTCTAGTTGCCTCTTCTACACATGCTCCAGTTTGTCAGTATGTATTCCTTAAAAAGTGGCACTCCAAATCCAATGTATTTCTTTAAATGTGGCTTTACTTCCATCCTGGTACGTGTACATAGCATAACATCCAAAAGGTTTGGTCCCTATAGAAAAAAACCTCTTTATTCTTACCTGTCATTAAATATATAGTTTCTTCTCTTCTATAGGCCAATTTCATTACTGTGCACACAAATAATTTGATTTTCTTTGGGTCAAAATAAGACATTTATAGACAAAGTATTGATGATTGTTTTCCAACAGAGAAATAAGGTAGCAGAATTTATTTAAGAGAAAGCTGAAGCTTGTAGATACAGCAATAAAATATACAAAGAAATTAAAATGGCTATGTTCTTCAAGAGCAACTTGCTACAGCAAAAAAGGAAATACTGAACAATTTGGGAAGGGAAGGGAAGGGAAGTAATGGTGCAAAAATTACTTGATTAGGAAAGAAAACAGCAGCTTAGCACTAGTTGGAACAATTCTAGTTTGGCATGACTGGAGATCATCATTCTCTTCACAAAAGACTACTGTGGCAGTGGAGTGGAGAAGAAACCCGTGTTGGATTACAACTCCAATTATCCATGACCTGTGGTTATAACACCCACAGGCTCCCTAGCCAGCTGCGGGAAAAAGTACAGTTTGGAAGTATGAAATCTTCTGTCTCTTGTCTAGCAAATGGCTGGATTCACATACTACACTAATGGTGTTTGGTTTTGGCTTTGCATCATTCAATCACTGTGGCTTATTCAGCAAACCACGAGTAAAGCAAACCATGATTCAATTCCCTATATGAATGTAGCCAATCAATGCCTCTGAATCAGTCTTCCTTAAGTCAATGCTCTCCAGATCAGTTGGACTACACCCCCCAACACATGATGAAAGTTGAAGTCTAGCACATCTGGAAAGCATCAGCTTTGGAGTGGCTGCTGTAATGACTGGAAACAAACTTGCTTCATCATCCACTTTTCAACTCCACTGAACTCAACAGCTGAGATTAGAGTGGGATCTTCAGCATTAGAAGCCTCCAATTCCTAGAGTGGAGAGACTAACAGCCAAGCAGCAACTGAGTAGCACTGGCTCCAGCTGGGGCTAAATTAAAAAGCCACATGAGAAGGGGGCCACAAGGAGAGGTCCAATAATGCTGATAAAAATGAAAGGGCAGCAAATGGCTTGAATATCACTAACAATATTGCTTTTTTTAAAGGGATGGTTTAAACAATATAGCCTATGGATGGGGAGAAAAAATACTGACAGTCTTCTCTTTTAACTATTTTAAACACCTGCTGTTTGTTCCTAACAGAATTTGAAATAGGGCATAGTTGCTAGAATGATGGACATCTATCCTATAAACCAGATTAAAATTCCCACTGAGCCATAAAGCTTGGGTGACCATGGAACAGTCACTATTCACCAGCAGAATTCACCCCGTAACTGTGCTGTGAGGGCAAACTAAAGAAAAATAAAGGGTGAATGCTGTCCTAGGTGCCTTCAAGGCAGGGTAGATAAAAGTGCAATAAATAATAATAAACATAACTGGAGCTAAATGCTGACAACAGATCTGTGGTGGGACTGTGGCTAACACTGAAATCTCAGTTCACCTTTGTCCCATTATCTCAATCCAATGCCTTAATCTGTAGACAGTAAAAAGTTATCCCAAGATCAAAAGCTTTGGGTGAAAGGAAGCAGAGGGAGACCTGACTCTTCAGCTGAATGATCAGGGTTCAAATACTATTTCCACTGGGATTTGCAAGATTCAAGCAGCTAGATTCTATGGTCAAATACAGACAATTCCACCAAGTGCCTTAGTTTGAGAGAACATGTGTTTATGGTGCATCTGAAATAGAAGATGTCATCCTATTTAACTGCCAATTACATGCCCAAGCAAGGGCTCAGTACCTTCAGACACTGCTTGACAGAACCACATACTGGGACTGTAACAAATGACTATGTTACTTTCTTTAGGGCACAAACACATATGTAGTCAATAGAACTGTTAAGTTTATAGTCAGGGCTGTCCAACTGAGGACAGATTTTATAGAACACATTGGGGTGGCATGTAAAGGTGATGAGTTCACCTAAACACATATTGTTTTTGTATTTTATTATTCATATTATAAGCCTCTGCATTATCTTACACTTTTAAAAAAAATCTCACTTTTATCTCTATTTCACCCTACTGTATTTTATTGTATTTTATCTCACCTTATTATATTTTATCTTATCTTGCATTTTCTCTGTCTTATGTTACCATATTTTATTGTGGCTGATGCCCAATTTTTTTGATATGGTCAATTGACTAATCAATAAAGTTATATTACTATTCCGCTGGGGTTTGCGCCGCAACCTTGAGTATTAGCAGTCTTTGAAGCTGGAATGCTCTAAAATCCTCAGTAGGAGCATCAAAGCCCAGGATGGTCAACTAACCACGCTATTGGCCATTTTTACCTAGCAGGGCTGTTCTACTAGGGTATGTTGATCGTCACAGGAGGGCTAAATAGCAGAACACAGAAGATACACTGTTTTGGAAAAGAAACAAAAGCGCACTTGTCTCTAAGGAGTGTCCCTCCATATATGCTTTCCCCTCCCTAACATGGGGCTACTTGAACAGACTCCTGCCTGTCAATTTCAACTGCTTCATTACTGGGTAAAGCACTTAAGAGGGTAGCGCTACAGAAACAGCTTTTTGTGCCATGCAGCAAAAATGCACAGGAGACCAAAAAGTACTGTTGAGGAGGCACACTTGATCTAGTAAAACACCAGAACAAAGTCTTCACCCCTTATATTAATAACCAGTATACATAATGAAAAATATTGGAGTAGGGAAGGAAGTAAACAGCTAAAATTAAACGAAACTTCTTCCCTCCAGCTGTCTTGAGATCTGGCAAGAAGCTCCAGCAATGGTGTACTTAAAGAAGGACCCTCAATCAAATGTCTTCTGTTGAGGCAGAGCCGAGATGTCTGAGCTCCATGATGCTGCAAGGGGAGTAAATGTGTGATGCCAGGAAGCCAGAACTGGTCAGCTGCTTAAGAGGGGTGGTCACATGGGCGAATTGGCACATTCAGCAGTCATCTCCATGTCAAACACCTGCAAGGACTCTGCCAGAGATACAGAAAGAGAAGAATGCAATCCAGTTGCACACTGCAGTTCTATACATGCTCAGGAGATTTGGGTTTTAAAGGCCAGGTGAGATGTGGTCCACCAGATGATGCATTCAAGAGCTGTTTCTGTTGCCTTGTTAAATGAACCTGCTCTTTGCATTTTATTAGTTTCATTCTGGCCAACCTGCCCCTATTTTTTATCTTTGCAAGCTATTCTGCCAGGACCCATATCCTTATTTCTCTCTTTGGAGTTCATCTCTCAACAGTAAATATTTGTGAGGGATGTGGGTTGCTATTCTTTCATTATTTCACTATTCTTTCATCAACGTTTCTGTCCCCAAACCTTCATTTTACTTTTTGTCTTGCTGATTCATTCTAGAATATGGAACCTTAAGACTCTGGAACACATTTATCCCTGACATTTCCTCATGTAATATAGCTACCTTTTGTTCTAGCTTTACCCTTGGTCTGCCTTTCATGCCAATTCCAACTCTTCATTAACAGGGCATTGCACTTTGTCACCCAAGCCAAATATTTTGCTTTATCAATCCATGGGACTTCAACTTAACCCCACCTCAAATGTTATATATCTTCCCAATGGTTTCAGAAATGATAAACAAGTGCTGTGTTTAGGTACTCCCTCCCCTCTGGGCAAGTGGAGGTGTTTTGTTTTATAACTTTAGATTTGTTTATCTATATTGTGTGAATGGACAAACTAAAGTTTGCGGAGTCCTTTGAGATTAAACTGAGATTAAATTCTGGTTTGTAATACTGACTGGAACAATCTGTCAACCATCATAGTTTGCTGAATGAAATACAATAGCAACTAAATGCATAATAAAGGAGTGTACAATACAAGCTGAAATGTAAAATATCTGGAGGATACTATGCTGCCTCCTTCTGGTTTAAATGATGTTTGGATAACTATGAACACAGCAGCCTGTCTGACCCTGCTGCAAAAGCAGCAGGAACAAAGGGATCCCCCTATCCTTCCATCACACACAGCTGCACCATAGGCCATGCACTCACCAAACTGCCCGCTGGCATTTCCGTCAGCTCCTTCACCATTACTGCCAAAATGGATCAGGGATTCAAGTGTGCGGGGAGACATAGGCAGTTCAATAGTGCTACTGCAAGTTGTTCTGGAAACATGGGATAAGACAGGGAGAGAAGAAGAGGGAGTAGGAAGGAGGCACAGAAGTTAGAAGCTGTGTAAAATCTGGCCAGAATATGGCTATTCCAGAGATATTCGTGCATCTCTAGATACATCTGAAATAGCCTGGAGAAGACAATGGCGGAATGGTAACGATACAGTAATGTGCTCTCAGCAAATGGCAGCACCTTGCCATTTGCGCTTGGAAGGTAAGCAGGGCTGGGCCTTTTTAGTACTTGGTGGGAGACCTCCAGGAAAAATCAGGGCTTTGGGAGGCTGAAAAACATCCTGGAAGAAGACAGTGGCAATGTATTTGCATATTATATTCCGGATGTATCTATGAATTCACCAGGAATCAAACTGGACTGAAAGAAGACTTTCTACTTTTCATTCATTGCAACAGGGGCAGGAAGGCAACCTGTGGAGTCACCACTAAATTCTCTGTCTCTCTCTCTCTCTCTCTCTCTCTCTCATACACACACACACACAGAGTTTTCCCCCCCAGTTGCGATTTTTTTGGGTTTCATTTTATGTTTATCAAAGGATTTAAAACACCAATTTTTGTTACATTCTATTGAAAACTGAGGAAAATGGATTGCTGTAATTTAGCAGTGTGCCATTGGATTTTGCCAGCACAATCAGGGGGAGGGGTCTACAAAAATGGCCTCACATGGCTAATGTGATACCTGCATTATAGCTTAATTAAGACGTTTCTGGGCAATTCAATTACATTTCTAATCTGTGCAGCAGAAGGAAGGAATGTTGCTAGAAGGAGAGGTCCTGAATTTTACACCAACCCTTCCTTTTGTTACTTTTCATCTGCAGATTATCTATTTCTGGATAAAAACCACTGATAGTTGAAGCACAAATAACTGGGAAGACTCTATCTATAAACAAATACTATCTAACTGCTGGGTAGACTCCCTGGGTCCTATCTTTAGTGAAGAAAGCATACTTACGGGGTTACACAGATGAACTTGGTCTTCAGATATGGAGCAGCACCTGTTTATGGCAGGAGAAAAAAATCTATTAGTTTGTGTATCTTAAAATGCACAAGAGGTCTCCTATCCAAACTGCAGGGTTTTTTTGTTTCTCTCTATAAAAAATGATTTGGAGATAGGTGGATGAGGAGAAAGAAAATAGAGAATTATCCCAGAATTTAGGTGCTGGGAATTGTGCCGTCTTAACTGACAATCCTAGACTCACCTGTAGGCGTGTATCAGCTCGGTTTAATGGAAATGCTAAATTTAGACATTCTTGCCTTCACATTTGCTTTGCAAATTAAACTTTGGATGTAACAAAAATGGATAAGAATGATAAAAAGCTATTTTGAAATTGCCTTTTGACTTCCCCCAGTATTTTTTTTTTACCAACCCAACAAGAGCTACCAGCAGCACCAAAATAAATTAGACAAAGACCCTGCAGGAAAATTTGCTGGTTTGTGCGAGGGTCTGACAGGGCATCTGCCTTTACCCATAATGTGAAGTTTTTGTTGAGAATTCTAAATTAAATAAAATATTTTGCAGAGAAGAAAAACAACAATTGTAATGAGTAAAAAGTCTCCTAGGTGACTTCATGGAAATATACATGGCTGATTCGCTTGAGTTGGAAGCTAAGGAAGGTCAGGTTGGTTTAATACTTGTATGAGAGACCATCTGGGACCCAGAGCTGGAGTCCAGTCTGGGAAGCAATGGCAGACCAGTTCTATGTCGAGAAAATGGCATGAATGTGTCCATGTGTCATGTTCACCGTTCCAATGTTGCCGGTACATCGTAACGTTTCGCATGTCATTTGGCTGATGCGTGTTTCGTCTGGGAGGGGAGGAGGATTCCATCTCGTGGGATTGTTATATGTTAGTAGCTGGATTGGAATGTGTTTGGGTTATCTCGTGTGTTCAAGGTTCCTTTCCCAGGACATCAGCAGAAACGGTTACCAGCACCTGGGGAGGGAGTTTGCAATGGCAGGGCGAGGGGAGGGATTACGTTTGAGCCAAGGGTTTTTAGTTTGTATTTGGCGCGCTTTTACTCATTCTCAGCTTTCTCTGCATTTGCATACTATTCTTTAATAAATCAGATATCATTAAGTCCCTGCTTGTGAGTCTGAGTCTATTAGAGTAGGCAATCATTACACCATGAGGAAATTCGGAGTTAAGTTCAACTTGAAGGAGATTTACTGTAGTGAGTAGGGGGTAACTTGCTTCATTTGTTAAAGATTTCATGTTCTCTTGAGTTATCCTATGTATGCTTACTCAAAAGTAAACCACACTATGTTCCATTAGAGCTTGTTTCAACCAAACTGCATGCAAAATTGTATATAAAGTATACAATATAGCTCCCCATGAAGACATCCCACACAAAAAAACCCAACAACTCTTAAGAATCCTTCTCCAAGGACCAAAAGGCTCAATTTCCACAGTGCCTTGTGGCAGATGTGAGCAACCTTTCAGCAGCCAAGGTCCATATTTAATGTTTTTGGTGAGACCAAAGGCCACTTGATGGAATGATAATACAAAGTAGATAAGGCCATATGACACATAGAGGGAGGGTCAAAGGTTTTATTTTTTTTCCCCTTGGGTTTTAGGAGGCACTTTGGAGGTGCTTTCTTTCTCTCTCTCTCCGTTTAGACTAAATTTAGACCTTATTTATGGCATACACTAACAGTTTTTGTGTATGCCAAGAAACAGGAAACTGCACCCCCAGTTTTCAATAGCAATGGCTAAAGAGGAAATCCAAGAGTCTCAAAAAGCAGTTTAGGACTGCAAATTGTCTATAGCAGTCTGGGGGGAAGAGCACAGAAAGTCAACAACTACCTGGGTCAGTGGCTTCAGGATGTTCCTGGCTCTCAGGACGGCAGTATTTTCCAAAGGCCTCTTCCTTAGGAATATCAGGGTACAAATAAACAAGTGGGGAAACCAAGATGTTGGTAGCATCCATGATCTTGTAACCCATAATAATCTCAGCAAATGACATGTTATTGAGCTGCTGCTTGGTGTACGGCTCCACCGACTGAATTTGTGTCTTTCCTGTAGAAAGGGGATTAAAAAGGACTGATAGATACAATGCCTTGCCCAAGATGGGGAGAAAAGAGGGAGAACCAAACTCACAGTGATAAAAAAATAATCTGCCTGAAAAATATCACAAAACTCAAAAGAAATCTTTGAAACTGATTAGAAACTGGTTATCACTGACAATGCCTTTAGTAATCAAATGAATTCTTCTGATGTTATAGAATGTTCATTAAATATTACAGATCAATTAATGGTAACTTCTGTAAGAAATAAAATGTCAGCGTATCTTGGCTTAGAAGTAAAGTGTATTGTTATATTCAAAAGTTTGTTGGTTCAGTCCTTGCCACCTCCATTTAAAGGATCTTAGAAGGGATGGGAACAGTCTTTTCCTAGACCCCTATAAAGCCCAGCCTAAACAGACAGAAGTTGAAGGAAGATGATGAAATTGATAGCAGCTATTTACAAAACCTAGGAATAATGAATTTGAATGTCTTATCCTGATAAACCAATGAAAGGTTGTTTAAAATAACGTGCAATTAGTTTCCTATGATCTTAAAATTTATAAACAGTAACCAAAAAAACCTGCTACGTCTATAATGGACTCCTCAGATAATGTTGTGTTGTAATTATCTTGCTGCTGAAGACTTAGAGTGTTAACTCATATTGTTTGGATTTGTCCTATTATTGCCATATTTTGGACTGAAACCAACAAGGTTATTAATATGTGGATCAATTGTTAGGTGTTAAATATGCATATTATTCTTGGCACATAATCTATCTATCTATCTATCTATCTATCTATCTATCTATCTATCTATCTATCTATCTATCTATCTATCAAAGGGCACTTTTATATGTGTTCAGGTCTGCATTCCTTACCACTAATATCCTTCTCCACCCATGTAAAGGTGATTCCACCTTCCTTACTGCTTTCGCTGAAACGCAACAAAAAGGTCCCTGGTGGTTTTGTGCTCAGGATGGCTCTTTCCCTCTCTTTGCTGATGAAGCCCATGATATATCTGGAGGAGGAGAAGGAAATACGTATACTTATTTTCAAAATCATAGAGTTGGATGCAATTATGTAGCAGAATCCCCAAACATTTTGCTCATTTGGAATTTTGAATGCATGTCAAGGACTCTGTCACAAAATGGCTGCCTGCTGTAGTCAATGTGGCCAGTCATAAAATACCCATTTATTTTATGGCTAAAGTGGTGAGAATGCTTTCAAGTTGACTAAGATCCTGTAGGCCAGTGTCCCCAAATTTGGGGGGCTAGAAACCTGACAGTATGCCATGGGCCTTCTCCACAGAATGGCTGCCACAGCAAAAATGGTCAGTCACTCCTCGTGTCACCTGAAATCTACCCACCTGCAAGTCAGTTTTATCTAGTTTTGCTAATTGGGGCAGCAGAAATAATCCTTTTTTCTCTTCTATGGGATATTCCTTCAAGTAGTTGAAGAGTGCGGTCACCCAAGCCCTTTCCTCACCAGGTTAAATATACCCAGTTCTTTCTCACAGCACTTGTTTTCCATGCTTCTCTTTCCTGACCTCTTCTGAACACATTCCAATTTGCCTATACGTTTCTTAAAATGCAGCACTCAGAATTGGACATAGTACTCCAAATCAGGTCTCGCTTATTCTGAATAATACCATCATCACTTCTCTATCCACAATGCCAGAAACCATCCAGAAGCTCCACTGAGAACTTAGAAAAATGTTCTCCCAACAGGTGCCCTCCAGATGTGTTAGATGTCAGCTCCCCTGCTGAATGCAGGGTGATGGGATCTGATACCCAACATATGCAGAGGGCATCAAATTGAGGAAGGCTGGTTTAGAACTTTCTCACCTCTGAAGACCCACGAGAGAGACAACAGCTTCTTCTAGACAGAGATGCTGCCAACAATTGTGATTTTTCTGGTACGTGCTTACCCTTCATTCCAAAGTGCCAAGATGTACTTCTTCACCAGGTCAATTATATTGTCCAGCCAGACCCAGAATGAAAAGCCTTTTCCTGCCATGTTCTCCTGCAGAGGGTAAATCAAGAAAGCCTATTAAGCAAATGGGTGGATATGTTCTGGGCCCCAGTCATACATCTCACTTCCCAAAGTCCTTACCTTGCAGAACTTGGCCCATGTTATTTGACATCCAGAGTAATTGACACCAGGCCCTATAACAAATAATGGGAGTGGCAAGATGAACAATTAAAGGGAGCCATTATGATATGATTATTAGACTCTCAGGCTATGGTAAAGGAGAGCCAGATTCTAATCCCCAGCTCAGCCACTGAAGCTCACTAGAGTGACCCTGGGCAACTGGTCACTGGATTCATATATTCAGCTAACCTATAATATAATTTAGTTTGCTCCAGCTTAGTATTCATGGGTGTTGGGGTGGGGGGAGGAATAGACTGATGACATCATGTGCATCGTATCACACAAATGATGTCATCATGGCTTGGACCAAACACTATCTTAGCATACTGTGTTAATCCAACTGTTTTGATTTGTAAACCAGAGATTATAGTTTAGCATATTATGTGATCTCAGCTAACTGTGATTGATTTAAGAATCCAAGATTAAATGTTAAATGTTTGTATGTGATGAGATGTTTAAACTGGACAGATATCTCTCACTCTAACTTACTCCACAGAATTGTTTAAAGATTAGAAATGTGAGAGAAACCCCTCCATGCTTGATCTCCTTGGAGGAAAGGCACTTTTAAAAGTAAGCTAATAACTATTTGACATCGTTTTAGGAATTTGTTGGGGAGTTGTGGGGGGAAATTGCCAGCACTGTAATACTTTGTATGTGCTTCAGGCCCGGGTTCCAATCCTCAGCCAATGATTCGCTAGGTTTGCATTTGAAAATTCTGCTGTGAGTCCAAAAGTGAGATCCTTGGACTTAACAAACCCTTAGTTCAGCTGGGGAGATGGCAATCCCTCAGGGTCAATGAATCTTAATAAGGTGGTGGCGGTGGGAGAGTTGGTTACCTAGTAGTTTTTCAGCGAGTGTTGTCAACTGTTCTATGCTGAGTCCCCGTTTGGTAGTTGAGGAGAACTGCCAACTGAGCACCTCAGCAACCTGATCCCAAGTGCCAATGGGTGGCTTTGTGAAGAAGTTCACGTTCTGCCAAGAGAGGAGTTGTGCATGAGTTGAAATCAGGAGAAACAGCCTCCTCCCTCCCCATTCCTCACTTTCCTCTGCACTGCTGCATTCAAAGCACAGCATACCTTGGGATTGTTTGTCAGCATGTTGTACCACAAGATGGATGCCCATGCATTTGGCATCTGGCAAATGTTGGAGATCACCACTACAGGAAGTGAATGGGTCTAGGGGAACAAAATACAAGTCACTTCAGCACAAATCTATCTTTTTTGGAGTCTCAGGATCTTATCTTTCACAGCAAATTAAACAACAGTTTTTCAGTTCTCCCATCTCACTAAGCAGGACACTCATAAGACCATTTTGCAGCTGTGCAATGAAACAAGCTGCCATCCTTGGTATCAACATAAAAAAGGAGCATGCTAAGAGCAGTTTAATAATTGTTTTTGCTTTAATGGACCATGGCAAATCCAAAGAGTGAAAGAACATGTTGATCCACTTTGATTTTCTAGACTCCTTTTCATAGATGTCCTCGATCTGGGTTTTCAAGATTAGGGGGCCATATTTCATGGAAAGATTCAGCATAAACTAACCACTGGATCTACATTCATTTAAGGAACTGGATGCTTCATTCATTTCAGAGGAACAGTTCCCTGAACAAAGGCAATATACATAACCATATAGATACAGTTATCATACGACCCTTATTATAAAGGACAGTCCTTTATTTCAGAAAGCTGTCCTTTAGATTTATTTAGTTTACAGGTAGTCCTCGACTTACAACCACAATTGGGACCAGAATTTCAATCACTAAGGGATGTGGTCATAAAGTGCGATGTCACTGACTGCATCACTTAGCGACGGCAATTCCAGCACTCCCCGTGCTGTTGTTAAGTAAATTCCACCAGTTGTTAGCCAAGGACACACCCCAATCCAAGCCACTCTGGGCTTGGTCCCTCCCAGCCCTGAGCCTCAGTAAGGTGACTGCCTCCAACTCCTTCCATCCACCTATCCCGCAACCTCTGCGCTTTAGGCCGCCCTGCACCCTGCCTGGCGGGGTGGCAAGCAGCCCCAGAACGAGCGGCTCTGGGGCTGCTTGCCATGCTGTAGCTCAGAGGCTTCTTGGTGCACTGTGGCTGCAAGAAGCCCCTGAGCCACAGCACAGCAGGAAGCAGCCCCAGGAAGCCCCAGCTGCAGTCACCATCGCAGTCACCCTGCACTCCACCACCCCAGCTGACCCTGTCTTCTTGCTCCCGTGCCCGGCCTGGCCCTTCGCACCAAGAAGCCTCTTTGTGCTGTGTTGCCGGGCTGGGCTGGGGCTGGGCTTCACACTGTGCTGTGGCTCTGGGGCTTTGCAGGAGGAAGGAGAAAACCTCACAAATGGGCAGCAGCTTCCCATGTGAGTTGCAGAGCGTGCACCAGATGCGCCCACAGACTCTCCAGGACACTTTCAGCTTGTGCTCTAAGGCTCACGTTGGAAGCTGCTGGCCGTTCGTGAGCTTTCTCCTTCCTCCTGCAAAACCTGCAAAGCTTCCATCGTGAGCTGCAGAGTGCATGCTGGATGCACCCACAGACTCTCCAGTTACCATAATTCAAATGAGGCTTTCTGTTTCCTGTGTTATATTTGATTCTGTTCCTGGCGAAATTCCAATAAGTTATCCAAATTATAGAAAAGCTCCCATTCCAGCCATAAATAAGCCTTCCAATAAAGGAGTCGAGCTAGAGTTGAGTTAGTGGAACTGGTGATATCACAGGTTCTGTCCTAACAGCCAGGAACCACGCTGACACAAGGAACAGGTCTCTAGTGTTTTATTGCTGCTACATAACAGGAAAATCCTAACAAACTGAAGAAGCGTGGGAAAAACCCAGCCATATAAACCCCAAAGGCTAAGGCGGGCCCGATCTGTGTCTCGTGGAATGGCTACCTAATTCCTCAGTGCTACGCATGCCCTTTACAGCCTGGATGGGAGCCCCCTGCTCACCATCCTTACTCATGACAGGTTCTTACCTCTAAGTCAATTTTCAAACCTTGGTGGTAAACTTCTGTCTCAAAGGTAATGAGATGGAGTTCTTCTGTGACAATGAGAGAGGCCTGAGGAGCAAGTAATGAGAGAAAAAAGTTAAAATTTGCATAAATACATACATAGCTGTCACTCACCTCCCTTTCAGGATAAGCTTGAATGAGAGTGCAGAAAAGAAGTTAAAAATAGTAAGCCAAAGAAATTAAAGGCACGGAATAAGAAAAAGAAACAGATCTAGCACTAATTTACAATGTAATTCCCTACCCCATTCTGTCCTGGCCAACCATCCTTGATTCTACCACAATCATATAATGCTTCATACATTGTCTTCTGTTCTTCTCACCTCTCTCTTTCTAATGATCTCATCAACTCCATTCAACCATAACTTTCTCAGTCTTCCCCTTGTCCTATGCAAGCCTTAGATTGAAGGCAAAGAAAAAGCAAGGCAGTTATAAGTTTGTGAACTTTTATTGACCTGTCAAAAGTCATTCAACAGAAACTTAGGCAGAAATAAAGGCAGGCTATTAAACAAAGAACAAAGGCTTGGAAAAATAGAAGACTATGTCAGCGGTATAAATCTCTTGCCCGAAGAAACTGAAGACAGGAAAACTGGACCATTCAAGAACAGTCCATGGGTCAAGATCCAGAGAAATTGACAGAAAACCAGTCCAGAAGTCAAGCCAAAGGATGGGCATTCACAGGAACAACATGAAGCAGAAGGGTTGTTTCCCACAAGGGCAGATTATCTTATATAGCCAGAATTCCTGTAATTAGAGCAGTTGATATTCTCTCCTCTTGAGTCATGCTGGTCTCTGCTGCTCATTGACTGGCAGTGTAATTTAGGGCTTGGCGCTTCATAAAGCCAGCGTCTGGTTGTTTGCTGTCCTAATCAGCAGCCCCCTGGACTGAGTCTAACTCCTCACGTAGAGATATCTAAGAGCCTGTAGTCACCACAATTATATGCTGAGAGCCTGCTAGTCAGTAAGATACTGGTATCTTCCATGAAACTTCCAGGAGTCCAAAATGCAAGTGACTTCATATTCTGCCTCACCCTGTATAATTGGAGGCAGAGAAGGTGAAGATTGGCAGCATGGCTTTAGGATGATATCAGGGTTAACTGATACCAGTACTAATAAGGATCTATAGAAAACAGGGTAGATTTTTAGTGACAGAGGGACAAAAAGTCACTAGCTTGCTGATGGACACAATTAGAAAACCAATGAACTGGTTGTCCACATTCTTCAATGCTCACTGTAAGGCCACCATACTGAAACCCACACAATGAATCATCAACTGTAAGATGGGACCAGGTTGCCACTGACAGTCAGTGAAGTGTTTCTATGTCTCTTTGACTTGCTTGAGTTGGTCCCATAGGATCTGATGCAGTGCCTGCAGTTCTTGCAACAATTGATCTGTTGCTGTGGATGACAGATTCAAGATGCATACAAGAAAAATAAATGGAGGATGATATCCAGAGTTTCCAAAGGACAGTGTTACCTGGGTAATTATATCCTGAGAATTAATAAACACAAATTCTGCAAGATGTAAGATGTAAGAATTTTATCCAGTTGTCCTGTCGGAAATTGATTTAACAATGTAAATATTGTTTCAGGATGCCATTGGTTTCATCTGGTGGCCATTGGACTGAGTGTGGTAGGCTGATAAGAGAGGTATCATGATATTTGCCAGAAATGTGCAGAGTAATGCTTGCCAGAAACTAGGTTCCTTGCTCCAGGTCATGTACTTTCAACATCAAATCGAATGTGTGATCACCAAAAATCTTACAACCAGATGGAGAATCTTGAAAAACCCAACATGTCCTATAGGGGACTGCCACCACACCATTTCAAGAAGTGTCCCCATAACAGACTGGGAAGAAAGTAAAAGCAGCCTTAGTATTGTAGGACTGCATGATTCCAGGGCCATGGAGTGGGTTGAAAACTGGTTGTATTCTGGATTTCTTGAGCCATGCTTGAGCACGGGGTTCTTCTGCAGCAGTTGCTTGACTTGCTTCATCAAAAAGCCAGGGAGTATCAGATACAAAGTTTTCTGGAGGTGTCACAGATGAAGGAGGCAAATCATCACCTTTGCAGTATTCCAGTTTCAAGACAAGGAATCTTTATTATGGGTACTGGGGATTATGTTGAAGTTAAAATGCAAGAACAGTGAGCACCAAATCACCTCTGCTTCAGTTTATGTATTTTCTGGGGGTACTCTAAATTGCAGTGATCTATCTTATTTATTTATCATATTTCTACACCACCCATCTCGCAAGGGACTCTATCTTGATCTCTGTTGTCTGCTGGGCCCATTCCAATAGGTGCCTCTGGGTTTTAAATGCCACCCTAATAGCAAACAGTTCTTTGTGATATATAGTATACCAACAATCACAGGGATTGAGTTCCCTGGAATAATATATGCAAGGAAACAAAGGCTTGGTTTCCCAGCAGCTTGTAATTATATGGCCTCTACTGCTAATTCTGACACACTTGTCTCTATTATGAAGGACATATTATGTATGGGGTCAGGAGCTGGGTGGAGAAAGGGATCAGGAGCTGGGTGGAGAAAGCCCTCTTTAATCTTTCAAAGGCTATCTGTTCCTAAGGGTCCCAGTCAAATGAAATGTATTTACATAAGAGGCTGATCAAGGCAGCCATGAGCTACATAAAGTCAGGAATGAATGTATGATACTGGTTGGCAAAGTCCATTCACCTCTGGATGGTTGCCAACAGAAAATGGCTTCCACCTTTGCCAAGTTTATCTGAACTCCTTCAGATTAAATGTGATGGCCCAAGAAATCAATGGTGATTACTTCAAATTCACAGTTCTGAAGCTTGGCATATAGGGGCTCCTCCTGAAGGCTCAGCAACACTGCCCATACATGCTGTACGTGTTTCCGGGGAGGGGGAAGAATAAATTACAGTAAAATGTCACCCAGATAAATAATAAAAATCATCATCTTCAGATTTACCCGAGGTTTAAAGCCACCCTGAGGTCTCATTTGGTGAAAATCCAGGTCTTTTGCAGGCACTCAAAAAGAATTTCAAAGTCAGTTGGAAAGAGTATTTGTTCCAGAGGATGATCTGAGTGAGGGCCCTGTAGTCACAGACACCTCACTGTTCTTTATCAAAAGTACAGAGCTGCAGCTGATGACATGGAAGAATGGATGACTGCTCTTTTTAAATTTTTTGAGATGAAGTCCCTCAGTGTCACCACTGTAGGTTCCAAAAGGCAGTAAACCTGGATGAAGGAAACTTGGCCCCAAAGATCAGGTCAATAGTTGGGAGAGATTGTGGGAAAGCTGGGGGCGAGGCATTTGCATGTTCATCTCAGTCCATCTGCTGAGAGATGAAAAAAAGCATTTCAAAGAAACACTGCCTTAATTAACTCACTATAACGAAGAGTGGGAAATTCCTGTTACAGTTTTCAAAAGTCTGTATTTATCCCAGACTAGCATTAAAGAGACTTTACTGAAATCCATTTTGTTCTTGCTTACTTGGCCAGCCAGTTGTGACAATAATGTAATCACAAGGATAGCAGGTGGTCAGCCTCTTGCTTACTGAACTGAGTGAGTCAGTGCACTCTTGGTGGAAGTTATGTAAAGCCTCTTCTTTCTTGTCTTCTGTCAGAACCCCTGGAATGGAAACTGGAACATGCCCTTTACATCAAGGATGCTTACTTACTGTTCCATTTGGCCAAACGGTTTGAAGCCATGAACTTGAAGCCATGCTAGATCCAACAGTGGAGGGAAGTGGGAGACCAAATAATTTCAATTATTCACAGTGCTCAGCCAGGTTCATTTTCACAAAGTCTGTAGTCCATACCACAGCACTGGACAATGGTGGTCTTCTGCCGATGGTTTCAACCACCACGGAGGGCTTTATGGAGTGTCAAGGAATGTCATGTACTTTCTCAAACCTCAGGTCCATGAAGTTGCTACGTGGTTGAGAATCAATCAGAGAATATGCCAGGTTGACCTGGGACATGCAGTATAAATTCATTACTGGTGCTACTTGGGCTGTGTTCGGTTGCTTGGGCTAACTGGACATCAATCTTTCCCTGATCTAAGGACCCACTTAAACCAGGCAAAGCTCATATCTTGAAGCAATGGAACACAGTTACTTTGGCTGAATATGTGAAAGCAAAATGATTCTGGCTCTCATTTTTGACCTGGATAGGTCCTGATTTGTGGGGGGGAGTGTTGGTGGGACCTTGATTGTTGCTGTTCCAATCACCCATCAATATAGGCAAAAATGGATCAAGTGGGGCTGCCTTGAACTGGTCTATCAATATGATCTCATTCCTATCCAAGTCTTGGACCAGATGCTGAAAGTCTTTCATATATTCTGCAAGTGAACAGCCTGTTTTGCAGCTGGCCCAGATAGCAGACCACATTGATTCGATAGGAGCATCTTCAGGGTGAAGACACATATAAAGGTTGCAGTGTGTCAGGAGTGCGGGAAACTGGTCAAAGGACCCATCACATTTTTCAGGAGTAGTTACTGGATATATATGATGTGGGGAAGAGCAGCTGGCTGATTTTGTTGTAATTGCAAGGCATCAAGCCAAGCTGTTTGTTGGAACAGCTGTGCCCTCAATTGCATATTCTCAGCTTCCAGTTTCTCCATTTTGGCCACTGAGGCTGAAAGAGGGAGATTTTAATTTGAGAGGTTGGAAACAATCTGTTTTATGTATGCCAAGCAGAAAGCAAAGCAGTTATAAGTTACAAGTCCAGAAGTTAAGCTGAAGGTTCATTCACAGAGTAAGGGATGGGAAGACACAGGAACGCCAATCAGGAAGCAGGAGAGTTGTTTCCAACCAAAGCAGGAGGTCAATGTTTCTGGCACTGCTTCATTAGAACAGTTGATGCCCCCTTCTATCAAGGAGTGATGTCAATCTCTGCTGCTTGGCTCTGTTTAACTGGCAGGGAGGTTTAGTCAGGGCCTGACTCTTTGCTATCCAAATCAGCAGCCACCTGGACCAGTCTAACTCCCCACTCACTGGATGACAGCATATAACCTCAACTACAGGCTGGGAGTCCACCAGGTTCTCTTTAGAATCAGAGGAGTCCATAACACTTCCTCTCAAACAATTTCATTGTTCCTTTATATATTTGTTTTGCAAATATATAATTCTCATTCTTTCCCTTTATATAATCAAATCACCTCAATGTACTTCTTTCATACTGATTACTCGTCTTTGTATTCAACCCACATTCATTCAGCATCCATTCATTCTTGGCCCTATCTCTTCCCATTTTACTACATATACTTCTTAAGTATCCACCTCCCATTCTATTAAACTTTTTCATTTCTCCTGTAGTCAATTCTCACTGCCATATAACAAAAGGAGAGTAAGCATGCATTTATACACAGCCATTTTAACTTATTTTGACAAACATTCATTCCTTGCAACAAACCACACACTACCTACTACTTTTCTTCCACCATCTGCACATCTTAAAATTTCTCTATTAATTTTTCCATCTTTAATAAACATTCTATCAAGGTGAACAAATTCATCCTTGCTCTAGTTTTCTGTCATGTATATATAATTTATGATAATTCACTCCAATTACCCTGTCACACACAACTATCTTTGATACATCGATGTTCATATTCACATTCCTCTTTGCACTGTAGAATCTACCTAGCATTCACTGCAAATAATTTGGATTCTCAGTTGATAACATGGCATTATCTGCATACAAAGTACATACACACATTCATATCTTCAACCAATACACCTCTAATGTCTTACACATTTATCCATAAATATATTAAACATGGGATATTGTACATTTCTCTTACTCTCTGCATAATGTTGAACTATTTGCTAAGCCTTCTATTTTTTTTCATACATGCTTTATCATATACCATTCAGCAAGCAACTTTCAACTCCATATTCACACAAAACAATCTACAACTCAAGCCTACATTTTATCACACAGTTCTCTAAATCAATAAAAATGTAATAAGTTTTCTTTCTCACATTCATATACTTCTCAGAGACCAGCTGAAGAGCAGATATCTGCATACCTTCTGTCTGGCATAAAGTCGCACTGAATTTTGCAAATTTTGCTCATTGTCATCTCTTGTACCTTTTCAACTTTCCCAGGCACACTTAACAATCTAATCTTCTTGTTATTTTTCCATTCACTCTTGCTATTTTTCCCTTTGTAAAGGGGAACAGTAACAGCAGTCATCAGCTCCAGAGCAGTCTTCATGCACATGCTAAACAAATCACTCTCACTGCATAAGCAAACCACAACAATATTTTAACATTTCTATGGCTACATCATCTATACCTGTACTTTTTTCATTTTTCCTTTTCTTGGACACTAACATTTGTAGCATTTATTTCAATTCTACATTTCAACATATCATTCTCATACAAATATCTGAAATATTCCTTCATCACTTCATTTTCATCCCAAATAATTTCATCACTTTTATTTTTAATTCCATGTACCTCAGTGAAGGCTCTTTGTTTTTAGCTCTCTTCACCTCCTCCTAAACAAGTTTCATTTTCACCAAAATTGCTCTGTATTTTGTCTCTTTTAACCTCAACCATTCCTTCCTCTCTCTGACTACTTTCTTTGAAACTGTCTTTTTCTCTCTGACACATTATATCATTTCTTTCTCTCATCCTCATTTTTGCAGTAATCATGCTCTTATACGTATTCTGTTCTCATCTACTGTACATCTATAAACTGTTTCACTTCATCATTCCATCAATTGTCCTTTTTCATATTTCCCACTGACATAACTCCACAAACTTTGTGGCACTTGGTAACACTATCTTTTGCTCTGTTCCAAGCAGGTTCCTCATTCTATTTCCTTATGTTCATTTACCACTTATTCTGTTGGGAAAGTAATCTATTTTCTAATACTTCTTCATACAGAACTTATGCTTTTCGCAATCATTCTTTGACCCTGGTTTCCCACACTTCTTTTTCTTCATATTCGTTTTTCCCAAGATCCACTCGACATCACCAAATAATGATCTGACCCACATTCAGAACCTCTCATCACCCTTGTACCTTTCACTAATTCTCTCAATTTTACATTAGAGGAATCAAATCAACAATGCTTTTAGATTTATATTCATTCCTTTGCCATGTGTATGTATGAATACACTCATGTTTTAACACTGTATTTGAAACCAACAGCCCTTTTTTTTTAGCAAATACTTATCAAACAGTCACCATTCTCACTCATTCTTGAGTCTTCAAAAGGCACCATTACTTTTTCTATACTCTCTCATCTTATTCTTGCCCATGTCACCTGGCAAAATATTTTTTTCTCCTGGATTGTGTTCATTCAGAATGTTACACAATTTTCCCTGACACTCATATTTGGTTCTCCATTTATCACCATTCACTGGAGTCACCAACCTAAGGATTCCTACTTAGAATATACCCACAACATACCAGTTTTAAAAATTATGAAGTTGTACCTTTTTGCTCTTTCAGAAACATGCAATTCTTATTTTGTTTAAGCTCAGCAATCACTCTATTCAGATTAAACAAGGAAATGACAAGAAAATGAGCCTCAGGATTTTTTTTTTTTAAAAAAACCTGTTCAAGTTATATCTAAGAGTGACAATTTCCCTTCCTCACTATTGCTCTTTATTTGTTCATGGAAGATACTTTAGACCCAAAATAAAGACTGAAGAGCTTTGAAGTCTCTATCGTGAGAGGGATGAGACCAAGCAAGAACAAAATAAAGGAGAATGGATAGAACTATTTTTACCACTAGCTCATCACCATGGAACTCCATCACTTCCTATTCCAACTCTAAAATATTTAGTTTCAAACCGGTCATGTGATGGGGTACTTACATCGCAGTTGGCTCTTCCACCATTACCACATCTCTGTTCTCTCAGTGTCTGTGAGTGGGAGAGAAAAGGGATTATATCTGGTAGGTTGATTTGGACTCACCTAAGACTTTTCCTACACAAGCAAATCATTTAGCAAAAGAAAACAAACCTAGAAGAATATCCAGCTTACATATTTCCCTTATCTTCTCTGCTGCAATTCCAAAGAAAAGTTCAGAAGCTTATGCTTCCATTTTTATGAACCTCAGCTTGTCATGGTGCCTGAACCCATGAAAAATGTGGCACATCATTAACAATAAGAATGGAATGAAGCCAACTTGATAAAAATGATTTGTTTCTATTAACTATTGTGATTATTCATCACACTTTAAGGGTTAAGGACATACCTCCATATAGCAGTCTGGCTAAAAAAGTGGATTATTTCATGATCAAATAAAAAAGGAGAGAGGAGGAAAGTGTGTTGCTTTCGTTCATCCTTGTAACCCCCATGCTGGGCCCACGTTTATAAATAGATGCTCACCAAATGCTTGAACTCTGCAGAAAGGCTTCCGTTGTTGGACTCTTCCATGTTCATCACCTTGGTATTTGTACCCAAGATATTAAACTTCCGGGATCTTGATAAACCAGAGAGAGGAATACCTTTAGAGTGTCTAAGCATTTATTAAAGTAACAACCCCCTAAACAACAAACAAAAAGCTAGGCCCTCCCAAGATGCATTGTGGATGACATAGTTGAGAACCATCAGTAACTCCCCAAAGGCAGTATTATAAAGCGTTAACACTTTAACTTACCCCCGAAGGGCAGCCACTTCACCACAATCCCTGCAAGAGGGGAAGAAATGTGCATCATAAAATCAGGAGAAAATGGACTGGGTAGATTCATAATACTACATAACACAAAACCCGTAGCAATACAAGAGAGGCTGAAGTTCTCAATTTGATATAAAAAGAGCATTTGAACATACTTGTCAATGCAGACTTTGATTTTCAGCTGATAATTCAGCTCAGGAAACTTAACCAGTAACCTACAGAAGACAAAGTACACATTACCTTTTGAAAACATGTCTCTCCCTACTCCTGCTCATCAGTGACACACACACACACACACACACACACACACACACACACACAGTTAATTCATCTGATCCACAGTGGGCTGAACCGGTGGTGGAGGGACCAGCTGTTGGCCACTGACACTAGCATAACTCCAAATAGGAAAATGATACTAATCCTAATTTATGGCAAAAAGGGTCCACACCATTATGTTTATTTGACAGTTTCTGGTTACTCTGTGCAAGTGTGCAAATAGGCAGATTCTTTATCTTTCATTATCTAAAACAATGTTAGTAGTTCTCATGGCTGCTTCAAGTGACTTCTTCAACTGCACACAGCACCCAGAGAAGCCAGCATAGCCCTCTTTGCAGAACATACTGTATTTTGAAAATCAGAAAATAATTTATAAAGGCTGCAGAATTCAGCTTTTTTGATGAAGAATTTATGTTATTTCAAATAAGTATGTTAAATTTAGATGCATATTGCTTTGCTTGTAGCACCCTTATCTTTGACCCTCCTCCCCATTTCAAATGTCTGTGAGCAGACAACTCACCGCACTTTTGTTGTAAACTGTACTCCAGTTTTGATAACAAGTGGACGATCTGGGTGCATCGGCATACAGGGCTGCCGCTCTACTACAAAGGCACTACAAGAACAAAGAAAAGGTGGTTAGTGGTGGGAATTATGAAAAAATAAGTGCTAGTTCAAGTGTACAAGTTCACTGAAAAATTGCAATATGAATGCATGCACATAAGAACGCTTGACAATTACACCTGACTGCATTTTTAAGCAAAACAGTCAGACATATTTGGGATTCATACCTCTCCAAATTTTATGATTTACTTCTCAAATGGAAAAAAAAAAGTATAAACAGTACTGAAAATGTATGTTTCAGAGTAAAATGCATGCTAACATGGTGCATTTTTTTGTGTATTTTAAAAAACAATTGCAGATTGATGCAATAATAGGACAGGGCACAGCCATGAAAAAGTAAATGTAAAACACTTTGTTCTCAGAGGTGTACCCGGCACTTTCTCTACTAATTTTCCACAAGCTGCCTTGTCTGAGCCCACATTTGGAGCTGATTTTGGTTGTATTGTGTGGACACTCCTCCGTATTGAATTTGTTCATTTGGTTTTAGTATTTTTTAATTTTGGGTTCTGTGTAAACTGCCAGGACTGAGTTTTGAGCTGGACACTGTATAAATAAATAAGACAAACTTGTGATAGATTGATTGTAGAAAGGATTGATTTCTATATGCAACATTTCAGCACTCCACCTTCAGAGGACTTGATCTTTCCCTACACCCAAGACCAACAGGCAGTACCTCTTCATGAGATTCCTGAATAACTCCACAATGCGCTCTTCCAGCAAGGGCCGATGTTGAACAATTGGGTCCCCCTTGTAGGAAACCTTCTGCTGGAGCTCCTCAAGCTTCTTAATCTGTTGACGTGTTTGAAGCTGTGACTCAGCCAAGGATGTTATCCTGGATTGAGGGGTAGGAGGGGAACAACAAAAAAAATCTATTATAACTTATGTCAACACTGCAGTTGAATAACTATGCTTTCTACTTAGGACAGTCATCATAACTATTTTCTCCTAGTTTCTAGATAAATTTATACAACCTGAAGCATCATCCAGCTAAGCTAGGAGTGGAGAACCTGCAGCTGCAGCCAGTATAGTCATTTGTCAGGTAAGATGGGAGTGTAGCTTAACAGCATCTGAACCATACATGAGCAGAAGCTCCTATCTAAATCTACTAGTAATTGCAACTCTCCAATATCTTGGAAGGTGGAGAGACTGTTCCTCATAATTTCTATTCCAGGATGATGTTCTATGCAGTTCCAACGCCTTTAGTTTGGAAGGTGCGTTAGAAAGAGCCTGCGTTGACAACTACATCCTCACTGTGCAACTTTACTGAAAGACAACTGGCAACTAGTTCTGAAAACAGAAAAGCAGCCAGACTCCATTCCTACCAGTTTTCCAGACGATCTAGGCAGATGTTAGGTGGTCCACCAATACATGCGATCTGCTGTCTCCTCTTCCAGTCAGCCAGCTCCTCATCTACCAGTGTCTTCTGCACATATTCCATGGCAGATAAGAGCCCAGCCAGTTCACTCACAATCCCCTTTGCGAGGAAGGAACAGGAATGTTGACAATGTTCTTGTTTAGCATTTCCAGTTCACATACCATACATGCATTTTTGTACCGATTGATGTCTCATTAAATATAACGTGTTAGATCGAGACTTATGCTCAGAACAGAAATAGAAACTTGTTAGTCACAAATGAGGCCCTTGGATTTCAAGAGGTATATCGTAAGTAAGAATGAGTCTAGATTCATCATAATAATTATAAATGGAACCAACTCCCATGTTTAGCAGGGAGCCACCTAGAATGAAACACTGGACCAACTTGCTCATAGTAAACTAATATTCTTTAGGATCTCAGTTGACTATTATGATAGAGTAAACCTTCATGATTTGTTTAGTGTAAAATGTAATAACCAGAATCTCTGGCTTGAAGAATCAAGCCAAGAATAAATTCTGATTTAGGATTCTAGCTTGTTAAGAGAGAACAAACCATGGTTCACATAATAGTAAACAAACCCACAAACAGAACTTCCTGTTTTGTTTAGTCCCTCCTAGAAGCCACAACAATTGAACAGCATATGCCACAAACAAACCTTCATCTTAATGTATGGATGTGTAACTCAGCTGTATTAAAGAGACTGGGTTTGCACATTAAGTTAAGCTGTAGGCTTGCTTAAAAATTACTTATCGCAGAAGTGGACATTTGAGGGGTTGGAGGTTACAACTGTCAGCCTCATGATCTTCCAGAGACTCTATAGGAGGCTATTCTGTGACATGCTGATGTCACCAGTATGGGAGGATGCTTTTTGTGGCTTTTGAGGTGGTGTTAATTGGAAAGGGGAGGGGTATCTCTGGGAGACAGTTCCCTAGTTTAATAAATAATAGGGATCACACAATACATCAAACCACCTTCCCCAGCTTGGGCATCCTCCATATTTGTAGACTTCAATTTTCAGAACTTCCCAGCCAGCATGGCTATTCCTAAGAATATCAGTATTTGAAGTCCACATATTGGGGACACCAATAATGGGGGAGGCTGCATGAAGCCAAAGTCATAATTCACAAAAATGATTGGGTTTACTTCTATAGTTTGTTTAGTTTTAAGTTAGCATAATATATGACACTAGTCAGAACCTAAAGAGAATCTCATCCTACTTCCTGCAAGCATGGTCAACAAAGAACAAGTCCTTTTTCAAAGCCTGACATCTGCTGCATAACCTGCACAACGTGCCTTCTAAATGAGGATGTTTGGTTTTGGGGAAGTGAATAAGAGATGTGGAAGGGAAGGGAAGGGAACCTTCTCAAAATAGCCCTTACCCTTCGCATTTGATCCAGCGCAGTCAGCATTTGCTCCAGCTGTTGCATCTTCTGGCGTGTCACTGACTGGTTGTTTCCGTTCAGATCCTGCATGTCTAAAAGGAGACAAAAGGAAGGGGTGAACATTATTTAAGCTCAGACATCAGAGAGATGTCCAGATCCTTCTCTTGTACATCTTTGATTCTTAGCTCACTTCTTCCAAGTAAACAAGCAGCTTGCTCTTATTTTAGGATTTCCTTGCCACTTTTGTAATTTTTGTACATGGGAGTGATTGTTCCCGTTCTACGCTTATTTCTTTTCACTGGTTCCCTTTTGCTTTTCACATTCTCTGTACGGATTGTAACTTACCTTCAAATAAACACATTCTCTAGTCCAGCCTGGTTTTGAATGGCATCAGTGGAGAGGAGAAAATCAACACATTGGCCTACAGAGCATCATGGTGCAAGCCACGCCACTTTCGAATGGGTGTGCAAAATACATGCATGTACAAAAGGGGTAGGGCTTGCACCATGATGCTCTGTTGGTCATCTTGCCAGTGTTGACCCCATTTCAGCAGATGCTGCTACTGGTACTGTACAGGTATGATGGGAATATGCTCCCACCTTAAAGGCCATGCTGGCTAGAGATGATGTTACCCAGCACTAACTTAAAGGCACCAGGTTTGGGAACAATGGGCTACCTTTCATCTCTGGAAGGTAGATCATAAACCTTTACATTCTTCTGATTCTCACAGCTGGTTAAAACTTTTTTCTGATACTCATTCAAAGGCTTTATTGTCTTTAACAGAACAAGAACAAAATTTATTTCAACTAATCTATACCTGTGTTTGATGGTCAACATTTTGGTTTTGATACTTGGTTGAAATTAGGATCATGTGAATATAAAATACTGAGATAAACCATTAGTCTAGCCAGTTCAATTTTATCAGCCCTAGCTGCCGGATACCTATAATTTCAGACAGTTATTTTGAAGGTCTGAGTGGCTGAATGTGGGGCATCTGCATGTTCTGCTCCTGAGTTGTAGTCATACTTCCTCCCCAAACGCATTGACAGAGGCAATCTTTTCCTATGTTGTGTAGAGCACCTCTCTTTTTTAAGTGCTTCAGGAATGGTTTAAGGGTTGATCTTTCTGTACTTTGCACTGCTTGTTCTTTTTGAGGAATACTTAGGAGAGTGTGCATAATTTATTCGAGCTGCAGAACTGAGCCTATTCTTTTAAGCAGAAATCTCACACAATCTGCTGTATGGCATATCTAGGAGCTGTTGATCATAAATTCCTTGTCCCTAATGAGAATTCTGGCTACTACACAAATCTGCAGTGCCTGAGTTTAGTGTGCTTCATTTACAACAAGTATGAAATTAGATTAGATTTTTTTTACCAGTAAATTCCTTGTGATGCATAAATATATATATTTACTACGTACCACCTTGACTCTTCAAAGTCTTATAATTAAAATCAAAATCATCCTGGAGGTTTTCCACCACTTTCATCTTCTGCTCTAGATCCTACAAAAGCCACGAAAATTGCACAGGATCACCACATTGGAGGGACTAGAAATACTCATCCTAGAATTTTGAACTATTTATCTGAACCAAGAATTCTGAACTACTTACCTGGACCCGCTTTCTAACGTCTTGCAAGTGTTGCTCCAGCATCTGCTGTTTCTCTGTCACTACAGCAGCTGTAGGGTGGTTTGCCTGCCCACCTTGCTATAGTAAAGTGGGAAGATAAGAAGGGAAATAACAATAATCATTAATCTGACATATCCTGGGTGTAATGGAGCAATTTGTAATTGCGTGTTTGTGCTCAAGGATCCAACTCAGGACTGCTGCTGCCAAGATGCTTGTGTAAAACAACAGAGCCTGGTGTTTTCCTTTGTTTTTTTGGTAGTGGTAATGACATTGATCAAATTACCCCTTTTCTCAGTCTTGAATAAACAAGTTTAAGAATCATTAAAAACTTGGTTGTTCTCCCAGGCCTTAGGACAGAGTGGTTGTAGAGTTCCTATACATTTGGTTTTTACCAGTACTGAGTCTTCCAGTCGACTATGACTTGTTTTATATATGTTTCTTTATTTCTTTAAAACTAGAGTAATCAAGGAGTTGGGTGTCCTTAAAATTGAATAAATTAAATAAATAACCTTATGGAAACCAACCATGACAGCCAGAACAATAAGTCAAAGTAGCTTTCCTCACTTGTGCTGCTGTTGCGGCTGTCTGTAGCAGCCGACTCTCCTCCCAGAGACAACGGGCCACGATGCGGGCAATCTCCATGGGTTTCTCCAGGTACCTGCTCTGTGAAAAGAACAGAGAACCAAATTAATGCCCAGGGACTGAGGGGTTGCTAGTAGATAAATATTTTGAGAGAGCCAGAATTTCATTAACTCCTAAGAACTGAATTGCTGAATCTTGTCCAGTTTCCATTAAGTTAAAAATTCTGTCTCTAGCAATGGCTAGCCAATAAGGCTGTGCAAAGCATTTAAAAGATACGCTTTGCAAAGCAAGCCGCACAAACTAAGTACCATTCTTCAAAGTATCAGAGTGCTTGTGACTTCCATAAGGCTTAGTACAGCTGCTTCAGAGGCTGTCCTGGTTATCTGCACATGTAAATGCATAGCCACATTTCATAGCAGTCCCAACAGAAGCACGGTCTGTGTATGCATGCACACATGCATACACTTGGGGAAAGACTTCAAGGCAACTGCACCAAGCTTCTGGATTATGGCTGCTTTAATGCTTTAAGGAAGAGTGCAATGCTTTGTAAACTGTCCCTTACAAATGCTTTGCACAAGCCTACTTGCCAAAAGGTTCTGGAAAGTTCACACAAATCATGCACATGAGGTCTACTTTCTCTTTTCCTCAATACCCAAATTTCACTGATACGTTCTCACTGAGTATGGAAATTCCTCAATCAGCCTTCTCCAACCTGATTGTGAAGACTAGAAGGAATAAGCTGAGGGAGAAACAGCCTGAGATCAGACAACTCCTTTACAATAAAACTACACAACTGACAAACATCCTTCCTACTGAGAAATGAGCAGCACAAGCAGGGAAGCAATGTAAGTTTTGGACCTGGAGACTGAGATAATGAGAGACAGACAGAGCTTGAAACTATTCATTTCCATTCCAGTTGTTTTTTCTAGCATTTATAATAAAGCCAGTTTATCAAAGACTGGTGTCCCTCAGTCTCTACCTGCCAGCCTTCAAGTTCAAGTAATGTTTTGGATAATGCCTGACATGTGTGTCCTCCAGACATCGTGGATCACAACTCCCATTATCTCCAGTTGTCATGACCAATGCTACTGAATACTGTTCGTCCTGCAAAGTGTAAGGGGAAATGTTGCTATTCTGTGGCCCAATTTTTCAGGACTTTTGCAGGAAAAAAATGGGGGTTATCTCTACATTCAAGCCTAAATGCTGATGCAAAAATTTATCTGAGAGTTGACCTTGATATGAGAAATAATGCAATGTTTGGGCTCTGGGTTTCTCTTCAATGATAGGTAAAAGGATGCAGTTTAAAAGAAGAGTTCAGCTGGCTGCTGATTTAGAACATCACCACATTAAGGACCAGGTAACTCTGGCTTAGCCAAAGGCACAAATCCAGCCATTTGTCTGGCTTCATCTCAGAAACAGGAAAATGGTTAAATTAACCCTCAAATCACGAACACTAGCAACTTTAAAAGGAAGTCCATGTTAATTACTGCTGGGAACTCAGTTCCATATTTTTTGTTCACAGGGTATGCTACAAAATATCAAGATGGCAGACATGACAGCGTGATTCAAGCTCTGCCTGTTCCTCATATGTGATGCATCATCAAAGCCACCATCCTGACTTTTTTTGACTGCACCCTATGGACACCCGTTTATTCCTATTTTGCAGTCTGAATACAGTGTATTGCACTGATGTATTTTTCCTTTGTGGTCTCTCCTAGCACTGAATGCAAAACTGGAAAGCTATTTGTTTGGAGTGTTAAAGGAGGGTAAGGAATAAAAGGAGGAAAAAAGAGATCACTGCTGATGTTTTGAAATTAATCTCTTTTCTTCCTGCAATTCTTCCCACGTCAAGGTTTTAAAATATCCTGTTGCTTTCCAGTGTTTTTTTTTTAATCCATGAGAATTATACACTTGCAGTTTCAAAAAACTAAAGCTGGAATTGTACAGAAAGTAAATTAAATGTGATATAAACTGATACAATTTTTTTAATCTGAAAGTTCTTTACATTTTTTTCCTTTTAGCTCTTTAATCTTTTCAGCAAAGACTGGTTCCAGAACAGAGTTTAAAATCAAATTCTGTCACAAAATACACTTTAAATATGTGAGTAGCAATGGTAAGAAACAAGTCTGTCATTATAGCAGAGAGAGAAGAACAGGAGAAGTATTTGCAACCTCCTAAAGTCATGCTTTTGTTTCTGTTTTCCTTTCATTTTCATTATTTTTGCTAGAGTCTGTTGAGTTCCAGTTTACTTTAAAAAAAACCTGACTATTGAACAACTGCAACAAAAGGAAGCCACAGTAAATATCTAGATGATTGTAAAAAATGTCCTTTCTTATATAATGAGAGAAATTTAACAGACAGCTTCAGCATCTGCTAAGGCACAAAATGAGTTGAGACAGCAGCTCCCAGAATTTCTCAGTAAGTCATTCTTGCTGAATAATTTGGTGAGTAGCAGTCTCAACACATCTGAAAGAAACCAGTTTGGGACAGCTGTGCTAGATATGGAGAAACTGGCACTGACTGCTACCTCAAAAAAGCTAGATGGTGCAGAAAGCCATCCTTGAGAGAAATCTGGTAGTTTTTAGACTAATAGTCAGGAAGTGTCAGGAGGAAGAAAGCATACTAATTGTCCTGTTCAGACTATGAGACGGCCAGGATACTAATAATATTCTTTATCGAACAAACTATTTACAATCATAAAAGTTCTTGCAATAGATTAGAACACGCAATTCAATCAAGACCACCCAGGTGGCAAAGGACACCCAGGCAACACTGCAGAGTCAGATTGAAGCAAGGCAGCAAGGCAGAACTTGTGTCATGAGTACTGATGATGAGCAGGAGGGGGCCTCGATCCAGGGTGGAAAATGCATGTGTAGTACTGATGTCCTAACAGCCAGGAAACACACTGAGACAATGAACTGGTCTCTAATATTTATTGCTAGTACTTAACAGGAATCCTAACAAACTGAAGAAGCGTGGGAAAAACCCAGACATATAACCCCCAAGGGTTAAGGCGGTCCCGATCTGTGTCTCTTTGAATGGCTGAACAATTCCTCAGTGCTACGCATGCGCTTGACAGTCTGGATGGGAGCCCCCTGCTCGCCATCCTTACTCATGACATCATCTGAGGAATTAAGCAGCCATTCAAAGAGACACAGATCAGACCCGCCTTAGCCTTTGAGGTTTATATGTCTGGGTTTTTCCCACGCTTCTTCAGTTTGTTAGGATTCTGTTTAATGTAGCAGTAGTAAACACTAGAGACCTACTCCTCGTCTCAGTGTGATTTCTGACTGTTAGGACAACTTGGACAATTCTTGGTTCAAAGCTGTGAGACTGGAAGGAGCTAGGGTGCAAGGCAAAGGAGATAAGTCACACTCAGGTAGGTGCCCTGGCACACAGGCTGGATCAGGCTGGCACACAAAGGCTAGACAATGCTTGGCTGGAGTATCTAGGCAGAGCTTGGTTTTGGAAGCAAGACTGTACTGGACTGGAGCGTTCAGGCTAGGCTGTGAATGGGAGGCAAGGCACGACTGGACTGGAGCGTTCAGGCAAGGCTGGAAACTGGAAGCAAGGCTGGACCGGACTGGATTGAAGTGTTCCAGCAAAGCTGAGGTCTGAAGGCACACCCGGATCACTCTGGAGCGAAGCGACGAGGTTTGAAGCTGGACGCGAGGCTATGTTCAGCAGGGATGGCAGAGAGAGGCTCTACTGGAGCGACCCGTGCAGATGGAGGTTCCGTGAAGGCAGAAGACTCTGGCACTGGTTCCATGCTGGCTACAGGCAAGGCTTCTGACGCTGGTAAGGATTCTCCTGCAGGTGTTGTGAGCTCAAAGGAGTGGTTGTCTCTGGCAACTTTCTCTTGGAGCACCTGCCTTTTTATTTGCTCCTTTTTGCACCATTTTCTCTTACAGGCCAATCACACTTCTTTTTCTTTGGTGCGCTTCGCTGCTCTTCTCTCTCAAGCAATGATTGGAGGCTTCAAATCTCCCTCCGGAGTTTGTCCAATCCTCTCCTGTGATTTCTCCTGCTCTGCTGAGTCACTTCCTGGATTAGATTCCTTAAGTCCTTGCTGATAGGTTTCATTTTCCCCTTCTGACTCGTTTTCGGAGTCAGAAGCAGGCTGAAACCTCACACTAATATCTAATAACATTCTTAAATCCATTCTATTTGATATTTACCCAAGAAAGCAATGTTATCAACCATTCCTTTTGTCCAGTAAGGAGCAAAGACGTGATGGTGAACATAGAAATGAAGAAGGTCTGTGGCTTTTCCCCATCCCCTTGGACTTAAATGTTACCTCTGTAATGAACTCACAAAATTGGAACCTCATTCAAACTGCTCTCTCTTCTCTTTCACCTTCTCTCCTCCAACCTATGTCCACTTCAGCCACCCTCTCATCTACAATATGGGGATTATAAGGACTGTCTTCAGAGTTACTGAAATAAATATTTGCATAGGAAACTTCTCTGTAGTTTCATACTTCTTTATTTGGGGAACTTTGTTTATGAATGATAAGACACCACTGCAGGAGGACAACTCCCAATGAACCTATACACTAAGAATGGTTACAAATAAAATGGAGGCATTGTTGGTGGGCAGTAACCAAGTCTGGGAGTTGAAAAAGGAACTTGTTAATGAGTTGCACACCCTCTAAAGATGTAAGTACATAACAATGATTTGTTTATGTATTGCATTTATATGGCCACCCAACTTAAGTAAAGTGACTCTGGGCAGCATACTAAAAAAGCAGTATAAATATAAAGCCAGAATAAAACCACACAAGACATTAAAATTCAGCTAAAACCATAAAATGGTGAGCAGACTAAAATATACTGCTAATATGCAATTGGGACTCCACTCATCTGGACCCAAAGGCCTGGAGAAACTGCCAGATCTTAACTGCCTTTCTAAAGGCCAGCAAAGTTGAGGCCAACCATATATTGTTGCATCAACCCCAACAGTGCATATTTTCAACTCCAGGTATTTTGCCAACCAGAATAGACTTTCCTGGCCTGGGACAGCCTGGTCGAAATGATCTATGCCTTAATAATCTCATATCTAGATTATTGTAATATGTTTTACATGGGGCTGCCCTTGAAGATGATTTAGCAATTTCTGCCAGTACAAAAATTCTTCAGCCTGCTATTGTGTGATGTACCTGTTTAAAGTTATTTTATACTTATTCTTCATAATTTACACTGGCTGCCTGTTTCAGTGTAGTGCTGTTGATTTATAAAATCTTAAACAATTCAAGAGCTACAAAACAGTTAGAATGCTTCTCGTGGTATGTACTGGTCTACCTTCTCTTGAGGGGTCTTAGATGTGCTGCTGCATAAAGTGCTGCCTTCCTGGTTGTGGCATCCTCTCTAAAGAACTCTCCACTTTGGGGTACATCAAGCTTCTTCTATGGTTTGGTTTCATAATCTACTAAATTTGTTCACCTAGACCTTTAGATCTCCCCATGACTTTGCTTCTGATTATACTAGAGGGTTCAATCTTATTAGTTTACTGTTCTGATTTTGTTGTTACTGATACTGTTTTTATTTGAGTGAGATATTGAGTTTTTATTTTAAGTGAAATACTAACATAATAAGTAATAATTATTGTCAGGTTTCCCTGAGATGCATAATTGAACTAGCAAGCTTTCAGCTAGAGATTCAAGGACACAGCTCTAATAAAATACTTTTTTATTGCAGATACTGGAAAAGCCTTTAATCATGAGAAAACAACTACTGCAAATTCTAGGATTCAGGTCACATAAATGGCAATCTTTAAGGTTCAAATCCTGCATTTCTTTTTTCCAATATTATGTCACAATGGACTGAAAGATGCTTACTTCTCAGACTGAGAAGTAATTGGCACTTATGTATTGTTATTGCTATGGAACAGTCTGGTCTCAGGTCCTTTGCTTCTGACCTTTTCAACTCTTGCCCTCATAATTATCCAACAATAATGATAATAAATAATGATAACATACCCAGGAAGGGAATAGTTCTCTCTTTTGCATTTCAAGATAGCAATGCTATGACTACAGTCCTTGCTTAAGCAAAGGATCATTACCTTGTCGTGGTGCTGGAGCTTGAGCACCTCAATGATGCCACGAGCTAAACCGTGAAGGGCCACCCAAGACGGGAAGGTCATGACAGAGAGGTCAGACTAAATGCGATCCCTGGGGAAGGTAATGGCAACCCACCCCAGTATTCTTGCCGTGAAAACTCAATGGATCAGTACAACCAGAGATATGTCGGTATACCATCGGAAGATGAGACCCTCAGGTTGGAAGATGGTCAAAATGCTACTGGGGAGGAACAGAGGATGAGTTCAACTAGCCCCAGACGTGATGACGCAGCTAGCTCAAAGCCAAAAGGACGGCTAGCGGCCAACGGTGCTGGTGGTGAACGGCGAATCCGATGTTCTAAGGATCAACACGCCATTGGAACCTGGAATGTAAGATCTATGAGCCAGGGCAAATTGGATGTGGTTATTGGTGAGATGTCAAGATTAAAGATAGACATTTTGGGCATCAGTGAACTGAAATAGACTGGAATGGGCCACTTCACATCAAATGACCACCAGATCTACTACTGTGGACAAGAGGACCACAGAAGAAATGGAGTAGCCTTCATAATTAATAGTCAAGTGGCTAAAGCAGTGCTTGGATACAATCCAAAAAATGATAGAATGATCTCAATTCGAATTCAGGGCAAGCCATCTAACATCACAGTGATCCAAAGATACGCCCCAACCACAGATGCTGAAGAAGCTGAAGTAGAGCAGTTCTATGAGGATCTGCAGCACCTACTGGACAACACGCCTAAAAGAGATGTTATTTTCATCACGGGAGACTGGAATGCTAAGGTGGGCAGTCAAATGACACCTGGAATTACAGGTAAGCATGGCCTGGGTGAACAAGACGAAGCAGGAAATAGGCTGATAGAATTTTGCCAAGACAACTCACTCTGCATAACAAACACTCTCTTCCAACAACCTAAGGTAAAGGTAAAGGTTTCCCTTGACGTAAAGTCCAGTCGTGTCCAACTCTAGGGGGCGGTGCTCATCTCCGTTTCTAAGCCTTGGAGCCGGCGTTGTCCCTAAGGACCCGTCCGTGGTCATGTGGCCGGCATGACTCACGGAATGCCGTTACCTTCCCGCCGAAGCGGTACCAATTAATCTACTCACATTTGCATGTTTTCGAACTGCTTGGTGTGCAGGAGCTGGGACGAGCAACGGGAGCTCACCCCGCCGCGCGGTTTCGAACCGCCGACCTTCCGATCGGCAGCTCAGCGGTTTAACCCGCAGCGCCACTGCGTCCAACAACCTAAGAGACGCCTTTATACATGGACTTCACCAGATGGACGACACCGAAATCAGATTGACTACATCCTTTGCAGCCAAAGGTGGCAGACAACTATACAGTTGGTAAAAACAAGACCTGGAGCTGACTGTAGTTCAGATCACGAACTTCTTCTTGCACAATTTAGGATCAGACTAAAGAGATTAGGGAAGATCCACAGATCAGCTAGACATGAGCTCACTAATATTCCTAAGGAATATGCAGTGGAGGTGAAGAATAGATTTAAGGGACTGGACTTAGTAGATAGGGTCGCGGAAGAACTCTGGACAGAAGTTCGCAACATTGTTCAGGAGGCGGCAACAAAATACATCCCAAAGAAAGAGAAAACCAAGAAGGCAAAATGGCTGTCTGCTGAGACACTAGAAGTAGCCCAAGAAAGAAGGAAAGCAAAAGGCAACAGTGATAGGGGGAGATATGCCCAATTAAATGCAAAATTCCAGAGGTTAGCCAGAAGAGATAAGGAATTATTTTTAAACAAGCAATGCGCGGAAGTGGAAGAAGACAATAGAATAGGAAGGACAAGAGACCTCTTCCAGAAAATTAGAAACATCGGAGGTAAATTCCAGGCAAAAATGGGCATGGTCAAAAACAAAGATGGCAAGGACCTAACAGAAGAAGAAGAGATCAAGAAAAGGTGGCAAGAATATACAGAAGACCTGTATAGGAAAGATAACAATATCGGGGATAGCTTTGACGGTGTGGTCAGTGAGCTAGAGCCAGACATCCTGAAGAGTGAGGTTGAATGGGCCTTAAGAATCATTGCTAATAACAAGGCAGCAGGAGATAACGGCATCCCAGCTGAACTGTTCAAAATCTTGCAGGATGATGCTGTCAAGGTAATGCAGCTATATGCCAGCAAATTTGGAAAACACAAGAATGGCCATCAGACTGGAAAAAATCAACTTATATCCCCATACCAAAAAAGGGAAACACTAAAGAATGTTCAAACTATCGAACAGTGGCACTCATTTCACATGCCAGTAAGGTAATGCTCAAGATCCTGCAAGGTAGACTTCAGCAATTCATGGAGAGAGAACTGCCAGATGTGCAAGCTGGGTTTAGAAAAGGCAGAGGAACTAGGGACCAAATTGCCAATATCCGCTGGATAATGGAAAAAGCCAGGGAGTTTCAGAAAAAGATCTATTTCTGTTTTATTGACTATTCTAAAGCCTTTGACTGTGTGGACCATAACAAATTGTGGCAAGTTCTTAGTGGTATGGGGATACCAAGTCATCTTGTCTGCCTCCTGAAGAATCTGTATAACAACCGAGTAGCAACAGTAAGAACAGACCACGGAACAACGGACTGGTTTAAGATTGGGAAAGGAGTATGGCAGGGCTGTATACTCTCACCCTACCTATTCAACTTGTATGCAGAACACATCATGCGACAAGCTGGCCTTGAGGAATCCAAGGTTGGAGTTAAAATCGCTGGAAGAAACATTAACAATCTCAGATATGCAGATGATATCACTTTGATGGCCGAAAGCAAAGAGGAACTGAGGAGCCTTATGATGAAGGTGAAAGAAGAAAGTGCAAAAGCTGGCTTGCAGCTAAACCTGAAAAAAACCAAGATTATGACAACCAGCTTGATTGATAACTGGCAAATAGAGGGAGAAAATGTAGAAGCAGTGAAAGACTTTGTATTTCTAGGTGCGAAGATTACTGCAGATGCTGACTGCAGTCAGGAAATCAGAAGATGCTTAATCCTTGGGAGAAGAGCAATGACAAATCTCAATAGTTAAGAGCAGAGACATCACACTGACAACAAAGGTCTGCATAGTTAAAGCAATGGTGTTCCCCGTAGTAACATATGGCTGCGAGAGCTGGACCATAAGGAAGGCTGAGAGAAGGAAGATCGATGCTTTTGAACTGTGGTGTTGGTGGAAAATTCTGAGAGTGCCTTGGACTGCAAGAAGATCAAACCAGACTGCTCACTTGCGGGAATGATATTAAAGGCAAAACTGAAATACTTTGGCCACATAATGAGAAGACAGGACACCCTGGAGAAGATGCTGATGCTAGGGAGAGTGGAAGGCAAAAGGAAGAGGGGCCGACCAAGGGCAAGATGGATGGATGATATTCTAGAGGTGACGGACTCGTCCCTGGGGGAGCTGGGGGTGTTGACGACCGACAGGAAGCTCTGGCGTGGGCTGGTCCATGAAGTCACGAAGAGTCGGAAGCGACTGAACGAATAAACAACAACAGTCCTTGCATTTCAGACTGTTACATCTTAGATAGGTACTGGGGGTGGGGTGTCATCTTGTAGATAGGTACTCAGGAGTCTGCATAACACAAGTCTCCCAACATCAAGAACTGTCAGCAATTTCTACCTGTAGGAACTGCTTGATCCGGCGCAGATTATGCTGGTAGAGAACATTGGATTCTTGTAGGAAGCGACTGTACTGCTGGTCAATTTCACCCAGAAGATTGTGAAATACCAAAGTGGCATGGGACTCTTTGCTGGCAGCATAAGCCCTGTAGAGGATGGGAAAGGAAAGGAAATCCAATTCACCACTGCAGTCTGTAAGACCTCTAAGCCTAATTAGGTGAAAGTTCCTATTGATTAGAACCAGGACCTATAATTAATGCCAAAAAGCTTCTGTATGTTTCCCAAAGACAAAAGGTTAATATGAATTTCCAGTGAATTTTGTAAGCACAATTCAGGAAATTTCAGAACATAATGCCTACAAAGGAATCTCAATACTCCAACAGCTATGCTAATTGAAAGAAAATAACTGGATGGCAGTCTGTGGAAGGCTGTGCAAAGCAGCTGGTTATCCCTCATTTTGGGAGGTAGGGGGGCAGAAGCCTGGAGATACTGCTTCTCCATGATGGACTGGCCCACTGAAATGGCCTCCCCTAGGAGGTTTGATTGATGCCAATCTTATCTGTCTTCCAGATAGATGGAAGGTTGTTGCTGCCTTTTTGTTAGCAGCTGAGATTCCATTTGTGATTGCGGCAGGATATGCATTTGATTAATAAATAAATAAGCAATGAGGGTCCGGCACTTCTGGAATGCATCAGATTAGATAAGGCAGTATCACCTAGCAGCCCATGTGCCAGATGTGCCCCCAATTATCTTCCTGACATCCCTAACAATTTCAGCAGAAAAAGAAAAACATTTTTTCAAGTTGAAAGGAAGAGAAAGAATCCCACAAATTAATGTTACATATCCCCTGAAATATTTGTGTCTAGTAGCACGAATTACATGGTCCACATCTGCAAAACTTCTAAACCATGGATCCGGTAGCATCCTGCAGTTCTTGGCCTAATTTCAAAAACCCTCTGCAAACAATCAGTTCAGACTTTTGGCAAGAATGATCCATTTCTTCTCCAGAAAGAGAAGGGAGGAATAGGAAAAAAAGAAAGGCAGTTCATGTATAGTTGAGGGTAGGGAGTGAGATTGATAAAGGAAATCAGCATGTGGCTTACTGCCAGATTACCTTCAGGGATAGCACCAACTTCTGAAGAAAGGTATAAAGGGGAAGGAGATTAGTTTGCTTAATCTACAACTCCCATTGTCTCTGCATTGATATGGGCTGATGGGAGTCTGAGTCCCAAAAAATCTGGACTCAATAGATTATATATCCCAATACACATATGGCCTCGAGGCCAAAATCTGGACAAGACACTGCTTCTTCAAAGATGCTTCCTCACCAAGTATCCCAACCTTTTTGAAGCAACAGTATGTGTCAATTGAATGTCCCTGTTTTACTCATTGTGGATTTGAAGAGCTCTAGAAGCAGTGAATTTTTTTGCTCAAATTTAGCCAGGATGCAGAAAAACAGAATGGCTCACCAATCCTGGCTCTCTATCCAAGGTGCAAGGAACTGCCGAAGTTCCATTGGAAAGCTGTCACTGTAAAGCTGGTGAAGCTGCTCCAAGTATCGTGTGTCCAGCTGCTGCAGTTGGTTCCATTGTGCCATTTTGGCAACTGACTCTGGAAAGAGGAAAACATGCAGAATATGTTAACATGAGCTATCTATTGATGAGTCAGGCTGTTACTACCCCAAAATATTTAATTAAATAATCAATTAACAACAACCATTTCTGATTCACAATCACAAGTACAACCTAATAATATAAATATGTAATAAAAAGGGAAAGGAAAGTCAAATATTCATATTATAAATTCATATTGGCATCTTCTGTGTATTCCAATTCATTTCAACTGACTTATATCCAATTATTTTGCTTCTAGTACTTAATCATAATTATTGCTGATGCATGCTGGATAACTGAGAAAGCTAAAGAATACCAAAAAGAAGTCACTATGTGGTTAATTGATTATAGAAAAGCCTTTGATTGTGTTGAGAATGTCAAAGTGTGGAATGCACTCAGAAAAACGGGAATCCCAGAACATCTCATTGTCCTCATGAGAAACTTATGTATATACAGGTCAGGAATCCAGACAGAACATGGCAAAACAGACTGACTCCAGGTTGGCAAAGGAGTGCAACTGTCCTATCAGTCAGGAACCACGCTGAGACAAGGAATAGGTCTCTAGTGTTTTATTACAGCTACAACAGACAGAAAATCCTAACAAACTGAAGAAGCGTGGGAAAACCCAGACAGATAAACCCCAAAAGTTAAGGCAGGTCTGATCTGTGTCTCTTTGAATGGCTGCTTAACTCCTCAGTACTACGCATGCTTTTTCCCACCTGGATAGGGGCCCCCTCCTGCTCACCATCAGTACTCATGACAGCAACAAGGCTGTATACTCTCTCCTTATTTATTTAACCTGTATGCTGGATATATATTAAGGGAAGTTGGATTGGAAGAAGATGAGCATGGTTTTAAAATTGGAGGAAGAAATATCAATGACCTTTGCTATCCTGATGACACTACCTTGATAGCTGAAAATGTAAAGGATCTGTAAGCTCTAGTAATAAAAGGTAAGGAGCAAAACAAAAAAATATAAAGAAGATTTTTATATTTATATTTATATCTTTATAAATATAAAGAAGACCAAACTAATGACAACAGGAAGAACAACTAGCCTTAGAATTGGCAATGAAGGTATCAAAGTGGTGGATAGCTTCTGCCATTTAGGATCAACCATCAACAGGCAGTCAAGAAATACGCTGCAGACTAGCACTCGGTAGAGCAGCCATGAAGGCCTTAGAAAAGATATTCAAATGCCATGTTGACCTACAAAGATCAGAATCATGCAAGCAATGGTGTTCCCTGTGATACTCTCCAGAAGTGAACTTTGAAGATGCAGGAGAGGAAGAGTATTGATGCCTTTGAACTTTGGTGTTGGAGAAGACTCATGAAAATACCATGGACAGCGAGAAAACAAACCAATGGATCATCAAACAAATCAACCCAGAGTTCTCACTCGATGCACAAGTGACCAGGCTCAAATTATCCTACTTTGGACATGGTATGTGAAGATTCTAGCTCTCTGGAAAAGGCTGTAATGCTGGGAAATGTAGAAGAAAGGAGAAGAGGATGACCAACAGGAAGGCGAATGGATTCTGTTACAGTGGTGATGACTGCATCATTGGAAGACCTGCAAGTCTAGGTCAGGGACAGACTGTCATGGAGAAAAATCTGTCTATGTGGTTACTAGGAGTCAACAATGACTTGATGGCAATCAATCAATCAATCAATCAATCAATCAATCAACTTAGCCATAAAATATTTATTCAATGCCTGTATAAAATCATGTCCTAAACAGTTAAGTCTCTAGTGAGCATGCCTTTGAATTAGTGTTGACTCCTGGTGACTGCTTGGAAAGTCCCTGCAGTTTTCTTGGCAAGATTTCAGAAGTGGTTTGCCATTGCCTGCTTCCTAGGGATGAGAGAGCACGATGTTACATGTGCTCCCAGGTTTGGCTTATGGTCACTCACTCACACACTCACAGCCTGTTGAGGCATGCAGGTCTTGTAAGCCACCTTGCTTTCTACCTGGATTTTCCAGATAAGTGCAGCTAGAGCAGACAAGACACACAGCCCTGTCTCACAGTGACTGGCCCAAGGTCACCCAGCCGGCTTTCATGTCTAAGGCAGAAGTAGAACTCACAGACTCCTGGTTTCTAGCCCAGCACCTTAACCACTAAACCAAACTGGCTCTTTTTTACCATAGCTTCTAGTATTCCACTTACTTGTGTAATAATTAACATGATGCAACCATTTCCAGGGTCACCACCTGTACGTACAAATTAGTTCTCAGAAGTGATTTTAACAGATAGTTATATGCCCAATAATACAAAATAGGTATCTAATGGGCAAAAATAATAACAGAAAGCTTTATCCATTTTCAGGAAATGACAAATACACTGTCCCATCTTCAAAATGTGCAGCTTCATCTATTATGTGGACAATTCTGTGTTCTTTTCATTCACTAAAACAATGCAACCCTGGAAACTTTTGGACTGAATTTCAGAGCAGATTGCAAACATGAAGCTAACTCCCAAAATAACAACTCATTCAAGGAAGAGGCTTGCAGAAGCAGCAAACAACAGCCCAATCAAAGAACTCCCAAGGGGAGAACAACACCCCTACCAACACAAGCAGGGCAAGCCACAGTATATAAACTGAGAGCAAAGCCCACTCCCTCTTTGCACTGAAGATGTTGCCTAGTCTGGCAATGAAACATCTGCAAGAAAACAAGAAGGCTCAGAGAGCACCAAGGACTCCACAGTTCAACCCTGAGCTACAAATATTTGCTTTGATTGCTTGCAGAAGAGCCTATAGGTCAGGATGGCTATCAATTACTTTTTGTAGCAGAAGCAGTGAGAATTGAAGAAGAATGCTTTTGAACTTTGGTGTCCTACCTGCAGGCTTCCCAAGGACATTGGGCTGTACTAGATGAGTCTTAGTTTGATCCTGCAAGACTTTTATGTCCTACAAACATAGGAGTTGGGGAGGTAGATGGCTCCCTGGAGGACTCTGTTTCTTTCCAGGCAGGATAATGTCCAAACCCTACAGAGGCACTCTCTTTATTAGATCAGTGTAAGTTTTACAACGATTCAAGCTTCTTAGCACTGTTTATCAAGTTAAATGGTCGTGAAAAGTTTTAAGAAATTAACATGTTCCCAACTGTTATAAAATTTCAGTCATCTGAATAAAGGTATTGCCTTTGTAACTTTTTTTTCCTCATGGCCAGCATGCTTGTTATTGCTTTTTACAAGGTAATGTTGTAAGACAGCCGAATCACTTGGGTGCAGATTTTTGAATTTCTTGTTGTGTTTTCCCTGTAGAGCAATGAATAAAGCACTACAGTAAATTGCTGCTATAATTTTTAACTGCTGTATACAGTTAAAAATTATAGCAGCAATTTACTGTAGGTGGGTAGACCAACAGGGCTTGATTTCTCTTCTTTCCTTTATGCATGACGACTTAGGCTATACTGCTCTACAATATAGCATTAGTCTATATGTCTATTAGTTTCAGTCTACAATGGAACTTACTTCCAGGTTATAGTACATAGGACTGCACTGAATATTTTGCCTTGTTACATCATTTAAGTCAAGGTTCTGTTTCCAGAAATGGTCAGCCAGAGGCCATAGGAAGATCACAGAAGGCACAGCAAAATATAAATTGCTGTGTCCTTTTGCTTGTTATCACTTATGAGAAGTGCACTGCCTTTAACAACGGAAGCTCTAGCAGGCTGATCAAAAGTAATACCAATAAATAGGACCAACTTCCTTAAATCTGATATTTTTGAGGACTAGCTATGAATGGGTGGCTCTTCAGGTGATTCTCAGGTGAACTTCATATCCCATAGTCTCTGACTATTGACTTTGTTGCTGATGGAACTCTGAAGTCCAACTTGGAAACCACAAGATCCCCCTCTCTGGGCCGTTTATTTATTTAAATGATTTATAGAGCTGCACATCTCACAGCAGTGATTCTGGGAGATGTGCAGCTGGCATAACAATATAAACTCATGATGCCGCAGTTCAACAATAACCCCCAAACAAAAAGTCACATCACCAACAGAGCTCACTTAACTGTCTGGCCCAAATGCCTGTGGGAACCGCCAAGTCTTCAGACCCTCACAAAAACGAACAAGTTCTGGGGCCATCTGGATCTCTGGGGGGCTGCTGTTCCACAGGGCAGGTGCAGCCACAGAGAAAGCATGACTCCAGAGTCCAAAAAGATGGTATTGTTTAATGGAAGGGACCCAGAGCATGTCATCTAGATCTGGTGGGGCAAGCAAAAACAGTAGGGGACAGGCAGTCCCACAAATAACCTGGTCCTGTGCCATGTACGGCTTTATATGTGGTAACCAGCACTTTGAATTTGACCCAGAAGCCTACTGGAAGTCAGTGCAGTAATCTAGTAATCTCTTATATCATGGACTCCTGTCCTACACTCTCAGTAATAGGTTTCCTTCCCTGAAGGCAAGTGGGATTTTCTTCAGTGCAAATATTCTACCTCTGTCTATGAAAAGAAGCAAGCTAAGGCAGTATAAAAGAAATCCTGTTTTTTTTCTTTTTTCCAAAAAGAGAAGACAACAAAGAGGAAGAATTGGAATTTGTGGCTACAATGAATAATCACAAAGCCTTCAAAAGCAGAACTTATGTAAATAAATGTATGACTGTGATGCAAATTCAGTTTTTATTGGACACTTAGCAAAACTATGTGACAGAAAGCTATACAGTACCTTCACTTTTATTAAGTGATTCTTGAAAAATTCCAGATCCCTGATTTGTACATTTAATGTGGTAAGTCAAGTGAACCCTTGCTTACAGCTGAAGTTTCTGGTGAAAGTATAACACAACCTGCCTGGTAACTCAGGAAGTTGTGTCTTTATTTCAGGATAAATAATATTCTTGGAAAGTATAATAGGAAGTGAGTTAATTGAGGCAGAGTCTCTTTCACTGATTTGAAATGCTTCTTCCCTAATCCACCTGGACTAAATAACTATTTATGAAGATAAGCTGTCAACTCTCTCACCTGCTATCTCTTGATTGTTTTTGTCTCTCTTTCATTCCTTTCCAGCCTCCCCCCAATCTCTCACTATAACCCTGTTTTACCCATTCCCCAAACACAGCTACCTATACAAAAATGTGAATAATTACTCAATTGCCCCTAGAAGGCAATGGAGGTTATACTTTCTCAGAGCAGGCAATGGTGTAGGCCAGTGTTTCTGAACTTTGGCAACTTTAAGATGTGTGGACTCCAACTCCCACTACTGGCTATGGGGAATTCTGGGAGTTGGAGTCCACACTTCTTAAAGTTGCCAAAGTTCAGAAACACTGGTGTAGGCTCTGGAACAATAACAAAAAAGGCTCTGAAAAATAAAAGGAACAGATCAGTTTGCTTGCGCAAACACTGAGGTTTACAGGAAAATGCTCACTCACTTCCATACACACAGTTTAACAAAATATTTGGAAGTTCTATATTTCTTAAATGAGGACTGTGCATGTTCAAAAACCATGGAATGCTTTGTGTCATTGAAAAAATAAGCAGAATCCCTGGTTTGTGGGGGATGGGGGCAGAAATGCAGCTTCTTAGAACTGATCTGTCCTGGAAAAAGGACTTGGCTTTGAAGAAGGAGGAGGAGGAGGAGATCCCACAATCTTTCCTTGTCAGACCCATCTCTGTAACTCTAAACACTTCTCAAGTATGTGTTTCTCCTGTTTTTCTCTCTGTACCTCAACCTTCCTGTAACTTAGTTAATTATATTATTGTTATATTAAAGGTGGCTGAAAGTGAGAACAGTTTCTGAGGCTGAGTTCATCTCAGAAATGAAATTTGGACTGAGTATTTCTCAGACAGACAGCTCACATGTTTCGGTGGTACCTCCTGTCCCTAATTAGGACGAAATGATCCAAGCAACAGGGAGACAAAAAAGATTAGCTAAATTTGAAGAGATTATATATTGTTTTCTTAACTGTTGGATACCTCTCTAGATACTAATACCTCACCCTGCAACCATTTAGCTCCCTTAAGCTTTCCTATTATGAATTTACCCTCCCCCCTTCCTACATACTAGCTGTTTTGGATTTTCTGATGTCTCATTTCTTAATATCTACAGTTAAAGCTTGATATTGAGAATGCTGTTACTATTACAGACCATGTTCCTGTAAAGATAGCTTTTCCTGTCAATAATTTAAATGCTCATTACAAATGGTCTCTGAACATACCTTTGTTGAATGATAAAGATTTTTTAAGCAGATGGAACAGGAGATGAGATACTTTTTAATTAACAAGTCCTTGATTTCATCACTGACTTGGGTATGGGGCACTGGCTCCTTAGACAAACAAATTAAGCAACCTATACTGTATCCTCTATTTACAATATATCTGAGAAAGCCCATATATTCTAGATCTATTCAACTATCAGCCCTTCAAGGTAGGGGCTAAGAAACTAATGCCATGTAAGTCAGTACTACTTTTATTGTACCAGCTACTGTATAGTAACAGAATCTTGCAAGTCTGAGTGCATTTCCCCCTCCCTCCCTTTATCTTTGTGTGAATTAGGGAGGGGCTGTTCTGAGACTATTGCTGAATTTACTTTCTTGAGTGGGGCTCAGGCCACCCTTATCTGACTGTTTCCTTGATAGTGGCTCTTCCTCCTGTCCTTCAAAGGCCATTCCCTCTTCCCTCTACAGAAACAGTTTTTTTTTAAATGTATACATTTCTCATCAACAGATAATTCAATTGATGCTACAACTATCATTTGACCTCTCCTGATCTCTAAGAAATGCTGAGTACAAATTAACTCTATATATTTAGGAAGGTCTCCTGCCCTGATGGTTTCCCAGTTCACTGATACACAGGGTTTTTTTTATTGCCTATTTTACTGAAATATATTTTGAAGTCTTTTCAAATACATTCTTTCCTCCCTAGTTTCAACTAGGCTAAAATTACTATTCTTCCTAAATCTAACAAGGATTCTAAGAAGTGTTCTAATCATAAATCCATTTCTTTGGTTACTGTAGATGCTAAGATTTTAACAGACTACTTGGCGTGCAGGTCACAGCTAGTTATTCCAACAATTGTAAAGCAACCCTGCTCAGGTTGTTAATTGATGTAATTGCTTTAACCTAAAGTTGATAGAATCTAGCAGCTATTTCTTCAGATCAGAGAAAGCTTTTGATATGGTTTCCTGGAGGTTTCTGAAATAGCTCTTGACTCATATTGGGTTTCCCCTGAGTTTTATATTGCGGATCAGTGTTTTACTATGTCACTAAATTTGATAATGTGAAATATATATTGTACTTTAGAAATAAGACAGAAATTTCAATTCATAATCTCATTTCATTAAAGTACAAGTTTCATACTATGATTAATAACAGAAATTGGAGAAAATCAAATCTGATGCTACGAAGTCTCAGTAATAATTTTGACACCTTTAGGGGCTTGCTATTTGGGGACAGTTTGCCATGGTGTTCCGAAAGAAACTAAATTAGTTACCGGACGTACAGTGGTGGAGAGTGTACTTAGACCTCTTTATATTTTTATTTAAAGAAGAATCTGAAGCCCTTATTTAGAACAATAAGAAAATGTCTCTTAAAAAAAAAACCTGATAAACAGTGTGTGTGGGACAGTGGCCTTTTGCTCTTTCAAAAAGAACCTGGGGATTACTGCCAAAAATTCGCAGAATCCTTATTTACTCACATACATGTACAAGAACTTTCAGTTGCTATTAAGAACACATCGTAGCGCTATCACGTATTAGTTCTTGAAACTAGGTTGGTGCCACAAGTCATTTTTCAAAGGTGCTACATATAAAAAGGTTATACAAAGATTTGTGGGTTGCTGTAGTACAGCACCAAAAAGCATGAGCTGGGAAATCCCTGGTTCAAGTTTCATCTTCACCAGATGACCTTAGCATAGCTCAGCCTCCCACTTGCAAAATGAAGATGATAAAAATAATGGTTTACTACATAAAACTTTTGTAAAGATATTAGAGAAATAAGTTGCGTGAACTATTCTGAATTCTATATATATACAAAATAAACAGAAATAGTAGTAGTTGGAAAGTACACTCATAACCAGCTTTCAGAGTGCAGCCAAGAGAAAGATGGGGCTGTAAAATTACAGGTTTTACTTCTTTTAGTGATCTTAATACTAGTCAGATTTTAAACCTTGGACTGTTGATAACTGGAGACTGGAAAAAGATGTTTGAAATAAACCTACTTTTATAGGATTTCTATTCTGCCAAGCAACAAAAAGTTCTCTGATGGTTATATTTATAATTTACTTCTAAGTAAACATGCATATGATTCAGTTGTACAGCAAACCCAATAATACACATACAAAATGTTATACAGAAAATTTCTTCAGGGTATTTTATGATTGAACAGGTCCTTGTTTGGTAAGAATACCCAGATAAGAACTTCTGAATTATTTTAGGATTTGGATACATATATTTACCCAGATATAAGAGTTTATTGGAGGAGATAATACATTTAGATACTAGGCAGATTTTACAAATAGTGCTTTTATTGTTATACTGCAACAACACAAAATTATTTCAATATATGGGAACATTAAAATAACTATGATTCCCCCACTTGTTCTTGGAACCAGAAAAATTAACTCTACTATTTCACTCCACTGAAGATTTAGAGATGATTAGCAAAACCTATCACTTTTCATTAAACTGCATTTACTGTGGCAGTAACACTATCAGATGCTCATAAACGTATTTCGTCAGTTATCAAAACAATGAAAGAGTTGGGCAGCAGAATTATATTACAATAATATCACACAATAAAAACTTATTTAAAGTCATATGTAAAATTCTAATGACATAGTATGCAACAGTAACATTTACTATGGCTGTGTTCCCTCCCAAAATGAAAGAAGATTCAAAGTCCCCTACAATGAGATAATTCTCCACGCTACAAAAATAAAAGAGAGTCTTGAGGCACCTCAACCCCTAAGCTTTGTGATTTGCATCCAAGTGAGGAATGGAAGAGATTTTCATCTCAGCTGTCATGCTCCTCAAAAGCCCATCCTCTGGCATTTCCCTTGAAAAGCAGGGAAAGGGTTTACAGTAAATGCAGAAGGCAGAGCTTGCTGGGAACTCTTTGGGAGACAAGGAAGAAGCTGCTTTCAGATTTGTTCCATGCATGCTGTATGGCATTTGGAACTGAACTTATAAAGCCAAGAAGCACAGCCAAATGTAATTAGCTGCCAAGAGTCTGCATAGAATTGCAGTAAGATATACATGTGATAGGGAGGTAGGTAGGCAGACAGATACATTGCGTCTACTTACCCCAGGGGTACATAACTTTGTAAAACACTTCACCAGTCTAAAGGCCTATTTCAAACAGAGAGAGGGTGGAGTGGAGAAAAAGAGAGAGAGAGAAAGAGGAAAAAAGAAAAAGGAAAAGGGAAGGCGGCTTGTCTCTCTCTCTCTGTCTGCCTGGATTCTCCTTAAACTCTTTCCTTTCCTCTGAAGGGAAGGGAAGGGAAGGGAAGGGAAGGAAGAAAGAAATCAAAGGTATCAGGAAATGGTTTTGGTTCCTCATAACAGAGAAGAACGTGAGTAGAAATAGTTGGGGGTCACCTGATTGCTCCAAAAGCAAAAGTGTTAACAAGGAAAAGGTGAAGAGACACATAGAGACATTAGAGAGGTATGGGCTTCTGACTTAAAATAACAGGTAAACACAGTGAGAAGTCTCAAAACCTGTCCATAAGTGAGAATGCAGTCATGCTGAGATATGGAAGGTCACCACTCACAAATGGGCCTTTTCCCTAAAAGCATCTCAGTTATAGAGCACTTTTCCCACTGGGCCCCTTCTTTGTTATCTTTCCTGTGCTAGGCAAATATTTTTTATTCTTGCAGAACTTTTAGCACTTTCGTTCTACTTCACACTTTTTAAATGGTTTGTTCTCTGTGAAATTAAGCAATTATCCATAATGAACAGAATCTGTTCTAATAGGGCAACAAAACGGATTGCATATGAAAACCATTTTTCACCTTATTTTGTCTAATCTAGATGTATGCAAAATACTTTTTGTTCAAAATGGGGTGCTTCAACCATTTTAGAAGTATTTCAAACTCGAAAGAGTTTATTTCAAACTGAAGAACTATTTTGGGTTCAAAATACTTTCAAAATTATCAAAACAGCCCATCTTGAATGCAAAATCACCGCTTCAAACTCAAAATGGGCCATTTCTAATTCTAAACTGTTCAAACTTGAAATGTCTTGTTCACCACACTCCAATCATTTGCAGAAAAGCATGGGGTAAAATGGAGGATGGGGCATCTGACAAAAATTATCAACCAACAAACTGAAACAGAATGACAAAATAGAGCATGCCAACACACTTTTCCAAGCAAAGCTAAAGTGGGAGACAATTTCATTTTTACCACATCTACGCAACAATAGGCACACAGACACACATGCTATCATTTCTTTCTACAATTAAGTACAACTAATAACAGCATTCTATCAGTGATCTCTTTCCCAACAGATTCTCCAGTCAAACTGCTAACAGACTCATCTCTGATCTGATTCTTCTCTACTGTTATTTGTGTTCTTCTCCACATTTTGTACACACACATGCCCTGAAGGAGTGGAATTGAATGATTATTTTCAACAGTGACTGACAAAGCTGGAAAGACGACAACTTGATGGCACCAAACATGTAAAAAACATTTGGAAGCATAATACATAAATGGATAATACATATTTCTCTTCTTACTTCTGGGAATATTTTCTGTACTTGTTGCCAAGCAGCCTTCATTTCAGTTTTTCTTGCAAAGTGTTTTTTAAAATTGTTTTGCAAACTTCAGGATGGAGTAGGATAGAAACCAAAATACCCCTGTTGCCTAACACAGCAAGTCTCGTAAGAGCCACAGCAAAGAAATGGAAACAGAAAGTTTTGCCTCTCCTGGTTAGTTTGTCTTTCTTCCACAGAAATGATACCTACTTGACTATATGACCTTTGGGTTCTCCCCCTGAGCTATATCTCAGTCTTATCTATGGGGAACAGAAATACACTACTCTGAACTTCAGAAAGCAAGCAAGCAACAAAGGGACAAGTAATTTAAAAATCTTTAAGACAGAGGCTGCTGCAAACTTGTTGGTGCATCTGATTGGAGAGGCTGAGAAACAGAATGGCAAAAAACAGGCATCTCTGTGATCAACCTTTTCCAATCTAGTTGCTCTTGTCTCCAACCTTGCAGTTCTTAACCCCTTTTCAGGCAGAGGTCTAAGTTCACCTGGGGCTGAATTTCTTTACTGCTAAAATATAAGTCCCATTTTCCTTAACCAAACAACTCACACAGGGCCTTTCTGACAAGTTTTTAATACAAAGCTTGGTTAATCAGTAACAAAAAACAACCAACCAATTACAGAAAACCACAACAATCTTACATAGCAGCAGCAAAATAATAAATACCACAATACCAGAAATACATCAACAGAAAACGAGCTGCCAGAGACAGTTCTGGAAAGTCACCTGTCACTTAAAAGATTTGGTGTTAGGGAGGCCTTCTGAAGAAGAGAAGTCTACAAAATTGACTCCATCAAAAAAAAAAAAGGCCTTCCTTCTGAGGGATTCTGGCAAAACGTTACAAGGATGCTTAAAGCAGGACTTCAGATATCAAGCAATATACAAGGAACATATATACTCAAATCTCAAACCATTTATCAACATGTACATTTCAAATGGCATTGCCTGAACTTCGCAGCAACAGTCTCACAGGCTTATTCACACATATCACCCTAATTCAGTTTGGTTAGCCTGTTACATGAACCCGGCCAATCATGGTTTGTTGAACAAACAGATCAAAATGTCTTAAAACAAACAAATGTGCTTGAAAAATAATAAATTACCCATTCATCAGAGAGGTTACTTACTGTGTGTCATGATCTGGGCAGGAAAAATCTGTTACATCAGAGGCAATTGGATTATTCAGTAACTCTCAATGCAAAGCTGTAGCAGATTTATTCACCTCAGAACATATAACCTGTTGCATCTGTCTGCAGATCACAACTCTGTATTTGCTTCTTTCCAATCAAAAGTCATAAATAACAACTTACACTATTAGTCCAAATAACTCAATATTTTTATATGACAGGTCAACCCTTGATATTTATTTTATTTTTATCCCGCCTTAATTTTATGAATAACTCAAGGTGGCAAACATACCTGATACTCCTTCCTCCTCCTATTTTCCCCACAACAACCCTGTGGGGTGAGTTGGGTTGAGAGAGAGTGACTGGCCCAAGGGCACCCAACTGGGTTTGTTAACCATACTTCAGCAAACAAACCATAATTCACCAAACATACTGAGCCATCAGCTATGGTTTACAAACCATAATAGCTGGGTTTATACAATTTGTAAAGGTACAACCAAACAAACCACTTTATGGCAGGATGATGTGTGAGCCCAGCCCATATTTCTCTCTGCGCTGCAATGCAGAGCCCTTCCATCTGGCAATAACTCTGAAAGTTATGCAGCACTAGCTGTAAATTGGGTGTGCTCATCTTACTTTCTGTATGCTGAGTATATGCACCTTTATGCTCATTTTGCATTATTTATTATGCTCTTAGTAGTCGCAGAGATGCTGGTCATACAAGATTCTGTTATTTCAGATAATAAAAGATGCAAGGAGTATGCAATATAATTATACAAGCATTTGAGAAAATTGTTCACAGCTATGCATGACACCCAGATTTCAACAGGCATTCCTCACAGAACCTCAACTTCACATTCAGTCTGTTTATTTGTGGAAGGCAAGAGTTTCAGGAACTTGATCTCACCATCAATGAGAAATTAATTTACGCTAGAAAGCAGCTTTTCTTCAAGATTAGAATTTTATGTGACAACTGCAACTGTCTTACTTTCATACAGTGTTATTTCTAAAACAAGCTAACACTAAAAAATCATTAATGATTTTTTCCTCTTCAGGTGAGACTAACTCGAAAACAAGTTCCCAACTATGAAAGTTTGCATTTAATTATGGAAGTCAGGCAGCCACATCTCTTTTTCTTTCCCGATTAAATTTTAATTATTATTAATATGCTTTCCCAATAATGGAGGTAACCAGCACCATCAGAGAACAGTCATACCATTCACATGACCCTCTTCTCTTTCACAAGATGGAATGCCTTTTCCAAGATGATGCTTGCCTTGATACTTTTCTCCCTTCAGAATTACTGCTTTCATTTATATGCAAACATGGGAACATTTAATAGACAGGCATCGTGATGAGGGTTCATGGGAATTATACTCCAGCACATCCCAGTTCAGTGGGAGTTATTTCTAATTAACTATACAATACAAATGATTATTATTTCTTTGGACAACTGCCAATATTTGACACTATCAGCACTTTCTGTACTTTTTCTATCATTTTGGTTTTGTTTCCTACGCATTTATCTCCACACTATTCTTTACGCATTTCCTATTGACAAACACGCCTCCTCTTCTCAGTATTAGTGGACTTATATATAGTATAAACTTTTCTAAAAAAAAAAACAAAAACCCACAGACAGCTGTGCATCGCTGCAGACACCAAAAATACAACTTCAGCTCAGCTGTTGTATGGTCAACAAGCATCTCTATAGAATGATCCAATAGCCAGGAATTATGTTATAAAGGGGTCTGTCAGGAGAAAATAGTAAGACAATGAGGGCACAAGAGAAAAAAAAAAAGTCTGACATGTAAAAGTGTAATGCCATTTTTTTTCAAATACCAATGGAAGATTGTGGAAATACTGGCAACCAAACAGGTAGAGTCACATGGGGATCTATCCCATATTTGGCCAATTACAAATACATAAGTAGGAGACAAGGCTAATGTGGCTTTGTTGCTGCTAAGGTTGTGATCATCAGGACCTGGACGCATAAGATCTCACCACACTTTTAGGTATGAAGTAGAAAAATGTCAATATATAAGAAGTTTCAGAGCAGTCCAGTTAGCAGATATAAGGCAAAGATGTTTGGAAGTGTTTGGATTAGATTCCTAGAGCTGTGTACCTTTGAGGGACATCTTAGAGCATGCTGGAAGGCATGTCAATATTGTGAATCTCAGTTGTAAATGAGTGAATGTTTTATACATACACACACAAACCACATTTGATTTCCCTTTCTATTTGTCTATTTTTCTTTCTTTTTAGATCTTATTTTTTCTAAACCATATACATGCAAATTGTATGTTTGTTGTTAACTACTGGGACTCTGAGTAGATAATGTCAGGATACAGTTTTACTTAAATAAAAACGTTGGCACGTGTTTGTGCATTTCAAAGAGGAAGGAAAGTAAATGGATTAGAAGAGAAGGAAAAGTTAGACTAGTTTTGCATAGATGAAATAATTAGATACAACAATATAAAATTACTTCCCCCCCCCCAGTTTTTTGAGTACGGATGCAAAAGATATTCACAGAGTTCAATCAAAGTTATCTAGAAAACTCATGAATAGGACATAAGGACAACAGCTTTCACACACTCATAATACTACTACTACAACTAATAATAATGATGATGATAATAATAATAATAATAATAATCATACTCACCAGATAATATTGAAAATATGTTGTTTGAGAGTCAGGAGATAATCATCACAAATAGCCATTCTCCATAATTTTGTGTAGTCCTCTTTTAAACCCATTCAAAAGTTACAGCTGTCCCTATTGTCATGGTCAGATCACACCCTGGTGGCCCTGAGATTCTCTTATGCCGCTGCCCCCCCCCCGGGAGGCAGGACCCATTCGATTGGTCTGCCCCCGGCAACTGATGGACCCAGCAGGGTTTCAGAGGGAGCTGGGGGTTATACTCAAGGATCTGCTGCATGGTCCAGCAGAGGCCCTGGCCACTGCTTGGAATAGGGAGGTGGCCAGAGCCCTAGACAAGATCACACCTGTGAGACCTCTCTTGCCCCATTGAACCTGACACTCCCCATGGTTTACGGAGTTGAGGATTCTGGAGAGGGTTAAGAGACGTCTAGAGCACTGCTGGAGGAAGATGAGGACCGAATCTGACTGAACACAGGTTAGAGCCACCATTAAGGCCTACCTTGTGGTGATAAGAGTGGTGAAGCGTCAATACTTCTCTGCTCTTATCGCATCTGCAGAAGGCCGCCCGACGGCCCTGTTTAAAATTACTCGATCTCTTTTGGGGAAGGTGAGCTCAGTGACCCACCTGCAGGGCCGTGCAGAGAAATTTGCTGAGCATCTGCAGGATAAAATCGCTCAGATCCGCTCCAAGTTAGATTCTAAGTGTGAGGCATGGTCTGGAGAGATACCGGGGGAATGTACTTACCCAGTTATCTGGGAACACTTTGATCCTATTGGACCTGAGGAAGCGGACAGGATCCTACGGACAGTAAATGCCATCTAGATCCATGCCCCTCCTGGCTGGTAAAAGCAGCTCAGGAGGTGACATGTGGTTGGGTCCAGGCGATGGTTAGTACATCCTTGAGAGGGGGGGTGTTTTCAACTGCCTTTAAGGAGGCGTTGGTACACACCCTCCTCAAGAAACCATCGCTGGACCCTCTGTCCTAGACAATTTTCGTCCAGTTTCCCACCTCCCCTTTTTGTGGAAAGTGGTTGAAAAAGTGGTAGCATTGCAGCTCCAGAGGGTTCTGGATGAAACAGATTATCTAGACCCCTTTCAATCAGGTTTCAGGCCAGGATATGGGACAGAAACAGCATTGGTTGCACTTATGGATGACCTCTGGCTGGAGCGGGATGGAGGGAGTGCATCCATCCTGGCTCTTCTTGACCTCTCAGCAGCTTTCAATACCATCAACCATGGTATCCTTTTGGGGCAACTCAGGGAGCTGGGGGTGGGCAGCGTGGTTTTGCGCTGGTTCACCTCCTTCCTCCAGGGCCAGACCCAATTGGTGGTGATAGGGAGCGAGAGGTCCGACCCTCAGCCCTTCCTTTGTGGGGTGCCACAGGGTTTGCTCCTTTTCAACATTAGCATGAAACCACTGGGTGAGATCATCTGTCACCATGGGTTGAGATATCATCAATATGCTGATGATACTCAATTGTACATCTCCATCCTGAGTGAGTTAAGTGATGCCGTGACTGCCCTCTCTCGGTGCCTGGGGGCTGTAGGTGCTGGATGGGGAACAACAGGCTTCAGCTGAACCCTGGTAAGACGGAGTGGCTGTGGGTTAATGGCTCTTCCATATCCGGGAAATTGTCATCTTTGGTTCCAGATGGGGTTGCACTACCCAGACAGACCCAGTGCATAACCTGGGGGTCCTCCTGGACTCATGGCTCCTGCTTGAAGAGCAGGTAGCAGCCATGGCCAGGAGGGACTTTGTGCAGCTTCGTGTTGTGTGCCAGTTACACCCTTTCCTGGATCAGGAAGCCCTTTGAACAGTCACACATGCCCTTGCTATCTCCCACATAGACTATTGCAATGCGCTCTACATGGGGCCACTTGAAGAGTATCCAGAAGCTACAACTGGTCCAGAACGCAGCCATGTGGGTTATTTTTGGTGCCCCTAGATCAGCACACATAACACCTCTATTGCATGAGCTGCACTGGGTACCAGTCTGCTTCCAGGTCCAATTCAAGGTGTTGGTTATCACCTTTAAAGCTCTACATGGCATGGGATCAGTTTACCTGAGGGACTGCCTCTTCCCCATTACATCAACCCGTCCCACCCAATCATGCAGAGATGGCACGTTGCAGACCCCGTCTACAAGAGAATTCTGTTTGGCGGGGTCCGGGAAGCAGGCCTTCTCTGCAGTAGTTCCTCCCCTGTGGAACATGCTGCCCCTGGAGGTGAGGTTAGCCCATCACTCCTGGCCTTCCAGAGGAATCTAAAGACTTGGCTCTGCTGACTTGCTTGGGGTGGAGAAGGAAGTAGCTCCACGTGGGGATGGCTGGCACCTTAGAGCACTCCTCACACACTGAATTAGATCTTTTGCCACTTGGATTTTATTCCTATCCTTATTTTTATATCTATTTATTAATGGTATTTATATTTTTATATATTGTATTTGTATTTTATTTACTGTTTTAATTGACTATCTTGTTGATAGTCCTCAGGAGCTCTGAGTCCCTCCAGTGGGAAGAGATGGGCAGTGACAGATTTGATAAATAAATAAACTGTTTGCTGTCTTCACATCTGATGGTACCTAATTCCATATTTTTATTATGCTTTGTGAAAAAAAAGTACTTCCTTTTCAGTCTTGAAACTATCAGCCTTTAGTTTCAATATATGATCCTAAATTCTAACATTGTGAAAGAGGAAGAAAACCTTCTCTCCATCCATATTTTCCACTCCATATTGTTATATTCTATCAACCCTTATACCTCTATGTTATAAGCTTAATAAATGAACAAAAAGCCCAAACAACCCCAAGCTATAATTTTTCTTCATAGGGGAACATATTTCCCCTACAAAGAAAAAAGCTGCCTTTCTTATCCTTTTTAACATTTGCTGACTAAAACTGTACATTGTACTCAAAATGCAGTCACACCTAGGAGTTTTATTAGGGTCTCTCTTTCCTAATGATTCTTAGCATGGAATTTGCTTTTCTGACAGCAGCTGACATTCTCACTGACTTGTCCACATTAGTCCAAGATTCCTTTCCAAGATGAGTCACTGCCAGCTCAGACATTAATCTGTATGTGTGCATGTGAGTGTGTGCCAGTGTACATCACTTTGCCCTGGTTGACACTGAACTCCATTTATTATTTTAAAGGAGGAAGAGGATGTATCTAACAGTTTTTCTTGTCTGATCTTGGAGGACATATTCCCCTAAATCCTGTACTCCAGGGACAGCCTCTTGGATAGCAGGATGACAGCCTTAGAGACTTAAATTCCAGAAAGAAAAAAATCATACTACCACACAGATGCCTCTTAAAAAGAGAAAGCTAAGAAGCAGTGCAATGTATCTCTAGAAGCGCTAAACCATAGACACAGCAGTCAAAATGGTCCTTTCTCATGTCCCAGCCAAAAATTCATTGGAAGCTGATGGGACGTTCAAGAAGGCTTTGCTGATTGTTTTACAAGTAAGTGTCTTTCAAGTAAGTTGCCTGTCATCCATATAGAAATTATTTTCAAATTTTTCCTTGTTTTGATATCTGATGGTTTTCAAACTGATGGGTACACAAACTGAAACGTAGAATTGTGCTTTGAACACAATTCCACTATCTCATTGTTCAGCAGAACTGTCATGTTACAGGTAGGCAGGCAGCCAGATTAAGCTTTAGTTGAATTCAGTGGCCAATCAGTTCTTTGCACAACAGGTGTGGTGAGGAATTTTCATGCCTAACATCCCATATTGCTGAAATATAATTTCTAGCAACTGAACTGGCATAGCTAATTATGAAAGATCCTGGAAACTATAGTCCAGCACCCTTTGGTAGACCATAATCTCTCCACGCTTGCACTAAAGATGCCATTTTGATAAAAAGCATCTTGTCAGAAGACTTGATTTGCAGGTGGCTCCAGTTTTTACAGTTGGTAGACCTTCTGAAATTTCAAAATCTATTCATAGCAGAGCCAGATTTAATATATCTAATATTCTCTCAACCAAATAATCTTTCTATTTATTCTAGGGAAAAAATGAAAGCAAATTTGTTCTGCATACATGACCTTTAACAAGCTTAACTTGTTCCAGACAGTCAGGTCTTCCTGCCAGATTATGATGGATTATGCATAGAAAATAGACGACTGGTCTTTATAAACAAAGTCCTAAACAAGGACTGCTATCTTACCTTGGCTTTAAATTTTGACCTAAGACAAACACACTGTGGTGGTTTCAACACTGCAGATGCCAGGTGATAGAATAGCAGCAACAGCCAAAGAGGAATGATAAAACTAAGTTACTGTACACAGTGGGACAGAGCCCCTACTCTCAACAAGCAGCCTAGGAAGCCTATACCCCTGAGCATTTCAGGCTAAACAATCATTACCCTAGAAGATGTGGTACTGGATCAACAATATTACCTCCCCTTTGAAGTATCAAATTAACGGATAAACATTTCTATTTCTTTGGAAGGTCTCTCTCCATCTTTCTTGTCCTCCAGTTTTCTTTTCCCCAACTGACCAGGGGTATGGAAGTCCAAATACTCCAGTGCTTAATGCAGGGCTTAATGCAGGGGCAAGGAATGATAATCCTCCAAAATGGTTATTGAATATAATTCTTATCAGCCCCACCCTGCATGAGAACTTAGTTCACCAATACCTGCAGACTTTAGCCTTCCCCAAACTTTTTAGAATTGAGAAGCACAGAAATTGCAGCAACAAATAAATAAATAAACCTGGAGTTCTCCTGAAATTCAAATCCCAAAATTCTTTATCAGCACTGCCTTCGGCTAGGAATTCTGGGAGTTACAATTTTAATATAATAGTTTTAATATTGCCATCTTAGATTTTATATTTATATTTATATGTATATTTGTATTTACAAAGTATGGTTTTTAGTGTATTTTAATCTGTATTTATTTGTAGTTTATTGTAAACCACCAGAGTCGCTTCAAGTAAGATGGGCAGTGACGAAATTTGAAATATAAACAAACAAACCTATCTGGAGATATGTTAAAGCATAGGAAAGCTGCCTTAGAGAAAGAAAGGAACTTAAGAATGTGAAGAACATTACTCACACCGCACTTGCAAATGAAATTGTTATATATATAAAAATAATTTAATAACAGATAAATGTACAAAAAGCCTATTTCACACAACACATGGTCAAAAGAGCTCACTTTTCTCTAGCATGTTTCCGAACCAGGCTGTTCAAACATGCTTGAACTAATCCTTAACTATTGCTCCAAAGTTCTCAAAACTATTTGGGTCTTAGAAATTCTACTGGACAAATGTGGAAAGAGCCACGCATCCCTATATCCTCCATCACCCACCCAGGTATGCTAATGCAGTCCTAGGCTATGAATATCAGTGGAATGACCTCAAGAAGTATAATAGCAAGTGAAGGCCTGTCTTGGAAACAGAAAATAAACATCTCTTTAAGATTTCTAAATCCCACCAGACTGCAGACTTTGGACTACCCAATATTGCATTGGAGCTTTCTGTACATAAAGCAACACTCTTCCCAGACTTAATCTATTGAGACACTTGTGAAAACAGAAACTTCCTATCATTTCGCTGACTGCACACCAGCACTCAATTCAGCCAGCAGTGCCACAAGGTCAGCCTTTCTTTGCGATGTTTCTGTAATTTGGTGTAAGGGTGAAATCTTCAAAACTCTTTAATAGGTAAGCCACATCTAGTGCAAAATCTAATTTCTGCCTAGACACCACACTGACAGGGTGTACATACATTATGTTTGAATAATTAGCTAAACCAAGCTTTTCCCCGAAAAAAAAGATACACAACAACATCCATTCCATACCCTAGGCCTGTGATGTCCTACTTCTCTCCTAGTCAATTTTTTTTTCCTGTTGTTGGGGAAGCAGAACAGGCTTCAACTTCTCTGTATCAGCAGTCTGCATAACCGTATACCTCTTTCTATTTTCCTGTTTCCTCATTATCTCCGTAGGCCTGTGGAATTTTTGAGTGGTACGTAGAGTTAGCCTTTTAGAATAGCAACACTTAATTCCTATTTAGCCGGATTTTTGGAGCGCAACTCCCATTGTCTCTAATCAGTGTAGCTATTCCTCAAGAACTATGGGAATTGCAGGCCAAAGCAGCAAACAATACAAAACCATCATCCTTGCCCACCATACATATTCCCTGGCTCCCTAAGAAAGTAATGGCTGCCAGGATTCCCTAAATTGCATCACGTGGTTCGTTCCAATTATCAGAACTCTTTCCTGCTTGGCAGAACCAAACCAGCCAAGAAGCCACCAGCACTCTCAACTTTCCTCCGAGACCAGACACAGATGACTGACAGAGTAGCTGAAGGGTCCGCTTGCTCCCTCTGTTAATTTCTTTTCCTTTCAGTTCCCACCTTTCACTGCTCTCTCGCAACTACTTATCCCCTACTAAAGCTCCAGAACTGTTATCCCTAATTTATGCAACGAAAGTCCGTCCGTTCGGAAATAATGGTTTGGGATAAAGGTATTGTTTTCATGCATCGGAGATGTGCTCTAGTCGCGGGGGGGGAGCACTTTGCACATGTTTAGAGGCAAGGTATCTTTTAGCAGAAGTTGAGATTTGGCATTACGTCAAAAAGTTCGGTTCTATTCTTGACGGCCCCGTCCTGTCCCGTCCCCATTCCTTCCAGTACCACCTCGTCTTCAGCCTACCTTCGACTCTCCCAGTGTCCCTTGGCCACCACCGGGGCCGTCCGCTTCTCGTCGCCTCGTTTCCAGCGCTTCCCGTCGTGAGTTTGGTCCTGCCCACTCGGCCGTAGCATCAACGCCACCCTTCACTAGCGACCAATCGCTTGCGAACCCCGCGGACCTTTCGCCGGGGGGCGCACCAGCCAGCCAATCAGCGTGCGCCGCTACTTTTATTATTCATCGGGCTGTTCCGGTCTTTACTTCCTCCTCCCGCCGCTTTGCTGGAAACCCAGCTGAGTTCCGGGCAGTGTGTGACGTCGACCCCACCTCTGTTGACTTGTTTAAAGAAGAGGGAGGAGAAGGAGGAGGGTTAAATTTCTCCGAGGCTTTTAACGGGTGCGCGTGAGGATCCTGAGGGGCGGGGCCCGGCTGGGAGTGGGAGGGAGCGAGCTAGTGGGGGGCTGGATCTCCACCTTCTCCAGGCGGGGGCGCAGCGTCTGCTACCCGCGGCTTAGCCACAGACGGTCGGAGGTGCGGCGTGAGCGCGCGTCGCCGAAGGAGACCGCCCCGCGGGGAGGGAGGCAGCGATGTTGGCGAGAGCGTGCAAAAAGGAGGAAGCAAGAAGCGTTGCTGATAAGGCTTGCTCACGGTGGAAACATTGCGCAAAAGGAGCCTGACGCAGAGCTCGCCTCCTCTTTCCCTCTTGCAAGATTCATCCGTTTGCTCGCCCTGTAGCCGCGGCGGGGAGGATTGAACGCGCCCCGGCCTTGGGAGTCTCTCTCTCCCCCCTCCAGCTTATTTTTTGAGGGGAAAAAATTAGAAAGTGGGAACTAGAGAGGGAAGTGACAGATTTGTGGTGGTTGGAAGGATTTAAGTAATTTTATTAAAGATTATAATTACAATAATAAAAACTAATATAAATCTTAAAAGATAGAAAAATAGGAGTAAAAGGTGCAAAGGGAAAAAATAGGAAAGGCATAAAGAATAGAAAAAAGAAAAATAATATAGTAAAGAAAAAGGAAATATATAAAGAAGTGACTCCTAACCTTTATCACAAGTATAAACAATTTTAGTAACTTTTCAGCTCTTAAATTATAACAAATGATCATTTCTTCCCATATCTCATCTATAAACAAATCCATAAAGCATCCTCATTTCAGTCCTGGTGTCAGCAAAAGCCCATTAAGGGTACCAGAAATAACAACTTACTTACTGGAACCGTGATCAAATAAACCAACTTTATATTCCTTCCTTTTACTTTTAACTGATTGTTGTTTTAATTGATTACTGTAAATAGCCCAGAGTCCCCCAACAGGAGGAGATGGGCGGGGACAAATTGGATAAATACATAAAATTTTAATCTTTAGTTCATTCAGATAATGTAGAACTTGATTTCTTCTCACAAGATTCTTCAAAACTAACAAGTCTCTTTTGTAAAACTAAAATAGAATAATTAACCAGGTCACTCTCTTGGTTTATTGTTTGTATGTCTTTTTTAATTATTAAAACATCAGCTGGTCTCTTTTGTATGTCGAGTGTAACATCTTTTTCCATGTCATTCTTGTAGCCTGACATTTCTAAGTCCACTTTCAACTTAGTCTCTGTCTTGTCAGGTAAAACTTGTTCCTCTTCCATAACAGCTTTTGGACGTAGTCTATCCATAGAAGCAGATATCAACATTATTAATATTAATTTCTGACTATTTTTTGGAAAGTATCCTTCAGTATTTCCAGTGTTAGAATATTTTGTGCCATTCTGTAACAGTCAAATTTATGTGTTCTCCTCCTTTAACAGGAGAAGTTAGAGTTCCCTCTAAAGTCCTTTTTTTTTTTTTTCAAAACAAGCATTTTCCTGTGAGGAGGATTCTATATAATTAATTCCAAAATCTTATGTCAAATTTATCTGGACCCTTAGTCCATTTGTAGCTTTCCAAAACCAAAGTTTTAATCAACCTTTTGCTGTTTATTTAAAAAAAAAATTTTAAACTTCTTAAGCTTGTAGTTAAAATTTTCTTAAGGATTGAAGGCAGACTCACCCGATGTTTTCAGACATGTCACTCCAAAGGTTTCTAATAGCTGAAAAGTTGTTAAGCTATTTCTGAATGTGATTAGAAAAGGAAGTATGTGAACTTAGTGTCCTTTTAAAGGCACTGACCGTGGTTTAAACAAGATGGCTATTCCCTCGTTTGCCAAAACCCACCAGAGACAGCTGTCTTGGGGTCTCCTCATGAGGAGCAACTGTTTGGAACACTTGTGGGTGATCTCTGGTCCTTTATCTGGATAGGTTCACTCACCAGCTCTTTGTTGTTCACCGTGGTCGTCAGCTCCAGCCCCAAATATGGCTTGCTTGCTTATGGCGTAGCAAGTTGAGTGAACCCAGTAGCCATTGTAACAAGTACAGCAACTGAGGTGCACTCAATAAACCATGCTTAACATGCTCTCCATACTTATTTTCAGCTAAAATTATTGCTATTATCACATGATTCTCAGACTTGGGACTTTTCTGTTTCACAGTAGGAAACTCTTGTGCCATTTAGCCAGCTTTCTATTTTTACCCTTCAGGGGCACTCTGTGGCAATGGCTCATATTTAAGCCTCATTAGGCTGATCTTAAAAAAAAACTTAATTCAGCAAACAGTTGATGTCCTAAGAGCTTGCTGACTTCTCTCTTTTTTTGTCATTAGCCTCATTGCTACATAGCCATTATAGCTTAGTCTTATCATTAGGTACAGTCAGACCACAGATACTGGGATGTGGTGGTTGCAAGGTATTGGAAGAGAAAAATATGACATGTAGACAGCTCTTTGCAACCTGCTGCTACCTTCAGGTTGCTGTCCCATTCTATGAGCAGAGAGACTATGGAATGGATGAATAGTCTTCGAGGAGAATCCCAATTCTGTCCTGGGAGTGTTACACACACGCTCCCAGGTTCAGCTTATGGTCATTCATTCACACACAGCCTATTGAGGCACACAGGTCTTCTAAGCCATCCTAGCTTTCTACCTGGATTTTCCAGATAGGTGCAGCTTGAGCAGACAGCCCTGGTCAACAGCCAGGAATAATTAGGGATACATAAAAATCACTTCCAACCAAACACTGAGGCACAACAGGTTCTTTGAAATATACCATGGCCCAGTGAATTTAAAGTAACAGGAAAAACTTTACTGGTTGCAAGGTACATTTGCTCTTCTCACACGCACACACGCACTCATTCACTTGCCCACGTCCTCCCAACTAGGCTGCCAGGCACTAGCTAGAGAGACAGAAGCCGCCAAGTCTGGATCCAAAGACGACTCGAGTAGGCCGGCTCTGGGACCCCTTTTATCCCTTAAAGTCCTTGCTTTGTTGATGGGATTGGCATGGGGGTTTCCATTTGCTTAGGCCCCTTTGCTCAGGCCCAATTTCCTTTGTTGCTCAGGTGACACATTTTTTTTCCTTAACGACTTCCTTCCTTCTTGTCTATCTCCCTGAAGGGATCTTTTAGACAAGATACCTCTCTGCTTTTGTCCTCTTCTACTTGCGTGCCTGCTCCATCTTTAGGAAATGGCAGCTTCAGCCTAGTCTCACAGGAGCCTGTCACGAAATGAAGGCACACAAAATGTAAAAACTTATTATTAGAAGACTTATAGTTTTCTTGAGTGGCCATGCTATCTCCTTGGTGATGCAGCAGATATTTAACTGCATAGATCTAGGAAAAGTACCAATCAAAGCAAATATTACATAGATCTAGTGTATTTCCCTTCATGTCACCTTTCAGTCACTCTGATAAGACCAGTGGATTGATCCTGGGTGAGGTTTTTCATGGTATGAAATGTGTGAACTGATCTAGTGTTAACTATAATGTATTTACTTTATGGTGTGTAGGTGATTTATATCAGGAAAACAACATAATAGAACAGGTTGAACTTTTCTCCTGGTCCTAATCCCCTTCTACATCACTCAACGGATACAGTTTGGGTCTTTCCTATAGCTGTTTTAACTAAAAAGCAAAGATGATTCATGACCTTTCAACCAGCATCTTGTTTAGTCCATGAGATGGCAGACTGGGTCTGGGAAGAGCTGTGTCAAACAGCCAAAAACCTTCTGTATAGAAGAAAAATACTATACATGTTGAAAAATAGAGAAGGCTAGATTATTTTCATAACTTGGCAGAAAGTTGGAGAAACATTTAGTCCTGTGGTGTTCCACCTGCAATCTAATATGGCCCTGATGCACCCATGCTAAACCATAATGTAGTTTATGTCTTAGTGTGTTTTATAAATGCAATTAGTTGTGATTTACTGTACTGCAATCTACAGTCAGAGATTTGAGAGCTCACTGAGCCAGGTCCTTTATAAGCTGGGGTCAGCATTCCCAGTTCACAGTATTTAGGAACCTGTACTCAGTGCAACAAGTTTACATTTGTAACACAGATGTACTGTACATGCTTGTTGGCTGCTGTTTCCAGAAATGCATTTATATTCCCTGTCTCTGAAACAGGACAAAGACCATTTTCACAGAATTCAGTCCCTTATACTGTTGTGTGCCTTTATTATAAGTTTAACAGAGGGGTATTTGTTTGAAATACCATACTGGCCAATATGTTTCCCATATGTATTAAGGGATAGGTGCTTTTAGTCCAATTTTTTGTAACTAGTAGCAGACAGAAGCTCATTGAGTCTTTTTATACAAAATGTACTCTTGGCTTTCTTTCCAGGAAGTGGGGCTTTGTAGATGTTGCCATACTTAACTAGACCTCAAACTCATTTCAGTTTACTGCAAATTACCCAGAATTCTACAAAGAGATAAGTGTCTACTTTCAGTTCTATCTTCCTTTCTCCCTTACTTCATCCACTTAATTAGATTTATCTTTTATGGTATAGCTTTTGGGAATTGTCCATATAAGCTCTGCTATCTGTTTGCCAAGTGAATTTTGGTTTTGGGAAAATAAATGCAACAATAAACTAAACCATGAAAGATGTGAGATAGATTAAAGGAATTATTAAGAAGGTGAAGATCTATGGAGCATTAAAGCTGTTAACTGCTCATAATCACGATGGCTGTATATGACGTCAGTAATACCAATAGGTGTTTTGGAATGCCAGGCTCTAGAGAATATGAGCAGGAGGGTGCTTTCATGCTTTCTATCTGGCCACGTTTGCATTAGTCTGATCCAGAAGGGCTCGTTATGATTGCTATTGCTTTTCATTGTGCAATATACTAGTGATCTGTTGGAATTTAAGTTTGCATACTGACTTTCTGCACTTATAAATCTATTAACCAATAGGAGCAGTAGAAGTAGAGAAAGTTAGCAGAGGGCTTCTGCACTTTTATTTTCAGTAAATTCTAGTAAGATTCGTGCTAAGATAAAGATAACTCTGAGCTGTGTAGTTCAGGTACTTACCTGACTCAAGCTCTCTCATAATGAGGAGAGTACACTGCAGGCTTTAGGTAGACAAATAACTTTGCATTTTTCTCTCCATACCTATTGTCAACTGCATAAAGCTATCTGCTAACTAATATGGTTCTCCTGCTCTTTCTTTATAAATGATGTTCCCACAAATAGTTGTACTAGGAGGCAGAGTTTTATACTTTCTCTACCTCTGCTCCAAAAAGAAGTTGCTGTTTTGAAGTACAAAGGTCAGAGGAGTCTCTTGTGCAACTGACTGAGTTAACCTCGATGTAAGTGGAGGCTATTCCAGTCTGCCTGATGACATTGCGGGAAGAGCCATCAAAATAAGGGAACCATTCACATCACACTGCTTTTTGGAAAAAGGGCTACTGAAAGAGTGAAAAGATGCCAGAAAGCAGCTTAGGCACTTTCACTGAAAAAACTACTCCTTTCTCGATCTGTAGAATCCAACAGGAAATTAATCACTGGTTACTTCCTTAAATATTTAAACCATATACAGCTAGCTGCTGGATATTGTGTATTGAGGGGTCAGAAGATTTTCAAAATGTGACTTGGTTTATAAGTCTGAAGCTCAATTTATGGTACAGCTAGACAAAGTGATAGATGCCATGATTAGATGTCTGTAGTTTTTTTTTAAAAAAAATATATATTTCCCCCATTTGGATTGTATTCAAAAAGAAGACTTGACTTTCCCCCACCCCATGCCATTTTCCTGATGTGAAATTCTACCATCATCAAATGGAATTGGCTCTGCAAGGGGAAGCAGACAGATACTAGACATGTACTTGGACAAGAATGATAGGGTGCATCCTTTTCAAACAGTCCCAGGATCCATTTCTGTTTATCTCCTATGAGGACAGGGAAAGACTCATGAAACCTGCAAAGCCAGTTCCAGCTACACAAAGGGTGATACTGTGCTGTTGCCTAAACTGCTTGTCTCCCCTGCTGCTCCAGTTTATTGAGCCAACTTCAGAAATCCGTCTGGGTTGCAGTGGGACTGGGCTGGTGCTCTGGTCTGGCCTATGGCCACAGTGGGCCCTGACTGATCATTTCTCTGTCCTTCTCATCATGCTGGCTGGCTGCCATGTGGATGGGTTTACCAGTGCCTGCCTCTTCCTTTTAGGGATTGCTTCCTCTTCATTGGTTCACATGCCTTTTCTTTGCTTTCCAAGATGTTTGCACAAATGGATGCCTTCAATCTCCTTCCCACAGCTTTCAACACTGATGTAGACCCTTTCTTTTTTTCCCATCATGGTACCATAATTGCTCTGATGCTACAATAAGCAATGCAACAGGGGAACAGGTTGTTCTTCCACTTGTTCATGTTCTATAGGTCCATGAACACTTTGTAATAAGGATGAATTAATAGTTCAGCTTCATGGAAATAAAGCAGCAACATTGCAACTTAAAAAAGGGAAGAGCAGCTTTGCATTACAGTGCTGTGGGTGGGGTGGGAAACTTAGGGGTGCATTCTTCACCAGTCTGAAAGGTTGATTTAATGGGCGATAGTTGGATCATCTGCAAGAATTTTAAAATGGCAGGCGACAACAAATGGAGAACATACCAGCATGGCAGCCCAGGATGGAACGGCTCCCCAGGGTAGTGACCAGCCACTGCTGGGAAGGTGGCAAGGTGGCAATTGGCTGGGGATTCTGCTAGATTGAACAAAGCAATGGAGACCACTCTGAAGGATTTAAAATGGCTCAGGTCAGCAAATGGCAGTTTGGAATCAAAGGTGGAAAACACTGGTGCAGAATGCGTTTGTGATGGGTTGGGAATGGGAGGTCATCCATTTCTGCAGGCTCTTACTGACAATGGGCCAAGCAGAAAGCATGGATCTGCCCTAAATGAAAAAAGATGGATCAGTAGTTTGATTCTGTATCAATAATTTCCATGTTCATGTGCATCTTCCACCAGATTAGAGGAAGTAGAACAAATGCTTTGGGAAGGAAGTATAATCCTGCTTTGAAAGTTCTACTGTTGAGAATCTTACACTGTATATATGTACTTACATGGTGATTAATACTGCCTACTTTTTAAAAAAACAACAAACTTCACTTCCTTTAACACGATTAGCTAAAAAATTATCATTAACAGAAATAGATTATCTTCACTAAATTTCCATCTGTTGGGAAGGATGTGTTTATTCAAAATTTGGGAAAGCTAAGTGTTATCGTATCAAAATTATACACATCTCTATAATGCTTTCAAGAAATCAAAAGCCTTCACATGCATAGAATAGTTGTCATTGTTAAAGAAACCTGCAAGTCTGAAATACTATTCTGTTACAAACTACAATTCCTTTTGCACAAGAAATTGTGCTTAATATGGTATATTAAAGAGGCTAAAACTGATTTTTTCCTCCCAGGGAAGGTCATTTTAGATTTCTCTTGCCCTAGCCATTAGGAAAAAGTGGTACCAGGAGTTTCTGTTGCTACCCAAGGTTTGTTTTTAATATGTACTCCGTTTTTATGGTTCTATTGTATGGCTCCCAGAGTCACATTTCTGTGAGCTGGGTGGTATATAAATACAAATAAATTATAATGATATTCATTTGGATTTGAAGGGTGGGATATAAACACTTTGATTAAAGAATGGGTGAGGGAGAGTGAGATCCCTCACCTCATTCCATCTGGTCAGTTGTACTTAAAGGTAAAGGTTTCCCTTGACATTAAGTCCAGCCATGTCCGACTCTAGGGGGTGGTGCTCATCTCCGTTTCAAAGCCGAAGAGCCGGCGTTTGTCCGTAGACACTTCCGTGGTCATGTGGTCGGCATGACTAAATGGAACGCCGTTACCTGCCCGCCGAAGTGGTACCTATTAATCTACTCACATTTGCATGTTTTCGAACTGCTAGGTTGGCAGGAACTGGGACTAGCAACGGGAGCTCACCCCGTCATGCGGATTCGAACCGCCGACCTTCCGATCGGCAAGCTCCGCAGCTCAACAGTTTAACCTGCAGCGCCACCACGTCCCTGTTGTACTTGCTATTATTATATTTTGTGTTTTATTGGTTTTATTGTAATTTTTTTGATTATTGTGAGCTGCCCAGAGTCACTGAGAGTCTGGTGGCATACGTTTAATATATTATTTTCCCCACTATAGAACAGGATAGCCTTTATCCCTTTCCATCGTATCATCACAATTTTGTTTTTTTTACAGCTGGCATTCCAAAATTCTGTGGCTACAAAACAGGCTTTTTGGATCCAGTCTAGCTAATCTCCATTTTCCCTCCATTCAACTGCCAATGTACACAACAAAGGGACATGGAGAAGTGTCTGGCTTGGGAAAGTGTCTGGCTCCCGAACTTGGAGTCAAGCTGCTTTTAGAGATTAGAGAAGAAGATGCTGAGTCATCACTTGTGTCATATTACCTGTAAGGAAAATCTGCACAGGCCAGGGTGAACTATATAAAAAAATCAAACAATACCATCTCAGTTCCTTTCTCTTTCCAACCCTCTTTTGCCTAAAACCTTGCATCTGAAGAGGAACTAATCTCAAGGATAGCTATTAAGGATAGCTATTTAGTTCTAGTGTCTCGTCTGTGGAGTCCTTGGTGCTGAGGTTGGTTGTTTGCTTACAGACATTTCATTACCCAGCTAGGTAACATCATCAGTGCACTGATAACGTTACCTAGTTGGGTAATGAAATGTCTGCAAGCAACCAACCAACCTCAGAGAGCACCAAGGACTCCACAGTTCAACCCTGAGCTACACATATTCTCTTCTATTGGTACCTTCTCTGATTAGCCATGGGGCAACATATTTTTATTTTTAAAAAGCATACTTAATTGTATTGAAAACACCCCTATAACTTCTTGGTTCTTGCTGGTGAGACCTGTTAAATTGTAAAAATGTGGTGTACAAGCAAAGCCATTAGCAGTCTTCCCCAAACCAGAGCATTCCATTTGCATTGGCACTCCCAGCATTCCCAACCAATATCTTTTAGCTAGGCCAACTGGAAATTGTCCCATTGAAGGATGCCAGGTTGGGAAGGGTTGCTCTAGAGAGGGGAGTTAGAAGAACGGTCATTTGGCCAATCTTTCTGCTACTATTAAGGCAGCTGCTACCTCCTTACCTTCCCCTACCTCCCAAGGCTTTAGCTCAATGAGAAAATGAAGTTGCTCTTTCACAGGTCAACCCTCTATTATGAGGTCCTCAGTAGAAAAAGTGAGACAGCAAGTAAGTGCCCACCTGCTTTGGAGTGGGATGGAGGCAAGGATTAAAAACTAGGAGCAGCTATTGCTTTGTCTTGGCTATACAGCACACACATGCACACAGGGCTCAGGAGAAGTGGTCTTTCACTCATTTCCAATTTCTACCTTTAGGCAGAAAAATGATCTATACCTCATTTCCTATTTGAATTCATTTCTTGTCCTCAGGAACCTTTCCTCAAGAACAGAAGGAAGGTATTAATGAGCTTTTTAAAAAATGTTATGTGGTTGTGAAAGTGTTCCTGCTTCTGGCCCACTAGTCTGTGTAATGTTCCCCAAAACACTTTACACTTGTCCATGTAGAAAAGAAAGTTTATTAGTCATGCTGCTCACCAGGATGCAGTCTTAGAAAAAGGAGCAATGTGGCTGCTTAGCACAGCACCCTCTTCCCCACGCATTTATTGTCCTCAGAGTGAGGCAAGATCCCCACCTCAACTGTGATGGTTTTGAAGGCCTAGCATATCTTACATCCTGGGCTCTTTCTTCTTCTAGATCCATGACAAGAAGTGAAAGGCTCGGAGGAAAGTGCAATGCAAAGGGAACACCCCTAGCCACTTGCTTGCACACTTCTCAGTCAAGAACACGCCCTACGCACATACACTTCTTCCTGCTGGGGTGTGGATAGTTCAGCCAAGCCATTTCTGGAGATGTTAGAACAGGCAGTTCTGGTAGATGTGTTGAATGCAGAATGGCAAGATGATATGGTGGATTCGTGGCTGCAAATATTTTCTCCTTGACCACACAGAGAAGATGGGGAAAATCCCAGTAGAACCATGAGGAAGGCAGGCAAGCGGGGTGGGGGGAGGGAAGGGGTAAGTCACAAAATCATGCAAAGGAAGGAAGGTTACATGTGTCAGAAAATGGGGAAGGAGGCTTGGAAAGCGAGGCTTCAGGCTCGCTTGAAAACTGTCCCCCGCAAGCCGAAGAGGTAGCTGTATGGAAGTGTGTGTGTGTGTGTGTGTGCGCGCGTGTAAGAGAGATTTTGAGTGGCGTGTTGTTCAGGGAGGGTAACTGAGAATCCCTTTCCCCATAACCAATTGTTTTATATTAGTGAACGGTTGCAGCTTAACTCCCTCTCTACGTTGTTAGTAAAAACAGCTGCATGTACTCAAGTATTACAGAACTAGTTAAAGCTGGCCTACTGCTGGAGCCCTGACATGGGCAGAAAACCACCCTGCAGTGCTCTCTGGAACCAGCCCAGGAATGGAAGTCCAGATTGCTAACTGAATAGATGGTAGTCGCCTCCTCTGTTTCATTGCTGTTGTTGATAACTCTTAATTGCTTATAGCTAAAGCTGTCATAGGCCATGTCCACTCTCTGTCCTTGAGCCATCTTTTTTTCCCCCCTTGACTCTCCCTACTTGTCCAATATTCCTTTCATCCACTCCTCATCCCTAGATGAGTATCCCCACTTCAACCACGTTGCAAAGCAGCTTCACAGATCTGTGCAGCTAATAGTGCAAATGGTTTTATGAGCACCCTGTTTATCTCTCTTTCTGCTTCCTCTCTCTTGATACATGTATTGGCAACCACTTTCATTTACTGGTAATATAAGGTCTACTAAGTGCAACTTTTTCCATATAATCTCTTGGAGATTGGAGTGTGCACAGATTGTATGCCTGCATCATCACATAGCATCACAACATTTTTGAATTCAAGCTAGTAATTTCCATGTTCCCTTTGTTATTCCCTAGTTCTGTGACATACTAAGTTGATTCCTTCCTTCCTTTGCTTCCATGCCTTTGCTTTGTCTTCTGTCTGACAACTTTGCTTTCAGATCTCCAGGAAGCATTCTTGACATTAAAGAGGATAGCTAAGAGGCAGCATGCTTCTTGGGCACAGAAATAGATTACTTCATGGGTAGCACCTTTGGGAAGTTGGGGCATTGTCATAACAGGCTGGCAAAGCAAGCTTTTAGTAGCAGGAATGGTATTTCGATGGATTATAATTACGTTCCATGTTCTATATGATGAATCAGAAATATACAAAAATGCACCTTGGAGCTATATGCTAGAGAAGGGGGGAGAGCTGTAAAATTTCTGTATATATTGTGTTTGTATATGTATGTATGTGTATGTGTGCATGCACATGCCCATGTGAGGCCAAAAAGAGGAAATGTGGAAGATTACATATTCAGCATTTGATGCTTTTGTACTGCTACCTGCCTCACTCACTATCACTCTTCTCTGCCAGCACTGTGTCTGACTCTTCCGTGATCTGCAGAAGTGTGCTCATCTCAGGGCTTTCGCCTCTCAGCAGATCTGTGTTCTCTGTCTCATCTCCACCAACTTCCACCATCTCAGTGGCCTTCACTTCCACCTCTCCTTCACGGATCTTCTTGACATGAAAGGTGAAAGGTGGTACTTTATAGACAGCTGTCTTAGACCGTGCATAGACTACGTGATCAGGGGTGAAGGACTTCTTTAGCTTATCACGGGAGGTCTTCATCTTCTCCCTGCGTTCAGTGGTGACTATCTTAGTGCCCAGCTTGTTCATTCTCTTCTCCAGGTTATGTCGGGTCTTTTCCAGATTTTGCTTGGTTTTCTCCAGGTTCTCTTTGGTCTTCAGCTTGGTCTTCTCTAGGTTCTCTCTAGTTTTCAACTTGGTCTTCTCCATCTTCTCCTTAGAGAATGCCTTCTTGAAGTCATCAACCTTCCTCATGCCGCTTCTCTTGATACGTTCTGCTCGTGATTCCTCAATAATCTCTTCAACCTCTACCTCTTCATCTGAGGAGAGCTCAATATGTTCCTCTCCAGGGTGCTCCTCATCAGCTGGGACCTCTTCCCCTTCTTGTTCTTTCTCCATCTCTTTCACAGATTTACTTATGCTCAGCTTGGTTGGCAGTTTCACCTCATCCTGCAAAACATAAAGAAAAAACTACTGTATGCATATTTTTTTGATCTTATAAAAATTAACAGGCAGTTACGCTTTGGCCTATACTATGGTAAGAAAGCAGTTCCATTATAACTTTGCTAATTCTCTTTTGTTTTAACTAAGGTGGCTTTCCTAATCCTGATACTTGAAACACTAATAACAGGCATCATTCCCAGCCAGCTTAAAAACCAACCCATTTGTAGAGCAGACTAGAACTCTATCTGGAAATCTGACTGTTTATCTAACCCTTCCTGTTCTTTTGGGGCCCTATACTTTGAACTAAAATTCCATCATCCCTAAGTAACATAATCATACTGAGAGTCTGGAACATGGTTCAGAAATATTTTGGGGGATCTTTATAATGCAAAAGGGACGCGGTGGCGCTGCGGGTTAAACCGCTGAGCTGCCGATCGGAAGGTCGGCGGTTCGAAACCACGCGGCGGGGTGAGCTCCCATTGTTAATCCCAGCTCCTGCTCACCTAGCAGTTCGAAAACATGCAAATGTGAGTAGATCAATAGGTACCGCTTCGGCGGGAAGGTAACGGCGTTCCGAGTCGTCATGCTGGCCACATGACCTGGAAGTGTCTATGACAACGCCGGCTCTAAGGCTTAGAAACGGAGATGAGCACCGCCCCCTAGAGTCGGACACGACTGGACTTTACGTCAAGGGAAACCTTTACCTTTACCTTTATAATGCATAATGTATATTTCATTTTCTTTTTTTATGGAGATGCCCCGTTTTCTATGCACACAAATAGTTTGAATCTGGCAAAAATATTGTCTTATCCTCCCTTATTTCTACTTTGGAATGTGACATACAGTAGAATATGATGGACTGCACAAAGTATCACTTAGCACAGCTTGAATGATAGCTGTGTCAATGGGCGAAATTGACACTATTCCCACCTCTGTCACAATATTATTTTGTGGACATCTTTAGTCAAATGTTCTTTAGGACAGACATCTGTACTATGGTTTTCTTTGCTTTTGGGTGTCCCAGTATACAACAGCAGCAGATACTTTGAATAAAATTACCTGAGGAACCACTTCATCCCAATCACATCGACCCGTCCCACCCGGTCCAGCAGGAAGGGCATGTTACGGACCCCATCAGCTAAAGAATTTTGACTGGCGGGGTCAAGGAAGAGAGCCTTTTCTGCTATTGTCTCCGCCCTGTGGAACATCTTGCCCCCCGAGGGGAGGTCGGTCCCCACTCTTCTGGCCTTCAGGAAGAGCATCGACCTGGCTCTGCCAACTCGCTTCGGGATCCGAGAGTGATAGGCAGCCCTGGGGGTGGTTGGTGGCTTAAAGATGCTCTCTTCACCTTTTAGTTTCCCTTTTATGTTCTTCTATTTTTTGAATTTTTGTATTTTTATAACTTTTATTTGTAAACCACCCAGAGTCACTTTTATATGGGTGGTGTATAAATTAATGAAAGAAAGAAAGAAAGAAAGAAAGTTGTTAACATGCAGCAATTCATGGTTAATGTTCTGTGTTATGGTTGGTATGTCATGTTGGGCAGTTCAATTCTTATTAGAGTATAACTGGATAGCTAACTTTGGGAAAGATGGTTTAAGAATGACTTCAATAAGTAATTTATAATCAACTTTCAAAAGTGTGTTAGATCAGCAAAAATATTCAGACACTCTCATATATGCCAGGCTCTTGCAAAAATCCTCTTGGTAGAATATGATGCTCTAAAACTCCTTTTTGATACCAGCATGCACAAGTACTGATTGTCAAAGGATCCTCCTCCCCTGTCCTGTCCAATGCCCACAGTTTGATATGATAACCTTAATTAATCTAAAGAAAAGTAGGTAGTTAAAGGTGGGAGCAGATTGAATAGACCTGGAGCAATGGTGGCATCCAGATGTGACAAATTTTTCAGCACCATCTACCTGTTTCTTGGCCATATGATGCTGTTATATCAAAAATAACATGTATCTTTTAAGACTAATATAGATATGTACTTTTTCACAGACTGGATACCATTTCATTATATGCATGGAATGCCATCTTGAGTTGGCAGGTGTGTGTTTTTAGTTTATATACACATGAGTGTAGGGAGAAGAAAAAATAGCAGAGAACTCAGATAAAAAAGAAATACCAGAAAAGATACATGTGTCTTTTGATGAATTAACCATCCTTGCACTATTAAGATAGCTAACACTCTGTAAAATGATTTAAAAGCATATAATCTGAATTTATGATAAGGGAACAGAATCCAACCATGTCTAGCCTTTATTCAGTAGTTTCATCCTGGATTCCTTATTTGAAATTCCTTTTTTAAAAAGCCATTTTAAGATCAGGAACCATTTGGTTTGGAAAGGTGAAATATTTTACCTACTAGATGTCAGAACTGTTCTGAAAGTTCCTTTTGAAAAGATTGGATTACCTTAAATTAAGTAGATTCAATTATCATCTAACTAGCAACCGTTGCAGGAGGTAGCAGAAAAGCGGGAGAGAAGAAAATCCATGCTGCTCTGTTGCCTCTGCTAGACACCATCTTCCTTTGACTCTCCTGAAGGGCACATATTCCATCAGGCTACCAAAACTGTACCCATGCCAGCATGTAACTGTAAGAGTGCGGCTTTAAGAACAGGTACCTACACTTGCTTTTCTTTCTCTTTTTTCTTTTAGAGGTCAAAGAATGTGACCTTGATATTTGTAAGCTGTATGAGGATTTTTTTTAGCTAAAGAGCATGACAAAAGTTATTTAAAATAGTGGATAAGATTTAAGAAGAAATGGGATTTAACACATGGCCTTGAAATATTATGATTGTTTTGATTTCTGTCATGCATTTGCAGACTGCCTGAAAGCATGTTGTGTGGCCTGGCATTGGTTTACAAACCAGGGTGTAAAAACCATTGTGAAAACCATGAGGAAAGTATGGAGAATGCTATGTTCATACATTATGCCAGGCTAACTTAACATTGACTTGTTGAATAAATAATAATTGACTGGAGTCACACAATACACTAAACTGGGAGTAATGTTTTAGGGACTGGGCGTTGAACACTGATTTTTTAAAATGTTTTCAAATTCCAGTATGATATTGTAAAAATGAGAGCTAGTTTGGTGTAGTGGTTAAGGCACTGGGCTAGAAACTGGGAGACTGTGAGTTTTAGTCCTGCCTTGGGCACAAAGCCAGGAGGCAAACCACTTCAGAAAGACCTTGCCAAGAAAACTGCAGGGACTTGACCAGGCGGTTGCCAGGAGTCAACAATGACTCGAAGGCACCCCCCTGCCATCCCAAAAACATTGTAAAAATGTTTTAAAATTGAAATAAAGTATAGTTGGATTTGAAGCCTGGCAGGTGCCAACTGATGTGTCTATAGGCACAGTGAGATATAAGGGCATCACACTGGAGATCCAAGCCATAAACTGTAATTTATAAATCACAATGAGGGGTTTTATACAACTTATCAAACCAGAGGCAAGGCAGCCAGATTATGACTTAGCCTAGTACATGACAGAACCCTAGAAGTGGAAGCAGGAGGCACCTCTAAGAAGCATTCATCATAGCACTTTCTCTGAAGACCAGTAGCAGAATTCCATCTAACATTTTATATTATTGGAGAATTTGTGCTTTTTCTACTTGTAAAACTTGCAAAGTTTTCATCAACACCAGTAAACTTGCTTTGGGGACAAATATCCAATTCACTATCCATGCAAATGATTTTAAGTACTCAAGTATGGCTGCCTGATAACTTTTAAAAATTAATATTTTATGGACAGTTATATTTGTTTTAGTCTGGAAATGTAATCAGAAATTTTAATTAGAAATAAAACACAATGCTGAACATAGTAATTAGAAAACAATGGGTGTTTAAAAATAATTTAAATCAGTATTATAGCACTGTAATGTTTTTTCACTGAAATGCAATAGCTATAATTAGAGATAAAAATTCTAAAAAAAACAAATGATACAACACCAATAAAAGTCACAGTGAAAGTGTGCTGAGTGAGGATAGGTTTCCCTACCTGATACATTGTTGCAAATGGGGAAATTAACCACTTGGAGACAAAAGAGCAGCACTTTTCTCTCTCAAATAAACTTGGTTTTCTCTTGATGTGATACATGGTGTAAGAAGCTGAAGAAAAACTCAGGCAAGTGAAGTAATAAGTATACCCCATAGAAAGCAAGTGAGATATACAGTATATCCATGTTAGAAGCTTAGTGTGGAAGCAGCCTCAGTTAGGACCTTCAGTAACAAGGCAGCCATTCCTGAAAGAGCAATTCTGAGCATTCAGAATATCCTGCTACAAAAAGCAGTTTTTTTTTTTTTTTTTTTTTGCAAATAAGACATAAGCAATCTTGCTGAAGGCTATCTAAAGCCTGCAAGCCAGATTTTCTTATGAGAGGCCCTTGATGGGGTAAAGTTCAGCCATATAGAAAGGTTCATCCCTTGTTTTTGGTTATTTCTATTGAGATAGCTAGTTGTAATTAGAAGCTCCAGATTTCAACTGTGTTTTAGACCAGGGGTCAGCAAACTCTTTCTCTAAAGGCCAGGCCCTGCCTCTCCTCTGTGGGCACAGCTGGCAGGCCAAGGAACATGGCAGGGCGCCAGCCTGCCAGCATTTATAGGCTGCCACCCGGGATCCCCTCTGTACGTGGGGAGCTCAGCTAAGGCATGGGCCTGGCGATCTGCCACCCTCCCTCTCACTCTTAACTCATGGGCCACACAAAAACAGGCAGTGGGCCAAATTTGGCCCGTGGGGTGTAGTTTGCCAACCCGTTTTAGACTAAAAAGCTGAATTACCTCATAAGAGGTGGTGAGTGCTCTAAGCAGAAAATAGGGAACACCCCAGAATCTCTACATCAAAATTTAACAATTACTAGACTTACACCTGTAGCATCTTGGGTTTTTTGTACCAGTTTCAGGTGCTCCTGAGACAGTGCCTGAGAGGTCCATGCTTTTTGAAAGCCCTTGGGTGCAGATATTGCACCAAGCAATATTGTAAATTGGTTGATTTGGGTTTGATTTACTGTGCAAACCTAGCCGGTTTTGGCTAATTCAATGAATCATGATTAAAACAACCATTGCTTTGTTTGAGGTGTGATCTCAACCACTGAGCATGAGCTCAGCCCCTTAAGCTTCATCCCCACCCACTGCAAGAATGTTCCCTCTCTGCCCCCAACAACTTGCTTGCAGTGGAATGCAGCCTCCTCTCTCCCCTGTGCCATATTGGTATTGCTTTAGGCTTGCGTGGGGGCTCACATTATTATTTCTGCATTAAAGCATTCCTTGCACCAGCTAGGTTAGGGGAAAAGATTTTTTGTCAGGTTTTCTTTATTTTCTTTATTATTATTTATTATTCAAATTTAATTACCACCCATCTCCCTCAAAAGAGGGACTCTGGGCAGTTTACAATAAAATCAGACTATAATCATAAACGTTAAAATCTCATAAAACCAGACACATTACAATTATTATAAAATGCAATAAATACACTTATGTCAAGGTTTTGTTTTTTTAATGGAGAAACTTTCAATTATGTGAATCCTCAGCCTGCAGTTTGAAGTGGCACATCTGAGATATAGGTAGACCGCTACATATCAAAACGATGCCTAGCTCTTTCTCTGTCATTCTGTCCCTTTATCACTTTTCACAGATCACAGAGACCGACCTAGCATTGTGACTGCAAGCAAAAGGAAAGTGTGCAAGCAGACATGTGGGTGAGAAGGGAGAAGATTTGAAATGAGATTGGTTTTCACCAAGCAGCACATAGCGTGCATCCTGCTTGGCATTCTCAGGCCATGCTGGAAATAGCCACTACCCTACAGAGTGTTGGAACTGAAGCTTAAAGATAGACAGATTTATGACTGCTGGAGCTGTACTATTTGAAGGGAGCGTATGGGAAAGGTGTGGAATTACTGGGGGACCTCTCTGTCAGAGGGTAAGGGGAATGGGACTGAGAGACAGGAGGAAGGGGAAGGGCAATCGAACATGAAAATCAATTCTCTTCACAAAAAGAATCACAACTGCTGGGAACTTAGAACATTTTAAGCATCTCAATTTTGCCAAGCAAAAATCCTCAGAATGGCCATCCTTGCCTGTCCCTTTTGCTATAGGAGTTGCTGGATGAAGTGAGTTTCCACTCTCTTCCCAGTTGGATGTTGGTAATTCGTCATTTCACTCTTTAAGCTACCCATAGTTCACACTGATTACTGAAATGCCAACAGCACAAATTAGGACATTGTTTTTTAAAGGATTATGTTCTTGTTTGATAAGTCAGTTCAATCAGCTGAAGAATATCAACATTCACAAATGAAATGGAGAATGAGATAATACCAAATCTTTCCTGTCCAAATGAATTTTATCCTTCAGATAAATACTCATTTAGGGCAGAACCATATTTTATGCTGACTAGCAAGAGCTTCCTGAACACGCATGTGATAGTGAATGGTATTGTGGAGGGAGGGGATATTTTTTGAGGGATGAATTGACTGGAGCAAAATTCAATCCTTCCTATTTCTACAGATTCTCTTTCACTGCTAGTCCTTTCTCCCTGCTAGAATTACTAACTGAATATGGAGAGAGGAGAACCAGTGAATGGGAGGAGGATCTGAAAGCTAACCTCCCAATGTATCTCTGAAAGAAGTTCTTCCAGACTCCACTTTCACAAAAATATTCTATTTACATTATTTTTAGCATTGTTCCAAACAGCTAAGGCACTTCCCATGTTATCCAGAGGATGCTCTGGATAACATCTCCAGAGTATGCCACCTGTGGCCTCAATATTCCACACCCACTATGCTGAAGGAGTGGGTATAGGCAGAGAAAGCACCCAGAAGAGATCCAGTAGGACAAGGAAAGAATATTTCTCCTAACTCAGCTATGATGAAGCTGAGTCTTCGCATTGACAAAGATGGCTCCCTTAGAGAGGGGCGAATAGGACTGGGGAGACCCAAGTTCAAATCCTACTCTCTGCCATTGAAGCTCATTGGGGCAGTCAAGCTTTCTCAATCCAGACTACCTCACAGATTGATGTGGAGGGGAAATGGAGTGCCATGTATGTTGGAGGAAAGGCAGGATGCATATCTAACAACACATGCTTACAGTGACACAGCTATACTCTAAAAGGAAAATATTCACTATTCACACACATCAGGAAACTCAAACATATAAATAATTCCAAGTTTCCTGATTCTATAATCCTATTCTTTTTTTCCACCTCTATCCTTAGATTCCCTTTCTGTCTTTGATGCTACACAAAGTGCTTCACCTTCCATGTACCTATTAATCGCTTCTTTTGTTAGCTAAAGCCTTCCTGGCCCAAAGCTCTATAGACTCTTCCTGGCATCGGGTTTGTGGGGTGCATTCCACTGCATGCAGTGACTGGCTCAAAATCACCCAGTGAACTCCTTCTGTGGCTGAAAATGGGCTAGAATCTAGGACTCCCCATTCCTTGTTCAACATCTTAACCGCTACGCCACACTGCCTTCCATCAATGGGGCTCTTCACTATTTTTCTGCTAGCAATTCCTAATAAACACTTCTTACATTCAGAACTTTCCATTCAGACTACAAATACAAGCAGTTCAAGAGAGGTTTTCAAGTGGTTATATAAAAGCATAGATAAATATGCAAAGGGTGATGTACTAAAACAGTACAACTGTGGCTAGTATGCTAGGTTTGCATTTGGGGATCTTGTCTCTTGCTGTTTACACACTAGCCACTGTGCTGACTTTCAGAGCCTCTTTGAATCTGTTAGGCCAACATCTGTTAAAGTAATAAAGCTGAAACTTTGGGCCAAACTTTACAAATAGCCTCTGGGGATGGGGGGTGGGGAAGCGTTAGTGTTTGGAATCAGGATATTCCCACCCCTTTCATGGTACAGGTCTATCATTTTGTTCACAACAACACCTGGAAGGGCAATTCCTCATCTCCCAGGGACTCCAGTCACCACTGGCCAAAAACATCAGGAATCACTTCCTTCCCTGGGAAACTGCACAATTGATGCCTGAACAAAAGCTTCCCCCTACCCCCCCTTCAGAGTGGTATAGTTATATCTGGAAGCTAGCCATATCTGGACAGCACAGCTCTGATGCTTATCAATCTCTTCTTGGCTTCACAACATTTGTACAAGCAGGGATGAATTCCAGCCCTCCCCACTGGTGCATTTAAGTCATGTTTGCTTGCTGATCTGCTGCTTGCAGGTGGTCCAGATTTCAGCAGGGAAACTGTCACACCACAAATCATGGAACCCGGTCAGTATCACAGGAGAATCCTAGCTACTTTTCTTCCTTTCTTTAAGTACATTAAAGAACTGCAAACTTCCAGTCCTCTATAAAGTTCAGAAAAAGAGTATGTGTGTATGTTGGCTTCCAATATTTTCCAAAACTCCAGTACAGTATCTGTTCATTTAATCTTTCCCTTGTGAGATCATTATCCCCCAATACTTCTAATTTAGCTTCTTCACAGTCTTATTTTTTTCCCATCAATCAATCCAACTCACCAAAACATCATACAGTTTGCAACTGAAACAGAACACTTTGTTAGTTTGGACCACAGATCTCACATTTTGTATTGCAGGATTTTAGACACAAAAAAGAACATTTTCTTGAGTATACAATGGATTCATTCTGCTTCACAGCCTAGCGTAACCAGAAAATATTGAGATATTATGGATTTTTCTAGATACAATGGACTGCAGCAGATTCATAGGATAACACAGTTTTCAAACTCTATTGTTTCAGCCTTTCCCCTCTGCACTACTTTTCAGATAACAGTTTCCATCATCCTTAGCTAGCATGGGTATTGGGTTTGTTGGTCCAGGTTAGCGGGATTTAGACTTCAACACAATTGGAGGCATTACGTTAGGAAACACTGCAGTGGCCCTGCTGTTGCAATCAAGGGAAATTAGTTCTAACCTACCTGGAAGACATTAGTAAAGGATGGCAAAAATGAAACATTAACTTAACAGGAATGTACAGTAAACAGTTCATGTGAAAGTGGCTCTATTTTGTGTAAGCCACTCAACCTTATGAATCATCCATAGAATACTTATTAATATTTATGTACCTATTTGCTTAATTCTAATTTCTGAAATCACAAATTATCACTAATATTAATTACACCTAGTACAACTTAAAATGCATGGAAGCATTTCAGAACAAAAGTGGTGGATGAATGGAAAAAAATAGAGGAAAGAACGAAGTCCTAAATGTGCAAGTAAAGGAGTTGCATGGAGAAATGGAAAGCTGAAATCAGAATTGGAAGACTCTATGCTTTCAAGAAGTTACAGGAACAGTGAGAAAAGATTTTGCTGAAAGTTACAAAAAATCCAGAATATAAGCAACAGCTGGAGAAGTCTCAGGGAAACCTAAGCTAATCAGCACCAGGAAAGATTTCTGAAATCTTTCAAAGGTCTGACTTCTGAATAAATTCATTATACTGTAAAGGAAGACCTCTTCTGTTGTATGATGATATTTTTTTTAGATTTTTTATCCCACCTTTATTATTTTGATAAATAACTCAAGGTGGGGAACATACCCAGTACTCCTTCCTCCTCCTATTTTCCCCACAACAACCCTGTGAGGTGAGTTGGGCTGAGAGAGAGAGACTTGCCCAAAGTCACCCAGCCGGCTTTCATGCCTAATGTGGGACCAGAACTCACAGTCTCCTGGTTTTCTTAACCACTAGACCAAACTGGCTCATTGTGAACATTACTTACTAGATAAATAATTTTTGTTGTACTAAGCTCTGGTTGGATTGTTCAGTATCACTCTGACCTGTATAGTGAAGGGTAAGGTCAGTTAAATAGAACTGTGTTTTAACTTAGAGCAATTCTGTGCACAACAATCTGCTGCTTGAAACATCTGTCACCATCAGAGTGCCATGCGAATGAGCCTCTGTGTATCTGCCACTAAAGCAGAGGGGCACTGCAAAGGGAATTGGGATTATATGCAGGCTTACATCTAATCCTTATAGGCCTCTTTGTTACCTTAGGTGACCTGGGAGGAAGATTTGGAACATAGCCAATATTCCCAGATGGCTGTGAACTAAGGGTAAAAGACCCAGTAGTTGCTGGGCAAGATGACTTTTGGGAAAGTGTTTTGCCATTAGTGATTTTCTCACTGAGCAGCCCCAGATCTCCCCAGCTAAAATACAATAAAAATAATTTAGTGATACATTAATCTTGTATTTAAGTAATGGAGCAATAAGAAATTGCACATAGGTGAGTGAAACAGAAAGCTCCATCTCTCTTCTGCAGCCAACACAGAAAATAAGTGACTGCTAGAGGACCAAAGTTTGTTCTTCTATATCCAGCAGAGAAATGTTGTGGGTTACCATGGGAGGGACAGAATTTTCTTCCTCTATTCTACAGGTCCCCAAAGTAAAACAAAGGCTTCCTTGAGTTGAACTCAACTTTTGATGACTGCATCTATGTAATTTTCTTGGCAATGTTATAGAAGTAGTTTGCCATTTTTAAAGGTGTTTTTGACTTCCAGTCTAGCCAAGAGCCCAATAAGTATTTTCAGCTGGTCTATCTGTGCATGACTCTGACCACAACAAGTACCAACCTGGGCTTACCCTGCTCAGCTTCCAAAGTCAGCCCAGATCAGCTAGGTACTGCCATCTGCTGAGGCCCACAGATCTATAACAGCTAGTGAAAAACTTTGCAGATCAGTAACTGTTGTAGCTTATTTCCAAGGATATGGTAGCCCATAAATAACTAACTGCATAAAAGAACAGGGCTTAACATCCACTGAAACTTTGGGAAACTAGCCCTTTCTGCTAGAAACAGTATGAGCTGGGTTCACGTATCACACAAAGCCATGGTTTATTGACTAACTCGTAACAACAAGGTCCATATATCACAACAAAACTATAGAAAACTCTCCCTCTTTTGGGGGAGATGGGCAGTAGCAAAATCTGAATAATAAATATATAAATAAAAATAGATTGTTTGGGCTTACAAAGCATGATAGCTAGAATCATACATCATGCTAAACCAAACAAAGTGCATTTTAACTTTAGCATGCTGTGTGAACCCAGCTGCGGGAGAACAGGTTGTACAGACACAACCTTAGATTGGAGATATAAAAATCCATTTCATTTCTGTTTTTTCTATATAAACAGAGAAAAGAGGGATATCTGAGTTGTGGCCTTCTGCCTTTCACATCTGAGAAAAGGCAAATATACCTTTCTGGGAACTGCAGGAGGCCATGTAGAAGAGCTCAGATGTACAGCTTCCCTTCCCAACTTGTCAATTCTACAGAACAGCTTCTCCCCGTCTCGCTCCCTGTGTCCTCCATCCAAGTCCACATTCCTGAGCAATGAATCACTGATCCAGTGGTCTTTATGTGTACACTCTAACTGCCTGGTTGCTACAACACTTATAATAAACACTCCTCTTCATGTATAAAAGGCCAGCAAGGCACAAAGACAAGTGATGTTCCTAGCCTGGAAGGGCCTGGCATTATGCAACTAGAGGGTGGCAGAGGCACAGGGAGCAGAAAAACAACAATCAAATTCAGCCTTCAGAGGAAGGGAAAGGGCATGTTTGATGCACCAAATAATAAAGTCTTTGCCAGATACTAGGGATTGTATGTCGCTACCATATTTTAATCTTTGGGTGAAGACAGTCGTAATGTTTTTGCAAACACTAGGGTCCTCATTTTGATTAATCTAATCAAGCATGTTCCTTTGTGGAGTCAAGCTTGGAATAAACGTATCTTCAGTTCTGCAAATATGAAAGAGAAGCCAGCTATGCATTCCACTAATTTGCTGAGCCTAAATTGTGGTCACCAAGAAACCTCCCACTCTTTTCCAAAGCAATTTTCCACAAGAAAAGAAAAGAAAAATCAAGGGAACAAATGAACAGATAGATTCATGTTGAAAGAATTAAAGGGAATAAAAAAGTGCTGCAAAATGTGCATTAACTTTCTCAACTTAGTGCCCTGGGGACAGGGACAAGGAAGGGAAGGGAAGGAAGCCTGGAGTATATGAATGCCAACTAAATGTTTATGGGAACTGAGGGATGCCCTGTGAGTTCATGTTACATCTGTCTGTGTTCACAAATGGTCCTTTAAAGGCAATAATATGATACTCAACTGTCCTGTGGCATTCTGGGAAAATGACCTTACTTTCAGTGAGGTGAAACACAATTATACTCCATATTACTACTGAAAAGCAAGAGACTTGTTCTCCAAAAGGTGCAGGAAAGAAAACTGTATTTAAAATAGATACAATATGCTTCCATTCATATGGAAAGTTAATCTTGCTATGTGCTAAAAAAAATCCTCACTATGCAGAGCTGGGAGAGGTACCATCTTAAGAAACAGAAACATTTTTTGGAGAGATAATTTCATCACTTTATTCTTTTATCTGTGGGTTGCCCTGGGAGTTTGTGCAAAAGAAATCTACAAATTCTCTAAACATTATTATCTTAGGAAGAAGGAAAGAAAAGAAGAGGAAGCAGAGGAAGCAAGATTGCTTGTTTTATTCTTGTTTTTTTAATCCAAAAAAAGTGGATGAAGCAACAAAAACTGGGTTCAACATTAGTTCCTGATTGGTTAAACTAAATTTTAGATTGAAGAGTCTTCAAACAGGAAAAATTTCATCACCAGTAACATATCTGTTTATTAGCTTAGTCAAAACAGTAAAATCGTTTGGAATTTGCAAGGACAGAGTAGGAAAGGTTTCTTAAACATGCATCTAGAAGCTCTGGAGCCTGGTATGAAGTTTATTCTTGGCCATAGCAAAATATTTCATTCCAAATTCTCCCTTCTCTCCCTGGCTGTCTTGCTTGCTCACTGGGTGCAGGGAGAGATTAAGGAAGGAATCTGAAGCACATGGGCCAGGAAGGGGCCTTCCAAGCCCAACCAGAAAAATAAAATAATCTGTCTGCGTTCCTCTATCAGCAAGGGTGTGGCTGGTCAGCTAGAATTCCAAGCTTGGGGAGGCACATACTGGTACAGTATAAGATAGATGCAAATTTCATTTTGTAGCAGCAAATGTAGCTTTAGCCAGCGAAGTCTTCAGTTTACTAAAATGACCTGTCCTGAAACAGTATACATCGGATCATTCATTCTTTTACCTCATTGAATGGGGAGTACATCAGTTCAATACAGGGCTCTCAGTCTTTAAAAGTTTTGTATCAAGTAGAATACCACAGAGAGCCATCAATTTCCACATCACTAAGGTCTCCATACTGGGAAGAGCATTACTTTTTATTTATTTTTATTTTATTATTCAAATTTAATTTTTGAAACTCTATCAATCATAAAGCTGGTAAAGTCATAGTGGTACCACTCTGCTGAGGATAACTTGCTTTGTGTCTCTATTCAAGCCAATTCCAGCCAGGGCCCTCCTTGCACTGAAGGTTGCATTTGCCCAGCCTGGTTTGTTTAACCATATTTTATTGAATAAACTAGTACTGTCTGGCTTCACATACTTTGCAATGCCATAAATCAAAATTTACAATGTATAATGTCTGAATTTACATAATATGCTCAACTACAATTACACAAACCACATTATGACCTAGCATTTAACTGGGCTCATTCGACATGCTAAGTTAAGAATGTTTAATCAGTAACAGTGTCTGGATATCATGACAAAACATGGTTTATCATAGTAAAAATAGCTAGACTTATTGCCATCACAGTAGTCATGTTGAGTGGGGTATCAACTTTAAATAAAAACATCTTTAGCATCAGCAGCTCCATTTAAGTTATCCAGAAACTTAGTTATAGGCTAAAGTAGTTTACTTACCCAGAAAGTTCTATTTGGCAAAAAAGAAAAAAGAAAACCCTGGAACAATAGAAGCAATTCTATAGAAAAAGATGAGATGTTGTAATATATTTATATGTGCTCCATGGCAAAGTCTGGAGGTCCACAAGAGCTTGCGCAGAAGAACTACTTGGTGGATTATTATTATTGCTGTCATTTTTATTCTAACATTAACATTATGCATGGCATTATGCAACAACCTAAGCAAAAGGTCATAGTGTTCTGGATCATGTTAAGTCTTAAATCATGGTTTACAGAGCACCATGATTAGGTTTGCACATCATATCAAGATCAAACTAGAAAATCTATACAACTTTGGTTCCCACATCACAGTAAGCTTTGAAGTGGTTTATTTAATTTGCTTTGGTATACAGTGCAAAGGGACGCAGTGGCGCTGCGGGTTAAACTGCTGAGCTGCTGAGCTTGCCGATTGGAAGGTCGGCAGTTCGAATCTGCGTGACGGGGTGAGCTCCCGTTGCTAGTCCCAGCTCCTGCCAACCTAGCAGTTCGAAAACATGCAAATGTGAGTAGATTAATAGGTACCGCTTCGGCGTTCTGTGTAGTCATGTTGGCCACATGACCACGGAGGAAGGGTCTACGGACAAACGCCGGCTCTTCAGCTTTGAAACGGAGATGAGCACCGCCCCCTAGAGTCGGACACGACTGGACTTAATGTCAAGGGAAACCTTTACCTTTACCTTATACAGTGCAAACCTAGAGATTATGATTTATCAACTACAGCATAAGGCTTAGCAAACAGTATGAAAACACTCATGAGTTGATAAACAAACCATGGATTAGTTCAATGTACTGAACTTAGCTATGTGGTAATTACCAAGACACATGAGATAATGACAAGAACTTGGGGCAAAATCATTAAAAACAATTAAGATCTGACAATTGTACAAGATTTTGAGTATTTTTTATTCATTATTTGATGGCCTGAAAAGGTTGCCTGGTTTAGCATGATGTAATAACTTTTACTCTGCTTTGTTCAATAAACCATAACTAACACTGTACAAATCCTGGCCACAGAGTATGTCAATGATGATATTCTTTCAGAGACAAGACATTCCTGGAATACCTAAACCAGTGTGGGTATGAGTGTGTGTGTATGTGTGGTGTGTGTGCATAAGGAACCCTTCCAGAGACGTCCTTCATATAAAATATTGTTTTGTGAATGGAACAGCTCTTAAAAGAAGAAAAAAGTAATTAAACATTCTATCATGCTGGGAAATGAATATACATTTCTCATACTAAAGATATCATATATACTCATGTATAAGCCCATCTGTGGATAAGCCAACCTTTGAATTTTTAACCAAAATACTGTGAAAAATGTGCCACCTACAGATAATTTTTTCTATTGTACACTGCCAAGAATCATGCTCTGTGAGGTGGGTGCCTATATAAATATGATAGATAGTAGATAGATAGTTATGCTGACCCTCAATATGTTCATATGTTTCAATTTTCAGAACTGCTTTATCTGTGGATAATCCACAGATTATCCATTTTTCATGGTATTTTGGTTAAAAATTTGAGAGTCTGCTTATCTGTGGATGGGCTTACACGTGAATATACACAGCATATATGGGCACTTTAAAAAAGTATCCCATCCACAGACAAGCCAAACCCAATTTTTGGGTGCATTTTGGCACCTAAAATTCTAGGCTTATTTGCAAGTATATACAGTGTATCACAATCCCCTAAAAACCATCCTGACTTTTTCAAAAATCTGTGATTTATTCTATTTAAGCTTGGATGTATTTGAAGGTGATGATGTCCAAGCAGCATCTAGAATGAATCTATGAGGGGAATCTTTATTTGATCCTGTCCTCTGCTATAGATTCCCTGTAAAAGTTGGCATAGCCTCTCATCTACAGTTTCCAAGCTCAAGTTGAGCAAATGATGTTTTATATGCAAGCTGCAGTAGGAAAAGCCATTGTGACTCATGGTCTTTCACTCATTTTCCTTTCATGATTTGTTGGAGACAATAGAGGGGTTTCAATTTTGGTTTAAAGAAGGAGAAAGAAAGAAAAATAACATTCCGGGAGACAAAGCAGTGTGGTAATGATTGGATTTAATGCATCACACTAAACCATTACATGTTTTAATTGATTTTGGCTTAGCATGTTGTGTGATTCTAACCAATGTGGCTTATTCCATAAATCATGACTAACCCAAAACATAGTTCTATATTTTATTTATTTATTTCAATGATTTCTATGGTTGGCCATCCAGTGACCCAACTAGACTCTCTTGCCACAGTGTTGGCTTACAGGTAGAGGTAGCTCATCTGCACAGCCATCCAGCAGGCTATCTAATTCATCCAAAAAACAAATCAGAATGGTGTTAGGAAAAAAAAGGTATGCTAAATGAGAAAATGTCTCTCTGTCAGATTATTTAGGTCTTTATTCCTACCAACTACACCCAAATTAGAGAAATTTATTTCTGTTTATCTGACCTCTTCCATGCTTGGCGCTCTCTTCGTTGAAACAAAACTTTGCCAAGAAGTGACCTATGTCAGGACAGGATTGTTTGCATGACAGCTAAGAAAATCCAAAGCAAAGTTCCAGAGCTTAGTGGCTTGATGTGATGCAACATTCATTCCATAGGTCTTTACAATATTTGCTTGGAAACAAATATCAGGCAGATCCTGAGGCATGTATGAAATAGCAAGACATCAATGCCGCTAGATCTTCTGAGGCACTGTCCCAAGATGGCTAAAGCCATGATTGCCACAGTCACCCTGTCAAGTCCAAGCTCCTTGTGACAATAAGTAAGCTCACTAGGACACTAATAAAATATGAATGACGGCTGGAACTCAAAGAAATAAATATTCAGCAGTGGAGGTTCAGGTAAATGAGGAGGGGACAATAATTCTGTAGGGGCTTAGTAAATTAATAGAATGGGGTAGCTCTATTATTATCATTAGTATTCAATTTGAAAGTCATGGAAGGGTAGCAAAGTGGTAGTGATTTAATTTTTTAATTATTGTTTGTATGAAAGTGATGTGTAGCATTGTCTATATGTTCCAAAATATGACCAGCCCAAGACAATTTGCTTGTCTGAAGCATATTAGTAAATGACAATCTTTCTGTAGCCAAGCCAGGGTGCCCAGAGTTAGTTGGGCATAATAGGCAGAAAAACGTTATCCACATTTCTTTCCTTTCTGGGCAGTAAAAACACAATGAATTATTAAATAAGGAACAATTTGCTGGCCTTTTGACACATGCAAAATTTGTTGCCAGGAACCTTGGCCCTGCTTAGAGATGGTGGGAGTTAGTTAGGTCCAAAATGTTCAGAGAATATAAGATTGGAGAAAACTATACTATGAAATGCACAACATATTAACAAGATACATAAGGCAAAGTTACACTCAAATTTCAGTGGGAAGGGGAAGATCCTAATCCCTCTACTTTGTTGACCCTCTCCTCAGTCTTTCTAGATGGTATGAGGACCCATGATATTAGGTTTTTGATTGGGGTCAAGGCCAGGGTTGTAGTCTCATCAAATTGCATCATGGACTGAATGGGCACAGAATAATAGATTTCTGGAGCAGACTGCTATCTTTTAGTCCTCCCCCTCTAGAGCAACTAGCAAACATAGCAAAAAGGTGCAACAATAGCTAAAGCAACTGGACCGACCCAAAACTGCTTTACAAGCAGAAGGGCAGGGCTACAGACTTCAGTGAGGCAGCCAGCAGCTATAATGGAGGGACAGAGCTTTCAGAGGCTGAGAAGAAAGGGCTCAGTTTGGTCCGCAGATGGCTTGGCCTTCTCTGACTCAAAGCTGCTGCCTCCCTTTTCATTCTGTGCCAGCTGATGCCATGGCACTTTTTCTGCTAAAAGGCCAGAAGGCAAACTCTCTCCAGAAAGGTCATAAGGTTCGCTGTCTTCTGAAAGGTCAAGGGGCACACTCTCCGGTGAAGTTTCACTGGGCGCACCATGGATCGTCTCGGGCTACAGTGAGGAAAATGAGTATCAGTGGGTGGCATTGATGGAGCCAAAGGTTTCTCTATAAGCGCAGCCACTAGACACAGGCCAAGTCAATACAATGGCATAAGGATGTTGTGCAAGCAAAGGCACCTACAGCAATTTGGCAATAATTCCCCGCAAAGTGGTAGCCTTTCCCTGCTCTTACATGTGTTAGGCATTTGTGGCCTATAAGAAAACAATAGAAGCTCCACTCTTTTATCTGCCTGGAAACCACTGCTGCTCATCCCATGTGAGCAGGAAAGGTGCACAGAATTTGTGATGGTTCAAGTGAATTATGTCCATGATTTGTACACTGCTAGGAGACAGGTAATTCCACTCTACTTTTAGGTGTTCCAAATCAAAGACTGCATCACCCATCATCATAATTTATGTAAAGATGTCAATTTGAATTACTTAGCTATTTAATTTAATTTATTTTATATACCAGTGGTTCTCAATATGGGCCAAGTCATATTTTCAGGCATGCTGTGTGTGTGTGTGTGTGTGTGTGTCACAGAGCTAAATGAGGCTCAGTAGAGGGCCATGAGCAAAAACAGGTTGAGAATCCCTGTTATATACCATCTGACTTGCAAAGACTCCTGACGGTTTACAACAGGCCTGCCAACTCATAGAGGGGAAAGGATCACAATGATCAATTAAAAATAATCATAGGCCACAAAGGAATCAGTTATTTGGTGGAGCAGTGTAGGGACAGCAATTGAGCCGTGTGTTTTTCAGGGTGGTGGCAGTGGCGGCAACGTTTGGCAGCAGTGGATTTATTGAGTTTTCAAAAATGTTGTGCAGGCCTGGTTTACAATATAACTCTGTTAGCTGTCCAGATGCTAAATCCTGATGAGTAACTGCAAGGGACCTGCTCTTTCCTCTTTTTATTATTTTTTATTGTTAACATGGACTTGGACTGTTTAGTCCTTCATACTGTTCAGAAAACTGATTGGATATGATGAAAATTGTATCCAATACATCTAGAAAGCAACATAAAATGTTACATATTTTATCTGCCTGGTCAAGAAGTCTGTATAATATTGAGTAAATCAGAACAGTTTGTTCCATCAATGTCTGGCACCTGATGGAAGCTTTTATGTCTGAAAACTGTATTACTCAAGAGAGTCCACTTCTTCCATGAAAAGCAGAACTTCTTAAAGGGAAAGGATCCTAGCACTTTCCATCTTCTCTGTGGACTTTTTTCTGGGCTCACTGATGGTAGTGATGGGCAACCTGGAGGATGGGTCTCTGTGGTGGAGTGGTTCACTGAAGGTTAAGGCTCCCTGAGGTCTCCCCCTGGAGTGGTAATATCAAGAGACTCCAAATAGCTCCAGCCTCAGCAGGATGTGTAAAACCAGGTCTTCCCCACCCCCCGTCAACAGTCTAATTATAGATGAAATTATAAATTAAGACCAAAGGTTTTACTTATTAATGGCATCTTCTAAACTTATATCTTAAAAAATCACTCAGAATTCCCTGTGAAAAAAGTTATTTTCAAAATATAATCCTCTTAACTTTTAATATAAACAGGCCAACTGTCTTATTTCAAAGTTTCTTCCTTCCTGAAGCTGTCCTTAACCAGAGACAGCCTGCAGAAGAGGGATTGAGAACATGCACCAACATCCACCCTATTTGCTTTAAAGTGCTGTCTAAATATCCAGAGACTTTTCATTCTAAATGTTTAACTTGCTTTTCCTTCCTGAACATGAAACAAAATCAACAAAAGAAAAGTCTGCTGCTTTGGACTTTGTTCTGTCTTGTAGAAAGATGTCAGGTTGAGAATTAACTCCAGAATGCTGCACAGTGAATATAGGCAGAGTTCATTTGTTTTTGTAACAAAGGATTTTTTTTAAAAAAAAGAAATAGTATTTGGACCTTATTTTTCTAAATATTTTTAAGGCTTTCCCAAATGATTATTTTTAAGATTGGTGATTTTCTTCCATTCTGTCTCATCTCTCCATCTCACATACATAATACAATTATAGGCATGAGACAACCTTATTGTAATAAATTCTTACTATCCCACTATGGTATTATAGGAATAAAGGAAAATAATGTGTGATTAATAATACAGAAATTAATGTAAAAACAGTAGAGATCTAATTCATCTACTTTTTTTCAAAGCCTTATTGGAATATGCTGAGACACACCTAATTCCAAGCCCTGGGACTGAAAATCAATTTTATCTGGCAACATGTGCAAAAAGAGTTGAAAATGTAAACAACTTTAAGATATTACACTGCTGTTGCTTCGGAACAGACATTATTTGTCTATGCCTCTCCAATGCCTGCGAAATCTATATGTCTGTTCAGGAAAAAAAAAGATTATAGAACTTTATAGTATGATTCTTGTATCAAGACCAGCTGAAGACATTTGTCTGTTTGAGTAAAGGCCTTTTCAAGCAGGCTTTTTAGAATATATGTTTTTAAATTATGTGATTACTCTATTATTTAAATGTAATTTTGTAAGCCATCTAGAGCTGTTGGGATCAGATGACATATAAATTAAACAAATAATATGACCACATTCCGTCTATTCCATAAAAAACATATAGACTGTAAAGGCCACCTGAAATGCACTATATTTGAAGAACGGGGCAAAGACCTGTGTACATGAAACCCAATTTACAGTGCTGGGTGAGTGCATAAAAGGTAAATGGCACCATAGTTTATTTACATGGTTTGTGATACCAAGTCTTTTCACAGTCAACACCAAACCATGGTGTGGGACCAATTCCATTTTTTCTAAGTAGGAGATACAATTTCCTCCAACTTTGCTGCATTCAGTTTTGTGGGGACAAGTACTGTTGGTCACTGGTTTTTTTATGATTTCGACAGCACCAGTGTAATAAATGGCATTCTATAAACCAAGAGACAAGTCCTTACGCCAAAGAGCCTATACTCCAACACAAGCTGCTGCCTGTGTTTTATTCCTTCTTCCAACCTTATCTTATGCTGAGCACTGATGGGAAAAGGTGCTTCCTTTAGTTCATCTCCCATGCTAAGAGCTAATTAATCACTGTGGAGCTCAGTCTACTGCAACAATGCAAACTACATTCCAACAAGGCTACTTTTCCAGCCCTGGTTGCTTTAAAATAATAGCACGAGAAGCAGCAACTTATTAATAAACCACCAGTTTATTTTACTCTGATGAGACACAACAGAGAAATAACATCATGCAATTTTTTTAGGAGCTAAGGAAAGGATTAACCTTGAAAATATTTTTCAAGAAGCCAATGATTTTTGTGAGATGCCGCACAGAACTAAATTCTCTAAGCATCTCTTGGGAAACTGCAGCTTCAAGGCCATGAATGATACTGAAAATAGACAGAAGAGAACAATCCCACAGCTGCCTCCCAAGGGAAGACACGGCCATGGCCTTATAGGGCCTTGTGTAGCTTTAAATGGGTTTTTTTTTTATGCTGAAGGGAGAAATCTATTTGCCAAAATCTGCCTATAGAATCCAAGGAGATTCAACTGTTCTTCATACAAACAGGCTGCTGTGCTACAGTAAATTCATGTTAATCTTTATGACCATGCACTCACATACCAAAAGGACTTCTTGTGATTTGGGCTTAATCAAAATGGCTAAGGCTAACCACATTGGCTTTGAGTATCAGTACTTGGGGAATCCAAGGAGGTGGGGTGATAGTCCTACACTGCTTTCCTGCCTAGGGGCTTCCTTTAGGCAGTGGAATTACCCTGATCCAACACAGCTCTTAGGTTCTTATGGATTCTTTTATACTTCTGTTTCTTATACCTGTAAGAAAATTAGTGTTGGCTTCTCTTGTAGGATGACTAGATGGGTAAAAATATTGGCACATATAAAGGACTGAGATTGCAGAGTATAGCACAATAGCAGCAATATGTAGATTCACTGCACAGCATAAAACAGGGCATACGGAAGGCCCCAGTGTTTTGTGCATCTAACCATTTTTGTTGTCCTGGAAAAGAGGGAAATGTGCTAGATGCTTTTGATAATAGTTCCCAGCTGAACTAGTGGCAATGGAGATGAATGGCAACTCTGGTAATCAAAAGAATGGACCCCTCTGGAAATCCATTGCAGAAACAAGTAATTCCCATTACTGTCTATATTTAGTCTTTATTTTATAGAATTTTTTTTGCCTATTTTTCAAAATAATGTCAGTGAGATATTTCTAAATTCATGTGCAAAACTAAAATCTGGCTGGACCATGAACACAATTAATGAGTCCCAACACTGCTTTGAAAAATGCTAAGAGATTTGTCCATGCATATCAAGGATGAATGGAAATTAAGGAGAAACAAGAAATGCTGTACAGAACTATGCAAACAAAAAATTATTAATTCATCCTGAAAAGTGCTACAAGTACTTGGAAAATTTGGAGCATCACAGGACTGCCCCCTGCCACCAAAGAAAAGAAACAAGCATCATTCCCAGGCTGTAATAATAGAGGTACTCATAAACTGTAATCACACAACACGATTAACTTAGCATTAATCCAATAGCCTAAATTTGCACCAAATGCTAAGCTGGGGCTATGAAATCTGGGCTGCATAAAATTAATATAATTACTAAATGACAATAAAGAGACAGAAAATTTTCTCTGCTGCCATCAATTGGCTGTCCAGATTTTTGCAGCTCAGGTTTGGTAGCTATATTAAGCCACAAAAACTGTAAGCAAAGTTAAACTTAGCATGTTGTACAAATGCAGATGTTAGGTTAATAACTGACTTGGTTGAACACGCTGGAGGAACACAGCAATAAAATCATTTCCAGAATAACTGCCACACCCTTATACAATTTTCACAAAGAAGTGATGCACACATTAAATGTTAAATGCACATTCTCATATATTTCAATGCATACTTGAAAGCGAAGATTATGAAACTCAGGCAAATTGTTATTTGCAAAGCAAATGCTTGTATCATGGCTCTTCAGTGAGCCATAATGAACAAAGCTTCTTCAAAACATTACTGAGTGGCAAACCTAGTTGGCTATTGTATAATGTGTGTAAAGAAGAGGGAATCTGAGAGGGAAAACTGAAATATGAAAAATATAATTACTCAAACTCCTTCTTCTGCACATCCATTAAAAGTGTAGTTGTCCTGACCACTTTTGCATCAAACCATCCTACTCTTAAGTATTTCTTAATAGATGTCCAGATCCACTGTTATGATTGACTTCAGAAAATGTTGCACAGGTAGTCCTCGTTTAGCAACTGCCTCATAGAGTGACCATTCACAGTTACAATGGTGATGAAAAAGTAACTTTGCAAGCAATCCTTGCATTTATGACCTTTGCAGGTCTGTAAAACAAAGGAATGCCGAAGTTAGATTGTAAGCACAGTCGCAGTTTCACTTAGCGACCACTTCACTTAATAACTGAGTTGCCAGTTCCAAATGTGGTCGCTCAACCAGGACTACCTGCATAGGCAAGTTCTGATGCTTTCTGCCCTAAATAAATAAAATACATATGACTGCAATCATGCCAAGAGAAGAGAATAAGTTTTTTTTAAAAAAGAACCTAGAATTCCTACATTTCAGTCTTCAGTGGAGGTGGAATAGGACTTGCCCTCCAAAAGTGATTTATTTTGCAAATACCAGGCCCCACTTAAGCCCCTTGAGCTCCTGTGTTATTTGTTTGAAGCAATAACAGAAGTACATTCTAGGATATTCACAGGGTTACACCCATGGAAACAACTGCTTTAATAACTTCAAAAAAAAATTGCTGCCTCTGATATGGCCGATAGTAATATTTCTTCCAAGATCAAAGCATCAACCCTGTTTTGCCACAAATCCACCTCAGCCCCACCAATGCACACATTATTAATACCCCCTTAAATGTTCAAATCACGTTATAGGCTGCAAACTCTTTTGGCCCAGAAAATTTTTAGAGTGGTACTAGCCCTATAGCTACAGTTCAGAGATGTTAGAACGTTAGCAGCATGGCCTAATCCTCAGCCCAAATAGCAATTGCTGCCAGAGCTATTCTGAAACAAAACACATTGTGCCAGGCAAAGTGAGAAGCATTCAAAGTAACAGCATAGGCGGAGGTTGATATTTTAAAAAATCCCCTTTTGAAAGCAAATCTATCTTTCTTCCTTTGTATAGAGAGAAAAGTTGTGTTGCAAAAAGGCAAAGTTCTAGAAAATATCAATCAGCACCTTTTCCCATCACCCATATAGTCAGTTGTGATTCTTGTGCTACGGTGAATGTATGTGGCAAAGTTAATTCCGTTGTTATCTATAGCCTGCCTGCTCTCTATTCACTCAGAAATACTTATAGTTTAATCATTGGTTCTACTATCTTTTGTAGCATACAAGTCATCATTCTACTCTCATTCACTCTTGTAACAACCCTACTTTATTTTCTTCATTGTAACAAATAAAGCATGCAGGATTGGGAACAGTAATGGCCATTTTACAGAGAAGAAAATTGTGGATTTGCCTAAGACTATTTAAGAGTAAGCCTAAAAGCAGTGAGAGAATTTGAACCCAAGACTCCCAAGATTTGCACATGGTTCTCCATAGTATTTACTATCAGGAACTGTTCCTCAGTGATAATTGGATTTCTTCCTTGAATACTTCGGATGAGGGTGTATTGAAAACCAAGGAGAAGAGGAATCCAGTACTTGCATGATCTGAGGCATTCCCCACTGTTTCTGCCATTTAGTACACACTAAGAAAATATACGTCGCAAAAGCGGCGTCCCCCCAAAGGGTCAGACGTGACTGGGTGCTTGCACAGGGGACCTTTCACCTTTCACTCACCAAGGAAGTATAAGGATGATACCACTTGCAGGCCCATTTACTCAGAAATAAGTGCTACTGAATCAAATGGAATCTCTGCACAAATAAGTACACAAAATACTACACTCTTAAATCTTGATTAGATGCTAGATTAAATTTTATAAGCATTTCATATATGGAACTTTTTAAATAACCCACCTAAGAATGTCTCCATATTGAGGTTATCATTTCTATTAGACTCATATTTCAGATGCAAGGCTGAACATTAATTGCTTTAATGTCAGTCTCTTAAGGATGTATTATGATTTAAGAACTTGTAGTCTAACTTCTAGTAGACCCACTATCAGATTCATTAACATAATAAGTGTGCTATGCCTATTTCGATATCCCAAGCAAAGAAACAAATCCATTCTACAAAACTTGGAAACTTAAGTTCTACAGTATGATATCCATTCAAAATCAGGCTGTTGATTCACCTTCTGTAACAATCCAAGATAATTTTGTCATAATCTTAGGGGAGGCAAACATTAATACTTAGGAAAGCAATAATGATACAGACTGACTTTTAAATCATCTTTTTATTCCTTCTTCCTTTTACTTTCTCTATTTTTTAACCAGTGAGCCCAGAAACTTGATTTTGGTGACTTCCAATTAAGAATATCTGTGTTGGATGATGTTCATGTAAATATACTGGAGTATTCCCGCCTTTGAGGCATGATATAATTGAGAATGCTCAAGACATGAATCAGTGGGTTATATTGGTCAGCTACTTGCTGGATTCCTCAAAGAGACATAACTTGATCTCCCTGCACGTTGAGGTAGTAAAAATGCAACTATATTTTGCACATTTTCAGCCTTAAGTAGAAAAGAAGCTCAGCTGAATTTTTTTTAACTTTGTCCCAATAGTATGACTTAACCTATCTCATGATGCCCTGTTTTTCTTTACACGGACTACAAAAGCTCAGACCACCACCGAAGGGAAGACTGGCTTGGAACTACATATTTTTGTTTGTTTGTTATTAACAGATCTAAAGGCTGCCCAGGAAACGAAGGGGAGAGAGAGAGACTACAAAGCAGAACAAAGCTGCTTCTCACCAAAGTGGCAAAGAATTCTAGGACCTAAAGACAGGGACAAAATAATATTACATCAGCAAATGTAATAGAACCTTGAGGAGCTTGTTACCATCCTCAAAAAGCACAACTTATACTCTATTCTCTGCAACACAACTTCTCTGCAACGTAACAATGAAAGCATACAGATTTCTTTCCCAAATTATGTTAATATGCATGTTTGAGAAGCTTAAAAAACATTTCCAGTTCTGTAACTTTTAATGAGACAGGCTGGTTCCCTTCTGTCTTATGAAACAACTAAATGTCTCCCTGTCTGGTTTCCACCAAATTCCTCCATGGTTTGAACTGGTGTGCAGGCCAATTTTGGAATGTTAGCAAAATCTTGGGCAATTGAATATAACATTCAGTTCTTTCTGTCTCCAAGATTTCAGAGATGGCACAAATTTTGAAGGTCTTATACATGGAGTTTGGTAATATGGGAGCCTTGGAAAGCCCCATACAGAAAGGAAAGAGGCAACAACCTGCTTTGGTACCTTTAAAGGCCAACTGTAAAGACTTAAACAGATGAGATTAAACAGCAGCTTACCTGGTAGATCATGACTTTAAAGTTCCTACGCTTCAGCAATTCAGTCTCATTGGATTCTAACTTCTTGATTTGTCCAGCTTGCTTCTCCAGATTCTGTCGGACAGTTTTCACATTGACACTGACCTTACGGACTTTCTCCAACATCTTGTTGACCGTATTGCTTGTGGTGGTGTGGGCTTTGCTGAGCTTAGCCAATTCCCCTTGGATGCTGGCCACTACACCATCCATTTCTTGCTGTCTCTCTTCCAATTGAGTCTGGGTCAGCTGAATCTGATCCACAGCCCCGATAATCTTGTCCAAAAGGGTAAGCACCATAACACCATTGATCTGGTCAGATCTGATGGGTTCCTCAGCAGCTGGCTCCTCCGAAGCCTCAGATGCAGTTGGCTGCTCGACAATATGAAGGGTGGTGTCTGCCATGGCCACTTAAACGTTCTGACTAGGAAAGTCTGGAGAAGCTTGACACTGTAGTGACAAGAGAGAGAAGGGGAGGCTGAAACTGAGATCTTTCAGTTCCGGGAGGCCAGCCAGAAGCCAAGAGCTCAGCGTGTGGATGTATGCTTCAATTGAAATGGTACAACTCTTGCAAAGCTGTCAGGGGAAACTGTCCTGCAAATTTTTCCAGGCTCTGAGGCCATTGGTTGACTCCACCTCAACTGAGGGAAAGGACGCTCTTGCCAAATGCCTTGTGGACCCACCCCTTTTTTTTCTGAAATGATTAAAATAGTTGGAGAGGAGGCAACAGCTTTAGCATGTGAGCACAGGCAGAGTTTGATCATTCGCTCACTCCCTCACAGAGGAATGCAAAAATGTAAACTCTAACTGCCTCTGCTGTTTACTAGATGGTGGGAGGGCAAGGATTTCTAGCAAGATTTCTTGGGAATCTAGAGGGAGGAGGGGAACAAATATTCTGTACAAAACTAAAAACGGAAAAACCACCTACTCTGTGAATATCAGTGAATATATAACGGTGGCTAAATGGAAACAGCTGCACGGAAGAGTACAGCTGGGATAACCCAGAAAAGTCTGGGTTGAGCCAGGCCAGCTTAAAGTTTTGTATTTCCTTTTAAAGGCATTGAGTGACAGTTTAGGACATACACAGATTGGATCACTCAGCAAACACAACTGGCTGTACAACTGAATTCAGCTGCACCACAGAGATGTGCAAAAAACAGAATGCATATTCAGCTCCAATGTACTTCAGAAACATGAAACAAGGCACAGAATTAAATCTTGGACTGGTAACTTGTCACAAACAAATCTGAGGATGATTCTGCATGCTTTCCAATGTGGTCAAATGTTGTGGATCTCATGAGAAAGCTGTTAACTTCTGTTTAATTCAAGTGGAAGTGGTATGAATGGAAGTTAACTCCATTCATTATAATGATAATGAATGCTTAAATTTCTGTTCTAATGGAATGTGCTGGCAAGGCTTCTGGGATGGGGCAGTTAGATCAAGGCTACAAAACTCCAAACACTTGATGGCAACAAAAATATACCATCTTCTTTGCTGCCATCCTGTGTTTGCTTAGATTTTTGCAGTGCTGATCTGGTAACCCTACTGCAAGAACCAACTCATGCCTAAATTTTAATAGCCCTTCAAAACTATTTATGCTTAATCAGAATCATGATACAATCATTATTCAAAATGAAACTGAGATAAACATCTCAGAATACAAAGGAAAGGTCTTGTCTTTGGTGGCCTATTTTCATTATTTAGATTATTGAGAGTAAGAATGTACTCCAAATGATTGTATTGAGTAGAATTCTATGAATTCTACGAATTCTACCGCTTCTGTGCTCTGGAAGAATTCCACAATAAATTCTTCCAATTCCAATTTAAAAATTACAGACACTGATCTCAGCATTATATCCAAAAAAACCCAAGACAGAAGGAAAAGTGGATGGGGGGGGGAAAAACAAACATTTCAGTTTGGATGGAATACATGGTTCAAAACCAGCCCTTAAAGAAAAAGGAGAGCCAATCTTCTCCCAAACAGCTGTAAAGCAGCTGGAAGCCACTGGCTTTACAAAACAAGGGCTTACTCTTCTAGCTGGAATTTGCTGCTTCCTATTCTTGCCCGTATAGGCAATACTGAGGTCCTAGTTTATACTACCATTACCCTAATGAGAAAATTCTGTGGCTCTAACAGTGCAAATGAAACTGATGGGCTCTACACAGGAAAAGGATGGCTTCAGTACAGCAGGTAAAAGCAGCCTGGAGTAGAAATAATGTACTTAGCCTGAATGCAATCAAGGAATTGTTAATGACATTCCTTTTGAACACAGTAAATGGCCTTATAGTGAATCAAATGATTGGTCCATTTAACAATATTATCTAATTCTGATGCCATGTTTTTTGTCACATATAAAAGAACAAATGAATATTTGGTAGAGATTATTGGTGTACAGCACATCATTTTTATTACTCAAATCAGACCTCCACAACGCAATGCCTTGCAGATGTGCAATACTTCAATTTCCATAAACCCCAGCCAGGATGGGAAAGTTAAGCTGCTTTGGCTTGTAAAAATAAAGAAATAAGGTCTGAATTACTAGCATGGTGTCTGGGAGACAAGTACATACACATAACTGCACATGATTCAGTTGCCAAAACTATGTCAGACATCTTCATTATTTATTCATACATGTCCTACATACATACCCATCAAGCAATTCCCTTTCAAGGTAAGCAGTATCATGAGAACACATAAAAAGGTGTAAGAAATAATATCCTAAAGAAATTAATGTCTTGAGAGAAAAGGAAACCTATCTAAAACTAGTTCACACCAACACTGTACCACTCTGTACCTTTGTCCTTGCAACCCATCCTTGCTTCATAGACATCCTTCCATTTTTTGAACTACTGTACTTTTATCTTTTTCAGAATCTCATCAACTTTATCCAACCAAGCCAACTGTATTCACACAGAACAAGCTTATTCACATTATCATACACGCTAAAGTAACAAATGTACAATAGAATACACAATCCATGCCATTCTTTACGCATCTTATTCTTATTAAGGGATGCAGCTATAGGAAGCAGTAAAATGTGCATTCTTGGATTTAAGGAATCCGACTTACAGGTTTGTAAATAAATCATTGTCGCAACATTTAGTAAAATAGCTATTTAACTGATTAATCACTTCAATCCCTCAATGGTCAGGTAAAAAAGTGAAGAGGAATGATTTATCTAGCATATTTATATAGCTGCCCAATACAGACATACCAATACCACTCTAGGTGGCATACATTATTAAAACAAAACTTCAAAAGAAAAATAACACACACCAGTAAAGCAAACAGAATTATCTTAGAAACCTTACAAAAGAGACTGCTTCTTCAAAGGAGGAACACACAGAAAAAAAAATCACGTGTTGCTTTTTTTTTCCAATAGAAATTGTATGCATACATAAATGTGAGTACTAAATATTGGGTAACAGTATTCTATTGCTCTTGTGTATCCTATTTTCTAAACTGCTCTAGAATATTTGTGTATATAAAGCAATACAAAAATATATTAAATAGAAATAAATAATAAACCAGCCTTCTCCAACTGCTGCCCTGTAGATACTTTGGACTAGAATTGGGGTCCAAAAGATCTGCAGGGCATCATGTTGAAAAAGGCTGACCAGATCCAGGTCTCTCCGAGAAAGGGAGGTTTGGGGATGAACCCCGTTTTCTGAATCAAATCCTTTTTCCATCCCAGTCGAGAGAGAAAGAACACCGTAACTCCCAACAGATAACATAACTTTCCGTGCAGTAACGCCACGGAAAAATCAGGCCGCCAACCGCCTTCGCACACAGACAACAACATGGCGCCCCGCCCAACAGCCGGCGAAGGGATCCAAGCAGCAGAACGCGGGACCAGGCCTGTTTCTCAGCCATCCGGACGTGGGAGTTACGTCCTTACGTGGTGACGTCACTGGCGGAAGCTGAGACGGCAGCTCCGGGGTTGGGGCTGTGAGTCGTTCGGCGGAAGGTAGGTGGGCGCTTGAAGGTCCTTTGGGAGGAGGTTCTCTTTCTCGGGAAGGGCTCGGGGGCGTTACGGGACGCCCTGCATTATGGGGGAGCAGTGGGCTTTCGTGGGGTCAGGGGTCTGGTCGCGGGAAAAATGGGTTGTGTGAAGGTGCTGCTGATGCTGGCGTTCTTGCAGCTTATTGTTTAGGTTTGTTGCCCTCTTAATCCGTGTTTTTGGTTAAAAAGGAGGGAAAAAGAGAGGTGTGATTTATTGTCTGGGAAGCTGGTTCGATTCTGAGGGGGCAGGATTTTCCTTGCAATCGAGCCTGGGTTATCTTTGAAAGGAGGGTAGTCTTCGTCAGCATTTTTGAGAGGGCAGGCATTTTGAGGGGAAGGTTATTTTACATTGCTCTAATAATTGGGGTTTTACTGATTTATTTCTTATGGTCAGGGGATATCGGGGATTGTGGTTGGATGGTAGAAGGAAGGCTGTTGGTGATGGAGGAATATTTGATAGCTTTTCCTTCCACTTCTTCACTATAATTGTGAAGAATATATGTCAGGTGTGGGTGGACAGTAGCTCCTGTGACTGTGCGGGTTAATAGCAGCTTTCTGTCGTTGATTTAGGTAGATGGTGGGGCAGGGTCTGAAATGCAGGTGAATTGAAAAGAAATATTAATTCTGGGATAGGATTGAGTGACTGTCTCTCAGAAATGATTGTTCCCTCCTCCCCCCATTAGTTGATTATGCTAAGCAGAGGTGATAATTATCTGTGGGATTTGGAGAAGGTTTTGGTTATGGAGGAGAGGATAATAGATGAGTAAAAAATGATTCATTCACTGAAGAAGGGTTATCAGATCTAGGCTGCAAAAATTTGGATGGCCATAAGACAGCAACAAAGAGTCTGTCTGTTTTTTTGTGCCATCTAGTGGTAATTTGGAATTTTGTTAACCTATAATCTGGTATCTCCAACTTTAGGGTCTTTGGCTATTTATTACCCTGATTTTTATTCTAACTGGTAGGTCTTTCTGGTTCTTGTTAATACTATATATTCACTAGGTATTTTTCAATCATGATGATAATAGTGTGCCTTTTAAATTTTCTCTTTAAGAGTGGATAACAACTTTCCATGTATTTTTGTTCAGGGTCTCTTATTCTCAGTGTTTGTTAGCATGCAACATAATGAGCAAGAGGCTGGGAAATGAGTATGTGGTTTTGTGACTCTTGGTTTCCAGTTAACATTGAGTGGTAGCTTCCATGTATCATCTTTAATGCAAAATATTTTATAGTGATGTGCTGTTAGGCATACATTAAAACTTATTGTGCATCCTAGTTGTCTAAAAAGAGGAAGTACGAATGCTTTGAAAGCTGTTTGGGTTCTACAGGTTCTCAAGTGGATAATATAATTCTGTTTATTAACATGCTTAATGTATGTAGGAAGTATGGTAAGGCATTCTTCGAAGTGTTTTGCATCAGCAATTAGTAAGTGATGCTTTCTAGATAGAGAAAAATGCATTTTTGTTGATAGGAATTCAAACATTTCATGGCTCTGCTTAGGCTTATCTCTTTTTGCCGTAGCATTTTTATGCTGTAAGTGTATAATTAGTACCCCATTCTCCATTTTATGACCTTTATTGGAGATGCCACAATACCAACCATTCTTGGCTTCCATGGGTCTCTGATCTATGATATCTGGAAGCTGTCTGTTCTTTAATGAAAATTGAATTTGGAGTTCTTGTGCAACAGGTGAATCTGCTGCAATGTGATATGGTGAAAAAAATCCTTCACTGAAATAGCTGTCAGCTATAAGGTGCTACAGGCTATCTGGAACAGTAGCCTGCAGATATTGTTTGATGTCATGAGATGGGCTGATGTTTGAAGTTTTAAACTCAAGGTTGAATGATGAATTTCAGAAGCAATTGAGTTCTCTACAGATGAACTGCCTAAGTTGGGCTTGTTTGAATGGCGTATAAGATGCATTAACGGAACATAGAAGTCACTGGAATTTAATAGCAATGTTATGCTGCAGCCTAAGACTTGAAATAATTACAGGTATCTAGCTATCTACAAATTCAAAACTATTGTGTGGAATAGCACACTAAGATCAGGCATGGCAGTCTTTTGGAAGTTGTTGGTCATATTCGATATTGAGGCTAGCCTGAGAGCATGTCAGAAAATTACTGCCACAGTGGACATGGCCAGATACAAAACAGCCGTTTAATAGATGGTAAACTAGTGAGATTGAAGTTGCTCACTGCTATCCCCTCTGGCCTTCCAGTTCTCTGTTACCCCAATTAATTAGCATGGAGCCAACCATTTTTATTTTGTAAGAATGCCATGATAATTTTTCACCAAAAACATAACAGAAGTTATACTTTTCTACCCCTACTTCAAGATTAATTTGAAAAATTTCACAGTCCTGCAAATTAATTAAGATGTATCGGCCCCAGGAAGGATTTATGCAAACTCACCTTTATGGCTTTTTTTCTTAAGGCACATGAAGACTCTGACCCTAGTTTGACTGGCCTTTTTTCACCATGGGGGAGCTCTTCCGAAGTGAAGAAATGACCCTTGCACAACTTTTTCTTCAGTCTGAAGCAGCTTACTGCTGTGTCAGTGAATTGGGAGAACTCGGGAAGGTCCAGTTTCGAGATGTATGTATTTGTTTCAGTTCATTAATACAATTACCGTGTTCTAAAAACATGATTTTGGGCTCAGAATGTTTGTTTCCTCCAAGAGCATTAACATGAGATCTTTCAACTATCTGCTAAGTATGTGATGGTTCCAGCCTATGACTGGTAGTAGCTATACTTGATAAGGCTCATATAGTTTTTTTTCCAAGTAATTGTATTAAAGATTATAATTGCAATAATACAAACTAATACAAACTAAAAGAAAAAGAGAAAAAGAGAAAAAAAAGTAAAAGGTGCAAAGAGAAAAGAAAAAAACATAAAAAATAGAAAGAAAAAGAAAAGCAATATATAAAGAAGTGACTTCCAACTTTCATCACAAGTATAAACAATTTTTATAGTAATTTTATTAAAGATTACAATTTACAACAATAAAAAATAATACAAACCAAAAATAATAAAAAGAAAAAATAGAAGGTGCAGAAAAGAAAAAAAATAGGAAGAAAAATAAAAAAGAAAGAAAATATAAGAATATAGTAAAGAAAAAGAAAAGAAATATATAAAGAAGTGACTTCTCCCTTCATCAGAACAAGTATAAACAACTTTAGTGACTTATCACCTTCTCTTAAAATACAACAAATGATCATTTCTTCCCATATCCCATCTCTTATCTATAAACAAATCCTTAAAGCTGCATCATTCAATTCTGGTCAGCAAAAGTCCATTAAGGGTTACCAGAGATAACAAGGTATCTATTTTAACCTTAATCAGATAAATCAACTTTATATTCCTTCCTTTTATTTCTAACAATCTTGATCTCTAGTCCCTTCAAATAATGTCCTAGAACTGGATTTCTTTTCATTTTTTCTTTCTCATGAGATTCTTCAAAGCTTTAACAAGCCTCTTTTGTAAATTCTGGTGTGTCATTAGACATGACTAAATGGGAATCTTTACCATTTTTTACTTTGTAAATCCAATATAGGAAAATTATCCAGGTTTGTTATGTGTATATCCCTTTTAATTATTGAGACATCAGCTGGCTTCTTTTGTATGTCCAGTGTAACATCTTTTTCCATGTCATTTTTGTAGCCTGTCATTTTAAAATCCCCTTTCAAATCAGTCTCAATCATGTCGGGTAACACTTGTTCCTCTTCCATATCATCTTTTAATCACAGTCTATCTAGAGGTAGACACTCCTAAAATTAACTTCTGAGTCCATTGTTCAAAAATATCCTTTAATATGTCCAGTGTTAAAATATTTTGCTTCATTCTATATTGGTAAGTCGAGTTTGAATGTTCTTCTTTAACTGTGATCTTTAGTTCCTTCTAGTGTCCAATTTTTAAAGTCTTACTATTTTTTTTAAGAATTCAAAACAAAAGCATTTTCTCATGGGGAGGATTATTTATAATTAATTCCAAAATCTTATTTCAAATTTATCTGGACCCCTAGTCCATTTGTAATTTTCTAAAATCAAAGCTTTAATCAGCATTTCAGAAAAAACTTTTAAGTCCTTAAACTTGAATTTAAAACTCCTTTTGCTAAGGGTTGAAGGAAACTCACCTGGTGCTATAAAGCTTCAAAGGTTTTATAGCACCAAAGGTTCCTAATAGCCAAAAAGCAGTTAACAAGTAATGTCTGTAAGTGATTAGAAAAGAAAGTATGCAAACTCAGTGTCCTTTTAAAGGTGCCAACCGCAGTTTGAGCAAGATGGCTATTCCCTCATCTCCCAGAACTTTAAACCCCACTGGAAACCATTGTCTTGTGGTCTCCTCGTGGGGAGCAATTGTCTGGAGCACTTGTCAAGTCCTCTCCTTATCTGGAGAGGGATTACGAAGAGCCGATTTACTCACCCACTCTTCATTCTGCCGCAGTCATCAGCATTTTGTGGAGCTGTCTTCAGTCTGCCATTTCTTCCTCCGGAAGTCCAAGGCTCGTGTTGTTCAAATAGTTTCTGAAATTTCTTTTCCAAAAGGATGAGCTATTGGTAGGTATGAGCTTGGAGGCAGATAGTTACAGTCTCTTTGTGTTTCTACATATACCAGTGTATGTCATTGTAATTACATGCATTTATTAACAGCTAAACCCTGATGTGAATGTGTTCCAACGTAAATTTGTTAACGAAGTCCGAAGATGTGAAGAGATGGACAGGAAGCTCAGTATGTCATTGTTTTCTTTTACTTGTACTCTTATATAGATTTATAGGACTAAATTAGCTTGGGTGTCATTAATTCACTCCCAGTTTTCTGTGTCAGTATTATAGAACAAGTTGCATGTTTTGTTTCTAAAACTACAGCAAAACCATATAATGTAAAACAGGATTGGAAGGCTGACGGTAAGTAAAATATTTATAAGAAAAAAGATCTGATTTTTAGTGACCTTTTATGTGAAGTTTTATATATACAGGATAAATTCATACTTTGTGCCAATTCTGATTTTTGAATAAAGGTGGTCCTCACTTAACAACCACTCATTCAGTGACCATTCTAACTTACAGCAGTGCTGAACAAGTGGTACTTATGATAGGTCCTCATACTTACACCGGTTGCATGTGATTGCGGTGCCCAGCTTGCAATTACGATGTCATAGCATCCCGAGGTCACGTGATCACCATTTGTGACCTTCATTCCCAGCTTCCTATAAACAAAGTCAGTGGGGAAGCTGGCAGGAGGTTGCAAATGGCAACCACGTGACATCCTCGCTTAATGACCTGTAGTGATTCACTTAATGTTGGCAAACAGAAGTGCCAGAATTTCCATTGGTAAGCAGCGTGGTCATGTGACATTGCACTTTACGACCATGTTGCTTAGTGATGGAAATTCTGGTCCTAATTATTGTTAAGTGAGGAGTATCTATAAATCAAAATTGACTGGGTTCATAGACAATGCTAAGTTATAAACCCTGATTTATTAAGTAAAATGGCAGATTAGCATAATCTGCTAAGTCAAAATCAGACAACCCCATTATATCTTAGCCTGTTCTATGTCTTGAGTAAACTACATCACAAACTATGGGTAAGTTACTTCTTCATTTTTTGATGCAGGACGATATAACATATTGAGGCCAGCCTTGTTATATTGGTTAGCAACCATTTTGCCTGATGTCTCGGATATCTTTATAAGTATTGGCCAGTTGCTTCCTGTTTTATTACATTTCATTTTTAAAAAATCACAGAAGTAGAACGAAGGAATGGTAAATGTCTCCCTCCCTGCTTTATATCTCTGTGTTAGCTCCTGTAGAGGCTGGGGAAAAAACCTAGGAGCATAAGAGTCCCTCAGTGCTTGCTCTAGCCTCCCGTTGACAGATATAACCTCAAATTAACCCTTTCATCCAGGGCTAATGACATGAGGAACAAAAGAAAAGATAGGTAAACCTTTTACCAGACTTGATTCCAAACAGAGATTAAAGCACAGGTTTGGATGGCACAGGGCTGATGAAATTCTTGAAGGCCTAATATGCAGCTACCAAAGACCACTGGAAGTTTATTTATTTATCAAACTTTATCACCACTCATCTTCCCCACACGGGGGGGAAGATGGGCGATTTACAATCAAACAGAATTAAAATTCAGAACAATTACAAATACAGTAATACAATAAAAATAGAAATATAATAGAATCCAATGGCCAAGAGATTTTAATCAGTCTGTGTAATAGGTCCATCAAAAATCACTTTAGGGTGCTAGCCATCCCCAGGTATGACTGTTCCCCCTCCCATTCCAAGCCTGCTGACAAAACCAGGCCTTTAGTCTTTTTCGAAAGTCAGGAGCGAGGGGGCCTCTCTCACCTCTGGGGGAAGGATGTTCCAAAGGGCGGGAGCTACAGCAGAGACAGCATGCTTCCGAGACCCTGCTAGTTATTAGTTGAAGTTGTTATTAAATTGTATTTTTAATATGACAGGAATATTAAGTAAATAAATGTATCACTGGAAAATAATCAGCAACTGTAATTATAACTGAGTGCAAACAAAGAAAGAAACAGCTTCTGTTTTGATTACCCCAGTTTTTTGGAGTGTGGTCTCTGGCACGCTTTCAAAGTGTGAGTATGGCCTTTGCCTGGAAAAAGTAGTGCATCTTGCACTATGATAACATGCAAGTTGGAATAGTAGATTTATTTATTTGTTCCCTGACTTTTGTCCAGGAACTCAAGGTGGCATTGTGCAAACATATATATGGAGTATCCAATTTGTAGTTTTAATATTTGCCTCTTTGTATGTCTTTTATTTTTTCAATGGGATGAGATGTTTGTGGAATGGAAATATAGATTGAATTTATGGATTTGTATTTGAGAATCCTTGAGAATTACGGATTTATTTTCTCACACCATATTGTACATCTTTAATTTTGCTCTTATGATAGTGATTTCTTTTTCAGGATTTGTGGAAAAAGAGATTAGAAAGGCCAACATTCCCATCACAGACACTGGAGAGAATCCAGAAGTGCCATTTCCCCGAGACATGATTGATTTGGAGGTAAAGACACCATGTAAAATATTAGTGTGCTGGAAATGCAAAACTTCCTAATCTTTCTGTAGAGAGGGTTGTAAAAATGAAATATCATCTCCATAATATTATTGCATCCCTCCCCATTGTATTAATACAAAATTCTTTCAGGGGCATAGGTTAAAAAAAAAAAGTGCAAAATATAATCTTTTCCCTTACTCAGCCTTGAAGTGGTTTCCCTTAAGGAGCAAACCCCTTGAATGTTGCTTTTATTGAATAGCTATGGCAGAAAATGGATACTCTGTTATAACCATGAATATCCTTCTTTTTACTACCAAGTACATAAAGCGATTTGAGGCAAAGCCACAATTATTTAAAACATAATAATATACTTTAAATAAATGTTAAAACATCATAATGTAACAAAGCTTTGATAATAAAATTAAATAGATTGTCATAGCACCAGAAACTCCTTAAAACAAGTGCTATATTACACTAATATACCAAAAATGAGAAAAATAAACATTTAATGATGAATTCCAGTGAAAATGGGAGTTTGGATGTAACCACCTATATCACATCATAGGGAAATGTGCATGCTGACACAGATTAATTCTAGGATCCCAATCTCCCTTGTTTACTACCTTTTCTGACATAGCTGTGTCAGCCTTTTTTCCATTTCCCATATCTTCTCATTTTTCTGCTTCATTTTGTTACCTCCTTCAAATTCTTGATACAGCACAGTCATTCAACACAGATGCTCATAAACCATCAGGACTCTTTTTTCTTTCTCCAATACCATTTCATATTCCGGCTACTGTCATCTTTCAGAATGGAATTGGATATGTGCAGCAAAGGGCAAACTGAAAAAGCAAACAGGCCAAGGAGGAGCTTAGGGTTGAGAGATCATTCTAGTTGGGTTTTCTGAGGTGCGGTTTGTTGCCAAGAGGACATAGTTAGACAGGCTTCTTAAGCCTCTTATGAGATATTGGTGCTTTGATTAAATTATGTGGTTGCATGGATATTTAATAGCATTTGGAGGTGGTGGGGAGAAGTACTTCAGATATTTAAATGTCAGTCTGTTGATTAAGAAAAAGAATACTGCCTTTCCTGCCTGCCTGCTGGCTTGCTTGCAAGCTACCTGGGACTCGCTTAACAAGCTACAATCCTCGCTTAATGATAGAAATGCGGAGTGCTGGGATTGATTTTGCTAAGCGATGCAGTCATGTATCATCGCGTTTTATGACCACGTTGCTTAGTGATGGAAATTCCAGTCCTGATTTACCATTGTTAACCGAGGACTACGTGTATTAAGTTCTGGATGCAGAACTAAATAATCTCCGGCCTATTGACATTGCCATTTTGAATCATAGTTAATACTGATATAATACTTTATTTTTTTCTATCTTTAATGGTCTAGATCAGGGGTTCTCAAACATTTTGGTGTCAGGACCCTTTTACATTCTTAAAAATGATTGAGGACCCAAAAGAGCTTTGATTTATGTGGGTCGTATCTATTGATATGTACTGTATTAGAAATTAAAACGATGTTAAAATATTTATTTGTTTGACTTTGTGGACGCCCTGAAAGGGTCTTGGGTGGACCCCCAGGGCTCCCCTGACCATGCTTTGAGAACTGCTGCTCTAAGTTATCAAAACATTAGAGTGTTAAGATAAGATATGCAAATATCACTATTGAAATAATCTAATATCTTATGTATGTTTTACAACAATATAATAAAAGAATGAGAAAAAAGAAAAAATTGGGAACATTAAAGAATGACAATTCAGTAATTGATTGATATAATTTGTATATAAATGGATATAGAAGATAGTTATTGAACTTTAATGTGGAGGCTAGAGTCTGCCCGATTCTGCAGCATTTGAATTCCATGACTCTTCAATGAAGTTCACATGTATATGTACACTGAAAAAATAAACAGTGTCTGAAGTATGTTGATGTCTGATAATTGGTTTACTTTTTCTTATTTCCTCCCTTCTCACTTTCTAGGCAAACTTTGAGAAAATAGAAAATGAGCTCAAGGAGATCAACACCAATCAGGAAGCACTGAAAAGGAATTTCCTAGAGCTAACAGAGTTGAAATTCATACTGCGAAAAACTCAGCAGTTTTTTGATGAGGTCAGAATATCGGAATGTTTTCAATTCTTATCATCTGGGTCAGTCCATCACAACCCACTGTTTTCCTTCTTACAAATGCCTACTTAAGTTGTAGTTTGGGTCAGCAGCTCTATTTGCTTTTGAGGAGTTCTTACAAATTGTTTTTCATCATTCATGAAAGTATATGAATTGGCCATTCGGTGGCTTATATTGTCTGCAGTGGTTGTTAGGTAAAACTTCCATGCTTAACTATTCCCTGCAGAGTTGCCAGAATGACTTATGAACATTTGATCTTGTAGCATTTTGGAAAGATGTTTTGAGGGCTTATTCAGTACCTGCTAACAGGGGCTTTGAAAATGGGGTTAGATAAATCTATTTGTACTCCTAGTTTCTAGGAAAGTTTCCAGACACACAAGGGTTTGGAATATCTCCAAGCATGTTTTACAGTCAGGTAGAAAAGAGAGCTTATGGAAGTACCTAGACATAGAGTGTTACATTAAGTGATTGAATATCCTATGTCTAAATCAGGGAAGGACAATTACCTTTTACATGTTTGGCCTACATTTCCTGTACTCCTTGACCATTGCCCACCTGTCTCAAGCATATAAAAGTTGTAGTCCAAGAATTGTGAAGAACAGCATGTTACCTATCATTGCTGTGAGCCTTATTTTAAGTGGCCCATGGTCCTAAACTCACTGATCTAGGGAATTTCTCTTCCAAATCTTTAGTTACTTGATTAATGGGTTGACTGAGATTTTTCTGGTCCTGTTCGGTTTTCAGAAAAAGGAAAATGGAGAAATTTAAGAAATCTGTAATACAAAGTATCTTCATTGCAAAAAATAATTTAAGTCAAAACCTTGCTTTTCAGAAATCTTGTTACTGGGCTATACATAGATTCAAGTATACAATAAGATTTAGGTTCTTGAATCTCAACCTCTAGAGTTAAAACTGAATTAACAGACTTTATGTAAAAACTGTTTTTTGTTTGTTTTCAACTGATTGTTTGAATATGCTAAAGGTATGAAATCTCCTAATGCAGGGCTTCAAACAAAAAAAAATTGTTGTGTAAGCAGAATGATATATATTTTTATTCTTTTAAAAAGTCTTTGTTGCTATGTCTGCTCTCACTTGCTTTGAGAATAATCATGTGGTGAATCTGTACAATAATGGTTCTGGATGCCTTATATTCAAGTGTTGAATATCAGCTTGCAAGCTGTGGTTTTGGAGCTATTGACCTGTATGCACATACAAGTAAATATTTTTATGGCTGCCACCATGACAAAAAATCTAGTGTTTTTAAAACAAAAGTTCAGTGCTTAGTTATAACAGTTATGGAAAGTCACTTGAAAAAGTGGTGCTTGGGAAAGCATCCAGCCTTGGTGCAACATGTCCTTGTCCAGTTTTTCTTTGTCTTGTCAACATGCATGTATTTGATCTTTGTGAGCTGCTTAAGAGCTAATTGAAATGACATATGAATCCAGGTTATATTGGACAACATCAGCTGCAAATGTTAATTTTAAGTCAACTGTGATTATTTTTGCATTAGTCTTGCATATAATTACAGTTGTACTTTCTTTTCAGTAGACTGCCCAGGGCCATGCTGAATATTCTCTGAGTTGTTTTCTTTTGGGCATGACTGGAAAAATCCTTTTCCCCCAAGGGCTGGTGAAAATTAGCTATGTAACTTAGATCCTTGCAGTTTGCCCAGAATACAGGCTTCAATTTTATCAGCTATCAATGAGGTGGGACAGCCTGTGTTGGACAACATTACATTAAGACTGTTTCTTCTAAACCACATTGCCAGTTTTTTATATATATGGTATCTTCTTTTATGCAAGAAGTATCCTAACTCAAACGCAAATACATTTTGAAGTGGTTCAGTCCTGACAGATTGACATACTTTCACTGCCATTTGTGAGAATTGGGCTTTTCAGCTTAATAGTCTAAATAGCATATGGTGGACAATAGTGTCACTGAAGGGAAAAATTGCCTGTATCTGAAGCTATCTTAAACAGACCAATCACTGTGGATTCCATATACTGTACTATAACTTTCCACTGAGATGTAGCCTTTATAAGTTATGAGTTCTTTCATGTTTATTCTTTGAAAAGCTTCACATGTGCAAATGGTGCTTCTGTTAGTGCTCCAAATTTAGAATGTGTTTTTAAGGTGGCATGGCCTAGTTGTTGCTCCATCTTCTGTTTTTTTAACCACTATCTGATTGCTGCATTCAACATTTTGAAGACTTTGTAAATCTTTTGGGAGAGTTTGTGAAATATTTGTTGTTTAATGGCAAGAAATGGCTTGCAAGGCAAGTTTAAACATGCAGACTCCATTTAGTTGAGGAGGTCCAGGTGGAGAATTTGGGCCTTACTGAATGAAAGTGTTTGTTTTGCCAGTGTAGCCATTTGTTGCATGTCAAAAAGAACGCAATGATTTTGAATCTATTAACTGCTAGTCATTTTCTCAGTCTTCATGTCTTTATCTTGTGAAGAACAGTGAGAACTGGAGAAATATCTCTGAATAGGTTAACCATAAGTGTTCATAATAGACTGGAAGAAGACTGGAAAAGTAATGGTTAATGGCATGCAGTTCCCATTTCTTTCCTCTGATTTCTTTCTTTCATCATCTCCCATCTTTAGTTCTCATCTGCATCTGCCATTTCTTCCTTCTCTTGGTGATCTTTGCTGCAGGTGCTAGAAACTGTGAAAATATGCCTCCTGTTTTCTATGTCTCTGCCAGAAGAATCTTGACTTGCCTGTCCTATATATTTGCTTATAAAGAGTGATTGCAGAATGAGATTACTTTCCACTTCTGTTTTTCAACATTTATTGCTTCTTGCTTTGGCAGAGCAGATACTGACACAATTCTTACAGAAGGCACTTATGAACACTGCCTTCCCTAGTAATCAATTTAAAAATAAACCATTCTGTTAATGACAGGTTGCATTAAGGTAGCATCTCAGATCCTGATTTTAAAACATCAGAATTGGACCTGAGCCTCCCTGCCACTTGTTAGTTTCTATGAGTTTTTCTTTCCTGTGGAAGAGCTTCCTGAAACAATAACCGTAATAATCATTTTTATTTGCAAATTCAATTCAAGATTCTTCATTTGAGAAGGTATATGTTGTTTGTATGTGTGTGTTGGAGTAGGTATTTTGCTGGGAGAGAAGGCTGGCATTTTCATTTGGTTGTACTTCTTGGTGGGGCCATGGTTGAACTTCAGCATGATAATGGGCACAGATACTGGAGTGTTAGGAAGGAAGAATGGGGCTTAACAGAAGCCATATTTGGGTGGAATGAACAGAAATGATAGTACTTTAGAGATATTAACACAAAGATTAACACTTATTCACATGATACATTACTGTCTGCCCAGAGTTGTACGAATCTTTGTGTGCATTTATTGGTCTGGGAATCAACATATATTGTGTCCCCCCAGTTATGTTAAAAATCTACAGATTTTTCAGTGAGAGATTTTCTTTAGCAGACACTTTTGTGCTGAGGTTGGTAAATCAATGTGCTCTTTTGCTAGGCCATGCTCTTTTTTATGGCCTGCTACTTGGTCTGATGTGTATGTGTCTTCAACCTCAAATATGAAAAGCCATCCATTTTGCAGGAATGCTTTGCATGCATTGGAAGGTGAGAATTTTTCCTTCCAAAGCTTCATCTGCTTTTTCTTTTCTTTAAAGTGTTTTAACTGTGTGGTTTGTAAAAAAAATATTTTAGTTTTCCCGTGTTAGTGTTATCCCTGAAGGTGTGACATTGACAGTGCTTCTGCAAGTTAAGTTCCCAGGAGTCTCAAATAACAAGTTATAGGAATAAAGGTTAATCTGTGAATTCCAACCTTTTTGCAGAGAGATGGAATGCCCTATATAAAAAATTGAAGTTGTGCTAAGCAAGGAATGTTGTACATGATGAGCTAAAATCTTTTTATATGCTTACTATTTGAGTTGCAGAAAAAAAGCGAATTGTTCTTTACAAATACACTGTATACATGTATTGTTTTTGCACAAATGACCTGATTATTTAATTAGGGCTGTGTAGTTCCATATAATCACACAATTACTACTTTGGGACAGGATTATAGTAGCTCTGTAGTAGCTATTGCTATATAGTAGTAGTTAAAGCATTTTGTTCCATGAGAATTTTGAATTCCATTTTCAAAAGCAAATTTTTCTTTTAAAAAACTCTGAATTGATGGGAAATGCTTTTGAAGATTAGCTACTGCTTGGAAGAGGCAGTTTGCTTGATGAATTTAACCATTTTGTTATGTCTGAGGAAGGCTTCTCTCTTTTCTTTCCTGCCTTGTCCAGTTACCTCTTCCCCTTACTCTCATCACCATCCTGTTTTCTTCCTCTCTCTTTACTTCTTGCTGTGAGGAGTCACATAGCCCTTGCTATAGATCTTGGCTCTCTAGAGCAGTGTTTCTCCACCTTGGCAACCTGAAGATGTGTGGACTTCTACTCCCAGAATTCCCCAGCCATCTTCAAGATGCCAAGTTTGAGAAACACTGCTCTGGACACTTAATCCCCTATTCAGGAATTGGTTTACTAGGTAGAAAACTCATGGGCATGACTCAGCAAGACTTTTTACTGCAGACAAGCATGAAGCCATATATACACTGAAAATGTGTCCACTGCAGTTTGCAGAAAGTCTTCCTACAAGAATGTACTCTAGGCTTCTTTTGATGGCCTTGGAAAGGCTTCTGATATGTTAGATGGTTCTAACAGATCTTGCTAGTGTGGAAACTGCTTGTTCCTGCCTTGCTTACCTCTTTGCTTACACCTTTCACTCCATATGGTGGAAGGGAAAAGCATGTGTGGGTACTTCTGTGTTTTTTTGTTTTTGTTTACTCATAACAGAAAAAAAGTAGGGCAATTGTTAATCTTGTAAATGAACTATCTTATTTTACAGGCATTTAAGTTTGATTAGTTATGTACTCTATTGATATATACTTATGGCTTTTGCCCTGGCCCTGCCCTTCAGATTCAAAAGAGAAGATATGTGGATAGCATATGGACATACATGAATTACCTTTCAGAAACAAAGAGTTGTGCCGTTTCGTAAGGTTGTTGTAGTAGCATGATCCTAACAAAAGATGTGTTCAGTTTAACCAGGTGTTAGTTGCATACCCTCATGAGCTTCTGAATCTGAAGCACTGCACAACCCTTGTAAATATTCCCACAGATATACAAGGGTATCATAATGCACATATTTACTGAGTCAGTGGGGAAATCTTCAGAATTGATTTCAATGGGGTTATCCAGGGCCGCAGCTGTTGAGGGGGGCAAGCAGGGCATGTGCCCCGGGCGCCGTGCTGGGGGGTGCCAAAATGCCAAAATAGTATATTTTTGCTCCTCACCAACACATGTGGGGGGCGTGGAATCCATGTTTGCCCCGGGTGACACAGACCCTAGTTGCTCCCCTGGAGTTATCAACCCTAAGTTGAAAAGGTGGGGAGACTGGGTATTGTACAGGATTTTTTTCCCCGCTGCATTAATTATTATTTTCTGCCTACCCTTCGGGTGAATATAATATATATTTGGAAGAAAGTGCGTTTAACTGTGCTGAAATCTCAAGTAAGAGAGAGCAAGTATTTTATGCAGTGTGTGGTTCAAGCTGCAGATTTTTGGGTGTGTTTTGATGCTTGTCATATAAACAACCTTGTTAAAAATCTTGTTTTCCTTGAAAACATTTTTTTAGTCCTTAATGGCTTAAGTAAGAAAAATATATGGGGAAATAGCTGCTAAAATCATGAAGAAAAAAAAAACCACAGGAACTTTCAGTGGTTGAGCTTCAGTGCCTTTGCTTTGCTCTTCTGGGGATTAATGCAAACAGAACAATTTATGCAAAATGAACAAGCATGGCCTAGATTGCTTAATTGTAATTTAGGCAGAATTCACCTTAAAAACTGGAATATACACTGCCTTGTATATATTGTACCACATACTTGACCAGGCAGCTTCTTGTCATTTTAGCAACTACTGTGATTCCTTTTGCCTCATTCTCAGGTTCTAGATTATCCCCATTAGTAGTAATAGCATGCTGTGTTAGAACCTCTCCTGCACTTTTTCACAGTACAGAGTAGATGCTCAAGACTAAGTTATAAATTGTCTTTTAAACAAAAAAGATCCCCTTTCCCAGGTCAACAAAAATAGGAAATTGCTTTTTTTCTACCATATTCCTTTGGAGCTTAACTTGCAATCTAGGCTGATTGTTGGCTAGCTTGAAAGGTCTGTGTTTCATGAGCGTTTTGTTTATGTTTTTTCCCTCTGGCTCTGTAAAGATGCTTTGTCTGTCTCTCATTCATATATTTTCTCTGAGCTTTCTCTTCTTTTTCACTATTTCTTCTCTGGGTTTCTTTGCTTTTTCCCATCCATCTCCTGGTTCCTCATCCCCTGCATGCCACTAACTAGTTTCATTAGATATTAATTGATTTGTGAATTCAGGCTGAATTGCATCATCAGCAGATGGCGGATCCTGACCTGTTGGAGGAGTCCTCATCACTGTTGGAACCGAGTGAAATGGGAAGAGGAGCCCCACTGCGCTTGGGGTATGTGCCTCAGCATTAATGGCACTTTGTAAAAATTCTAATACAGCTAGTTAAGGACCAAAGTTGGGCCAGTATTCTGTGATACTATTCTTGGCTTCTTGTCCAGGAAAGTGCAAGTTAGCAGTCTTGTCCTATGCACATAACCTTTCCCATATGCATAATAAGTATATGCTAACAGAAAATAATTTAGGTTGGATTTTTGTATTCACTGCTACTGGCATGTAACGAACTGAAAACATTTTCATCATAGTTTTGAACAGATAATCTACAATAATTCTAGATTGTCAAGTATTTGTACTTCGTTTTCTTAAAGTGTTGCTTAATATATCTGCAGAAGAATATCAGATGTGGCATACTAACAGCCGTAATTGATAATTTTACGTTAATCATAATTGTTTAATTTGATTCTAGATTTAGGAAATTACATAGAACTCTTATTAGGATACGGGAAGGCTGCCAAGAAAATAAATAGTTTTAATTTATTTTGGGCAGCATAGCAGATATGCCTATTTTGCTTCACCTTACCATACTTGATTTATATCCCACCTTTTCTCAGAGAACCCAAGGCAGCATACAAGTTCTTCTCATTTTATCCCCATAACAAACCTGAGAAATAGGTTGACTTGTGAGACAGCAACTGGCTCAAATTCCTTGTTGAGCAACATGCCTGAATGTGGACTTCAACCTGCATTCCTTAATCCTACTTCAATACTTTAAGCCATATGCTGCACCTGTGTGACTTAGAGACATATTTTCCCACTGCTGTTGCCATTAGTTTTGCTAAACTCTTAATCCTACCAATTTTATTCAATAACAGTCTTTTTAAAATAATTTTTTGTTATAGAAATTTTAACAAGATAAAAACAATACACATTTTAGAGACGAAATAAAGAAAATAAAGAAAAATAGCAAATAGATAAGAAAGAAAATAAGGAAAAGAAAGAATATAGGAAAAAGAAGAAAAGAAAAAAGTTATGAAAAAGCGCTTCCGATCTTCTTAACAGTGGTTATAAATGCATTTATATTTTACCCTCCCTCTCTAAGATTTCCTCCTCCTTTCTATAGTGTGCTCTTTCTAATAATTGAACCCATAAATCACAAGTTCATTTTTTCTTCCTTCAGCAGGAAGTCCATAAGGGCTAGTTTTATTCTGTAACAGTACTGACATTTTCTAGTTGTCCCTTCTGTAGCATATCTCAATTTTTAAAATGCTGTTAAGCATTGGGGAATGGCCCAGTTACACAGATAAACAGTACTAATTTCAAATGCTGATGTGTAACGTTTGTCGTTTCTGGTGTTCTTGTCAAACTCTAGTTAATCCTTATTTTTTCTTTTCTGGTTGCACTTCTTCCAGAAATCTGCCTCAGAGTGCTTCCTTATATAGATACCAAGACTTTTTGATAACTGGTATCGTCAGTGAACTCACAAGTGTTAAAGAATGCATGTATTTAGATTTTGTTCTTATTGTACAGTAGCATTCATGCCTTGATAGTTCAGACATTTGCTCCAAACCATGGTTTATGTTGCCATTTAGAATTCAAATCAAAATATGGTAGATAAGCATGATACAGAAATTACTAGTTGCTTCTGTCTTCTTTTTTTTTTAATCACAGATTGCAACTTCATAAATTTTCACTTTAGTCCATAAATTTCTGAGATGAAGTAAAGTCCACAGATATGGCTTTCAATTCAGGATAATCATAAATTAAACATTTCCAACCTGATTTGAGACCTTCAGCTCCCATAATTCTCAGCCACCCAGCCATTGGTAAGAATTCTGGAAATTGAAATCCATATACTGTATCTAAAAGGTACCTAGGTTGGGAAAGGGTGCCCTAAGCCATGGGTTGTACTGATAATGGCTTATCAACCATTTCAGACCATGTTTTTTTCTGTACTGTGGAAACCATGGTTTGGTTTGATGATTCAGGTATACATAGCAGTTTCACTTCCTTACCCACAGGTTAGTCTGAGTTGAGCCATTTTGTGAATGAAATAGGAAAGTAGCAAATGAGTCTTCTTACTAGGAAATTAAAAATGGAAATCCTACCTTATTCTCTACTAAATTGCATAGTTTTTATTTTATTTTTAATGATGAAATATTTAGAAACCCTATAACAGTGAAAAAAAGTGATTGCGCAGTGAAAAAAGAAAACCCAGATATATTTTATTATCAAAATAAACATGACAAAAGAAAAAAATCTATCAGAAAAAAGGTCTATATAATAACTATAGATAACAATATAAAGTTGATTCAGTCCATGAGCTTATGATTAAATCTAGACCGTATACAATCATCAAGATCATATTGTGTCGTCATCTTATTTTTAGAACGTAGAGGCTTTTCAAAATTAGATAACAAACTCATCCCAGATCCATTCCTTAAAATCAGGACAGCTTCTTTCCAGTTATGTAAAATTACTCTTTTTGCCATGCTCTTCATAAGATGACAAATTCCATGTTTAAGGAATATAGTTTAACATAAAAAGGCTAATGTGCATCCCTTTTTAAACATTCTTTCAGGGATCCAATAAACAAAAAATACTTTTGGATAATTTAATTTTGTTTGTAAATCATAAGTTTATTTTACACTTGGATTCATTGTGTCTCCAGAATTGGATATTCCAATTGTTCATTTCATAATTCAGCTATATAGTTAATACTTACATTTTATTTTTCTACTAATTGCATAGTGTCTGTATTTCTTTCTGTAAATAGGTTAAAAGCATTAGGCTCCTCGTATTCTATTGGCTTTGCAATGGTAGCATCCATTTTTTTCAGGACTGATATTATTTTGCGTATTATTTTTTATCTATTTCTTCTGTGTTCAGATTTGTGGCTGGAGTGATCAACCGTGAGCGAATCCCAACCTTTGAGCGGATGCTGTGGAGGGTGTGTCGCGGAAATGTTTTCTTACGACAAGCTGAAATTGAAAATCCTCTTGAGGACCCAGTAACGGTACAGTGGCCATTTTTACAGCAGCAGGCTGCTTTAGACAGTCAATTTTTTTAAAAAAACGGCTTGGCTTCTTAATAAATTATTTTTTAAAATAAAATGTAAAAGGAAAGTTTGATTTCTGTTGTGAGTTTGTGAAAATGCTTATTTTAATTAGAGCTGAAATCATTGCCATTGCCTTCTGGATTTTTTATTTGTGTGTATGTATTTATGAATGAACTTAAATCAAAACTTTAGTTCTCTTATGGAAAATCTTGTAAAATCTTAGGGTTGGCTTGCTGAAATCTCATGAGAAGTGGCAATCTTGTTGGCCTGCTTGAAACCACACTCATAAGAAGGATAGAAACCATGATAAGATGATAAAATTTGAAAAACGAATAAATAAATAAATATCCCGGAGTCTCCTGGGTGACATTTTTAAAAGCCCCAGTGAAGTCCAGCAGACTCAAGAGGGCACCATTATTAAGTGTCAATCATCTACAAAGGGAATCTAAAACCTGGTTGTAACAAGTGCCAGTATTCTTATTAAGTTTGTGCAAAAATTCCTAATGAAAAAAGTTCTCATTTGAACAAATGCAGGAAGGGGGAGTTTCTATCTGAATCTAGCCATCTGTCTGAAGAATGTGTTGCTGGCCTCTTGGGAAAGTTCAAGGGGTTGGATTCTAAAGTATACCACTGATATCAGTTCCTTTCCATTCACTTGTTTTCCTCCTGCTTGTTTACTTCAGACTGTGTACTTAATCAGCAGCCTTGGCTTATCTTTGTGGCTTCTTTGGCTGTGTTACAGCTCCTCCTCCGTACTAGGCAAAATATAAAGAAGATGGATTTCTTACATACCATTCCCCTCTTCCATTATCTTGTGGCTACTTGGTGATCTTGGCGGAAGAGTTATGAGGGCATTTTGAGTTCTGAGAATGATTTGAAGGGGAGTTTAATATTTGAAATCTGACTTCTTTAAAACATGGCTCACTTGAAGGAATAGAAGCTAATAAAGTTAGAGCTAGAGGTGTATCCATAAATGCTATTCAGGACAACTATGTTGGAGGGTTTTACATTCAGTAAAGACCTAATTTATTGTATTTTGAGCCTAAAATGGCAATGCCAGTATTAAAAGCTTTTTAAAAACTTGATTAATTTGATATTTTATCTAGATAGGATACTGATATTGAACTACAGATCTTTGTTCCTTAATTCAAAAGATTAACCTGTTACTAAATCTAATACATTGTTAGTGCTTTTTTTTCTTCTTTTCTGGGTAGCTTAGGTAAGCTTGCTTGAGCTTCTGGAACCATTGCTGCATAAGTATGCTTTGCAATTCTGTGCTCTCTGCTTTTGTTGTATAGAATGACCTAGATTTCTTGCCATTTTCAAAGGCCTTATATTGATGATCAATCTATTCTTTGACAAAATAAAGTAATTGAGGAAAACTGAGGGCCTTTCTTTTATTCATCCCCCCCTTCTCACCAATCCTGAGCCTGCTTCAAATCTTGAAATAGTGCTTCAAGGAACTCAAAGGAATATATATGGCTCTGCTTAGCAAGGATGAGATAATGGTATAATGGGAGGGATTGGATTTGAGAAGTCCCCAGTAAATTTTATGGCTGATTTGAACCAAGGTCTTCCTGGTCCAAGGCTAATACTTTGACTGCTTTGCTACTATCAGTTGAGTAACTTTAACCCCAAATGGACTTTTCTTCTCTCTTCTAGGGTGACTATGTGCACAAGTCTGTGTTCATTATTTTCTTCCAAGGTGACCAGCTGAAAAACAGAGTCAAGAAGATCTGTGAAGGGTAAGCAAACTGGAATAAGAAGTCCTTTGCTTTTGATTTGTAGCTCTTGCAATTCATTTTGCATTATTTTCTAACCTTCCCATCTATTTACATATACAATGTACTGCTAGTTTTTGGGAAGCAAGCAAAGTATTGTCATGGTCATGTTGTTACTTTTTATATTGAATCACCTGTGTGTGCCTTTCAGATTCCGGGCTTCTCTGTACCCCTGTCCAGAAACTCCACAGGAAAGGAAGGAAATGGCTGCTGGAGTAAACACAAGGATTGATGACCTTCTGATGGTATAAATGATGATAGGACAAGGGAGGAAGGGAGGGTTCTTGATGTTCTTTTATACTACCTTTATTTCTGAATTGTTTTCTATGGAAGATTTATCTGCACACACAGGTTGTAATTTGCACTGCGGAGTTCATATTAAGTAGATGGATTTGATGCCAGGTAGCTTTTATCTGGTTGGCTACAGCTGAAGGGAGTCCAATAACATTTGAAGAGCCATAAATTGCCTACCTCTCCTGTAGCCATTGGTTTTGCTATTTGATTTGGTGCTGGCTCTACACTGGTTTTATTCTTTTGGATGAACTTCAGAAGTAATTTTGAGGCAAGTACTAAGAAATGAACTTACCAGCTGTCATATGGTGTGTATTAAGGGCCACACTTCTCACCGTCTGTTGTTCTATATCTGTATAATGAGATCTTGAAGTTTGGTAACATCAAAATGCTTATGCCCAGTATTTTAATTAACTTGACATCATAGAACACTCTGAACCAGCATTAAAAGGCTGTGCTCAAATAGATGAAGACAGTAGGTTGAAGTTTAATTTAGAGGTGACAGTGTGGAATTGGAATACAGTTGGGCAAATAAGTTCATTTATTATAGTTGGTTTTGCTTCTTCAGTGCCAGTGGCAACTATGTACAAAACTTTGTGTTATCCTTCCTGAAAACTAGGGCTCTTATGAACTGTCTTACATGCTTTTCATAACCTCAAGAATAAAAGCTTTAAAACTGCTTTGTCAACAGCTGATTTCTGAAGGATGTTTAAAAGCTCTAACTGATGCAGAATATTAGCTATTCCTGCATTAATTATATTGCTTAGTTCCTGAACTTTTATGTACATTTCAGGATTCTGCTACTGTATTAAATTTTTAAGAACTAGAATCTTCTGGGGAGGAATGTGTCTTGTGTCCACATTCGTTGTAGTCTTTGGCAAAGGCAGTGTGGGAAATACTATTAATATAAAATAACAAATATTATTGTAAAAATAGATAATCTCAGCATAGTTTCTAAAGTGGTTATATTGCTGTAGCTTTCTACTAGACTTTGCATAGGCAGCTATTTTTTGGTGCTGTAAATATCTTTGAACCAATGAGATGAAGTTAGTATAAAACGTAACACACTTTAAATGATTTGGGACAATCTGGCCTTTTTCATGAGAAATCTCCTAGGCTGGGATACGCTTGGATTCCACTCTTTCCTAGCTCGAGTTTACACTTCTCCAGCTGGTCTTCTTCTCTCACTTTATTCTAGTAAATACAAGCAGAGGGAAAGAGGGTGTGAGCCTTCCCTTATTGGGAATGTAAGGAAACCATTTTTCCTTTTGGAATAGTCTAAGGGGAGATTAGGAGATAAGCCAAGAATGTGCTTTGTCTGCAGTTAACATTTGGAAATGCAACAACACGATTGGAACTGTGGAGCCGGTGAACAGAGGTAACTCTTTTGCTCTCACCAGTGTGTCGTCTGTATTCCTGCCTTCAGCTGTTTTGTTCCTGGAATCAAAGGGTTGTTCACTTTTTGTAGAACAGGTGGACGTCAGTGCATGGTTTAAATTTAATCATCCTGGGAATCTTGGCTATTAAGGTGAAGGGGCCAATTTTGTAGTTTGTGTGAAGGCTGAGCTAAGGTTTGAAAGTATTGAAATTCTCAAACTAGAGTGCTTACATGAATTTCCATAGCTCATAGATGACATATGCAGTATAGGCTCCATTTTCCTTTTTATATTGCTGTTGGTCATTTAATCGGAGCAGTAACAAAATCATCTTTCTCTTTCTTTTGGTAGGTACTGAACCAAACTGAAGATCATCGGCAGAGGGTTCTTCAGGCTGCTGCAAAGAATGTCCGTGTCTGGTTCATAAAGGTGCGCAAGATGAAAGCCATTTACCATACTCTGAATCTCTGCAACATTGATGTGACTCAGAAATGTCTCATTGCTGAAGTCTGGTGTCCTGTTGCTGACCTTGACTCCATTCAGTTTGCCCTCAGGCGTGGTACGGTGAGTACAGTCCATACCTCCCATCTCTGCTATGATATCTAAAATTATTGCTAGCCTTGACATTCATTAAAACATGGATTTCTCTGAGTCTTGCAAGCAAAATCTCTTTGTGCAAACAGATTGAATTAGAATTCTTTAGTTAAAACATTCCCTTTCCATCCTTTTCACTGCTGGACTAGAGAGGGACACAGTGCTGTTACTTGAAATGTGTCCAACTTTGAAAACACATAACCTTTGATTCACATTTCTTAGCTCTTTCTCAAGAGGGGGTTTTGCCTTGATTTTTGTCCTTTCAGAAGGACAGATAGGCTTGGATCCAGATAAGTGACCCCCCTCTTCCTTTGAAATCCTTTGGTTGGAGTGAATTTTAAAAGCAAATATTTTATATATATTTAAAGGAACTTCTTCAAATGCATATACATAATTTATGATATTTGGCTGCAAGAGTGATGCATCCATTATTTTTCTGGTTGCAATTCAAGAGGAAATCTAAACTTATCTATCTTGCTCCTTTTTTTGAATAAGAGCTTCTTGGGCAACTTGCATTCACCCAAACTAAAAAGCAGTTTCCAAAATAGCTAAATAAAAAGGTGTTTTTGAGTGAGCATGCTCAAGAGAGAAAGACTGTAAAAGCTGTCAGGGGTTCTGCTGAGTAGAAAAGTAGTTTTTCTAATCTTCAGTTTGCTTGTGTCTAACAGGAGCATAGTGGATCCACTGTTCCCTCTATCCTGAATAGGATGCAAACCAACCAGACTCCACCTACATACAACAAGACCAACAAACTCACTGCTGGGTTTCAAAACATTGTAGATGCTTATGGCATTGGAACTTATCGTGAGATTAATCCAGGTACATGCATGTCTCCTACAAAACTCTAGCTTCTGGTACATTGTTGGAGGAGTCTGATTTGATTCCTTTCTCACTTATTCTGCGCATCAGTTTAACTTATGGAAAGAAACTGAAACAGATAAAAATGTCTGTGTTTGGGCGTGGGGGTGAATCTTGGCAAAGATCATAGAGGGTAGCATAGGTCTTTTCTCCTATTAAAAAAACCAGCCAAATTAATCATAAATAGCATTTACTCCCATATAGTGCTGGGGAAGGTTAAAAAAAAATGCAGACTTTTTTTTTTCTCCCCCCCAGAACCTCTTGTAACCTGCCTTTTTCCCCCAGAACCTCACATAACCTGCTCCTACTAAAGTAGGGTAGAGGCATATTAAAATATAGGTGTTTCTGTGCTAATGGTGGAACCCTATAGATAAAATGGAGGATTTTTTTATAGATATAAAGGACATACAGATAGTCCTCAGGTTACGTCCATTTGTTCATCAACTATTCCAAGTCATGATGGTGCTGAAAAAATGGACTTAGGACTGGTCCTCAAAGTTCCGGCTGTTGCAGCACCCCTGTGGTCACATGATCAAAATCTGGGCGCTTGGCAATCGGCCCACATTTACTACCACCCCCCTGCTGCCGCCCCAGCTGACTTTTGTCGTCATCTTTGCCTCCCTCCCCTCTGCTGGGCTTGCTGATGCCAGCTGGCCTCAAGCCCTACGGTGCGGGGCTCTGTCGGCCATGCTGTGCAAGGCGCCCTCACCACTGCTGCCTTGCTGTGCGGGAAACCCTTGGCTAAGTACCCGCCAGGAATCACTACCAGATGTCATGGTCATGCATGGGGGAGGTGCCACAGAAACGTCCCCATCTCACTGCCCGGCAGGATGATTGCCCCAGCTGGCAATGGCATGCAGCATGGAGTACTCCCAGCCCCACCCCCTTCCTTTCCTAGTGGAGTGGCAGCACCAACCTGCCTGCAGCACCTGCCTCCCAACACTCCCTAGCACCCACCCCTGGCACGTACCTACCTGTACCTCTCACGTACCGGCCTGCTTGCTGGAGACTCCCGCCTCTTCCCATGTCATGGTCACATGAGGTCCTTGCTTAATTACCTGCGCAGTCCTGGAGTCACAACAGCAACTGGGACTGTGATGCGATCAAGTGACGTCAGGCTTTATGACTGCAGTGCTTAGTGACGAAATTCTGGTCCCAATTGCCATTGTAACCTGAGGACTACCTATAATCGAATCTTGATGAAATTGTGAGAACTGGTGGTTTTGGTGATTTCTGAAGAGACACTTAATAGAAGGCTAGGGCACACTGTGGATGACAGATAGTGAAGCATCAGAACATTAAAGGGAAGGCCATTCAGCAAAGTGGCTGTGGATGGAAATATCAGATGCCCAGAAAAAACTCAATGTTGTAGCTTAGTATCATTGACTCCCAATCAGATTTTGAGCTGGAGAATGGAATTAAGAAGATAGGAAGGGGGTAATATTGTGATAAAACATGACTTAACTTTCCTTACCAATATGAATAAAGTCATGCTTTGGGCACACCAAGAAATATACCTTTGAGATATCCTAAAATCATTAAGGAAGCAGCCAGATGGAAACACTCTGGATTTGAGTGTAAGTGTTCCCTGGAACCTTCTATGAGATGTGAGTGCTATTGATCTGATTGATAATATATTTAAAAAATAGGGAAAGGGGGTAGGGAACAGATGCAGGGACACTAAAGTGGCAGATATGGAGTAGTGTAATCAAATGTCAAAGATGGACCAGGAAAGGGATTGTGACGGAATGTTTTCAATTATATTGTTACCTTATATATGTACAGCCAATATGAAAAAAGCATATACCGTGTTAAGGAACATTACAATAGTAGCAGCACTTTTATCAATTCCTTAACATTTTTATTCTGATCCATATGAACATTTTTAGACTTCTCTGTACAGTTCAAGTCATGTTAAAAGTACTATAAAGTTGGAAAGTGCAATCAAAATAATAAAACGGATAGGGCATCAATCCTGTGGGGAAGGATGACTTTTGCGATGTTTGCTTAGAAAATTGTTAAGTAAAAGGGAAGAAGAGAGAGAAAAGTATGGAGAAAATGAAAATGTTGTCAGTCATAATGCCAGAACTCAAAAACAGCACTAACCACAACCATCAGGGAGTTATTAGCATCCTTGTGGAAACCACAGTTGTATGAAATGGTTTAGAAGGGAAAAAATCTCAGTGAAATGAAAGCAGTCTAGTGAGGTTTAAAATATTATCTGGGGAGGGTAAAAAACACTACTCAGTGGATGTAAAGTACTGACTGGAAGTGATACGAAAAACAGAAAAATGAGAGAATGAAGTAGGTGGGATTTAGAATCACAGTAATGCAACATGTTTACAGCTCTAGTTTTTCATGGCTATTACTCATTAAGTTGCAGGTGTATGAAATTATCTAAGAATCTTTAAAATAGGTTGGCAATGATAATTCACATGCAGGGGATACACTATGATTTAAAAAGAACTACATATCTACATTGGAGATGAAAATGTTTCTTACCAGTTTAATTCTTTTCTTGTCACTTGTCCATGGGTGCCGTTTTCCATTTTCTGCTTTCTGCAGTATCTCCCCATAAAAACATGGCATTTTCCATAGAGCAAACAAACTGCTTTTTGTAGGAGAGAGGGAGAAGATTGTGTTGGAAATGAATCTGAGTGCTGAGAAGAAGTTAAGATATATCAGCTTATTTTTTAATCTAATTAAATGAGCTTGAAGTTCACTTCCTCACATATGGATTTCTCTTTGTTCAGAGGTTTGTTGACTTTGTGGCTGCCAGACCAAACTCTGAGAGAAATAAAGGTCAGGTTTTCCCACAGGAATGGAATGGACAGGTAGCACTCCTTGTCCCAGAATGCTGATGTGGAAAAGATAGTGTACTTATTTGTGCAAGGGAAGATGTGAGGCTCAATTCCAAAATTATGATGATTACATTCAGTGTAACTAAGGATACAGTTAAGACTTATATGAGTTTATAAATGTTTCTTGTATTTCTTAGGCACCAGTATCAACACATTTCCTAATGACAGATAAACTAAACTGGCTTATATGCAATTTGAAGAAATAGCTATCAGGCTTTTTCAAGGTCCAGACATGCTCAGTAGGTCACCACTTTCACTAGCTGTTCTGTATTGTTCTGTTAAGTAATTTGCAATCTCGCATTCTTTCAGCTCCATACACAATCATAACCTTCCCATTCTTATTTGCTGTGATGTTTGGAGATTTTGGCCATGGCATTCTTATGACACTTCTTGCTGTCTGGATGGTGATCAGAGAGAGCCGCATTCTATCACAAAAGAGTGATAATGAGGTAATTTAACCACTGACTTGAGGAATTAACACAGGGTTTTCAACCAGGGTTCCGTGGCACCCTAGGGTTCCACGAGAGGTCACTAGGGGTTCCCTGGGAGATCACGATGTATTTAAAAAATTATTTCAAATTCGGGCAACTTCACCATAAAGAGGTAAGTTTCATTCTTTATTTCTAGTTTAAGAACACTGTTAATGCATATATACAGGCCTGCACATGAAACGAATATAATAATTTTGTGACTTGTGGCCTATATTTGAGCCTGAATGTGCAGGGGTTCCCCGAGACCAGGGTCAAAAAGTTGAGAAATGTTGAGTTAACATGTAAAATTCAAGGCAGTCTCTCAAGGAACTTTCTTAGTAGTTTGCAATTTGAGCACCTTTTTATTTCTAGCTTTCTGTGTTAAAGATTTTTCTGCTATGTGTCCTTATGCAAAACAATTGACAGATATTTCAGTGTGTGTTTTGTTCTTCTGAATCAGAGCTGTGACCACAAGCCTTTGAATAGGATAGAGCAGAGTTGGGTAGCCCAGAAGTCATATGGAGCCACCAAAGTTGATGGAACTGATGGAATTAAATGTTCAGTTCAGAGAGAGGGGGCAGTTAAGGAACAAAATGTACTTCATAAAATCTCCCTCTCCTAAACATCAGGCCAATCTTCCCCATTTGGGGTGAAGGTTTAAGCGGCAAAATGTGTGCCTTAACTTTCTGCAAGGCCAGAGGAATCATTTTTGCTCTTTGAACCCCTACCCCTTGCTAGAAAAGTACAAAAAAAAAGTCCCTTCCCTCAAAGAAATCAGAAAGTTATAATGTGTCCTAAAGCTGAAAAAGACTGTCCATCCAGGGGTCAGAGGAAGATGTTTGGCAACATACTTTTGCTTTCTTAGAGTAAGTTACAAAAAGTATCTTTGTCACATATCTCCAATTCATTTTTTTATTTCTCTTCTCTTTCCCCTCTCCTAACCTCCTTTCCTAACTTGGCCAGATATTCAACACTATTTTCAGTGGCCGCTACATTATACTGCTGATGGGTTCTTTCTCCATTTACACTGGTCTGATCTATAATGACTGTTTCTCCAAGTCACTCAATATGTTTGGCTCATCCTGGAGTGTCCGGCCAATGTTCCAGAAATCCAACTGGACGTAAGTGATGAGATACCTACAAAGGCAAGGGACAGCAAAATGTTTGGGAAATGGCTTCAGGAGGTTTGGAAAAGGATGAGTTGATAAAGAGACATGGAAATGGCACAATAATATCATTTGCCACAATAGATGAAGCAATTGAATTGTTTACTCTTTTGTAACTGTGCCAAAGATACACTGGCTTTGTCATATTTGTTCTACTCTGCTCAGATATTCATGCACAGGCTTCTTCTTTCTCTACAGAGAAGACCTTCTCCGGGAGTATCCTATGCTTCAGCTCAATCCTGCCATTGATGGCGTCTTTGGTGGAGCATATCCCTTTGGCATTGATCCGGTATGAACCACAGTTTTCTATTCCTGGCTTTCCCTTTCCTTCAAGCTGCTTCCCCTCCCTTGCCTTCCCAGTTTCTCAGGACTTCACCCTTTGGTTGATATCTCTTTTGACCTATAAAGTGTCAGAATGTCTGATTCAGTGATAAAAAGATGATGGGTTCAGTTGTTGTGTTAGTATGATGGGCTTTTACTGCATGGCAAGAGGTGATTATTACATTATGCAGGGTGGGATGGTAGAATTTTAGATTTCATCCTGAGCTTTAAAGATTACAAGTTTGAATGTTTCCTATATGCATCAGTGATATACAACTTGTATTATCCTTTCCTGAAGTGCTGACTTGCCATATGCAGAAAGCTCTTAATATAGGGAATCATCCAAAAATATGATGTGATATTTATACGCACATACCTGTGGATGCTGGAGTCCAGTCTTTTATCATAACAATCCAGAATAACTTTGTATTTCACAAATTAAGAAAATAACATTTATATACGAATTAGGAGAAATGTGAGACATGCTACTTCTACTGAACAGATATTAAAATATAAAATAGATTATGATCACAAGCACATGGGTATGATATAAAGGGAAACAAAAAAGGGAGGGAAGAAACAGCTTCTTTGGTTGGTGAATCTGTCAGGTTAGTCTCATCTGATAAATGATCTTTTGGTTGGGGGAGGTGAAATAAGCTGTCTGCAACTGCCTTTTCCCTTATACACGGTGCTATGTTAGTCTTCTGCAATAGGCCGTAAGGAACTTTTTTTAAAAGATCCTCAACCCCAAAGTGAAAAAATGTTAATGTTGCTTCCACATATATTTTCAGATAGGGAAGTTGAGACAAGGGTTTACAAGTGTGGCAGGCTGTCCTAGCTATGTCTAAAATGGATGGCAGGTTCACCTGGACTACCAGAATTTCCTTTACATTGTTTCTCTAGTCATGAGGTCTACAAACTGGTTGTGCTTAATTGGTTAAGCGAGCAAATGAAAGATCATCTTTAAAAATTAGGCTGGGAGATTGCAGAGAAAACTATCTGTGAAAAATTCACTCAGTGTATCTCTGTGGGAGAAGCACTTGGGCAGTGGTTCAAAATGTTGTGACTGCTCTGTTCTAAACCCCTTCCCTCGGGTCATGTGACCCAGAATGAATGGGTGCTTCCCAGTGGATATATACACACGATGTATGGCCACTGCTTGAAAGGGGTTGGAAAGAATTCCAGATGCCACGGTCTGCATTCTTTTCCTGTCTTGTTTAATTTTTCTCTAGATCTGGAATATTGCCACCAACAAGCTGACGTTCCTTAACTCCTTCAAAATGAAGATGTCAGTAATTCTGGGCGTCACCCACATGCTGTTTGGTATCACACTTAGTCTGCTGAACCATATGTGAGTGGGCTCTTTTTAGTTAAATTATAAAAAGGTAGAGGATATGGAAATAAAAACAGAATATTCATTATAGGTTATTTTCACACTCTTCCTAATAATTGAGTCTTGTGAACTGCTGGAAGTCATGCAGTTGAATTTTTTTTAAAAAGGAGAACTTTGCTTATAACATACATTGTTGCCAAGATAACAAAATGGACATGTTCATGAAATTACCGAAAGTTAAGTTTGACTTGAAGGAGGCTTGGACTTTACTATTTATTTTCTCCTGTTTGAATCAAAATTATTTACATTTAGCACAGTGACCCTGTGTTATAATTAAATACTTAATTTCGTAATCTGTTGGCTGAAAACACTGCCTAAATTTCCCCTAAACATATTTTTTATACCTCTATAGCTATTTTAAGAAACCTCTGAACATCTTCCTTGGGTTTATCCCTGAAATTATCTTCATGTCATCATTATTTGGATATTTGATCATCCTTATCTTCTATAAGTGGGCAGCATACAATGCTAAGAACTCCATGCATGCGCCAAGTCTTCTTATCCACTTCATCAACATGTTCCTCTTCTCCTATGATAAAGATACCATCATGCTTTATAACGGGCAGGTAGGTGGCCTTGTAAAGAACTATCCTGCTCTTCAGGGCACTTCTTTAAAAAAAAAATTGGGCTTCTAAATGAGCTATCCTGGGGGAGGGAGGCAAAATGTCAAACCTGAGTTTGATGTTACATTATCTGTTAGTACAGTCTTTGGAAAATACTGTGCAAGTGTCATGAGTAAGGATGGCGAGCAGGGGGCTCCTTTCCAGACTGTTAAGCGCATGCGTAGCACTGAGGAATTGGTGAGCCATTCCAAGAGGCACAGATTGGGACCGCCTTAACCTGCGGGGTTTATATGGCTGGGTTTTTCCCACGCTTGTTCAGTTTGTTAGGATTACTGTTATGTATTAGCAATAAAACATTAGAGAACAGTTCCCTGTCTCAGTGTTTCCTGGGAGTCAGGACATCAAGGTATATTAAATCAGCTCCCAATAGTTTCAGTGTAGCTTGTATGAGAGAAGTTGGTATGACAGGGAAGTTTGTAGTCCTTTTTCAATAATCTAGAACCTAAAGTCTGATTAACAGCAGGTTCATAGGCATTTTAGCAATGGTTCACTATCTCCCATGGATAGCATGGCTAGGTTTTGTTAACAAAGTTCAAGTTGGGGTCCCTGTACCCCGCAGTTGTCATTGGCATGGAATGTTTTGCTACCAGATGTGCGATGCTGCTACTCTCGTTAAGATTTTAGTGATGTCATTGATTGTCCTGTTTTCTCCACAGAAAGGTCTTCAGTGCTTCCTGGTAGTAGTAGCGTTTCTATGTATCCCATGGATGCTGGTTGCTAAGCCCTTGGTTCTTCGCCAACAATATTTGCAAAGAAGACACTTGGTGGGTGACTATAAGGATTTTTTCCTACAAGAGTCTTTTTTATTTATTCAAGTGCTGGAGGTTTGGTCCAAGTTTCTACTATGGAGAGCTGCATCCAGATGAGTATTACACTCTGGTTCTTTCTGCTCTGTGCTAAGGCACAGATGCACTCATAATGGCCTATTATTGTCTGGATCTGTCTCCTGAAATCTGGATCCATATGCATGTACTTGCCACACAGGAGTCCAAAGAGCTACCTTAGGTATGCCCAACCCTGTGGGGTTCTTGGTGTTTTCTTCTGAACAGTGGACACCTGTCACAAATGTTTTTTAACACTATCTTTGGCTTGGAAGATGTTAGCCATATAGAGAAAGGTGCTGCTTTTTAAGGAAATGCAAGCCCTCCACAAACCCTTGGGTATGTTTTGAATTCTTTTTTTTTTATCCAGATTCATAAAGGGAAAGTTGTTTTAGTTGCATGCTTCTGAAATAATGGGCTGGGCAGCCTAAAAGACAGACTGCCCCCACGATTCTCCAAAGATTTGTCTCTGGCTTCCAGATCTGCTGTTCTTGTGGCAAGTACGTTGTTAAGATGCAACTGCCCTTCAAAATGCAGCTCAGTTAAAGACACTCCCTCTTCCTTCTCTGACCATCTCATCTTCCCATGACCCCTCCATTTGTCTCCCCTTTTTCCTCTTTGTTTTTCTTCTCCTTTCCTGCTTTCTTTCCTTCCTTCCATTCACTATCAGGAAGGGCAGCCCGAGGAATCCCATGTCAGCCCAGGCCAGAGTCCGCAGGCAATAGAGGCAGCAGCGGCTGCAACAGTGAGTGGATTAAAAGATGCCCACCTATACGCATGGTGAAAACAGAAGGTGTCAGGAGCTTTGGAAAGTATCTACCCTGAGGGGGAGGAATAGCACAGAGCCTTTCCCTCAAAAAGATACAATCCAATAATCTCATGCATTTCAAGTTCTACACACATGCATATAGGAAATGATACAGGCTTGTTTTATATAGAGAGGATCCTGCAGTTCTGTTGCAGAAGATTCTGGGCATGTTTTAAGGCATGTGCTCACGATTTCAGAGTGCCAGCCAGGTCTTTTTGGAACTAATTGTCCCTTTGCACACATATCCCTAGTTGCATACCATCTTTTCCGAATGCAAATTATAAGGGAAGTGGGCAATGGTGAAAAAGTGGATTTATAGGTAGCTTGCCTGCTGTTATTTTTCTTACTGTGGGACCTCTGATAAGTTCCCGAAGAACTTCAGAGTTCCTGCGAAAATAGTTTGAAAACACAGTACAGTACTTCATTAAAACAATCATCTCAGCCTGAAAAGAATGTCCCCTGTTTCGTATTTGCCCTTGGTTTTTCCGTAGTTGAGGTTTTTTTCCTCCTTCCATTACGATCCAGCCCAGGATTTCTCTTTCTAACCTATTTTAAATTTTGCATGCCATGTTTTTTAATTACAGTTATGTGGTAATGTCTTTGCAGCAGTACAATCTATTCTGAGTTTGCCTTTTCAGTCATCACTATTTTTCTGTCTACTAAAAGTGTAGTTCAGGAATCCTTGTGACAGTGTATTGAACTCTAGGCTGTCACTGAGGTGGAGAGAATCCTATGTAATCTGATAGCTCCTTCTCTCTCCAGCAGTTTGTTCTCTTTTATATTCCTGACTGTCTTAAAAATCATGTGAATATCATGACTTCTTGTTGCAGTATTTTGCTCTTGGGATAACTTGTATGATCACTTCTTTAAAAAACCAGGCATATTATTTGACAGAATATAGCATATTTGCAATCTTGCTTTGTAAACTGGAATTATATATTGTATATAAAACCCAATACTTCAAGTGTTGTCTCATTTTACCTGAGAGCAAGGGTGATTTCTAACCTCAGGCTTACAGAGTCAGGGTTACAATCATAAGAACTACTTTACTGTGTCAAGTCAAAGTTCAGTATTCTGTTTCTAGCTGCTTGCTAACCAGTCATATTCCTATGGAAACTTACAAAATAATGTATTAGATCTTAAGATTGCACTTCATAGATATTGCTTTTTTTTAAAAACAAATTGAAGGTTTGCGGCAACCTGCGTCGAGCAGGTCTGTCGGCTCCATTTTCCCAACAGATTAGCATTTTTTTAGCAATAAAGTATTGTTTAATTACGGTATGTACATTTTTTTTGACATACAGTAATACTATTGCACACTTAATAGACTACAGTATAGTGTAAACATAACTTTTAGATGCTCAGGGAAACCACAACATTTGTGGGACTCGCTTTATTGCGATAACTCGCTTTATTGCCGTGGTCTAGAACCAAACCCACAATACCTCCGAGGGTCGTCTGTATTTGGTTTTCAGGTTAGAGTGTCCCTATATACAGAGGCTCTCTGCAGCTACGAAAGTTTGCAATCGGGATCCTCTGAAATGGGATGGGTTAACTGTGGGCAGGGTTTCTGGGGGTCAGCTAATGAGGTGGTTGTGCTCTGCCCAATGAAGCTGAACAAGGTATGTTATTTCACTTTTGTCAGTGAATAATTTGAGTTTGCTTGGTAATCGGTAGGGTAGCTCTATGAAAACTATTTTTAATATTAAGAGGAAAATAAAACATGCAATTGACTGCTCTTGCTACTGCTTTTGTAATGATCCAGCTGATTAATCAATGCTTTCTAGTAATTTGGGGAGAGCTGCACCTGTGAGGGGTCTTTGCTTCCCAAGGACTGGACCCACCACAGTGTAGCAAATCTGTACACAGTGCTTTATTGCAGCACACGCCTTTCCCAACTACAGGATATTGCTCTGGGTCAACTCCACCCTTCTAGGACTTGCAAGTTGCTGTTGCCACATAAATACGTCTTTAATACTTAGTCCTTTATACTTAGTCTTTTAATACTCAGTTCAGACAACAGTCTCAAAGTCTATAAAGTAGCATACAACCTTTGCCTTTTTCCAGATGTTCTTGCACTAGTTGGGATGAGGTGCTGCCTCAGTGTGGTTGTTCCGTTTCTAGTTGCTGCCAAGCTCCAGGCTCTGCTCTTAAGCAGTGTTGCTTTTGGGCATTCCAGGTGAGCTCCCAAGCCAAATGCTAGGCAGGAATCCCACCAAGGTATGCTGCTCACTGTAGCTTATGGTTATGGCAATTGACTGATAGTCCTCTTGCCTGCCTGTAATAGCTGTCAGTCTCCAGACATCACCTCCCACTTCCTCGCCTGCTTGCCATTTTCCTATCTCCTTTTCTCCTACACACCCATACACACTCCTAGTGTTTGCTTTTGTAAGCTAAGAGCCTGGGTGGGGTGAGGCTGCCCCTGGACATTGGCACGTCCTTGAAAACACCAGGTATCGCTCAATTGGCCAGGCAGCTGGAATGCCGGCATGGATGCTTGTGAGTAAATTTGTGAGTTAATGAATGAATGTATGAGGGAAATGGGGTGAGAAGTGTTTCTGCCTGGCTGCAGCTACTTTTCCCAACTTTACTCCCTGACAGTGCACACTGGAGTTGAGAGTGTCAAATGGCTGAACATACGCCTGCTGTGTAAGGGTAGCTTTGAGTTTCCCTGCTTGGGTCTTCAGGCACCTGTCAATGACAACTCTGTTTCATATGAGAGGCTGGTTGGCCCTGCTGTCGTTCTTCTATTTGCCAGCTAATACTTTCATCTTTCCTCTTTCTTCCCTAAAGTTACATTTTTCTAGCTCCAGGGAACTTACTGGGAGACATGTAGATCTTTCAAAAATAAGCTACCCCAGAAATAGGTTTTTCACCCCCTTTTTATAACTTAGAAAGGCAAATGCCAGCCCTTTGGAGTAGACCAGACTAGAAAACCAAATGTATGAATAATACTTTTATTATAAGGTTACAGTAACAGAATCTTGCAATTCTGAATGCACTTCCCCCCTCCTTCCCTTTGTCTTTGTGAGAACTAGGGAGGGTCAGGTCTGAGATACTTTTTCAAATTACATTTCTGCCTTGGACTCAATTTTTTTTTATCTGACTATTGTCTTCATTGCAGCACTTCTTCCTGTTCCTCAAGGTTCTTCCTACTGACCATTTCATCAAGTGAGGCACATGCATTAATCCAGCTTAACTGTAAAATTGTGATATCTGAACATGAAAGCTAAAATGAGCTGGTTAGCTGAAGTTAGCAAAGGATGCTAAAAAGCAACAAAGAGGGCTTTTTTGGTATGTTCAAAATAAAAAGCAAGAAGGAAGCTGAGTGGAGATAGTAGAAAGCTAACAGATAACAAAGAGAAGGTCCAACTATTTAGTTCTTATTTTGGCTCAGTCTTTTCTGAGACAAGAGTGTACATTCTGTTAGGCACCGATGAGAGCCAGTTTGGTGTAATGGTTAAGGCACTGAGCTAGAAACCAGGAGACCATGAATTCTAGTCCCACCTTGGCACAATGCCAGCTGGGTGACCTTGAGTCAGTCACACTCTCTTAGCCCTAGGAAGAAGGCAATGGCAAATCACTTCCAAAAAACTTGCCAAGAAAACTGCAGGGACTTGTCCAGGCAGTCTCTGAGAATTGGACAAGATCAAACAGATTAAAAAAAAAAGGCAGATAAAGAGGAGCAGGATTTCACCTCAGGCTTGATCAACATAGCTAGGGAATACATACTGAACCTGAATGAATTCAGATTTCTCGAGTCAAATACATTTCATTCTAGGATACTGAAAGAACTTGCTGATAGATTGGCTTGGCTTCTGTAATCTGATAAGTGCTGGAGAATGGGCAGAGACCAGATGACTGAAAGATTGAAAGTATCCCTTTGTTCAAAAAGAAAAAAAAGGATCCAGAGAACAATAGACTATAAATTTGACACTGATACCTGAGAATATTCTAAAGCAAATAATAAATGAGTCTGGAAGTACCTTGGAAAAAATGCAGTGAAATTACTAGAAATCAGTGTCATGAATAAATCTTGTCAGACTAATCTTATTTCTGTTTTGATCAAATAACTTCCTTAGTAGATTGTGGGGATTCTATAGACATAATATATACCTGATGATATTTTGATTTGCAGTCTAGTTAAATATGAGCTGGATAGTATGTCTAGGTGGATCCATAACCATCCTGAAAAGTATACTTGAAGAGTACCCATCAACTCTTCTTTATCACATTGCCTAAAATATCAAATGAGATGTCACAGGTTTAATACTAGGTTTTGTATTCGTCAGTGTTTCATTAATGTCAAATGACAAGGTGGACAGAATGATTACCATAATTATAGATGAACCAAAACTTGGTGGAATAGATAGAAGACAGAAACAAAATTAAATAATTTTAATAGAAAACTGGGCTCCAATTACTAGATGGAAATTAAAAATGGAAAGTTCTTATTTAGTAAAGAAAGTCAAATGCCCAGATTCATAATGTAAGGTATAGGATACAGAATGATGGTCTTAATCTAAAGAAAAGCAAAAAAAACTCCCTAATAATAAAAACGGTTTGACAGTGGAACATGTTACCCAGAGAGGAGGTGGTCTTGCCTTCACTGGATGTTTTCAGGCAAGGGACAGTTATATGTGTGTAATTATTTAATTTGGATTTCTGCACTGAACAGGGACTGGACTTGAGGGCCCAATGAATCCAAATCTAAGTCTGTGAATTGGAAAACATAAGTACAGGGAGTCCTCAATCTATGACCATTTGGTCAGGAACCATTCCAAGTTAACGACAGCGCTGAACGAATGGTGGTTATGACCGATCCTCAGAGTTCTGGCTGTCCCAGCACCCCCATGGTCAGGTGATTGTGATCTGGCTGCTTGGCAATTCATTTGCACTTAAGACCAGTTGCCACGCGCCCTGCAATCACGTGATTGACATTTGCAACCTTCCCTGCTGGCTTCCCCAGAAAGACACCCTTGCACACTTGCACACCCTCCCTGACCTGTGCAGTGCCTCTTGCGCACTCTCCCTGTGCAACGTCTCTCGTGTACCCTCTCTGACCTGCACCGCGCTCTCATGCTCCCCCTCTCACCCCAACCCACACTGCACCCCTCACGCACCCTACCCTACCCCTGCTGTGCCTCTCACACACCCTTCACAACCTTCCTTGACACACACCATGCCTCTCGCACACCCCCTTGCACTGTCCCCATGCCACGCCTCTCGTGCACCCTCCCTGATCCTTCCCTGCACCCCCTCACTCCCTCCTTCACCCGAGAGCTGACACTTACCTGCCTGCGGGCCTGGGACTTGCAACTTCCTGCCGGCTTCCCCACTAACTTTGGTTGTGGGAAGCCAGCAGGAAGTTGCCTTGCCTAACAACTGCAGGATTCAGTTAATGACAGCAACCAGGACTGCAGAGATTGCCATCGCTAAGTGATGCAGTTGTGCTTTACAGCTGCATTGCTTAGCAATGGAAATTCTAGTCCCAATTGCTGTAGTAAGTCAAGGACTACCTGTAGTCCAAAGAATTCTTGCACAAATCTTGTTCCACTGTGTAGCGCTTATACATGAGAACTTTTCTGGAATCAAATGTATATGTCCTTTCTCCTGTGTTGCCTGCTTTAGGGGACACTCAATTTTGGTGGGATCCGTGTAGGCAATGGGCCAACTGAGGAAGATGCCGAAATAATCCAGCATGACCAGCTCTCCACCCATTCAGAGGAGGGTGAAGAGGTAAGTTTTCCCTCTAGTGCTGTAAAATTTTAATGGAAAGATTTAAGTGGGAGGATTAGCCCGTCAAACATAGCCTCTGTTCCTTTGCTCACTCTTTTGGCTTTGTTCAAAGACAAATACTGACAGATTCTGACTTAGACAAGTTCCAGTAAGAACCAGCTTAGGTGGGTTATTGTATACATATATGGATTGCTTTGTGATTTTTTTAATATTAATTTTCTTTTGAAAATGAATTCCATTATTTGAACGTGTTTTCTGCACCTTGAAAAGTTAGTTGATCATCCTCTTTTAAATAGTGGTTAAAGTATCCATATGCTTTGGCTGGTGGCCTTGCTCTTTTTCAAAGAGCAGTGCTAAAATACTTGAAATCTGGCTAGCTAACCTATTAAAATTGTGTTCTCCCTGTATAGTATACATTGGTGGTTCAGATAAAAGGCCTAATGTTTAGTTTCAGGATGTATAATGATGTCATGGATATGAGCTGGTTAACCTCATTGCTCATAGCCTGAGCTGTTACACACTGTGGAGTAGGGGACATGGGCATAACATTCCTGGACAATGGAGCATCAGTGTTGTGTTGCTAAGATGAAGTGATGCTTTTGTGTTCTCAAATTATACATGACAAACTCAGTGTTCCTTTGTGTTTTCAAGCCTGCCGTGGAGGAGGTGGTAAGCCTGTAGCCAATTTCTGTTCCTCTGTTCATCCAGATCAACTCTTCCATGAATTTAAACTATTTTATAGAATTAAAAGGACTTGCATTTGTGGCTTGGCAGACATGTTTTTTATCATATGCATATCATATAAGGCTTCCGCTTTGTGTCATTGTAGTTCATTATTAACCATTTCCATATCCATCTTCTACTTAAAAACAAACATGTGCTTGAATTGCTACATATGCTTGAAAGTTTTTTCTGATTATTTTTGCTGAGATTTAGGTTATAAATTACTGTTCTGAATTGCACAGATTACTAATTATAGGGCCTGGTTCTTTATTTGTCTGTCTCAGTCCCTGGGCCTTTTCGAATCTGCTTCGTTTATTCCATAGAGGTAATAAATGTCACAAGATCACTCATTCAGGAGCTGTTCAGTTAACAAGGCTGCATCTACATTGCAGCTGATCAGTTTCTCTTGCGTGTTGTCACATGTGTGGTCACACATCAAAGTTCTGCAGCAACTGCCAGAATTGTTTGCAGCAGCCTGTTTTTAGAGAGGAGTCTCTGTTTAACAAGCTACCTTTTATCCAGCTACATAACTAGTTGGAAGGGGAGTGGGGTATATAATTATCATTATTGGTTTTCCAATAAAGACTCTTACAGAAACCTGTGTGGTTAGAGAGAGCAGGGCAATGAACAGGAACAAGGAATTGTCTGCAGACCAAGTTAACCTCTCTCTCTCCCTCCCTCTCAGCTATCTGAGCAGAAACATCTGTAGAGCAAGAATTCTTTGTTTCATTTTGGAATTACTATTGCTGGGTTTGTCTTCCAGTGAAATAGTCTGCTCCACCCCCAAGATGCAGAAAAAACCTTAGTTTTATTGGCCTTTGGGGAATGTCGAACAAACTCAGTTTTACTGTCTTTTACTCTGCTTAGAAATTGAGTTTGACACTTCTAGCAAAAAATATGTAGATCTTGTGTGTGTGTGTGTAGAGTTTTTTCAATACAGTAAAAATAAACAAAAAGTAAGAAAAATTGAATAAAGAAATGAAAAAAGAAAGAAAACATAGAATTATGCCTTCCACCCTTCTTTCAATTGAGCAATTATAATCTTAACCCTTTCCTCAAAATATGTAGATCTTCTAATCCAAGCTATATTTAGCTCTTCAGAAGTTTATTCTAAACCACCTGAGTAACTATTGTGCTTTATATACAGTTGTAATCGAAATTATTCAACCACCATTGCAAATCAGGTTGATTGTCAAAATGTACAGACTTTCAGCTGTTTGCGATGAACAAATCAAACAAAAGCAATCGAAATAGCTCAACAGAACGAATGCTTCAAGTGATGTCCCCAAAGTCAACTGAAAATGCAACTTATAACGACTTCTCCAGTCTCAGAATTATTCAACCCCCTGAATAGAATCCGTCACAACAGCACACATACAGTATGCAAAACAGGTGTTGTCTCAAGCACACCTGATGCAACTAATCAAGGGCTTCATTAGTTGCACCAGGTGTGCTTGAGCGGGAACACATGAAATACCTGAACTGGCTAGATGTCATGAGTACGGATGGAGAGCAGGGGGCTCCCATCCAGGCTGTAAAGCGCATGCGTAGCACTGAGGAATTAGGTAGCCATTCCAAGAGGCACAGATCGGGCCCGCCTTAACCTTTGGGGTTTATATGTCTGGGTTTTTCCCACGCTTCTTTAGTTTGTTAGGATTTTCCTGTTATGTAGCAGCAATAAACACTAGAGACCTGTTCCTTGTCTCAGTGTGGTTCCTGGCTGTTAGGACACTAGGGGTTTGTTGAGTGTCACGTTTGACTGCATGTTAGAAATACAGTATGGCTAAGTCAAAAGAATGGTCCAAAAAGGTAAGAGAAAAGATCATCGCCCTTCACAAACAAGGAACAAGATACAAAAAGATAGAGAAGGCACTGACTGTTCCTAGAGACACCGTTGGAAGCATAGTTTGCAAGTTCAAAGTTAAAGGAACAGTGGTTACACTACCTGGACGGGGTAGAAAAAGGAAGCTGTCAATGGCTGCAACCAGATTTCTGAGAAGGAGGTGGAGAGAAACCCTCGAGTGACTGCAAAAGACCTGCAGCAAGACTTGGTGGAAACAGGCACTGAGGTTTCAGTGAGCACAGTAAGGCCCATACTAAACACAGAAGGTTTCCATGCCAGAACTCCAAGACGTACACCACTACTGACCCAGAAGCACAAGAAAAGTCGACTCCAGTAGGCTCAAAATCATATCAATATGCCACAGAAGTTTTGGGATTCTGTTCTGTGGAGCGATGAAACAAAACTGGAACTTTTTGGCCCGATGGATCAGCGGTATTTCTGAAGGAAGAAGAATGAAGCATACGCTGAAAAGAACACTCTGCCTACAGTTAAGCATGGTGGTGGCTCGGTGATGCTCTGGGGCTGCTTTGCATCCTCTGTCACTGGAAACCTGCAGCGTGTGGACAGCAAGATGGATTCATTGAAGTATCAGGAAATCCTAGGAGAAAACGTCATGCCGTCTGTAAAGAGGCTGAAGCTTGGGCATCATTGGACCTTCCAACAGGACAATGATCCCAAGCGTACCTCAAATTCCACTAAGGCTTGGATACAGAAGAAGTCCTGGAAGATTCTACAGTGGCCATCACAGTCACCTGACTTGAACCCCATAGAAAATCTCTGGTGGGATTTGAAGAAGGCAGTTGCAGCATGCAAACCCAAGAATATTACTGCACTGGAGACCATTGCTCATGAGATTCCTCAGGAACGCTGCCAGAAGCTGGTGTCTGGCTATGCATCTCGTTTGTAGCAGGTCATAACAGCAGAAGGGTGCTCTACGAAGAACTGAAGATGCTGGCCATGAAGGGGTTGAATAATTTTGAGACTGGAGAAGTCGTTATAAGTTGCATTTTCAGTTGAATTTGGGGACACCACTTGAAGCATTTGTTGTGTTGAGCTATTTCAATTGCTTTTGTTTGATTTGTTCATTGCAAACAGCTGAAAGTCTGTACATTTTGACGATCAACCTGATTTGCAGTGGGGGTTGAATAATTTTGATTACAACTGTAGATCAAGTGTTCAGGTTGCCTAGTGCTTATTCAGTTTCAAGAGTTTGTTGCAAGCAAACTGAAAGTTCTTCAAACTGTGTCCCAAAGTACAGGATGGTGATTGATACTACTCTTAAGAAAGTTGCTTGTCAGTTGTTAATAACCTTTAAAACCTTAAACTTATCAGAATCATTAGGAGAGAATTTGGAGAGAATTTGGAGTAAGGGGAGTGAAATAATATTTGCTAAGCTATCAGTTCAAGATAGTGTTGGACAAAATCAACTGGAAACTTTTTGAAAATGTGTAACCAAGGAGGTTCCTAGTAGATTCTGTCCCTAGTGTATCAGCCCCTACTTTATCCAATTTCTGAATGACCTGATGTCCTTTTTGGTTTTTGTGAGGAGCTAGATCTCTGGCAGCACATGATTGCAGTGGTTAAAAATAGACCATTTTGTCTTCGGTGCCTCTGCCAAGAGAAGAGCAGCAACCTTTCCACAGCAGCCATTTGATAACGGGTTCTGATAATGAATATAAATGCATTGATGGAAATGTCGACAGAGCACATGCCAGCACAGATTTTCCTCCAAATTTAGCTCTCAGTATATCTGCAATGTGCTGACTGGGGCAACTCTTTTGCAAAGGGACAAAGTAAGCATACTCAGTAGCCTTTGAACTGCTGCATCGCAAGGGGTTATAATCCTTACATACGCCTCATTTACACTTGTAACATAAAATGGAATTGTTTCCATTTTGCTTTTCTCAGCAGAATATATATAATATTTGTAGCATAGGAAGTCATGACAAAATGGTGTGTTGCCATCCCGTATCTATTAAGAATTGCAGCCAAAGACAGTTTTCGTTATTTGGTTCAGAGTCTTTGTTACTAATCCAGTAACCAGGCCACTGTTCCTGAGTAATTGCTGTATGCAGAAGGAGTTGGGGAGTGATTGCTGCCTCCCTCTGGTTGCATAAAGTTGTTTTATTCAGGGCGTTTCTGATAGTTTCATATTGCATGTAACTAGTGCCTTCCGTTGCATTTGAGAGAAGGAAGAACAAGGGTGATTCTTTTGCCTAAAACTTAACCTTCCAACACAGTGTTTTTCAAACTTGGCAACTTTAAGAACTGTGGACTTCAACTCCCAGCATGCTGGCTGGGGAATTCTGGGAATTGAAGTCCACACATCTTAAAGTTGCCAAGTTTGAAAAACACTATTCTAACATCAAATGGCTTCCCAGGCAGTGAGAAAAATACAGTTCTTATGCTGTTTCTGTTCCTCAGACCTGCCCTTGTTTTTTTTCCCCTGGACTATGATGCTGGATGGATACAGCAATTCAGTACAGGTAGTCCTCTCTTAATGTCCACTTGTTCAGTGACCGTTTGAAGTTACGACAGCACTGAATGAGGGGGTCTTATGGTAGATCCTCATGGTTGCAGCCGTCACAGTGTCCCTGCGGTCACATGATCACAATTTGGACACTTGGCAACCGGCTCGCAATTACAATGTTGCAGCGTCCCACGGTCACGTGATCATTTGCGGCCTTCAGTGCTGGCTTCTGACAAGCAATGTCAATGGGGAAGCTGGCAGGAGGCTGCAAATGGCGATCATGTGGCCACAGGATGCCGCGACTGTACAGGATTCACCTAATAATGGCAACTGGGACTGCCAGAACTGCCACCATAAATCGGTGCGGTCATGTGACATTGCGCCTTGCGACCACATTGCTTAATGACCAAGTTTCCAGTCCCAATTACTGTTGGTAAGTGAGGATTACCTGTAAGCAGTAGAGAGATTTTATGACATGCCCCTGCAGGGTTTGTGCCAAGCTTTGAATATATGAAAAATATAATGCAAAACCTCTGAGGATTTGAATAGTGTTTGTCATATTAAAGTGAGATTATCTAGCTATAGTGGCAGAACAGATAGACCAGCCAGCTTCATCATTGTACTGTTTTCCTTTCAGTATTTTCCACACATCTCCAGCATATTGTGTAAATATGTTCTGCAGGAATATGGAATGTGACTTTGTGCACAGAACTCAGCTTCTTCAGATTTTCAAGGCTCACTTGGCAAATGAAGCACATTTCTAACCATTCTTGCTGTGAATAGTATGTGGAAAGTACATGGGCAAATGTCTGCTAAAATTGAAGAGTCAAGAAAGGTGGCCAGATTACTGTGTCAGTGAGGCATCAATCTTGTCTATAGCTTTTTGCCCTTCCCATGTGACAAGTGACATGAACCTTTAACATTTTATTCTAAACACGTATGATGCTTATTATAAGACAAATGTAGATAGCATTATGCAAAAGCAAGCACGATACTTTTGATAAAGTATCTCAAGCTTTTAAATGCAAAATATGGAAATCCCTGGGTACTAGTAATTTCATAGTTTATTTAGCATATTCATGAGGTTAGCTTTGGCTACGACTTTTAAAATCTTTCTTCCATAGCTGTAAATAAGAGACCTGAATGTTATTAATTCATTTGACCTTTGTAGCCTGAAATATGCTATCATTTAATTTAAACAACTTTTCAAGCAGTGAGCCACAGCTGGTATCTGGTGCTTTTAGCTGAGCATCTTCAGTTCTGAAAAGGCTCCAGATGTCCTGAAATGAAGCAGACAAAATACTCAGATGGGATGGTTTAGTATTGCTGCTTTTACAATATTTAATCTCTCTCTGGTCACTGTTCCTCCTTCTCCTGCTGCTTGTTAAATCTTATTCATCATGATTATTTGAACAGCCAGAATTTTATAATGTTTTTGTAATGGGCAAATGGTGAGAAACTGGAAAGTTTAGCAAACTTAATGAAGCAATAGAAGTTCCTGTCCACAGCACCTACTTTTATATTGCAAATATGGATAATGCTTGTTAATACTCAAGTCTCACTAAAGCCAGGCTCAGTGGCTAGTCCCATGCTGTTTGACAATTCTGGCCTCTAGTAGAACAGGGGCAGTTAATGGCATGGAAATATAGGCCATAGAGATGCAGGAGTAGGAATTATCTCCACTCTTGATGTTGTGATCTTACTCCCAAATCATAGTTTTCAGTTGGTTTGCATGATACAATATTGCATCTTTCTTTGGAGAAGCAACTATGCTTTGCAGTTTAGAGTTGCATTGAGTAAATAATCCTGAGCCTTGGCTGTCATAGAGTTATGAGGGCCTAAGTGCTACCTAGGAATTTTGACTATCCTTGCAATAGTATTAGCTACTGCTGCTGCTTTCATTACCTAGCTTTATAAACATTCTCTTGCTTCATGCTTTGCTTCTCACTTAGAACTAACTTCATTTTCTTCTGCAGTTTGATTTTGGGGATACTGTTGTCCATCAGGCCATCCATACCATTGAATACTGCTTGGGATGCATCTCCAATACAGCCTCATACCTGCGTCTCTGGGCGCTCAGCCTAGCTCATGCACGTGAGTAGTTTCTTCATGACTTGTTTGGGCACAGTGGAAAGGCAAATTCTAGCCATGAAGTAGAAGGAGAGTATCATAATCAATTTTGCCTTTTTATTATTACTGTAAATTAAGGGAAGGCAACCTGGTGCTCTTCATAATTTTTTATTACAATTCCTATAATCCCTTGCTTTGGCTATGTTGACTAAGATGGGAGTTGAAATCTAAAACAACTTGAAGATTATGGCCTGTTACCTATTTATTTCCCTTTATTATGTTGTGCATAAAGTTAGAATGCTGGAAAATATCCTCTGCACCCACTATTTCTTAATTCCTTGTCAAAATCCTTTGAAGTACCATTTAGTACAGTAAATGTAAAATGTCTCTTGAGGCAGAATTTGTACTTTCCACTGTCGGGTAGGAGGGCCTTTACTCTGGCACAATGTCATGCCCTCCCCACAGCTGCCCTTGAAGGCCGATGCAAAAAGATTCCTTACCTGGAGAGACAATGCCCCTGTGACTCTGGACACATAGAAATAACAGCATGTGCTGCTCCAGTGCCTGTATTACAGAAACATTTGTACTAGCATCATCTTAATATTATTGTATACATACCCAGGGTGCTCAGGACAATTTTACACCTCCCTGCTGCTGTCAGATTCCAACTCTGCTACAACATACAATATTGCCAGGTTCTGCGCAGCAGCACTTAAAATGTGTCAGATAATGACCGGTGCCATAAACTAGTTTTAATGAGCATTTAATTCATCACATTGGAGTATTCTGTACCGTTGAACATACTAGCCTTTATGCTCCTCTACACTCAACTAATGCTGCTACCCTTCCTTTTAGATTTTTTTTCTTTTCTTTCAGACTTTTTTGTGAGATATACTGTATATGTATATGTACTTTATATGTATATGTATTTTCTATGCTTTTAACTGACTGTACCCCACCCTCCTTATGCTGGTCTTTGACTGTAATAAAGATTTGATTGATTGATTGTGGGGTGGGGAGTCCTGAAGAGAAAATTGTTCCTGGGATGTGTTTCAATGTATGACTAATTTGAAGAACCAGCATCTCTACACTTTCTAGTCATGATCCTTAAACACCTCAAAGAAGACTGTTGGAATGAGGGTGGGGCTGCTGGTCCCTTTTCTCCAGGGCTAGCTTTCACTGATACACAATTTTTTTCTCTTCACAGAGCTTTCTGAAGTCCTCTGGACCATGGTGATCCACTTGGGGCTCAATATCAGGATCTTTGCTGGTAGTTTGGCCTTGTTCTTTCTATTTGCTGTCTTTGCTACTCTAACAGTGGCCATCTTACTGGTCATGGAGGGTCTTTCAGCTTTCCTGCATGCCCTCCGTTTGCACTGGTGAGTGTCAAGTAGTTGATTTTCTGAATTCTGCATACAAGCAAGTCAAAGTCATAGCAATAGTGTATGAGTATTATATCCATAAAGACTCAGTTTTGATCCCTGCCAACTCCTGTTGAAATAATATAGGTAGCAAGCTAGGAAGGAACTTGCTTAAAGTCTTGTGGAATTGCTGTCAAGCAGAGCAAATAATAATGGGCTAGAAGGTTTCAATTCAAGGTAGAGTTGTAAGAGGTCTAGACTTTCTGCAGACTTTTATTGTTAATAACAACACTTCTCCTTTTGGGGAGCTTAAAAGGTGTGCAAAAATTTCCAGTGTGCAGCATTTTACCATATACTATTCAGTGCCTAGTTTGAACTGTTATCTTTGCTTAGTTGTCCTTTTTGACCCTGTTATTCTCATTGTTATAGAAGTCAGGGTGACTTGCTGAGTTTGCCATTTTTTTGAATTGGGAGTTTGGGGCTCAATATTCATCCATTGCAGTATTGTTGTTTTTTAACTTGGAGTTCATCAATTTTCCATTACGATGTATCCCAGTTATCACAACCATCACCCAAGCTTCTGTGTTAACATCTGGTTGGATTACTAATATCCATGTGTCTTGGTTATCTGATTCCTTACCCTGAGTAAAGAGTCTTTTCCTCATTTCCTCAGCTAGTGTTTTAGTTTGTGTTTGATGGGTTATCTATGCATTGAGTTCAAAGGCTGTGCAGAATTTCCAAATGGCATGATTGCATTCAATCCATTTCCAATGAATTGAGACTCTTCAGCAGTACTGCAGATCTCATATTTCAGACTGGCCAATTCAGATCATGGAGGAGGAAGAACCTTCTATCTGCAAAGACATTCAATTGGTTGAATTCACATATTGTTCTCGTTTTGGCAAATGAGGAATCCAGCTAATATGGTTTATAACTCCTGGTTGTACTAAGCATGATGTATAAACCTAGCCAATGGTAGCTTAGTCAGTAAGCCATGGCTTGATGTATAGTGGAAACTCCAACAATTGTCTAAAGGCTAAAATCTGAAGAAGCCTCTTGTCAGTCTTATTTTTAGCGGTGACCCATTGCAGAATGCTAGCTATTCTGATGGGAAAACTGCCAGATGGAATTATTTTTTTCGCTCTTCACCTTGGCTTCTATAATCCCTTAGTCTTCAGCTTGTAGAGAAAACAGTTTCCCTATGTGCACAGGAGCACTGTCTTTCAGCTTTTTGAGAGAAAAATGGAGAGAAAGCCGAATTGTGATCCCCCTGCCCTCCCCCTCCCAGCTCTGTACATTGTATCATGGTGGAGTCCTTCTCAAAGGAGGGCAAAGGAGAAATCTACCTACGTGGAAGTATGAGTACATTGGATTCTTTTTTGGCAGGGGCCTATGGTGCCAATGCGTCAGAGGCACAGCCCCCTGCTCCCATTGACTCCTGGCATTAGCACTCTCCCCTCTTGAAAGGGGTATTCTTGATGCTGAAATGGTCCTTGCAGGACACGTTTACCCCATTTATGGAGTGAGAGTGACAGTGACTGCAAGCTTGAGTATGTGATTAACCACATGGATTGATTATAAGTTTGCACGCTCTCATTTTTATGTGCCCTGGCTATTTCTTCAAGGTCTAACAGGCAAAGATTCTCCAGAATCTATCTTGGCTCTGTCCAGCCCATTTTTGAATCTTTAGTGCTACTTTCGATGTGCTCTGAGTCATAGCTTGGAGCACTTGTTTTCCTTGCCTGCTTGATATTAAGTTGCTTGCTTGTTGGCAGGGTTTCTTTTCTTGTCAGGGAAGTTCAGCTTTCCAGAACAATAGCAGCCGCACTGTTTGCAATCATGACATCAACCACTATCTCAATCTTGCACGAGGGCCCAGAGATCTCTTTCCTTGCCCTGCCCTTTTTTCTTGTGCCAATTTCTGAACACAAAAGCTTCCCACATGGCCAGCTGTGTCTGGAGATAGGAGGTGTTGAGTCATTTTTGGTTAGGGCAAAGTTCACTGTCAATACCTGGGCTTGCAGAAATCTCTGCTGGTTATCTGAGATCTCTTGAACATTTTGCTTGAGAGAAAAACTAGGTGTTTTTCAAAAGATGTTTTCATCAATAAAAGCAGAATGAGTGGTGGACAGGGGAAGAAGGACTCCCTTCACACCAGCAGATCATTTGAATGCGTTGCAGTCAAAATAATGCTCTGTGAAATGTTCAGATTGCGCACAAAATTGTACATAGATTATTTGCATTTGGGAAGAGCCAAACAATTAATACTCTTCCTGCCCACACATTAGAAATGCATTTCCAAGTTGCAGAGACATTGAATTCCATTGAAATGAAAGCCTGCTTGGGACATTTTTAACTGATATTACAGTTTTTTTTTTAAAGAGAAGGCATATGGTGGTAGGCATATTGAAGAAGATGAAGAATTTGGAACTCTAGAGTTAAGGCGAATAGATGTAATGCTTGGGTATGAGACTTGCATGTTCAGTAGGTCTTGTCTCCAATAGAATTTGCAGGATGGTGACAGATGGAGAAATCAGAAAAAAGATACCTTTTGATTTAATGAGCTTTCACTACGTGCATTAAACTGCCGCACAATGATAACCTAGGAATTCTGGCTTAATATACCATAGAGTGAATAAGCTCCAGTGGGACATACAGCTCTTTGGTTCTACTTTGCTCTTCGCTTCACTTGAATGCATAAATTAGGAGTAGGCAGTTGGCTGCTTTCTCAGTGTGGCTTATTAAGCTAGGATTCATGTCTTACCATAAATGAAAATCCTCCTACTGAGTCAGAGCATTGATCCATCCTTCTTTCTGGGATCCTTTTACCCTGAGGTGCCAAAGTTTGTACTTGCAAACTTCTGCATGTAAAGGACTAGTTTATGAAACGAGTCACCTCATTTTCCCTTAGTATTCATAAGTGGTGAATGTGTTTGCTGCAAGGGATAACTGAGTGAATTCTTTAAACCACTGGAAAAATACTTTGTTTCTCCCGTTCCTGGCTGGGATGGGTTTATCTTACAATTTTTAGGCAGCTGTACATTCCAGGGAGATGATTGCCTTGGCTGAGTCACAAACAACTTTTCAAACAAAGCTTGGGCTTCCTTATCTCCATGGCTGCAGGAGAAGAAAGTGGATATTTTACAGTTACATACTGCTGTTTGATTAGATTCTACTTCTTGTACCACACAAAGAATCCTTTTGACAGTGAGTTGACAACTAAGAAAGGGAGTGAGGGTTCATTTTATTACTTTAGGCTATGGGATAACTGAAGGAGAGGCCAAGGAGGGGTGGAGATGCCAGGAGAGCCTTGGCAGCTTGAAAGAGGATCATCCAAGGACGATCACAGTTGTGCTGTTGAAAAAAGGAATGTTTGGAGATGAGTTCCCTCTCCTGACATGTATTTGTGTGACCAAATTGTAGACCCGTTCAAGTTTAACAGAGTGACAGTCCAAAAGATAATTGAGACCAGGAGCAGAAATAAGGATCCTCAGTTCACCAAAGTTACATAATACACCGGAAAGGAAACTTGTTCCAGATCTGAAGGGCAAGATCTGTGGAATCTCCTGGCTAAATGTAAGAAATAGCTCCTACTACAGATGGCTGGGCCAAGGGGGTGGGGAGGAGCAGCAGCAGCAGCAGCAAGCTTGGTGCCAATGGGATATGATACATTTCATGCCACAAAGGAGCTGAACATTCCATTGAGGGATGTGTGTAGGTGGAAGGGGTGGGGGAGTGAATGAGTTTTTGGAGCCAGCGTTCTCAATAGTGGACTTTGGAGTATCCCAGAATATAAGCTGATTCAGAAGGGGAGACTAAGATTGTGTTTCCCTGCTGTTACTATTTTTAAAGAACGGTATGGAGTGTTCTTCCTCCAGTAGTAAGTCCATGTAGCCTGCCCCTTTCTCTCTCTTTGGATAAGTAATACCAAAATCTCTAGACTGTCTGCAACAATCAGTGCCACCCCTTGGGGCACGGGGAGATCCTTGTTTCTAGACACTCTGTTCCCATCTGCTGTCAGCTGGCAATTCATAAATATTTCTGGGCTGGATAGTTGCTTGCCTGGTGGTGGTAAAAGTAAGATAGAAGAACACCCCTTTCTTCCCACTTGGTTCCATACCATACATGCTTTGTCTGATGTTGAATCACAAATGCCAGTTGCCACAGATGTTTGGTCTTGAAATTCACTGGCTCTTGGTTTGGTGGCAGCAGTTTTTAATGCTTGAAAAAGGGACCTGCTTCTCTTGCCCCCTGATAACTGCCAATCAGTAGGATAAGTGAAGAGAAGTAAAGCGTATGACTTCTCCTAGGCTGTAGGCAGAGCTGTTTGTGAAATTGTCAACGTTAGCGGGTGGAAGAGAAGATGGGAGTGGCAAAAGAGAAGTGCGGGGGTGGGGGAGCAAAGGTGACTGTGGGCTGCTTTAGGGATCCATCCTTCCGCTCTGCAAAGGTTTTTCCTCAGTTCATGAGAGGTTGCATGCAAAGTATTTTATCCAGCAAGATAAAAAGTATATTTTGAATCCTTCCCTCCCATCCTTTCCACTCCACATCCTCCATTTACCAGTAGACTGTCCCCTCTTCACAGTTTGCCACTGTTGATTGCTGCCCTAAGCAGCGAGCCTCTGTCCTGCTTATTGTTCTTGTAGCCTGAGTTCAGTAGACACTCAGTGTAATGGCTACATTTCTGCACTGAGTTTGGAAAGACAATTTTGATCTGACTACTGATTTAACTTGATCCCTTGATTTAGGGCAGGGGTAGGTAGCCCATTAGCCAGGTGTGCCTCCCTCCTGCCCCCCTGTTTTGTTTTCATAGTCCTTAGTAAATTGTGCTACTGAATTTTGGCTGCAACAAATAAGACATGGCTGTACAGTTCATTGACAATTTCGTCCTTGGCTCCAGGGAAGATGTTTGATCTCTGGCTCCTGATTTGAGGTATAGTAGAATATAGGCTGTGGTAGAAAATGTGCTTCTGGAACATACTATTTCAGGTTACAGGTGGGGGCTTACACAATTGAATGATTCTTAATAAACAAAAACCTTGCACAAAGAAAATAACATGTAGGAAGAAAAGTTTGGTTGAGATTGTTCCTCTGATAAGCTGTTTCGCTAAGCATAGAAAGATTAGGTAGTGTTTTTTTTATTGTGTTGTTGTTGTTGTTATTTTTTTACATAGTAGAGAATTCAGCCATGTTAGCCTAACTTTGAATCTTTGGTGTTGTCAACACACCAAGCACAGGCAAAACTTGAATTGTACCAAATGTAGAAGATTTTGCAAAAGGTAAGTGTTAATTCAAATTGATAGATGATGAACCAAGTCTGTCCCCTTTGCTTTCTTTTTTGTAGAGTTTCACAATTACCTACAAACTTACTGAAGGTTTTATTTGTTCCTTAGATCCTCTTTACATTCTGTCCCTGATGAAATGTGTGCATTTTAGTATAAGCAGTTGTGCGAGATGGATGTTATTTCTAAAATGAGTCCAGCATTTGAAATGTTCCATCAAGGTGGAGAAGCAGTAAATAATATCTTGAATTTTCTCAAAACCTGGCAGGCAAAAAGGGTGGAAACTATTTCCTACTATGGAGCCAAGAGAAGATCACTGAACCTGTTTTTTTAATGAATCATGGAGTTTTTCTTTCCATGTTTTGTGCCTGTTTATGATTGGGCAGACTTTCAGTATAATTCCCTTCACATTCTGAGCTTACTAGTGGAAATAGTAGTATAGCAGAGAAATGTTCTGATTTTGGATTGCAGGTCTCTCGTTTGTACATAAGATGAGAATGGATGAAAAGTTGGGAACAGCTCTTTTGGCTTCTTCTTTCCCAGAAGTTTAGATGGGTATAGCAATTCTCTGGTGCAATTGAGATCTATGTTGCAGGTCTTGAAACAAGCTGTGATCCTACTTTGAGCTATTGCACTCTAGTACCAAGCTGCTTATATTTTTGTAAAATGTAAAATATGTACTTTTTGATTTGCCAAATGTATTTTATGTCTAACCAATTCTTACTGTATCTGTTTATAAACTTATAGTTAAGGAACAGCTGTAGCTTCGAAACTTGTTTGGTTTAGTGGCTTACTGGATGATACTAGTTGGAAAATGTAACATCTTTGCAAAGGTTCCTGGGTGGGGTGGTTTGAAAGAACTAAAATGGAGAATGAAATGTTTGATATTTGCTTCCTGATTTGTTGGAGCTTCTAGCTATCCTATAATTTATTTGGTAAATGCAGACTAAAGCCAGGACTGCAGAGAAAGATTCAAGTCCATTCTCACCATTGATACTTTTTGGGACAATTGTAACCTTTCATCCTGGCTCATCTCCAGAGTCATAGAGAAAGGAAAGTACAATAACTCACACAAAATTTTTAAAAAACCCAAAAATAATGATAACGATTGCATAACCCACAAAGTGTGTGTGTGTGTGTGTGTGCTGATGCAGATGCAGATGCATCAGAGGCTTCTCTATGTGGTATTATGTTGCAGTTGTCAACCTGATGTGGTGCAGATAGAACCAGACCAATGATTATTGTGGTAATGTAGCTTAAGAAGCCCTTTTGGGGGGTACATGAGGTTGGTTTCACTTAGCCTCTGAGCAGACCTGTGAGCTGATTCTTTTTTACAGAAGACCACCCCATTCAGTTGATCAGCATTAAGACAATAAGTGCAATAGTCTGTCTATGCAAGCCAGTTTGCCCAAACAGGGGTTGTGCCTTGTATGTGTGTATGTAATTTTGAAAAAGAGTTCTTACACTCCATTATAAAATAAAGTCTTTATACCTGTTCTTACTGGTGAGAAACATTAAGGACGTATTAACTCTTGACAGTCCTGCAGGGGTCTTCTAGGAATGTTAACATATTAGGCAGTCATCCTCAACCTGGTAACATCCAGGCATATTGGTACTGCAGCTTCCTGAATTCCTAGGCAGCAAGGCCATGCTACTAGAAATTCTGAAAATTGCAGTCTCAACATAGTTGGTTGATGTCACATTGGGGAAGACTCCATTTGCAAATAAGTCGTCGTTATCCTCAATGCCTTCACATACGTCCTGCCTTGTAGTTCTCTACTAGCATTTCCTGCAACTTGAATCTTCTGCAAATGGGCTGATGGTAACTCAGGCAGAGCATAGGATATTTGGAACTGTATGTAATGCAGTAAAACATAAGGATAATAGGAAATACTTTATATACAGGTAGTCTTCATTTAGCAACTGCAATTGGTTCTGGCGAAATCATTGCTAAGCGAACCATGTGGCTGAAAGAGAGACACTGTGAAGATTGCTGGTTACTACCATCTCATTCAGATAAAAGTTCTCTCGTGTAGCAACACCAACATTACTTTCACTCTGGCATGAATTCACTCAGGTGCAGAAATTTGGGCATAAGTGCACGCATTGGTCAGAAAATGATTTTTTTACTACCATTTATTACTGTTGTTTTTGCGAATAGTCACTATCCAAGGCAGTTGCTAAACAAGGACTACCTGTATATGAAATAAAATGTCAGTGCTACTTTTGATTCTTAGAGAAATTTCTAATATGTATGATATTGTGCAACTGATGACTACTTTTCGTGTGTCTTTTTCTTACCAGGGTGGAATTCCAGAATAAATTCTACATGGGTACCGGGTTCAAGTTTCTCCCTTTCTCATTTGACAGCATCCGTGATGGGAAGTTTGATGAATAATCATCTTGGAGGCCTAGTGCCTGGAAGTGTGGCAGTAAATCCATTCTCCTGCATGTGTGCACATATATGTCTGTCTGCATGAGTGATAATCTGAAGTTGTGTAGTTTTCCTGTTGTGTCTGCAATCTGCTAGTGATAATAATTTGGTTTTTCATTCAAGCTTTTTATTGAAAGAAGAAGGGCCTGAGGGAACTCACAGAATCCCAGGGGTGGTGCTAGCAAATATTAAATTGTAATTTTGGCAGGCCTTGGGATGGGTCTGTGTCCTTTGGTTGTGTACCAGAAGTGCTGAGAGACAAATGTTCATGACCATGGAGGAGCACGTCCTGGTGGTCTGCAGCTGTCTTGTTCCTAAAAACCATTGTAGCTAGAGGAAAGAAATCCAAGTTTCTAGTCTTATGCGCTGCTTTAGATGTGGGGAAACACCTGTATTACATACACTTGTTCTGGCAGCTTGATGATTAAAAGGGGCTCAATTAATCATCCATCCAACATGCACACTTTCCTTCCAGACTTTGAAAAGGGCATGCTTATAAAGTAGATTTGCCCAGTACAAAAGTTGCAGTCCAAAAGAAAGTCCAGTTTGCAGTAGCCTGCCTAAATGCTGGTACTCCTGCTGTGTTTTTTCTCAATTAAATCATGTCCAAGAGGGGGAAAGTGGCACTGGAGAGGCCCTTCACCATCATTTGACAGACATTCCAGGCAGTTTGCCTCTGAGCAGGACTCTCCCATGTTGTAAATTGAATTTTATCCCCAGAAACCTCTTTCCGGTAACATTTGAGGTGTGAGCTAGGAAATTTGGATGGGAAGCAAATAGCTTTCTGGAAAAGTGACCCCAAATAACCTTACATCTTGGCATTGTCAGAAAAATCTTTCCCTGGATGAGAGCAGGCAGGGGAGGGGCTTTCTTGCTCACCCTGTTATATAGCCGCCCTCTGTTTGGCTCCACATGATTAATTAATAAGGAAACTTTTAGTAACACTGCCTAAAACTCTAAACAGCTTGTTTTGTTCAAACAAAACTGAGGATCTTTCACCTCCAGGAAGTTCCCACATAACCCTGCCATCCATTACCCACTGTGGGGGAAAACTCTTGCCGTTCAGCTGCTCTTGACACTTCTGCAGCTGAACAGTTCAAGAGGGTGTGGTAGTTTGCTAGCTGCTGCAGCAGCATATATGTTCTTAGGAAAGGCTTCCCTTGAAAATAGGAACGGCCTGGGGAGTAACAGCTGCCTTCTGCTTGTGCCTGTCCTGGTGCAGGAATGAATCTAGTATTGTACGTCTCTGTAAGATGTAAATTTATGTTGTGAGTGTTGTGTTGTGTAACATAAATGTGTAGTTTTCTGAAAGTGTCTCACGTGGAGACCTCAGGGCACTTTCATTGGCACTTAAGGCATGAGCCTTGATTTGATGTGTTAACCTCATGGGAAGGTGCAAAAACAGCACTTCTTATTAGAGACTCTGAAATTCTGGCTGTTGCTGTTGTGTAAAATGCAAAAAGCCTGTTTTGGACAACTATAATATGCAGTAAAGTTTTTCCCTATTTTCCTCATTAGCTAATTGCTGTATCTATTAAAGCAGTTGGAGTCACCTGCAATGTCTTGTGTTCTTGAATGTGTCTGGGGGATGGGATGGATGAGGGAGATTAAAAGAGCAGAGGGTGAACACGGGTCTGGAAACACTGAAAAACCAGTTCTATAAAGCAGGTCATTCCAAAAGCCAAATTCTGGGACTAGTTATTATGCAAAGTTCTTGCTTTTTGTAATCTTCAGGATTTATTCTGCATTTCTACTGCTTGGCATAATTCTGGTTTCGCTATAATGATTCACCTGGGCATAGAGTTATGCTGAAGTCCAATCCCATCCACAAATATCAGAATAATAGCTTTATTCAGTTATCCCTTTGGCTTGTCAAACTTCAGTGGCTTTCCAGCCACAAAAGTGGAAAACTTTTCATTAACCAAACTGGTTCTTGTGAAGTTTATTTATTTATTTGATTTATATCCTGCCTTTCTTTCAGAAGCTCAGGGCAGCATACCTAGTGCTCCCTCCTTCCATTTCCCCCCACAAAGCAACCCTGCAAGGTAAGGTGGGCTGAGAGAGAGAGTGGTCTAAAGCCATCCAATGAGCTGAGAATGGACTTTCAGCCTAGGCCTCCCCAGTGCCATTCCAGCACCATAACCACTACATCATGTCAGTTCTATATTTTAGAATTCTGAAATTCTCCAGTTTTGAAGCTGCTTGTTATTCCCATCTTTTTGTCCACTTCCAAATTCTTTGTTTCCATGGACTCACAAGATCCATTCATTTGGCTCTGCTCCTTCTATGGCCCATGGTAGCCTATAGGTTGTGTCTCTTTAATCTTCCAGGATAAATTCCAGCACTGCAAAATTTTTGCTGGGACTGAACCTCAAAATATATCTTTCCTATCCATCAAAAGTCTATACCAATGTTCCCTAAACAGATTTATCGATCTTAATTCCCAACATTCTCAGCAACAGCCATGTTGATTAGGGAATTCTGGGAGTTGAAGTCCACGTCTTGGAGAGTACCACACATTGGAGAGAGTTGGGAAGGCTTGTATAACCAGCAGTGATTGCAACTTGCCCTCAATTCCTTAATAAAGTATTCCCTTCTATGCATGCTTAGCTGTAGGAAGATCAAACTGACCACTCCCAACTCAAAAGCATGTGCATAATTTCCAAAAAGTAGCTGTGCTTTAATGTCTTGGGCCAAAAAGGAAACTCGTGGCAAACAGCAAACGCTTCTGGAGAGTAAAACTGAGGCAAAAGCCAGCTTATCTAATGCAAACTGGCATCCTACAGAAGTGGTAGATTACTAGATGCCAGCCGGATGCCAGCTGGTTGGGGAAGGCTGTGGAAGACATTGTCCAAGTATTTTATGAAGTCTTGTTAGCATGAATGTGTTCATTTTGCTAAATGCTGTAAGTCCATCTATGTCAGCATTTTTCAAACTTGGCAACTGTAAGATGTGTGGACTTCAATTCCCAGAATTCTCCAGCCAGCATGCTGGGAGTTGAAGTCCACACATCTTAAAGTTGCCAAGTTTGTAAAACACTGAACTATGTTAACACACTAAACCAGTTATTCTCAAACTAGGGCAGGCTCTATGGGGAGCAGTAGCTTAACTGGTAAGGACAGAGTTCTCAGGCAGGCAGAACCCTTCTCCCTGTCCTATTGAATGCATGCTCTAAATGCACGCTATAAAAAGGTCTCGATTTGATTTGTTTTGCATAATTCGTCTATTTCTCTATTTGTTCTATTGCTGCAAAACAGATGTTTCCCTGTGCATGGTTTAGAGGGGACAGATGTGTCTGTTGTAAATCCCAGTATTGGACTATTGCTCCCATCCCCAGAAATGTTGCTACTCATGAACTTTGCAACCAGTTGGAGGCCCATGTTAAAAAAAAATGGTGAGACAGCAAACAGTTCATTCTGTGCTTGCTCTTTGTTACACATTCTGTTGCAATAGAGGGTGCCAGGAACTGGTTCTTGGGATTACATGAGTTTGAAACCCTTTTGTTCCCTCCCATAACCCAAACTCTTTCATTCTTAGTTCACAATTATCCATCCCAAGGATATTTCTTTGGAAAGATCAAAAGAAATGGCTCTTGCTATTGATGGATCAATTCCAGCTTCTGGAAGAATCTCTTGGTAGGTTGTGAGTGGGATGGTGCAGCTTGTGCTTCATTCTGTTCCTCTGGAAAAAAAAAATCCCAGTGTAGGACTACTTACCAGATGCTCACCAGACCTGTTACCCATTACCTAGGCTCTAGGGAGAAGGGCCATATGATTTGTAGAAGGAACAGAATTTGTTGGCCATAAGGCTGGTTCTTGTAAAAGATGAGTTCGTGTGGTAAATAGGCTATGCCCCCTTTAGCTGGAGAAGCATATAATGGAATATTTACTCTGCAAACAGTGTATTCCACATTGAAATCAGAATTTTGTGCAAGTGTTTCTTTTTAACATAACCTTGCCCCAGACCTGATAGGTAGGTAAATATACTTGTTTTTCCAGTGCAGCCTTTAATACAGTTTGATACACTGGTTCATTCATTCATTTGTAATGACCAAACATGAGTTGCAGCAATTTTTTTTTGCATGCTTCTATCATAACAAATGTGTTTGGTCTTTCAAATACAAAAAGATATTCTGTATTTGCTACAACATATTAATCCAGTTATTTTCTTCCTTCCCAGAATTAACCCTATTAAAATGTAAGTTGTATAACTAGCTTTTATTAGAGTCATACTTCTATTTAACACTGAGACTTCTTTTTAAAGCTGAGAAGAAAAATGCAGTGAAGAGGACATATGCTTATGCCTGCTCTGAAGTTTGTTTCAATGATAAGATTTCTTTCAGTGGCTGGATTTGTACAACACATGGGACAAGGCTGAAAAATGGGAATGGATAGTCAGTGATTCAGTGTGTTGTGGGAACCCAGCCACTCTCTTAGCATGTTGGTACACCAGACTTTTATGTTAAGCCATAATATGATGTAGTTGGCTGTAATGCTTACCATGAACACAACAGTTGGGTTTGTTAACCTGACTTAAACATGCTGAATGAACCCAACCAATGGGCTGTATACAACTCTATGCTGAGAGCAGATCCGTTGCCACTATAATCAATGAATTCAAGTCCCACTGATTTCAATGGCTGCTTTATATCAGGATCTAGGCAATGTTATTGTCTATCCTTTTGATCTCTGTTGAGCCTTGGGCTTTATTTTAAACTACCCTCTCTCATGCATCATTTTCCATGTATCTCTTTACAAGATCGTTGACGTCATATGATGAGTTCTGGTTGGAGTCCTCATAAAAGAATTCACTGCTCTGGAACAAACTTTTTCTCTATCTTTTATGCTCCTGTACCCATTGTTGCAAATCTTACGTTGTAAACCACTTGGGACAGTGACTTACCTGCTTGCATTTTCTATAGTGCCATATACATTGATGCTGTTATATAAATCAATGGTTAGAATTGTGTATTTAAGTAAAAGATTTCAAGCTATGTGTGCCCAGGCTCAAGCACAGAAGTAAAAGACCTGCTTCCTGTGGGAATATTAAAAAAAAGTCCTACCTGAAACTTGCAAATCCCTTCCAACAAAAGAAACAATTTGGTAATTATAAGACAAGTTTGTCGATAATGCATGTTATGACGTAAATCAAGAGCACCTCTGAAAGATCAGGTGAGTTACCACCATTTCTAAAGAGAAGCAGAAGCAGCAGCTTCCAGAAAGGCTAGACTTCCAATGCCTTTTTGAAAAAGAAATTTGTCACTGGGATGAGTGGCTGTAAACCTGTGGGAGATTGTTGGCACATTCTGAGTGGGTGGGTGGGCAGGGACAACTGGCAGGGCATCTTGGTGTTCTTGGAGGAGGCAGAAAACAACTGGGAAGGTAGATGGGCTACTCCTGCCCACTCCTCCCTGCTGACTTCAGTGAAGGCTTTTCACAGCTGCTACCAACCCCTCCTCTGGTGCTCAGACTGGCAGGAAGGCATCAGTCAAAACCCCTGGAGAAGTGGCCCTTACTTTTATAAAAGCAATAGGAAAGAAAATTTTAGTTTTATTTTATATCTGTCTACCTACCTACCTAGCAGCTTTGTGTTCAACTCTCTATACAAGTTTCTCACACACAACCCTCTGCCCCCGTTACTTTATCCTGGTTCACCATCCTCTTCTGACAAGTCCAAATAATGACATGCCTTCTTTCCCCCTCCTCATTTTTAAAGAATGATCTCAATCAGGTCTTGGGAAAGTGAAGGAATAAAAATGCAGAGCTACTTAATCAGAAGGAAGCTGGTTGCTGTAAATTTGAGTTGGGGGGGGAAATGAGATTAAATTTTGCATTACTGCTTCTAGGAGGGGTGTGCATTCAATTTGGCTGGATCCCAAGTCAAACTGTGGTTCTGTGGTGAGACTAGGTGCTGCTTCTAAGCTAAGGTAGGCAACTTGGGGAGCAGCCCTGATCCCACAGAGACATTTCTTGACAGTTGACGGGCTCCATGCCATCAAAATATTGTTTTAGTTAAAAATAAATGGGAAGCTGGCATACTATGAAGCAAGGCAGCAATGTTTAGCATCTTCTTTATTTCTAAGAATGTTCTTGGACCCAGCACAAACCCCATAACTATTCTTAGAAAATAAAGAGAGATGGTTCCAGCATAGTGGTTTGCACAAGGTGTCCACCAAAATCAAAAGGAAATCGTAGATTGCACCTATAAAGGTTAGAGTGGATTGAGAGAATCTCCTGGAAAAATGGGTGTTTTGTGACTGGTTTTGCTGACAGTGGCAGCTATTTTGTGACTATACAGCCCCTCTCTTGCATGGCGACCCTTTGGTGAGTACATCCACAATATTGTAAGTGTAATGAAGTGGTTAAGGTCTTGAACTGGCACCAGGTTCAAGTCCATCCTGAGCCAGGGAAGCTGAGTGGGTGACTTTGCACTGGTTATTCTCTCTCAGCCAAATCTATCTCCCAAATTGCTGTGGGAGAAAGAATGGAGGAAGTAGTAGTCTGTATGCTGCTTTGAATTCCTGAAGGAAATGTGGGATATAAATCGAACAAAATTATGCATTAAAATAAATAAATGCTGCACTGGGAAAACCCAGGTTCAAGCTCCCTCCTCTTGACCATGGATTTCACAGGGTGAGTTTGGGCCAGTAACTCCCAGATTACAGGCTGTGAATATAATACATAAGTAATATATGTTCGAAATTCCAAATATGCCCATTGTCCCAATTACTTTCGTTTGTAGAATGGAATTCATCCTGAAGCAACTGGAACTGAATCTGGGTTTCCTGGAAGCTTTGTGGCACTCACTTTGGAATCCTGCAAAATGGTGGAACTCTTAAAGCAAACTCTTTTTCCCCATACATGGAATCGATGTATGGTCAGTAGGGAGGAAAATTGGAATAACTGGAATAATCTACTATGTAATCATAGTTTATTAGGGGCTGCATAAAGATGCTGCTTAGGGAAAGGAGGCTGAATCTTACACAATGGTTTATTCAGCTCTCTGTGGTTTGGCTAATTCAGTGTCAACTGAACAGGAATGTTTGAAGAACTTTGGTTAAGGTGGTGCAAACGAAATGCATTGGGGGTTTTGTATCTTCCCAATGTCTTGCCTTGTCATTAATAGTCCTCATTCTTTCAACCAATTCTTATTTTAACCTCCCAGTCATTAAAATTATTTTCCTTTCCATTCATTTATACCCTGATCCTTCATAGACGTTTCATTTATCACTGCTGTTTATTCTTTTTCTGTTAGTCATAGACAGAAATTATATATATAGCTTCTTTCACTTCTGTTGCTTCTATCTATTAGATTATGTTTTATTTTTGAAAAGATCTATGCTCATTTTTCAGTTCTTTATTAGTACATTAGTAGCTTTCATAACTGTATATGTCCCTATTCTTACTGTTCAGTGTGTCATTTTTTAATCTAGTTTTGTACCCTGTATGTACATTTTATTTTATAAACAAATACTGTTTGTTTATAAGGCACTCTTACTGCTAATAAAGTGTATTTTGACATTTAACATATCATTAGACATGATGAAATCCCTCAGCAGCAATTTTTTTCATCATTCCTAGAGAAAGAAAGAAAGAAAAACAGAGTTACCAAAAATGCTCAATAAAAGGATCTTAAAATGGTCTTTGCCAGAGTCAGTTGAAGGGGGTTGCACCAGATGCAGATGCATTGAGGCCCATAAATATGGGGTGCCCTGAGCAGATGAGCAGGCAGAAGCAGGCCTTGGGCAACTCTGCTCACCTCTAGACTACAACAGGTTTGGATCCATCCTATGTACTTAAATTGTTATCTGTGTACTTCATTAAAATTCCTGCTTGCCCATACTCAACCAGGTTTAGAAATGTTACTCACTGTGTTATTGTGCATTTCACTAATACCCACAATGGGAAAGCCAATACTTACCGTTGCCTCGCTACCTAAAATCAAGTCTGATGGTGTGTAGCACAAAGGCCCTGCAGTTGTCCTATGTTTTGGCATGTTTCTGTTTTCATAAAAATTATTCAGCAAATAATTAGGGGGAGGATTAAGGGAAAGTACTCCAATTAATCACAATACTGCTGAGACTTAATGTCCATAAAATAAAACAGGTCAGATTTGGTATGCTACTCACCTAGCAAACGTGAGTATGAACCATACATGCCATTCAGTTAAAGAAAAATTACAAGCATTTTTGTAAAGTAAACGTTTTAAAGAACTTAGCATCAAAATATTGCATATAAGGGGATATTAACACTGACATACTTTGCAGGAATATTATACAAGGATTATAAAAGAGTGGACCACTTCTAAGCACTCCCACTATTGTTTTTAGAAGCAGAATCTGCTACAGAATCTGCTTTAAACTTCCAAAGAGCCAGCTATATGTTTTTTATGATTTTCAGCTGAAGAAAAAGTAATTTTGTAAAGGGGCTCACAACTCTCTCCATCTGCTTGTTTGTCTTCGGACCTTCAGCAGGATAATGTGCTGAAAATAAAACAGAATGGGACAAATTTGATATGATGGAAGAAGTGGGCTAAAGAAGGGTTGAGTTTGAAAATGAAACACGCCTCTGGATGTGGAAAAAGCTAAAACTATAAGATGTTCCACCTCATAGTGAACAACCCTGAACTTGCATATATGCTGATGATATTTATGCTAGGAACAACTGACCAGAAAAGAAACTTGGGGACAGTTGTGGATAGCTTAGTGACAATGTTGTGAAACTGTATACACTAGGCAAAAAAAAAATTGAAACTAAAACCACTAACATCTTTTTAGAAATCTGTGGTTTGATCATACTTCAGATACAACATATAATTTTGGTCATTTCATTTCCAAGTGAATATTGTAAACTGGAAAGGATACTGTATAGAAACGAAAAACCAAAGTAAGTTTTGTGTCTTCCTTATGAGAAAAGGCAATATTTGAGAATATTTAGCTTTGGAGAGTATGACAGAGGTACATAGCTTTATGTATTATGTGAAGAAATTGAGTCAGATATTTTCTCCCTCATAGTACTAGGACCTGATAAAATCCCAAAGAGAGTGAATAGTACTTGTTCAGAGACAAAAGGAAATACTATTCTGGAGCATACTACAAAATATGACAATAATCAGTTTGGACATTATAAGAGGATGAACCAAAGGGATGCCTAACAATGGCAAGTACTCATGATGGTTATGTATCATTTCAAAATATGCCTTAAAATATCTGTTGCTAAGGAAAACGAGCAGAAGTTTTAGATTGCATGCATGTCCTGCTTCTGGCTGTTATGGAAACAGAATGCTGGAATAAATGGGTTTGTAATTTAATCCAGCACAACTCTTACTTACTTACTTACTTACTTACTTACTTACTTACTTACTCATTCATTCATTCATTTACTTACTTACTTACTTACTTACTTACTTACTTACTTACTTACAGTATTGGTAGACTACTCCAATCATGAGACTTTAGGTGGTGTACAGCATTTTTTTTATAGCTGATGAAACAAATACAACCTTGGTAGGCTTTTTTTTTTAAGGACAAAAATCTGGAAGTTCATATTGTTCAAAATAAAATTAGAAAATTTAACCAGGCATCCTCCTTGCTTTCTCCTCTTCTGGTATTAAATAGATAATGGCTAGGCACCTTTGGATATTAGCGTTACAGAAGGTAAGAGTAAAACCACGGGTGTGTCTATGACGTGTGCAAATGCCATGGTTTACATATTTGTGATAGATGTAAGAAAGCATGTACATAATGACATTAGCAATGCCATTGCTGTGGACATATCGAGTCAAATATGGTAGATATTACATCACTCAGTTATATTCCCATGATGAGACAGGGCTTTTTCTGTGGTGACATTGCGTGTCTAGAATGCCCTCTTCAGGAAAATGTGCCTCACATCTTCCTTGCTGACTTTTAGGAAGACGACACAACTCTTTGAATTTGAATCGTATTTTTATTATGTAATCTTAGTTTATAATCAGAAAATCAATCAAGGGAAGATAGCTTATCCCGAAGGGAAGTTATTTATTAAATAAACATGTAAAAATAATACAAATAGAACTTTCCTAGACATAATACTTGAACATGCAAGGTATTACTAATAATTTGAATTCGGGCAAATCTGCCATCCTGCCCTATAGCTTCTCAGGCCACAATCTAATGCAAAATCTACCAGCAAACACACTGAATGTCATTTGTTTGTATGACATAAATTACCTAAATGCTGAATATGACGCCACAGTGAAGTTGCTGAAAACAGATAAACCCTCCAGGATTATATTCCTCAGCAAAGGTTAACTGCTCATGAGGGTAATATTTAAAAACAAATATAAACTTTCTGCTGAGCAGTGATATGTTTGTGGAGAATTGTAAACTTTTTGTGCTTCCCTAATTTCACATTTGTACATGCAATAAAAGGGCTGTGTTTCCTGCTGGGAAAGAAGCTTCCAAATAGAATTCTAAAAGGTTTAATGAATCAAATCCTCCCAAAAGAGCCTTGAGGGAAAGAAACAAGAAGCTGAGCACCTTCAGAGTTCATCTAATCATGTCTTTTAGACAGTTGTGTCACTCATCAACCAATCATGGTATATGATCAAGCTATTAATTACAGACCTAATTTGTTTAGCCTTGGCTTGGGAGCATTTAGCTGACCTTGGCTGGTGGGTAAGAAGGTAAGCCGGGGCCATCTTAGCACTGGGGTGGGGTGGGGTGGGGTGGGGTGGGGTGGGGTGGGGGTTGCCTGGGAATTCCGGGGCTATAAACTAGATTAGATGGGGATTCGAAAGGCACACTGCCAAGAAGGACTTGAGAATGTTGTTACCTTTCCTTTGTCCTTTTAAAATTCTTTCCAACCCAATGAAAAGTTAGAAAGAAATGATATGGGAGGGGTTCAGGCTCTCTCCATCCAAATAATAACTCTGTGAAAAGAGAACAGCACCAAACTTGGGCAAAGCTGGTAAAAGGACAATCAAGATCAAAGATAGAGCAGATCTGGCTGGAGGCTGCGGAGAAAACAAAAATGAAAAAAGAATACCCAATGCATCCCTATGGGAGAAGGAGTTGGAGAGCAGCTTGGAATGGGCTTCACTGTTCCTTTCTAAGCCCCTTTCCCACCTGGTTAGGGGACCCAGAACAGAGCATATGCAGCCTCTCCTCTACTTCCCACTGTATACGTATATGCACACACAGACACAGCACCAGCAGAAGCAGAAAAAAACACACAAAACCCGTATTTTTTGAATAATAAATAAGTAAGAAATATTTACCCACCCTGATTAGACCCCCTCTCTCTCACACACACAGGCAACTCCATGGTACACACTTTAATGGTGTGTACACACCATGGTACACAGAGACACCACGTATGCACACACCCTGGTTAGTCCATGAGGAGGAAGTGCACACACCCCAGCAACACACGTTACTTCACCCAAAAGAAAAGATGCCTCCTATGGCCCCCGCTGGTGAACGGGTTGGGAGGGATTCCAGAGGCTCGCTCTGCATAGTTTCACTGCCTTGTTTCTTAAGGAAGAGCTAGTTCTCTGGTTTTGCTGCCATCTGTTGTTCATGCATTGCAATAGCATCCTTTCTCTGCAGATTCTGCTACTGCATCAAGCACAATTTTGGGGGTTATGCGTTAACTAAGCCTGTGGTTAGTCTATTTATTGTATATAGGGTTACCCCAGTCCCAGGCATTCAAACTAGCATGCTATGCTTCCTCTTCCTGGCCCAGAACCCTAATATCATCACTACAAATTAGGTTATTTCCAGGTTTTCTGTAAAAAATACTGAAGGCAATAAATGTGGTATTATAAAAATCTTTCATCTAAAATAGTCGAAGTTAAAAATGAGACTTAAACAACACAAACCTTTCAAAATGGAGCAGCTGCCGCAGCCAATTCCATCTTAAATAGCTGCCCTATTCCTCAGAGCAGGCTTGGTGCTGCAAAAAAAAAAAAAAATCCTGCTCTTTGTGTGTCCACAATTTCTGCTTCCAAAAATAAGTGGACGTGGATCTAGAGCAGGGATTCAAAATGTAGATCTCCAAGGCTGGGTATGTCTCTATTGTGTTATGTCCACCTGTTCCTGCCTGCTTACCTTCAGTAACTTGCTGTGTATTATTTTGCTTATCTCCTAAGGGAAAGTTCCTTTGGGCACAGCTTTTTCTGTTGCTATATTTACTCCCCCTCCCTTCTATTCCTGGGGTTCTGTAGCACACATGTATGGAAAAAGCAGCCCTGGGGTCTGCGACATCAGGGTGAACCAAGGTACTTTACTGCTGGAGATGAAATAGGTCACCTCACCCCATCCATGTACAGATGCTGATCAGACTGGCATTGCTCTTAAGGCAATAATGTCTTCCATGGATACTGAGATGCTGGGGGGGAGCAGGGATGAAAGGTTGTATTGCATGTACACAGGTTCAAGAGAGGTGGGGCCAGAACGTTGACAAGGGGGCACCACTGCCCAGTGGTACAGCTAAAGCAAAGTCCAATGAAGTACTGCAACCTCCCTGAGAGCAGTAGATCCAGGTCCAGGGGGAAACAAGTCTCCAGCTTTAGCACCTGGACCAGCCCTCCAACCTGGCAGGGGCCACCAGGCTGTTACAGCAATCTGCCAAAGGACCTATATTACAGGTGCTAATTTTAATATTTTTCTTTAAAGCAGTAATTGCCCTTTCTGCAACAAAACTGTTTATTCCCAAGGAAAAGTGTTTGGCAGCAAAAGTAAACTCTGTTCTACTCCTGCAGGAGTGATGGTACATATTTTAAATAAATTTCAAACAGGAAACTGTGTGGAAGAATCATGTGGGGCAAACTGGAATGTAGCAATAATAAAGCACAGAACTGCTTGGTGGGGCGGGGGCAGTGGGACACGATGTGGACAATGCCAGTTGTATCCTTCATCCCAAAATGAATAGTCTACATGGCTGACTAACAACACTCGCATAAGACCCTTCACTCCAAGGTTTAAAATTCCCCAGCTGCACCATCGCTTCTTCCTCATTTGTTGTTTGTGGTGCTTGCTTCTCTCTGCCTGTTAGCAGAGCCAGCCCTGGATAGCATTAAAAGACACGCTCCAAACATTTTTATTCGCCTTGGCATTTGACACCTTTAGGCTATATGATTTATGGCCAGTCGTTGTATATATTTACATACATTTGTTTTGTTTTATTGTATGTTGATGGAGTATATATCAGTGGTACAATATACTGTCTGGAACAGAGTGATGTAGTGTGAAGTTGCTCCTTTCCTTGGCTTCAGGTTGTGCCTAAAAATATTGTTTTCCTCAGTGTTAGGCACAGTTAGATGCAAAAGGAAAGCTAGGCTCTTCCATTTTGAATAGGGCCTGAGTTCTGAGCATTTAAAGTTATTGCGCCTTGCCCTTCAGTGATGAAAAATGCTAACAAAAGGACACATGTCCTTTTCAAATTAATCTCTTAAGTTTCAAAAGGGAGCGAATTCTTTTCTTTACAGTCCTTCGATGAATCTTGGTGTGGCCTGTATTTTTCTTTCCTCTCTACAGTATTGTAATTATGAAAACTGATGAGTTAGCACTTTCACCAAAAATGCTGTGAGATCTGAACTAAACACTGCCATCTCCTGTTCTTAAGTAATTCTAAAATGGAGGGGGAATGATAGAAAGACTCCAGCCCTGATATGCCCCCTACAGCTTTTAAAAGGCTGCAAGAGCTGCCTTAACATGGGTAAATTTGAGTTGCCATGAAGGTTTCCTCCATCTCTGCATTTGAAGCTTTCTTCCTAACTGTTTCTGAGCTTTGGCCAATTAGAGCAAAATATATGGCATGACTGATAGGTGTAAAAAGGAGGGTTTTTTCCCCTCCTTGTACTGACCAGTGAAAGAGAGGGGGAGGGACTTTCTGAATTCCCTTTGCTCACCATCTTGTTTGCTCTCTGGAGATTGGCCTTGGGAACGCTGAGGAGTAAATGAGGTGATTGTTGACTGCAGGAAGCAAAAACTGCATTAAAAACAATACACCCCTCCATAAGAAGTTAGTGACAATCATACTGTACTGAAAAAGGCTTTAGTCTCAGAATTGGCTTTATTTTTTGCATTTATATTGCTCTTTTCCTTTGAACAAGTAGTAATGTGAGAGTCCTCCCCACACCCTGTAAGTACTTTGGGCTGGGAGAGAAAGTGACTGCCAAAAATCACCCAGTAACTTCCATAGGCATTTGAATACAGGCCTCCCCAGTCTCAGTCTGATTTCTTAGTCACTACGCAACATTGGCTTGGAATGTCACAACACAGAAATAATAGGTATATAAGTCTGCTATATACAGAAAAAAACTTACTGAAAGAAGGCAGTGGCAATCCACTTCCATACTGTCATCAAGAAAACCCATGTTTTTGAACTGGAACTGAGGGAGCTTTTATTTTATAGTCCGATATCATCACTACCTGTTGATAATGAACGGGTTCTCAAAAATAGTTGAAATGAATTAACATAATCGTTTCTGTTCCAGTTGAACTGGCATTTTTCCCTTGTCCAAGCACTCTTAAGTTTTATTCCCTGTTCTAAATGGACAATTATTCCAAGATAACCCAATACTGAAGCTTGCAATTTGTATTGTGAACCCTGCCATGAAATGCCATATTCTGCCCCTATACATTTTATATTACTTTGTCTCTCATCTTGCTTGCAGAGGTCTTTGATAAGCAGAGAAATGGAGAAGGAGGAATAAATGGAAAATCTTTTGAATGATCAGGAACCAATTTAGTGATACTATATTACAGGAATAGTATATGGCCTGTCACTGTTTCTGCTTAAATGTGTCTGTTAAGTACTCATCTAATGACTTAGATAAAATATACTTTTTTTAAAAAGCAGTAACAAAATAGATGCCTCCTTGTACTTCCATGGCATACTTTGTGGAACTTAACTGCATTTAAGGCTACCTCCTCTGAAATTACCAGACTAATTTTTAAAAACACTACAGTTGAAAGTGGCTTGCATCACACATTTTGCTAATTATGTGATTAACTGTAGTTCAGTGAATAAATCAGGACTGACTGAGATCTTCGAGTGCACTAAGCCATTAACTATTACTTACAATCTACAATGGCTGCCATAAACAAGCCAATCGTATTATGGATTAATGCAAACTTTCCCAAGGTGGGATCTTCCAGTTGTGTTCAGACTACAGCTACCAGAATTCCCTGCAGAATTGTCAGATAAAGGCCACACGGATGGGGAATTTGGGGACTTGGAACCCCAACAGATCCTTAGATACCACATGAGAATTTTGTTTAAAACTACCTTTCTTATGGAGACTTACTTGGGAATAAATACTGTTATAATCAGTACAATTTATTTTCAGATAAACATGCACACTGGAAGAAAGTAATGACAAATCACTTTTATATTCTTAAAATAAACTATATAGACCAGTCTGAGTAGCCTTAGGAGTTGAGCTCAAGAAGCCTTTACCTTTCAAATATGTACAGGATTAGACTAAGCCATGTAAAATCTGTGCACAGATATCTGTATCCATTGTACACTGCTCAATGTAAAATCTCAGGGAGGGGGCAAAGCCCTGAATCACACATTGGTAAGAAACTACAAAATTGGTAAAGTCAAAATTAAGGGGATGGAGTTGAAAACAGATCTCCAGAAATACTTTTGTGTACATGATAATGATGATGTTGAAGAAGAATATGAAAAGGTTTAACTTCCTTCCCTGTAAAGAGCAAAGGAAGTAAGAACTAAAGTGTAAAAGGTGGTAAGGCTCCTTCATGTTCAATACCATGCATATGTATCCCTGCTGAAATTCTGTTTTCTGTACAACAATTCCTGTCTTTTACTTCTCAGCACCTTGGGAAAAACAACCTGGAAGTAGGGCTGAGCTGGAAAAACCTGCAGTCCGTTTGTTCAAATAATTACATTCACAATTTCCTAAAGAGCTAGTGTTTGTTGTATAATGAATAGATTATACAATCTATTCATTTAGTCAAGGAAATCTAGCTTAAAATTCCAACTCAGTTCTGAAGTTGATGGGCTGACCTTGGGCCAGTTATTATCTCAACATGCAGATCCTACTTCACAGGATTATTGTAAAGGATAATCCATGAATATTATTTGAATAAAAGATTGGAACCAAATCTGGTAATAAATGTTTAAAGATAGAAAAAAATAGCATAAACTGTGACCACTATTAACTCTTGTGTGTGGATGTTTCATCTTAGCAATATAAGCATGGTCCAGCCAAAGTACTATGATTTTCTATTTAATTCAGTAAGTGAGATTTAAATGAATATTTAGTCCTTCATTAAAATGTATAGAAATTAAAACAAAACATCTCCATTCATCTATATTTTCTGAGAAATAAATCTCAGTGTGTTCAATAGGATTTGCACCTTAGCAACATGATAATGTAATCCTACACACATCTACTCAGAAAAAAGTCCCACTGAATATTCCCAGATAAATGTGTACAGGATTATAGTCTTAAAATACTTAATTTTGGATTGATTGTTGCTTCTGTAAATATATGTATATACATATATTTTGCAATGAATGTTCATAATTGGGAATGTGTACACTCACATATTAACACTGATAATTCAAGAGAATTTTGTGAATAGATACAACCAAATAATATGTTTTTTCTACTTGTCTATATACATAGACAAGGGAGTGCTGGGTCTCAGTTTTAGATAGTAAACATCCATTGTTCTTCTGCCTCCTGAATTTCAGACATAAACAAATTTTGTTTGAGATTACTGATAATTCTTTTGTGTGCAGAATGCTGCAATTCACTGAATTCAAGACATTTATTTCTCTATTATAAATATTAGAAGAAACTGGAATAGATTTGCCTGCAATCATAACATACCTTGATGCTTTCAACTTTACTCTTCTGCTGTTTCTCAGATCCACCAGTCCTGAATGTCAGATGGAGAGAAAGCAAAAAAGCATGCATGTTCATGTGGAACAGAAAGTGATTCTGTCAAGACTGATGGCAACCATTAAAGGGCAGATAAAGGAAACTTATTTGCTGCTGAGAAGTGCAGTGCCACTGGTGCCTTCTCTGGCAAATCTTTCCTGCCAAATATCCTTGGCACTGAGTCCTGGCTGCTCTCTCTTCTTGAAACAACAACTGCTCGGGGTGCAAATGTCAAATCTTTCCCAGATGCTTTGCTGTGGTATTAAGCCTGGTCGTGTTCAACTCTTTTGTCCTGTGAGTTTTGTTCTTTTGCTTTCACTTGGCTTCAATTGTGCAGAATTCTCAGATTAAGACTTGCCAGCTGGTTTCTGATAAGGAAATGCAGGCTGAGATGAGAGAGCAGGGAAAGATGCTGATATCCAACAGCCTGGAAAATCATGGGGGATGGGGGTCCTGTTGATCCTTTAAGAGCCTCGCTCTGTTCTGCGGTATGTTGGCTGTGATAAAGGCAGCAGCCTCTTTAAATGTAAAATATTAACTGATGGATTGCAAGCTCCGACTTGGTTAACTGATGGACTGTGTGCTGCATAGATCCATCCCTCCTTTACACACACAAACACACACATTCTACTCTCATCACTAGATTCTCTCTGTGTGTGTGTGTGTGAGAGAGAGAGAAAGAGTGAGAAAGAGGGAGGGCTTTGTTTCCATTGGCTGATTCTTGCCTTCCCACCCACATCTATTCCACATCACCTTGGTGTCTCCCTAAATAAAACCAGCCCTCCTTATCGCAGCAAGGAAATCAAGCAATAGAGTTGCAATGGATTTTAAATAAACAGTTTCCCTCCCCCCCATCTTTGCCAGGCTGCTGAGGAGCACGCAGGAGGCACCTTACCAACTGCTACTGAAACGCACACACATAGCTACCTTGCCTGCTTGCTGACTCTACTGCCTCTTTCGCCCCATGAGTGAGGGCTGGAGTATACAAGAAGCTGGCTGCAGGCAGAGGATAGAATTGGTACCTTTATGACCAATTCTTTCTCCATGGATTTGAAGGACAGCACCAGTGAGGGAAGCCTGGGGAGCCTTCAGCCCTCCAGCCTCCAGATTTTTGCTAACACCTCAACCCTACATGGAATCCGCCATATCTTTGTTTATGGACCCATGACTGTGCGGCGGGCCCTATGGGCTCTGGCATTTGTGGCTTCCCTGGGCCTCCTCTTGGTGGAGAGCTCTGAGCGGGTGATTTACTACTTTTCTTATCAGCACATCACCAAGGTGGATGGGGTCGTTGCTAACAGCTTGGTCTTCCCAGCTGTCACCATCTGCAACTTTAATGGGTTCCGCTTCTCCCGCCTCACCACCAATGATCTGTACCATGCTGGTGACCTTCTAGCTTTGCTGGATGTGAATTTACAGATCCTTCATCCCCATCTTGCTGACCCAACAGTCCTGGCCATATTGCAAGAGAAAACCAACTTCCAGCACCACCGAGCCAAGGTCTTCAGCATGAGTGAGTTCCTGGGACGTGTGGGCCATGACATGAATGAGATGCTGTTGTACTGCAAGTTCCGGGGGCAAGAGTGCAGCCACAAGAATTTCACAACTGTGAGTACAAGAAAGAGATTGACTTTCTCATTGCCTTAATAGTGGTTATGGTTACAATGGGGTTCACCTAGAATTGGTAATTACATTTCTCCTGGTTTCTCTTGATGAAATAGCAGTTTTGAACTGAAGTATACTTGGTATCCTTGTGGCAAATTTGGGAGATTTTCAAATGAGAGGTCAACCCAAATTAAGGGATTAAGGCCTGTTATGTGGGAGATTTCAACTGGCTCTACTGATTGGCCTGTTCGGTCCCTTGATGTAAGGAAAGGCAATATTCAATTGCACTGTGATTTCCTGGAGGAAATCAGATTATTTTGCTGTTGAATGATGGTTGGCAGCAAAGCAGTATTGAAATAGTGCAGTACTTTCTGGCTGATATGGTTCATATAATATACCCCACTGGTTGATAATGACTTATGACTGTAGGTCCTTCTATTGCTTTTTATGCTGGTAACAATTTTCTCACATTTCATATGAGGCTTTTTCCAGACTCCTGCACATGATTCTGTAACTGGATAGGTTGGGGACAATGTAGGACTTTCTCTGTGATAACTTAGTAGTGGTGACCTATCTCTGATTTGTGATCTAGGAGAAGTACAGAGCACTAGGGAGTGAAATGTGGACCCTGTTCCATGCTAAACATTCTGGCCTGTTGTATCTCATTTCTTCTAAATGTTGTGTAGCGGGCAACAAGATGAAGATGTGGACAGTAGGATTACTATTGCTTCAGTTCTCATAGGCCACATACGTTCATCATTTCATAACTGCTGCACCAAGTGTTGACTTTCAAATGTGTGAATGAAGGGTGACAATAAATATAAAATATTAATATCTTGACTTACTACAATAAATACAATATTTTTCATTTGAATAGTTTCATCGATTATCCCCAGCAAGTTACCATGTAATGGTGCAACCAAATAATGCACCCATGTTTATGAACAGCCCTCTGACCAGCTTGTCAAGCATTAACACAGAAATTAAGTAGATCCTAGCCTGGAACTAAAATAAAAGGAAGTGACTTGTTTCATAGCTATGTCCAGTTGCTACTAAAGATGAAGATCAGGATCAGAAAAACAAGATGACTATTTTTACTGTAGGGGACAGAAAAAAATGAGAAGGGTACTCTTTACTAACATGATGTCATCCAGATTTCCATGCTGGTTTAGAATTCTAGTACTTGAAGTCACAACATATATAGAGGGCACTAGATTAGAAAAGTCTTTTCTACACTAACTATTTTGTCCTACAGGCTTTCTCTTATGCCTTTTGCAGCAGCCTGAAATGGTGAAGTTAAATAAGTGAAGGTGAAAGAGCAGTGAATATTGGAATAAACTTTAATTATTCTTTTCTCAATCTCAGACTCCTGTAAAAGTCACAAGATTTGGGTCTGAAAAAATATGGTAAATTTCTTTATCTACCAACCTCATGACAGGGGCCAGATTAAGACATTGGACAGAAATGAAATGGTTTTTCCCAAAGGAAGCTTTGTCTTGGTTTCATCATAAATTATGGGGAGGTTAACCGTTTGGGCCTTGATTAATAACAGTACAGTATTTAGAATATATATAGCACATTCAGATGTAAAGGCATTTCATATGTGTCAGCATGTCATAGCCTGTAAAACAGGACTCCATTATTAGAAGGTTGAGAGAGAAAGCAGTTTGCTTTGATAGGATAGACCAGTAGGACCAACATTTTAAAAAGCCTTGTTTCGTCACACCATCTTCAGGCTTCCTCTGTCAGTCCACTCTTGTCCTTCTTGGTGCAGCATGAAGCACGTCGCTTCCCTCTGCTGCAAGGCAACCCAGCTATGTGTTTAAGCTGCATAGTTAATTCATGAGCAATATAGGATTTAGACTGTAGACTTTTTGATATAACTTAGACATTCCACCATAGTATACCTGGCTATGGAATCAATGAAGTGATTTTTAAGATATAAAGATAGGGATTAGTGAGAATGGGTGCTTTGTTATGGAAAGAGGATATTACACTTTCCTGATGCTTGGAATCCACTTTTGTGATCTAGATAGGATTGCGGCTATATGTTAAGAGCCATAGTCATATTAATTGACAAGACAGTATTTAATAGGCTCTTACTGAAGAATAACATTCCAAAGCTGACATAAAGTAATGAATTCCAAATTGTGATCTAGAAGTGGGAAAGTTCACTGTCTATGTATATATATTTCTCAGAAGATGTATAAAACTTTCAATATTCTTAACCATCTCTACCCTAAAAAAATATAAGAAAACAATTTGGGGGAATTGGGTGCACTTGCTTGGAAACTGCAGAGTGAGAAAGGAGAGTTGGGGAGAAAGCACATGCATGACATTTTCCCATCAGAAATATGGTAGCAAATCTATGGGGCCTGAGTTGGATCAAAAGCTTTTGGCCACTTTCAGTGAGTAAAAGTTACCACCAGGGGAAGAAACTTTAGGGGAAGATCTGTGGTTCAATGGTTCAGTTCCAAGTGTCATGAAATAAATAATCTCACATAAGAGGGTTGGAAATGTAAGATTTCAGATAGCAAGTATCAGCCAGAATAACAGACATTACCAGGTTAGTTAGATCAAAGCTATGGCCTAAAATAAATAAGCCTTATAAATATTTCTTCTTTCCTACAAATCACTCCCCATTTGGGCAGGATGGTTAGTAGGCTTGTGGCAGGTGACTCTGTTCTGCTTCGAGGCATCACCTGGATCCTGAGCATCATAACAGTCTGATTTCTACATGGAAGATTGAATCACTCTGCCTTGAATTGAAATGTTGAAGTGAACCAATTTGACTTTACCAGTTTCTTCAATCCAGTGGAAAGTTGCTACTGTGTAGGTTCAGAATCTCATTTTAGCATCTGGGCTGAAGCAGAGCGATTGCTCCAGTCAGATACTTCAAAGAGGAATGCCGCTTCAATTTGATGCTTTGCTTTGGAGAGATGCTTTAATTGAAACTTTGGTTGATTTGAAGTGCCCTTTTGAAATTCACACAGCTTTAATGACTACTAAAATATTTGGAAGCTTTTTGTTCCTGATGTTTGTGAGGCTGTGTGATGTATGTTTTGGAGAAGGAGCAAAATTCATTCGTACTCTACTGTGCTGCCATGATGATACTGAACGAGGAAGAGAAAAAGAATGGTCCTGCCCCCAAAGGCTCTCGACTGATTTTAGATGCTGTTGAAAATAAAAAAGAGGCAAAATGGTAGAGGATAAATATGCATTTACCTCTCTGTCTTAGATGGTTCATTTGAGGCTTCATTTCAGCTGTGTGTGTGTAGGATAGGGGGACTTTGGCTTCAGTTTCCTGGCCAGTGCCTATGAAAGAAAGTAAAAGGCTACAGTTTCAAAGCTTCTATTTAGAGGTATTTAGCCAAACCTTTATTTTCTTCTCCTGATCTTGAGTCGGTGTATGTCTTCAATATGTGTCTGCCCTCAAACAATACATTGACTGTTAGTTTGTTCACTGCTTATTTGATCCTAGTTCTGCTCTTAATCCAGGGATGCTAACCATATCTGGGCTTAGCCTTAATAGGAAATAACACACCTATACTTCTGAATCTTTGTGATGATTATTGGTTGAAGAGGAGCTAACAGAGATATTAACTTTTGGAAGGAGTTGATGACGGGCACACAAATGGCAAATAAATTAGTAGGCACTTTCAATTATATTTATACATTGTCTGTTTATGAACATTACTTCTGGCTTGAATCTTCTTTATTATGCATCTGAAAACCTGAGATGGTTTTGAATATGACAAAATGTTAAAGGTGATAGAATATGGATTTTGCTTCAGTTGTAGAACCTTAAGTGAAGAATAACTTCTGTGAGATATGTGTATGAATAACCCTCAAATAGTCTAATATAGTTCATCCTCAAATATAATGCTATGCAAAACTTCCTGTTAATTACATTAATGCAATTATCAACCCTTCCTTTTTAAAATATAACCTTGATTCTTCCAAATCAGTGCATCAGGCCATATTAGATTAATTTATGCAAAGCAATTTGAACTCATTACAGTATTTATATTACAAAAAATAAAAGCAGTTTAATTTCCATCAAGTCTCCAACTTTCCAGCACATGCAGATTGGCTGCTTTAACATATGGAAAAGATAAAGAGCTATTGTGTATCCCACAGCAGCTGACATGCCCTGTTTATGTATATCTTTCTGTTACTTGCGGAAATACTGCTTGAAGTGACAGGCTAGATAAGCCTTGAGCAATTGTACCAAGGAGTAGGAACAGGGCACTGATGAGACAGATATGGTGGGTGGCCTGCTTTTCAGGGCTGCGAATATATTTAGTTCGTTGGAAAGCTTCTTGGATTTTTACTGTGAAATATTTTTAGTGTTTTTATGCCCCCCAAATCTTGTTTTCTCTTTCTGATGTGCACATTTTTTGTCACTTACCTGTAATGTGTTACATTTTATCTGGCATATTGGTTAGTGACCCTAATAAAGAACTGAACTACTATGAAAATAAACAATTAAAACTGATGTAATCTTTGTCCTGCAGAATGAATGTGCTCTGTACTCAAACCATTTATAGGCCATGAAGTTTTCTCCTATAACCTCTTATTTTTTTCAGGAAAGATTCAACTGAGTATGTTTTACAGGGAGCAACAACAGAGCTCATTTAAAAGGAATGTTTATGAGCATCACCATTCTGACCATCTGTATGAATACTCCCTACCACTGTAGCTTTGTATGCAATTAGCGTTAATGTACTATAAAAGCAAAAACAGAAAGAAAGCCACTTCAATAAATTGTCTCAATAAAACTCAATTTATCAATTTCATAATAATTGCCTTGCAGTGTTAAACAAACTTCCACTGAGCCTAACATTCAGTTTCTTATAGTAGCCAGATCTGGGTACTTCTAGGCCCCTGCATAAGGTTGGTGACTCTGTACCTCAAATCTAGTAATGGATGATAGACTGCCTGTGAATGGGGAAAATCAATTTAGTTATCCACTTCTTATACTGTATATCACCAAGAAGCTCAGTTCAGTGAATGCTACTCATTACAGAGCATAAATGATATTGAATATGAACCAAAGAGATGTAGTAATAAGTTTACAGAATTAGATTCTTTTTCCTAAATTTGTTGCAAGTTTCTTTAAAAGGTACAGAACTAGGGGCTAATTAAAAAACATTGTCAACCCAAACTCCAGATTCAGGGGAAGGTTATAATGAGTTATTTATTTAATGTAAATGGGTAGAGAGACAGTAGCTTACATTTTGCCAGGAAGTCATATGATCTGCAAACCAAGCCATTTGTGGTGCCAGCTAGGAGAGTTCAAATGAAAACCGGCGGGGGCAGACACATCCTAAGTGGCTATTAACTAACAGTGAATGCTGATAGACTGCTCATGCAATTCCCGTGAATAACAAATGAATTTGTGCCCATTGAAACAACAAAGATGAATTGCACATGAATAAACATGAGTGTAGTTACAAGTTGCTATTCTCCTGAGCATATTACATGGTGTTTTCTTGCAGTTTCACACAGAGCAGTACAAAGGAGCAAAAGTACTGTCTCCAGGAGGTTCTGCACAAATCACAATTGGAGTTACAGTAACGATATACAGTATCAGATTCCTGAAGTAGGGTTTGCATTGCAGAACTTCTTACTGGCTTCTGTCCTAAGTATGCAGTGGAGCTGAAGTATCTTTTTAAAACTCTCCTGTGCTTATAAAAACCTTCTGCTTAACAAATCTGCAGCTTGAGTATTATACATACTCTATATTTTGAGCATGCCCTATAGTTAGACCAGCAAAGATTGCATGTATGAAGCAGGATATGCCGGTTCACATCTTGCCTTAGCCATGGAATTCAGATTCAAAGTAGGTGTGATGTTAATAATGTAATTTGATCTTGTGTACTTTTTTTTTCACTAAATAGCAATGTTGGGGTTACCTGAACCCGATCCAGATTACATCCTCTCTACTTGGAAACACCCCTCCATCTGGAAATCACTGTAAAGTAGAGTTACAGGTGATGCAAACTGATAGGGGGTTACTATGGGAAGCAAAGAAATAAGTTGGTTGCCAGAAAACTGGGTGCCCAGAGTTAGTAACTGGGATGTAGGAAATAGGCCTCAAATGTAAAGGAAATATGGGAGAAGAAAATGTAAAGGAAATATAGGAGAAGGTCATGGGATGAGATAAAAGAGGTTCTTGCCAGACAAAGTGGAGTGTGCAAGGAAATAAGAATTGGGACTTTCTGAAGTTAGGGGGGAGGTCATCCTGAGGAGAAAGAAATAAATGTTTGAAAAAGATATAAAAAGTGTGGAGTTGTGGGTGCAAAACCATGCAGACCTAGGGACACTGCTTGATGCAAAAAGACTTGACCTAGAGAGACCAAGCCTGGAAAAATGGCTAGGAAAAAGAAAAATAAGTGGTTAGTATAGGAAAACAACCTGAAGGGATAAAAACTTGATACTGTAATAATTGCCTATCCTAAAACACCATCAGATTCATGAACAGGTTCATAAAGATATCTGATTTATTAAAGAATAGTATGCAGGATCACAAAGAAAGCTGAGAATGGAAAAAGCGCGCCAAATGCAAACTAAAAACCCTCGGTACAAACGAGATTCCTCGCCCCGTAGAATCTTCTCAGGCTCACAATTCCAGGTGCTCCTAATGGCTCCTGATGGTCCGCGGGAAAAGTCCTTGAGCAGAACACATAACCCAAACACATTCCAATGAAATGAACATAGATACAGAGCTTGGCACAATGTTTCACAGCAGCTCCCTCCCAACAGAAATGTGCGTCAGCACCATGGCATGTGAAACGTTATGATGTACAGTGCACATTGAAACAGTGAACATGACATACCACCCCCCCAAAAGAAAGAAAACTCTAAGTGGCAGGCTTCAAAGGGTAAGCTAAGTGGAAACGGTGAACTAAATCGGGAGCATTAATGTGGCGAGCAGGCACCCATTCAGGATGAGGAAAGTGTTTCCAGCGGATCAGGTACTGGAGGGTGCCTCAAAGCTTGCGAGAATCAACGACCTCCTTGATTTCAAAGTGTCGTTGCCCGTCAATCATGATCGAAGCAGGAGGAGGAGGTTGGGGATGCCAGTGGGAAGAGTGGTGGACAGGCTTGAGCAGGCTGCAATGGAAAACAGGGTGCAAGCGTTTCAAATTGTGAGGCAAGTCCAACTTAACAGTAACTGGATTGACAATACCAACAATAGGGAAAGGACCAATGAATTTGGGAGCAAGCTTTTTCGAGGGCTGTGGGGACTTTATGAATTTGGTAGAAAGATAAACCTGACCCCCAATTTTGAAATCGTGTTGCAAAGAATGGTGTTTATCGGCTTGGAATTTGTAAGCAGACTGAGCATCAGCCAAAGCCTGCTGAATCACCGGCCAGGAATCAGCCAGCTGAACAGCCCAGTCAGAGGCAGAACAGGACTGGGGAGGGGTTTGTGGCAGCTCAGGGATGGGAACAAAGTCATGACCAGAAACCACATGAAAAGGGGTATGCCCAGTGCTCTGATGGACAGCATTGTTGTAAGCCACCTCAGCAAAGGGCAACAAGTCAACCCAGTTGTCCTGATGGTAATTTATGTATGCCCTTAGGAATTGTTCAAGGGTAGAGTTCAAAACCTCTGTAGATCCGTCAGTCTCAGGATGCGACGATGTGGACAACACCTGTTTGGTGCTAATCAATTTTAAAAATGATTTCCAAAACTGGGAAGTGAACTGTGTCCTGCGGTCGCTGACCAAATGGGAGGGGCTACCGTGGAGACGGTAGATGTGGATGAGAAAGAGGTGGGCCAATAGCGGGGCCGACGGGATGGACACACATGGAATGAAATGGGCTTGTTTGGAGAAAAAATCTTTTACAACCCAAATGACAGTTTTCTTCTGACTGGGAGGCAGGTCCACAATAAAATCCATAGAAATTTCCTCCCAGGGACGGGATGGACTGGCCACTGGCTGCAGAAGCCCCTGTGGTTTACCCCCTTTCCACTTTGACATGGCACAAACAGGACAGGAAGCAACATAATCTTCATGTCACGCCTTAAGGTCGGCCACCAAAATTGACGGCGAACCAAATGCAAGGTTTTGACAAAGCCAAAGTGTCCAGCAAGTTTGTCATCATGGGAACGCTGCAAGATATCAGCTCTCAAAGTTTCAGGCACATAAAGGCGGTATTCCACCCACGCCAGACAGTTTTCAAAAGAAACATTGTCTCTATTAGCTAGCAACCAAGTGTCAGATTTCAGTGCCTGGAGAAAGTCCTTCTTTAACTGACAAGGAATTTGCACTTTCCGCTTCCCAGACTGGGCTGGGGGTGGGGATGCCTGTGCACGGGTCTGGCTCCAGGTGACAGCAACTAAGCCCAGTTGTGGATCAGTGAGAACAGTCCCAACTATATCTGCCACGTGGTCAGAGTCCTGAGGCAAAAGTGACAAAGCATCAGCCAGAAAGTTTTTCTTTCCCGGAATAAATTTTAACTGGAAGTTAAAGTGACTGAAAAATTGAGCCCAGCGAATTTGTTTAGGACTGAGACGCTGGGGGGTGCGGAGGGCTTCCAAATTCCTGTGATCAGTCCAAACCTCGAAAGGCCATTTAGCACCTTCCAGGAGGTGACGCCATGCTTCTAAAGCAGCTTTTACAGCAAAAGCCTCTTTTTTCCAAACATGCCATCGTCATTCAGTTTCAGAAAATTTTCTGGACAGATAAGCACAGGGTTTTAAGTGATTTTCAGAATCTTTCTGTAACAATATAGCCCCAATTGAGAAGTCAGAAGCATCAACCTGGACCACAAAGGGGCGGTCAGGATAGGGGTGCTGTAAAATAGGCTCAGCAGTGAAAAGGGTTTTTAACTTTTCGAATGCTGCCTGGCATTCAGGTGTCCAATTCAGCACCGCCCCAGGAATTTTCACCTTGCGTGCCTCTCCCAAACCCTTGGTACGTACTAAGTCAGTAAGGGGCAAAGCAATCTCAGCAAATCCCTGGATAAACTGCTGATAGTAATTACTGAACCCTAAGAAACGTTGTAATTGCTTCCGGGTGCTGGGGCGTTCCCAACTTAAAATCGCCTGAATTTTTTCAGGGTCCGTCTCAATGCCTTTGTCAGATACCCTACAGCCTAGATAGTCAAGTTGGGTTTTGTGAAATTCACATTTGGAAAGCTTGGCATAGAGTTTGGCATCTCTAAGCTTGCTTAACACCTGTTTGAGGAGGCGTTCGTGTTCCTCCTCAGTTTCAGTGTAAATGAGAACATCATCTAAATAAACCAGGACCCCTTTAAACAAATGATCGTGTAACACTTCATTAATCAATTGCATGAAGACCCCGGGCACCCCTGCTAACCCAAAAGGGAGGACTTTGTACTGAAATGAACCCAATGGGCAATTAAAAGCAATTTTCCATTTGTCTCCAGCTCTTATGCGGATGCGAAAATAGGCTTCATGAAGGTCGAGCTTGGAAAAAATCTTGCCCTTGGACAAATGGGCTAACATGTCTTTCATTAGTGGCAGAGGATATTTGTTGCAGATCGAGATGGAATTTAACCCCCGATAGTCCAAAGTCTAAGCGTGCCATCCTTCTTTTCCTGGAAAAGCACAGGGGCCTCAACTGGGGAATTTGCAGGTTCAATAAACCCCCTTGACAGATTTTTGTCAATAAAGTCCCGCAATGCCTCAAGCTCTTTCTGAGTCATTGGATAAATTTTCGGCTTGGGCAATTGAGCATTGGGAACCAACTCTATTGCACAGTCAGTTTTTCGATGGGGGCGGGGGGTAGCTGATCTGCTTCCATTTCCCCAAAGACATCTGCAAAGTCTTGGTATTGATCTGGCAAGCCTTCTAAATGTGCCAAACTAAGGTGCAGCGTGGCAATTGCAGCCCTTCCAACCCCCGCATGTGAAGCTCTCTCCGCTGTAGGGGCTTGGTAAAACCCATCCTTAAAAGTCAGAGTTCTATGTTCCCAGTTTATATATGGGCTTCGATAGGTCAACCAGGGAATCCCCAGAATTACCAAGGGATTGCCGACAGGTGCCACTACAAATTTTAAAGACTCATGGTGGCTGCCCATTTGCATCATGACAGTTCCAGTGAAATGGGTTACCGCCCCCCCCGCTGTTGAACCATCCAACTGTGTGAAGATCAAAGGCTGCTGGAGGGGAAACCTAGGCAGGTCCAAAGCAGCAACCAGATCAGGGTGAATCATACACCTGGAACACCCAGAGTCAACTAAAGCCCAGACTTCCGTAGTCTTAGTGCGGGAGCCCAATTTCACTTTTACTGCTAGAGTTGGACAGTCAGCACTCACCATAGCATCTTCGCGCCCATCCTCCTCCACCTGCCCACAGGCACTTTTCAAGGCAGGTGGCTGGCATTTCCCGCCGGTTCCTTAGAATCATCTTCAACCTCTCCCGAGAAGTAGGGTACTTCTTCAGCGTCAGCCGCCCCCTTGGCTGCCGTCATCTGCCATGATGAGGGTGACGCTTTGGCCGGCAGTTTGCCCGCTTGGTCTCCAGCCTTGGCTTTTGGGCAATCAGCTGCTCGGTGTCCTTCCTTTCCGCAGCGGAGACACTGACCCTTCGCATAGCACCGATCTCTCTCCTCTTCCCAGGCTCTGTAGCCTGGCCGGGCAGCAGTTGCGGCACTTCGGGGTCCCCTCATGGTGGCTGGTTGCTTTTCAGGTTGTTTGGTTTGCATGTAGGTATGCTGGGCATGCTCAGCCTTGCTGGCCAGACAGATCCATTTGTACAATGTCTCTGGGTCGTCTCTACACAACGCCCACCGCAGGATGTCCCTGTTGAGTCCCTCTTTAAATCGTTCTATTAAGGTTGACTGAGACCAGTTGGTAATTTTCCCAGCTAAAGCCTTAAACTCCAGGGCATAATCAGCTACAGACAGTTGGCCCTGGATAAGATCCTTCAGTGCCCTTTTAGCCCTTGCTTTGGCTAGCGGATCTTCAAAATGCAGCTTTAATGCCCACATAAATTCCTCGAAATCCTCAAGCTCAGGGGAGCTAGCCTCGCTTAATTGAACATACCAATCAGCCGCTCGTCCCTTCAGCTTGGTGGCAATGGCAGTTATTTTAGCCTCTTCGGAAGGGAAGCAGGGTCCAAACTGTTTCATATAACTTTTAGCATTAGTGAGGAAGAAAGACAACTTAGCTGGATCCCCATCAAACTTGACAGAAAAGTCTTTCAGCCCCGCTCCTGTTGGAGCTGAATTAGCGGCTGCTTGAGTGGTTGGGCCCCAGGTTACAGTAGTTCTCCTGTCTCGGGGTGGGGACACTGATGGACGGGCTCTGTGGGGTGGAGATTCATCCTGGCTTCGTCTCCGGCCCCGTTCCGCCGGTGGTCCGGGTGAGGGGATGGAGGATGATTGAGTGGAGCTGGAATCTCCTTTGCGCCTCGGTTGCCCCCCCCCCCCCATGACAGAGACAGGGCTTTTAGCATGTACTCCATCGATTCTAATTTGGCCTCTACCACTCTTAGCCTTTCAGGGGTTTGAGATTCCTCCCTCCCTCGTGCGTTAGGCTGACTCCCTTCTGATACCGTGGTAGATTCTATGTTTGGGGCCAGTGGGAACTGATACTTCCAGGACGCCTGGGACATCCCTGGCTGGGGTTCTCCCATTTCATCCCAGGTGATCAACTCTGCGGGCAATTTGCTGGGTGCCGGTTGCTTTGGTGCTTTCCCATCTTCGGATCCCGCTCCCTCTGGGCTGGAACTCGAATGCTGCTGTGAAGCTGAAGGTTCTGGGGTGAGGTTCCGTTCTTCGCTCCTGACCGTTGACTCGGGCATCAAGCTAGTCGGCTCCTCGAGTCTCCCAGTCGTGGCTTTGGCTTTGGCCATCATTAACTGTTTTCCCTCACAAGAAACTAATCTTGGCAGGAGCTAATTGTACAACTTTGGGAGATTCTCAGCTTTATGTAATGATTGCCTATCCTAAAACACCATCAGACTCATGAACAGGTTCATAAAGATATCTGATTTATTAAAGAATAGTATGCAGGATCACAAAGAAAGCTGAGAATGGAAAAAGCGCACCAAATGCAAACTAAAAAACCCTCGGTACAAATGAGATCCCTCCCTCCATAGAATCTTCTCAGGCTCACAATCCCAGGTGCTCCTAACGGCTTCTGATGGTCTGCAGGAAAAGTCCTTGAACAGATAACATAACCCAAACACATTCCAATGAAATGAACATAGATACAGAGCTTGGCACAATGTTTCACAGCAGCTCCCTCCCAACAGAAACGCGCGTCAGCACCATGGCATGTGAAACGTTACGATGTACAGTGCACATTGAAACAGTGAACATGACAGATACAGATTAAAAATGAGATTGATTACTCAAGAGTGAGGGAGAAGGGAAGCAAAGCTTTAAAATGAGAGAAAGATTACTTGTGAATCAGAGAACGTAAGAAGACAGAAGGAATAGAAGAGACTAAGGATTCCAGTTAGCAGAAGGAATCGGAAAGACTACTTATCAGGAAGAAGACAAGCTATATGCCCTGTTGGTATGTCTGCCTGCATTTGGGCTACATCTTCCACAATTCCCAGCCAACTTCATAGGCAGCATGCTGATCTCTGCCAAAATTTTACCTTTTCCTGGGGAGTGGGGGCACTGAAGATTGCTGCCTTGTTTATGATTCCCACAAGAAATAGCAAGTATAGTCAACAACATGCCAGTGTGCTGCCTTCATAATATACCCCCTATTTGACTTCAAATGTCTCATTTAAAGAACTTTAAATATAACTAGACAACCCTGTGATCCATTGGGTCATCCTTTGAGGGAAAGGTAGTACAGTTTGATGTGACCAGAATAAACATTAAATTTTAGGCTGACCATATATTTTTTACCCCAATGCTGGACAGTCCTGTGATCATCTAAGAAGAATATATATCATAAATAGAAAAATAATTGTAGTGGCAAACTAACATCAGGAATAAGTCAATATTTATTTAACTAAACAGATAGAATGACCATGGGCAGGCAAAAAAGCAGTGGGAGTGGAGGCAACTTCCAACTTCCTGCCAGCTTCTCTATTGACTTTGCCTGTGGGAAGCTGACAGGGTCCATCAGAAATTACGATCACGTGACCACAGGGACACTGCAACAGCAACAACTTTGTGAATGAAACTGGTCTGAACATCATGGAAATTTCAATTCCACAGGAGTAATGGGTCCTGGATTTTTTACTCATTCTATAAGTTAGTGGATTTTAGGTACCTTGATTCAAAAATTGTTGCGGTATAATGCACCATTTGGGCTAACTTGAGGGTACAAACAGATAAACACAATGAGAGTTTTAGTTGTTTATAGATAAATCAGAAAAAAAGCAAAGAAGGCCATGATGTCCAGAAGACATATCTGAAATTCCTTTTGGACAGTATCTTTATTAAGCAAATTCAAATGTTAATGTTAATGTTAGCTTTTAAGATCTCCAGATCTCTTAACTGGGCAAGATACTTTTTGTAATACTTTGCCTGATTGTTAGAAAGCTTGCATATTTTTGTATAATCTTAAAGTCTTAAAATGGATTTTGGACTAGATTATAACTTTTTCTCCATTGATTAATACATCTACCTCAATGTTCACAGACAGAAAAAAACATTAGATCAGAAGCAAAAGGTGTATTATTTTTAGGCCACAAGGAGCTAGGGAAAGTGGTGTTCCCTTGGAATTAATCTATGGGAGAAATACACTGGTGATTGACTTGACTGGAACCTACAAGATAGCGCCAGGGCCCAGGATGGCAAGCTATCCACTGTTTCTGTTACTTCTTCCCTCTTTTTCTCTTCCTCCCTGCTTAGCTAGGACAAACCACACACTAAATACTTACTGTTTGCCTGCTGATGCTTTTGTAAGTAGGTAGTTATATAGTAAAAAATAGTTATACAGTTATAGTTATATGTGTTTTGAAACATATCTTCTCCTATAAGAGATATTCTCTCATGAGTGTGAGAAAAGGGGAATACCTTTTAATTTTTTTCCCACTATTATAATTTGTATCTAAGAAGAATGCATTTAAAAATCTATGTTCATTAGTCAAAACAACTTTTAATCAAATTTGTATTTACCAATTAGTAAGATAATCCAATAGTGATTGAAGTTACAGCTCTAATTTTAAGGCAGACTTTAGACTCTGATATTATGTGTAACTGTACAATGGCTCATTAGATGACTTTGGAGCAATAATAATATCCTCTCAAGTCTAATTTATCTTGAATGATTGCTTTGAGGATAAGAATGGGGCAATCCCAAGCTTCTTGGAAGAAAGGCAGAATACAAACATGATTAATAAAAATTGGATTCAATTTGTGGTAATGTGAAATTAAGAATCTTCTAGTAGGAGCTGAACCTATTAACAAGTCAACATGGTACATTCTAAACTTTCCTTATTGTTGCTGTATACCAAAATAATGATGTCAGTAGATCCAAGTAGTGCTTGTGGTGGTTTTCATAAAAATCTCCTGGAGATCAAATCTTGGTACTGTATTGGAAAAGGAGTATCTGTTGTTTACAGGCTGAGTTAAGGATGAAGTTACTGCCTGTTTTCTGGGTCAGTCCTGCATGCAGAATTGGCTGAGGAGTAGAGCTGGGCCTTATGAATATTTTATAGACACTATTCCTGGCAGCACTAGCAGCAGAAGTAGCGTGTCCTTGAAGGTGTCAATCTGAAGGACAGGTGCCATTTGCATGTGAGTTGCAAGGAATGGACTGCCCTCTTCTAGTGGAATATAGGGCGAAACAGTAGTTATGATTTATGGACTAGTTTTACACAACATTTTAACTGGGTCACTTGAAGAACTAAATTTGATTAGTTTCATTGTGAATGAGTGTATTGTGTGAACCCAACCTATCTGGTTTGTCTATGATAGCATGGGAGCTGGGGAAGAGCCAGTTGAAAGACGATCTAAGAATTGGCAAGTCAGTCCACCTGCTGAGACATCTGGGAAAAAGCACCTCAAAGATATTCTGCCTTAAGGAACTCATTATTATTGAAGCTGGGAAACTCCTATTACATTTTTCAAGTTTCTGTATTTACCCCAAGCTAGCATTAAAGATGTCTCACTGAAATCCATGCTGTTCTTGCTTCCTTAGTCTTGCCAACTATGTGGGGCTTGACAAATATAATAGATTACACAAAAACAGAAAATAGGTTAAATCAGCCACCAAAATAAGCATTTGTATGAACTCAGTGCTTGGATTAGTATAATATCACTGATCACTTATATATTACCAAAAAGAAGGCCCAGGCTCTCCTAAGGGTATAATGCAAATTTATATATTTACACACAAATTTAAAAATTATATAACCATAATGGGAAAAACAGCATGAACCATATCTTTCTATTTGCTCAGTCTTCTTACAGCGATGCTTATTATGATGGGCAACTTTAAGACCCGAATTTTCCTTCTCTTTTGATGTTTCTTGCCTTTATACCAGATTGAGACTAGTTTGTCCTTTATGTAAAATACACTTTTCAATAAATGACTATCTTCTATGAAGAAGGAAATGGCCCTGTGCCCACAAAAAGCCTAACTAGCTCAGTGAGGGAATTAAAATCAATCCATAGCAGGCTCAGCCACACTCAGGATTTAACCAACTCCACCCAGTCAATTGTGTCATGGGAATACCTCAACCCACTCCATTGACCCATTTTGCATTTCTAATCCTCTAAGAAAAAGAATTAGAGAAAAATGTAGCTGAAAAAGTAAGCCTCTCCATTACTGAACTCACTGCCAAGGCCTGGCAGCACAGAGGACATCTTCCAAACATTGCTTGGCTGGAATGGCCAGGTTGTACCTATTATTGCCTGTCTGGACAATGGGGGAAGGGACTGTGCACTGCCAAAACTACCAGTAAGGAAATTTGACTGAATTAGTGGTTTCCTGAGAAGTGTGTTGTGGGAAAGAGCCATAATCATCCTATTACTGATGCTTAGAGGTCACATCCAATATAAATAATAATGCATGTAATATAGAACAACTTAGAGATGGTATAGTGTAGTGTCTAAAAAATTGGGTCATAAAATAGTGGGGGTCCAGTTCAGATGATTAAAGGCAAGCTCTTATTCTCTCACCCTCAACGACCTCTCCATCTGCAAAATGAAGATAATAGCAGTCACTTCACCTTCAGGGATATTGAAAGCATTAAACAATATTATGCATATGAACCTCTTCAACACGTAAAGTTTCAGTAAAAGTATTACATATATAAATTTTGCTTCAGTATAAAGAGGGTTAATTTAAGCATTAGTTTTCAGCCTTGTTTAAGCATGTAGGTGGCCTTGGCTGATCTCAAAAAGTTAAACATGATCAGACCTGCTTATACTTGGATGGAAGATCACCAGGACTACCAGGCTGTAGGCTAGACTGGGATTAAAAGAACAAATCAGAATAAAACAATGGTTAATCACTTCTGTATTTTTGCCAAGGAACGTACATGAATATGTCCACGAGTTCAGTAGAAGTGAATTTGACATAAAGGACACTATCCTATGTTGCTATTGTTGTCATCGTTAATTATGTGGTTTACCTACTGCCTTGGTAACTCATGGACTCTAGTCAGTTCACAGATATTAAAATAGCAGTAAGAATAAAATACATTTTTAAATGTCAGTTATATAATATAACAAGTAATATCAAATAATAAGAAAAATGCATATGTGTGTGTCTGTGTGTGTGTGTATGCAGCTGTTTGCTATATTGGGATTTGTATGTGTAAGAAATATTGCTTGTTTTTTCATCTTTCTCATACTTCCATCTTTCTTTTTTCAGCTTGCTGTTTTTAAATAATAGAGCTATTACAAAGTGACCTATTTGGAGTCACAATCTATCAGCTGATGACAAATGCTCAAAGCTCTGTCTTGAATTCAGATACTCCTAAACACAAATGGCGATTCAGTTATAGGTATAGCATAATAGCTAAACAGAATCTTTGAGTAAAATTTTAACTTCAGATTTCACTTTAGTATACTTTAGAATTGGAAGCTTAAATCCAAGAACTAGTGCAGGAATGTGGTTGGTTCTTTTTCTAATCAGGATCAAAGTGATCAGGATGAACGGAGTCAGGATATACTCTACACCAGTGTCTTCTCTAGTCAACCTTTGTAAAACTAGCAACAGAGCATGAGTGAACAACTTTTTTTCAATCCTAAGGCCACACCTGACCTTCTAGTGGCATTCTGGAAGTCAGAAAGTAATAGGCCAGGTTAAAAAGGAGATGAGGATAAGATAAAACTAAATTTAATTTAATTTAATTTTTAATATGGCAGTTTTGGAGAGGTATTGGATTCTTAGGTTCATTCTCACTGAGAGAATGATCTTTTCTGTATGAGATTAATCACTGAAGTTTTCTAATGATAATTCGTCAGATTTTCTTCTGGGAGGTGGACATTTGCTAAAATTCAGGTTGTGGGAAGTGTCCTTCCCTCTCTCTTAATTGCAGTGCAGTTTCTTATTCAAAATGGACTCAGCAACACTAATAATAATAATAATAATAATAATATTTTATTATATAGCTCTCTGCTTCAGTAAAAACTTTTATTACTGTTTTTGAACTTCTGTTGTAGAAATGTTCTGCTGTAGAAAGAGTAAAGAGTGCCTTTTGCCATCTTAGCCTTTTTTCTTTCTGAACACTGCCGCAAAAGAGAGCACAGTTATATCCTCAGCATAAATCATTAGCATGTTGCAGAGTGGTGTAATTCACAGTATCTTGGCATTAATGAGAATCTACTGCCACTGAACTATGGCTCACATAGTAACTAGCTATAAAATGAAAACTGTTTAAGCAGTTTCCCTTCCATACTAAAACAAGGGACTTGTATCTTTGTTATGTATATTAACCAGATATAACAAAGTCAATTGTAGCAGAACCATCAAGTAGCCTGAATTATGGGTATTTTTGTTACATAAATACGTGATCTACCATACAAAAGGAAACTGAGAGCAATGATAGATAGACCTAGCTAATGTAGTTAGCTAATGTTGTGAGACTGAATGATAGTGCATTCCAGAAGCTACAGGATACAGTTGAGCCAGCAAGTGCTATTTTCTGGGCTGTATCTGATATGGGATTCCAGTGTGAATGTGGTAGTCTCCTCACTCTGCCCCTTTCTGATACCTCTCCCACCCCAACTTTCCCTCTTCCTTCCTACAAAATAGGCTCATCAGGGAGGAACATACTATTCCTTTCAGAGATCTGAAGTCACTTATCTTATGCAAAGGAGTTTTGTAATTAGGCTGAGGGCCTCATGAAGTCCCTCCTCTGGGGGGAGATGGGTGGTGGCAAAATTTGATGGATGGATGAATGAATGAATGAATAAATAAATAAAGTCAGGTTATGGGCCACTATTGTCTACTCCTACTATACATAGGGTTAAATGTTATCTAGCCAGCCATGTTCGTGCAAAGAAAAGATTGTCTGTCTGTATTATGCGGTGCATACATGATGGCGTAAGTAAATGAGCCAATCTCCAGGATGCAAGGTGAGCCTGGCACTGCTAACGATTGTAGAAGACCATAATTATTAATACAATTAACTTGTTATTTACATGTTTTACTTGCTCTTGAACATGACATCAAATTTAGCAGTGGCAATTGGCAAATCTAATCTAGTAAAAATGATCTCTACTGCTGGATTTTAGAAAAATATTCTGGGATTTCCTTTTTTGCTTTAATAGAATGCAGGACTGCAGATCTGCTGCAGTATATTTAAAGTGGGCTGCAGATAATGCCAGTAACCTGCCAGGCTGGCAGGAGACCTTTTCAAGAAATGCCTTCTGGCAAGCTCCAAGGTATCTTTTCCTTATCTTATGAACCATTGCAGCAGTTTATCTGGTAGAGTTGCTCCAAATTATCCTGGCTTCATTTCTTTCAGCATGTGGGGCTGGATCTACATCACTGCAGTCCATAACAATTTATAGCACTTGGGGCCAGTTGATATGTTATACAGGGACTTTTGTTACTCACATTGATGTCTTCTGTAGCAAGTGCTGTGTGAAACATGAAGCATAAGAAGTGTTGATGCATAAATATAAAGCATAAAGAAGTGTTGATGCACAGTGGATAGAGGCTGAATGCAGCCAGGGAGTTGGGAACCTACCAACAGGTCTTCCTGGTACAAGCTGACTGCATGGCATTTTGTATTTGAAACATGTACTTCTGACTCACATATTGTGATGCTTATCTGTTACAGCAAGAGTTACTTTTGTTGCATGAAATATGCATTATAATACAGAACTTCCTTTCTGGTTTCAATCAGCTGGGTTTCTGATACATGGACATGTGGAACCCATACTGAACATTCAGTACATTGAAGTAAAGCTACATATACAGCTTTCATATATGATTCTACATGCAGGTTGAATATAATTTTCTATGGGTGGGAATTCTGGAATTTGTGGAGCCTTTCCTAACTGGAGATAGCCAAATGGGATGACATACATTAACTCAAATTTTAGAAACAATGGAATGGCAGAAGAGAAGGTGTTGCAAATCACCTGACTATTGCTTACATGGGTATCTCTTCAATGGGTTAGGGTTTGTTTGCTTTGCTTGGATAGTGCTAAGAACCATCAGAATAAGGAGCACATCCAGGGAGACTAAAATTATTCAGTACAGACTAATGAAGGTGAACACAACAGTTTATTATACTTACAGCAACTGCAACAGAGAGTGTGATTATTTGGCAAGATGAATAATTAAATATTATATGAGGAAGGGTATTGAGGTTTATAATTACATCTGCCAACTATCTTAACCAACTTAAGCAACATGGCAGGACTAATAATAATAGGGACCTTGTTTTTTTTTTTAAAAAGAACTGTATTTTAGTAACATGGTTGTTGTTGTTTATTCGTTCAGTCACTTCCGACTCTTCGTGACCTCATGGACCAGCCCATGCCAGAGCTTCCTGTCGGTCGTCAACACCCCCAGCTCCCCCAGGGACGAATCCATCACCTCTAGAATATCATCTATCCACCTTGCCCTTGGTCGGCCCCTCTTCCTTTTGCCCTCCACTCTCCCTAGCATCAGCATCTTCTCCAGGGTGTCCTGTCTTCTCATTATGTGGCCAACGTATTTCAGTTTTGCCTTTAATATAATTCCCTCAAGTGAGCAGTCTGGCTTTATTTCCTGGAGTATGGACTGGTTTGATCTTCTTGCAGTCCAAGGCACTCTCAGAATTTTCCTCTAGCACCACAGTTCCAAAGCATCTATCTTCCTTCTCTCAGCCTTCCTTATGGTCCAGCTCTCGCAGCCATATATTGCTACCGGGAATACCATTGCTTTTTAAATCCTTTATTGCCTTCAGTTTTTTCTCGTATTTCCCCATTTTGAGGAAGCATATAACCTATATGAAATGGCAATCTTCATACCTTGGTGTCTTCCAAATGTAAGGAGAACAGTAGTCTCAGTTACAAATTACTGATTAAATCTTGATGCTCTTTGCCTATACTTATGAACCTTTTAGGACAAATTAGGAGTAAAATATTTTTGCTGTATTCTTGTGTTTCTCTTCTTAGATCTGTGAACTGCTTTAAGCACCATTTTTGTATATTAGATAAAACAATGTTCAAAATTTCAGAAGCTCAAATGTGAACCTTCTTTCACCTATATATTGCTCAAACGTGACTTTTTTTTCAGCTTTATTCCATTGGATGCTTAGACCATGAACCATAATTAGATGACAGCTGGCTGGTTTAGATTGTGTCTGGCATCTCAGCAGTGGCTTGAATTCCCCAGATAGATCTGTGTCACTCGGAACCCATTACCAGACAGATGCCTGCTGCTACTTAGGATTGGATCCTTGGAAGACAAGTCACTAGTGTCTTTCTAAAGCTCTGTTTAACATAATTCCTTTTCAGACAGCATTTCCTCTTTTCCCTTGATAATTTGAGCAGGAGATATATCATTGCTCTGTCAGCTAGGTCAGGGCTTCAGCAAGAAACTCTAAACTAGAACATGGTCTTTAGGATGGATAGACAGTCCTTTTGGGGTGCAGTTTCTACCAATGTCATGAGCTCTTCTCAGTGTGATGTACTTGCACTCATTCCAAATTTCTATAATTTCTACCAGTATTACTCTTGAACTTTCAAGAATATTTTTGAAGAGCTAAGACTAAAAATGTATTTACACTTTTATTAAAATGAAAGATTCTTATTATGCTGAATTGTCCAACTCTGATTAAATTCCATGCTAATGTAATAGCTTAGGAAAGTTATGCAGATCTACTTATTTGTAATATCAGAAGCAAGTCAGATTTTCTTTCAGATTTATTTTCTCATATACGATATAAAATGGAAATATATAGCTTCAGTGACAAGAATGAATTGAGTAAGAACTGAAATGCACTTTTTGTAAGTGCTAGAAAAGTGTTTTTAAAAATAAGATATTAAAATATATTTATTTTTATATTTCAAATTTAGTCACTGCCCATCTCACTCACAGAGCGACTCTGGGTGGTTTACAATAAAAACAAGAATAAATACTAATTAAAAATACAATAAAACCATTCTTAAATAAATAATATAGTCTAGGGCATAGATGTTGAAAAGTTCTTGATTTCCAGGAGCCTCTTCAGGGTGCTAATCACCCCCAGGGATGGTTACCCTTCTTTACACCCACACAAAATGGCAGAGCCAGGTCTTCACCCCTTTCTGGAAGGCCAGGAGAGTAGGGGCCCGCCTCACCTCTGGGGGAAGAGTATTCCATAGGGCAAGGACAAGGACAGAGGAGGCTCTCTTCCTGGGCCCTGCCGATTCTTTCATGGACGGGGTCTGTAACATGCCTTCTGTGCCTGACCGGGTGGGACGGGTCGATGTAATGGGGAAGAGGCGGTCCCTCAGGTAACCTGGACCCATGCCATGTAGGGCTTTAAAGGTAATAACCAATACGTTGAATTGTACCCAGAAGCAAATTGGTACCCAAAGTAGTTCCTGCAACAATGGTGATACGTATGCCATCTTTGAGACACCCAAAATTGCTCGTTTGGCCACATTTTGAACCAGATGTACTACAGCTTCCAGATACTCTTCAAGGGTAGCCCCATGTAGAGCAAATTGCAATAGTCTATACGGGAGATGACTAGGGCGTGAGTGACTGACCAAAGGGCCTCTTGATCCAGGAAAGGGCATAACTGACACACAACATGAAACTACACAAAGGCCCTCCCGGCCATGGCTGCCACCTTCTTTGAGCAGGAGCCGTGAGTCCAGGAGGACCCCCACATTATGCACCGGGTTTGCATGGGGCAGTGCAACCCCATCCAGAACCAAAGATGACAAAGTCCCGGATATGGAAGAGCCGCTAACCCACAGCCACTCCATCTTACCAGGGTTCAGCTGAAGCCTGTTGTTTCCCATCCAGACCCCCACAGCCCCCAGGCACCGAGAGAAGGCAGTCATGGCATCACTTACCTCACCCGGGATGGAGATGTATAATTGAGTATCATCAGCATATTGATGATACCTCACCTCGTAGCGATGGATGATCTTGCCCAGATGTTTCATGTAGATGTTGAAAAGGAGTGGACAGAGAACTGAACCCTGCGGCACCCCACAAAGGAGGGGCCAAGTGTCAGACCTTTTGCTCCCTATCACAACCTATTGGGTCCAGCCCTGGAGGAAGGAGGTGAACCAGCACAGGATTGTGCCACCCACCCCCAACTCCCTAAGCCAACCCAAAAGGATACCATGGTCGATGGTATCGAAAGCCACTGAGAGGTCAAGAAGAGTGAGGATGGATGCATTGTCCACTCCCGCCAGAGTGGGCAATGCACATCCAGAAGTGCAACCAATGCTGTTTCCATCCCATAACCAGGCCTGAAACCTGACTGAAAAGGGTCCAGATAATCTGTTTCATCCAGGATCCTCTGGAGCTGCAATGCCACCACTTTCTCAATCAACTTCCCTAAAAAGATGAGGTGGGAGACTGTTGACCAGAATGTTGGGATCTAGCAACAGTTTCTTGAGGAGGGGGTGCACCAGTGTCTCTTTAAAGGTACCCGGAAACACTCCCTCCCTCAAGGATGAATTCACCATTGCCCGAACGCCCCCCCATCATCCAGCCAGGAGGGGCATGGACCTAATGGACAAGTGGTGGCATTTACAGTCCAGAGGACCCTGTCCACTTGCTTGGGCCCAGCTGGATCAAACTTCCCAGATAATAGGGTAAGTACATCCCCCAGGCATCTCCACAGGCCATGCCACACACTTGGAAGCCAACTTGGAATGGATCCAAGCAATTTTATCCTCCAGATGCCCAGAAAACTCCTCTGCTCTGCCCTGCAGGTGGGTCACTGGGCCAACCTTTCTTAAAAGGGATCAAGTAATCTTAAACAGGGCCACTGGATGGCATTCTGCAGATGCAATAACAGCGGAGAACTATGGATGTTTTGCTGCTCTTACCACCACAAGGTAGGCCTTAATAGCGGCTCTAGCTTGTGTTTGGTTGGGTTTGGTCCTTGCCTTCCTCCAGCAGTGCTTTAGACATCTCTTAATCCTTTTCAGAACCCTCAACTCCTGTGTAAAGCATGGTGAGTGTCGGGCTCTGGAGAAGAGAGGTCGCATGGGCTCAATCTTGTCCAAGGCCCTGGCCACCTCCCTATTCCAGGTGGCGGCCAGGGCCTCTGCTGGACCATGCAGCAGATCCTTGGGAATTCCCAGCTCCCTTTGGAACCCCATTGGGTCCATCAGTTGCCGGGGCAGATGAATCAAATGGGTCCCACCTCCCTGCGGAGGGGGGTAGCATAGGATAATCTCAAGGTCACCAACAACACCTTGTTGTTAACTGACCTGGTGTTAAGAAGCAGCAGCTGAAAGCCAGAAATAGAAAATAGAAAATATTCTTCTTTCTTGGGTCATCGTCTTTCCCTGCATTTCAGAGAGAGCCTTTGTTTTAACTGAAAACCCCTTTTGCTCTTTATCTTAGCTTAGTGTCCACAGAGCTGCCACCCTTTCCCTTGAAATTTGCAAGATGCTAAAAAGAAGGTTGGATTACCACAAGATTTAATAGCTATGAATTAATAGCCAATTCTCTGCTCCCATCATTGATCCAAAGGGGTCTTTAAAACAAAAAAACAAAAAGCAGGACCTATATTCCATTTTTATTTTTTAGAGCTGTGCAGAGATCCAAATTCTAAAGGCAACATATGATTCAGACCATGTTGGGAAATCCTTAAAGCAGCTGCATCTTTCCCTGGACTCACATGGCTACCCTCAATGCTGGCACATGACCCTGAGAAAAGACCTGTTTGGTTTAATGTGTTCCCAACAGGAGCCATATGTATGTACACACACACACACACATTTTGCTTGCCGAATCTATATTGTTGGACAGCACTATTACAGTAATTTCTTGATTCCCACTGCATCCTAGACTGGGATTAAAGAAAGGAATTACAAGGATAGGGTGGAAGGACTAGATAGGGGTACAGAGGAAGATAAAGGAAAACAGACAATATAGTTTTTATTTACAGAAGCATTCCCCCCATTAATCTAATACGCATATATACCGAGGTATTTCTAAAATATCGGTTTCTGGGAATACTTTTTCAGAAGCCAACATTAAATCTGAACACCTTCTTGCAGTAATTTAATGGGATAATTTTCTCAGTACTTGTTGATGGTCTGGAGAGAAAAGTGCTTTTGAGACATGTAAGTCACAGCAATTTCCATGAAAGTGATCATCATGTCATAGGAAGAGGGAGGGGAAGAAAGAATTTGGTTTGACTTTCTCATAGCAGCCTTCCCAGATCCGGTGATTTTTCTTTCTTGCCTTGAATTAGCATGCTTTGGGATTCTCTTGTCTTACTTGCTTCATTTATATGAATATTCTGCAACTATTCTCTGTGGCTTTCTGAAGGCCAAATTTTATTATTTGGATTGGGTGGGAGGGATAGTATAGACATGCTTTGGTGTGCTTGTACTTGAAGATCTTTTGGTACCTTTCACCATGATGATTATTAAAAGGCAGGGAGTTCAGCAAGGCCTCTTGCCTAGTATAGATTAGTACTCATAGTGCAAAGCTTTATCCTATTCTACTTTGGGGTAGCCACTGTGGCAATTTTATACAGCTTAATTATTGAGTATCAAACACTTAAATCCCCCTAGACAAAGATCTGTTTACTTTGCATATTTTTTCTGTCCAAATTATCCTACAGCCCAATCTCTTGGATGGTGAAAGTGATAGAGAGCTTACATATGTAAACATGCCTATGCTAACAAGTGTTTACATATAATATCACCTGATCTATTTTATGCCAGCTGAACCAGCCGCTATGAACCATTGTCTCAGCTGTTCTCATAGGGGATCTGGTTTGTTGTGTAACATCCTTGAAACGTTACCATTTCAAATTGCTTAAGGCACTTGTTTTATGCCAAAGCCCCTTGCAATAAATCTACAAGGATATATCAGCAGGACTGATTTGCAGCATACAGCGTTTGAGCTGATATATTTCATACGTTCCTGGTTTTGATGCCAGGCTTTAGCCCTGGAACAGCATAATAATACGTTGCTGTTGTGTATATGCAGGATGTCTTCCTCAAACTGATTTTCCTAGTTACTGAGCCCCAGAAGAATGACTAAGATGAGGTCCAGAGCTCAAGTTCAGGCCCAGACAGGGGTGAGGTATGTTTCCATGGCACCCTTGGCAAAGAGAATGCTCAATTAGCAACATGTACAGCCACATGGTAGTGTATTTCATATCACCCATTCATCCATAACATTGCCCATGTGCTTCCCCGACTTTTTAATTATGAAATCCCTGAGAGAAAAGCAAGAATCACAGTCCAAATTTCCTCTGAACCAAATGTAGTTATGTTTACCAGTCCATATTTTTACACCTTGCTGATATGCAACATTTCATGTACCTAAGTTACACATAAAAATTGACCTGCTTTGGTTCTAGTTGCAAACATTGATGCCAATAAAAATGCTCAATTCATGCTTAAGCATGTAGGAAATAGGTTTTTCCTCTCTCTCTCTCTCTCTTTCACCACATACTCTGTTTTCTAAACCTACGAACACTCAAGGATAAAAGTGAAGCACAGGTGGTCTTGAGCATGTACAGTGCATATCAAATGAAACCCGCCCATGAATTCCCCGCAGATAAAAGATTCTGACCTGTATGTTTATTTATTTATTTATAAATTTATTCACCACCCATCTCTCCCCAACGGGGGGACTCTGGGTGGCTTACAATAAAACAAAATTAAAATATAAAACCATTACAATTAAAAATACAATAAAAATATAAATATAATAAAATCTGCATGGTGAAGAGATCTTAATCAGACCTTCAGTGTGGTAGGTCCCTCCGGATCACTTCATGGCGCTAGCCATCCCCAGGTATAATTATTTGCCCTCCCATTCCAAGCCTGCCTACAAAACCAGGTCTTTAATCTTTTGCGGAAGTCCAGGAGCGAAGGGGCATGTCGGACCTCTGGGGGAAGGATGTTCCAAAGGCCGGAAACTACAGCAGAGAAGGCATGCTTCCGAGACCCCGCTAGATGGAATTCTTTTATAGATGGGGCCTGTAACATGCCCTCCCTGCATGACTGGATGGGGCGGGTTGATGTAATAGGGATGAGACAGTCCCTCAGATATCCTGGTCCCATGCCATGTAGGGCTTTAAAGGTGATAACCAACATCTTGAATTGGACCCGGAAGCAAACTGGGACCCAGTGCAGCTCACGCAACAAAGGTGTTATGTGTGCAAATCTTGGAGCACCCAAGGTTGTCCGCACGGCCGCATTCTGGACCAGCTGTAGCTTCCAGATATTTTTCAAGGGTAGCCCCATGTAGAGCACATTACAGTAATCTATATGGGAGATGACCAGGGCACGAGTGACTGTTCGGAGGGCCTCTTGGTCTAGGAAAGGGTGTAACTGGCGCACAACACGAAGTTGCGCAAAGGCCCTCCTGGCCACAACTGCCACCTGCTCTTTGAGCAGGAGTCGTGAGTCCAAGAGGACCCCCAAGTTACGCACCGGATCTGTCTGGGGCAGTGCGACTCCATCCAGCACTAAAGATGACAAATTCCTGGGACACGAGGTGCCATTAATCCACAGCCACTCCGTCTTACTAGGGTTCAGTCGAAGCCTGTTGTTCCCCATCCAGGCCCCTACAGCCCCCAGACACTCGGAAAGGGTGGTCACAATGTCACTTACTTCACCCGGGATGTACAATTGAGTATCATCAGCATACTGATGATACCTCATCCCATGGTGACGAATGATCTCACCCAGCGGTTTCATGTAGATGTTAAAAAGGAGAGTACTGATCCCTGCGGCACCCCACAAAGAAGGGGCCGTGGGGCTGATCTCTCCTCCCCTATCAACACTGACTGGGATCGGCCCTGGAGGAAGGAGGCCAACCAGCACAAGACTACGCCGCCCATCCCCAACTCCCTGAGCCGACCCAAAAGGATACCATGGTTGATGGTATTGAAAGCCGCTGAGAGGTCAAGAAGAGCCAGGATGGATGCACTGCCTCTATCCCGCTCCTGCCAGAGATCATCCATAAGTGTGACCAATGCCGTTTCCATCCCATAACCAGGTCTGAAACCTGACTGAAAGGGGTCTAGATAATCCGTTTCATCCAGGATCCTCTGGAGCTGCAATGCCACCACTTTCTCAACCACTTTCCCCAAAAAGGGGAGGTGGGAGACTGGGTGAAAATTATCCAGTATGCTGGGGTCCAGAGATAGTTTCTTGAGGAGGGGGCACACCAGCACCTCCCTGAAGGCTACCGGAAGTACCCCCTCTCTCAAGGATGCATTTATCATCACCTGGACCCAACCACATGTCCCCTCCCGAGCTGCCTTCACCAGCCAGGAGGGGCATGGATCTAATTGGCAAGCGGTGGTGTTTACAGTCTGGAGGATCCTGTCCATTTCCTCAGGCCCAACAGGATCAAACTGTTCCCAAATAACAAGGCAAGAACGTTCCCCAGGTATCTCCCCAGATACTGCCTCATGCTCAGAGTCCAACTTGGAGCGGATCTGAGCGATTTTATCCTGCAGATGCCTGGAAAACTCCTCGGCTCGGCCCTGAAGATGGATCTCTAGGTCCCCTTTCCCCAGAAGGGATCGGGTAGCCTTGAACAGGGCTGCCAGGCAGCATTCTGCGGATGCAATAAGAGCGGAGAAATACTGGCGTTTCACCACTCTTACTGCCACAAGTTAGGCCTTAATAGCCACTCTAGCTTGTGTTCGGTCAGATTCGGTCTTTGTCTTCCTCCAGCAGTGCTCTAGACGTCTCTTAGTCCTCTTCAGAACCCTCAGCTCCTCCGTGAACCACGGGGAGTGTCAGGTTCGATGGGATAAGAGAGGCTGCACAGGCGTGATCCTGTGCAAGGCCCAGGATATAAGTTTCTAATGAGGACAATGAGACATTCTGGGATTCCCATTTCTCTAAGTACATTCCACATGATTGATGGTCTTTCTATAATGAATGAACCACATACTGACTTCTTTTTGGTATCTTTTTGGCTTTCTCAATTATCCAGCAAGCAGCAGTATATGTTTTATTCATTCAAATTAAGCCTAAAGACCACATGTTAAGTATCAGTATTTTGAAGGCAATCCTGAAATTGGAATACCTCTGGTAGATTTATATGAGGGTGGAGTACAGTGGTCAGGTGCTCTCAAACTATGTGAACTGGTAGGATTCATAGCCATTCAAGGGGATAAAAAAGGCCATTGTGCACAATTCCTCAGCAAAACTGTGAGGATGTGGCTGAAATCTGTTTCTTATTGTACTGAGGGTAATAAATGGAAGTGAAGATGATAAGGTATCTGGGAGGAATGCACCGTTATTTTTCTGCGTCTACTGCAGCTTGAGATACAATTCCACCATATCATCTGCAGTACTGTACGAACTCCTAAGCATTGTATTTCAGCCTGCATTATAGACTTGGAGGCTGGTAGCCTGGAGGTGGGAAAAGGATCTAGTTAAGGCATAGTGATGATTTGTGGAGGAAACCAACAAGCAGAGGCGTTTTCTAACACAGAGAACCTGGATATTATAATAGAGACATGGTTGCAGTTAGTACTGCCTTGACCACAATAGCTTTCCTAATGGAAATAGTTAGCAGGTATTTGCCATGATGCTGGTTTCTGATTCACTCTATTTCTGAAATCTCATTTGAAACTATGGTTCAGTAACTGTATCAAAATTCTCCTAAACCGATGTTTGAAATACAGTTTCTGTCCGTTCAGAGTTCAGATGCCAGGATGGGGTGAGGTCAGAGTAGTCAGAAATGGGAGAGCTTAGGATGAAGTCAGAGTCTAGTAGGATCTGCCACAATGGGCTTCTGAGACCCCAGTACTCATTACCTAACAAAATATGCTTTTTATTGGTTGGACCAGAAAAAAATTAGTTAACTCTTAATCTTGGCATGCTGGTTTGTAAAGCTAGACACAAGCTGTTATTGGATCCAAATCTGTGAGACTGAAGCCTACATTTAGTGTTGGAGATGGGATTGCTGAAAGAATATATTGATGTTTGAACATGTAGAATATTTGTTTTCCAGCACAAGTTACTCTAGCCAAGTTAGCAGTAGGAAAGATATAGCAAGAACTAAGTAGCTACTCAACCCATCTTTATATATGTACTTTATGATTAGAGTTGTTCAGAATTCAACTCAGGTAACATGCTTGAAGAGGGTACATTCTTCCCCCTAAAGAGCGGCAGATGTACGCAATATAATTGTCTGTGTTGTTGAATTACTGCTGACAGCAGGAATTGCTAGAGATTGGAAATACCTTTTTATGTATCAGAGTTCCTGGGGTTATGGGTCTTGGATTTACTCAACATGGTGCCTGTATGCACCATTGTATCTAAAGACAGGAACCCGGTTCCCTGTTTCACCTGATTTTCTTTTATATGGATTATTTTAATTTAAAAAATAATTAAATGAGAAGTGGTATACTGCAGAGTGTCAGCCTTTAGCACAATCATTACTTTTAAGGATACTCATGGGCCCTACAGGCATTCTGAGACAATAAGAAAGGTGGAAGATTGCCCAGTGCTACATTTTGAAATATGTTCACTTCCCATAGAGGAGGTATGCTGGATAGATTTAGGGAGCAGCTGGGGAAACTAGAAAAGGGTGGCAGCGATATCTGGGCAGATGAGGATGGTATTTTGCCTATGCTTTGTATGAGCATTTTTCTTGCCTTATTAAAAAACATGTGGCTATTTGTATAAAAGCAAAGTCAGGTATATTCATTATTGGTGAACATATCATAACCCAATATTTCTTCAAATCATATGGCTTGGAAAGAATCATGTTATATGAATATGTGGCAGGGACTTCCAGCAAGATCAAAATCTGAAAGGATCTGCATAATTCAGATTTGTTTAGGGAGATACTTTGGAAAAGAAGTTCCTAGGACATAGTGTTGCACAATGTTATAAGCCCTAAATAAGTTACAAATAGCCACCTAACTCAGAAGAGGGGATAATTAGATGTACATAGGCATGTTTGCCAATAGTAAAGTTGGGTTGTGTCATGTGGTTGATCTCTGTATCTTGTGTATTTGTGTGTGGTGTAAATGTTTTGCCTGGGTTTTTGCCAAATGGGAGTGGCTGGAGGATTTGGTGGAGAGAAAAAAATATTTTTTTAACTGTACTATGTATGTTATCATTTTTTAAATAAATGGCTTTGCATCTGAGTTGTATATGCATTTTACCCCCTTTGGGTATCACTCATTTGATCAGTATAGACTGTAGTGTAGACTGTAGTGATTTGCAGGCATGAGTATGTGATTTGGCATTTGTGGCTCATATCTTTGTCTTGTGTATAGGTTCTTGGCAAGATTTTTTGCTTTGTTTCATCTGTTTGGCTATACCTAGCATACGAGTGGTTTTATGAATGGACAAGCCTCTATGGAAGCTATTTTGTAATAATTCCAACAATACGTTGTTAAGATGTTGAATGTGACCACTAACCAAAAGAGTTTGGGATGGGATTTTTTTACTGTGTTTCAGCATTATATTTTACTTTAAAGTCAGTTGTATCACTTTTCTGGGTCTTTTTAATGTTATTATTAAAAAGTGGTCCTCCTATTGATTCTCATTTACATGGCTGCCCAAATGGGTTCTCTGCAATAAGCTTGAAGTAATATCTTCAATTATTTTTGTTTCTTTTTCAACTCCCATTTTAGTCTGGGAGGATATGAAGGAAGGAAAAAAAGGAAGACTGGAAGTTTATGGGAGTGAAGCACAAATAATTTAGAAACAGTTCTGTAAAATTTATATACATATATGTGAAAAGCTATATATATTACACACACATACAAGGGTCGAATGTCTCCAATGTTATAAATCACCAACAGATGGCAGTATTGATGTGTTAGGAGCTCTGACATATTTTTAGCATCTGCTCTCTCCCTTCACTTTGGAGAAAACGATGTGTTACTCTTGAAATGTAAGCCTGCAGCAAATACTTGTCAGTGCACTTTAAACAATGTACTATGATTGAATTTTTGACTGCAGAAGGAGTCTCTCCAGTTGAAATTCATCACCAAGTGCAGGTTCTTTAGGGTGATTGACATGTGTACTGTGTGATGCTGGGCCAAAAAATGTAAAAAATGGTTGTGGTGAAGAGAAAAACCTAGCTTCCTTGTAAACAAGCCATATTAGCATGGAATGTGTGTTTGCAGACCCAGTGCCTGCTGAGCATAAATGCTATGCTGATGAAGGAGAAGGCAAGGCAGTTGAAGAACATAGAGGGAGATGGCAGGCGCCAGAGGTCAACAAAGAAGAACCAAGGTACTTGCTGGATATCCTCAACAGGCTGGCACAAACTCCCTTATCCTACTATGCTGCCTGGTCTTGACATAACTAACTGCTCAGGCAGAGAAGACAGCTGGTTCCTCAAGCTGGTAAATCTTCCTCAAGAGAGAAGAAAGGGAGCAGGAGATTACATAAATAAGGAGCTGCTTACAACCCACAGGTGAGGATTAAAAGGTTTATCTAGACTGTTTGTGAAACAGCAGGAGAACAAGTTTTAACCTGCTGCTGTCAGAACAGTTTACCTCCTTAGTTAAGCATTTTATTTTGCACATTACTTTGAGCTCATAGCTTGGACTGCTTAGGCTCCAAAGAGTCTGTTTTTGTTTTCAAACCCTGTTCTTGCTCAAAGGACGGGGGAGAATAAACTTTACCAGGTTCTCTACTTTGGAGAGCCCAGTGTTTGCTTTCTGTTACATGTTAGTCAGCATCCCACCTCCCCACCAGCAACTGATGAGTTTCACCTGAAAAAAGTTGATTAACTGCTTAAGGACAATTGGTGGATCCCTCAAAGCGAAATTGCTGTCAAGCTTGGCATTTTACAGGAACATGTGGTTCACATTACTGATGTCCTTCAAATTGGAAGGTTTGTGTAAGATAGTTTCCTCATATGCAGTCCAGACCTGGTACCATGTGACTGCCACCTTTTCCCAAAATTGAATGAATATATTTGTGGGCATTGGTTTGAAATGAAGAAGTGGAAAGTACTGTCAGGACCTGGTTCAAGAGATAAAATGTGGAGTTCTTTTGTGTCAGCTTCAAGAAACTTGTCCATTATTGGTAGAAGTGTATAGTGAACATTGGTGATTATTTACTTGTCCATTCAGGTAATAAAATAGCTCATTTCAAGAATTGTTTCCTGATTCACTTATTAAAATATCCCTATTTAAGCTAAAGCTGTGGAGGTGGAGAGATCACATTTTATTTATATAGTTTTGTCTTCCAACAGCAACAATTCCAATTCATGTCTTCCTTTTTTAAGCTATTTTTTTCCTTTTTCTTTATTAAATAAATCAAGACAAACATACCCCATCACCATCCCCAAATAGTAGTTGAGTGTGTTAGAGTAGGATCTGGGAGGCCCATGTTAAAATTTCCATTCAGCTACCATATCTGAACTTAGAGTTGTTCATGTCTCTTTGCTCCTGTCTAGTGGTTGTCTGAATTTTTGCAGCCCACATATAGGAGCCCTAGCTATGAAGCTTATTGCGTGATTTGTGCTGTCCCTGTCTTTCAGCCAGATTTATCTGAAATTTGTAAGTTTATCTGATTTATATGAAACTGAGTCAAAGCGCCTAAGGTTCTTGGTGAGAGGGGAAACGAGGAGTCAATGAGTGAAAGAAAAATTTAATTTCACAGTAATTTAAAATGTCTAGCCAATTCTAGTAAATTGGTAACAGCAACCCTTCTATAATTCTTGAAATGCTCATTGTTTGCAACTGAATTATCACAATTCAAGGATAGTCTATGGGCAAGTTAGAAACTTCTTATTATCAGGACATGTAGGAACAAAAGGTGTTGGGTATATTTCTGCCTTGACTCAGGGAAAATATTTGGGTTACCCTTGCAAAAGTTTTGACCACTTCTTCTGTAGGAGTTCCCCTTAAATTTAAATTTCTGTTTATGATGGTTTGCAGCTAAACAAGACCAATGAGATTCCATTGTAGCTCATGTCTATAGAATCACTATATAAGGACGACATAGGATTTTAAATGCCTCACTCAAGCAGAACATCAGTTATGGGGATAAAACTTCCATACCTTTGTAAATCTGGACAAGGGACAGCAACACAGAAGACCAGTGAGGTAAATTTGTCTTTTCTTGCGGGTAAATTTTCTGTTCTGTTTCTCAAGGCTACAAAATGTTTTGAGGTGTCTTTTCTCCCTTGGCATATGTTCATCCAAAGAAAGAACTAAAGATGGATTTTAAAACTCCCCAAAGCTGAGAAGCAGTGTGCAAAGGCATTTGTTTTTTGCAGGCAGACTGAATCCTGGTATTTCTTTTGTTTGGCTTCTTCCTGCTGGAATGTCTTATTGTTTATAACACAGGACATCCTAAAAGTGTTGTTGTCCATGAGTTCGTGGTGAAGCTTTGCTATTTGCAGTATGTTTAAAATGGAGGCTTACTATATATAGGCGACCCCCACCCCATTGCAGGTATCCTACATTGTGGGATAAGAGGGAAAACTTCACACAGCTGTTCTTAGGCTGCCTCAGCAGTGAGAGGATGATGAGGTATAGGTGGTTGCATGCAGACATGTCCTCTGGAATTGGTTAGTGGGTTGTTTTCATGCCAGGGCAAGGAAGCTATTTGGATTTCCTCATAATCTGCTTTGCTGGAACAATATTCAAGGTGGTTAGCCTTTTCAATCCTGACAGACTTGCAGGATTTGTGATCTTCTGAACTGAATGTATAAGTAAGCTGTGTTGAGTTTGAAAGATCAGTTGTAGTATAGGTCTGTTAGATATTCTTTGATGTCCAGGGTTTGGGCAAGTATGCATTTGAGAGATTTAACCTCCTTTCCCCTTCTCATTTGTTCCTTCTTTTCTTCCCTTGATCAATATAATATATCTAAGATTGGTTAAACCACAGTTCCTGTTCCATTCAATGGAATGGTGTTTTTTATTCTGACCACTGTCTTGGTTTGAAAATTAGGATCAAACTGTGGTTTATAATTCTAGTTTTATGGGGACTAAGTCACACTTTCTGGGGTTGGATATAAATGGAAACTGTGTTTTACATGCCCAGCATTTTTGTATTTATTCCAAAAAATAATTAATTAAAGCTCTGTTCATTTGTCTTGCTTTTATTATTCCAGCTTTGCACTTCATATTCTGTGCCTTGTAGCAAACCTTTTAGATCTTTAAGGTAAACACCATGGCTAGTTCAGTGAATGTAAAAAACCTATTGATTAATGACATCTACTTAGCCAAGGGTCATGAGGTGGTAAAATAAATGATCAACCTCATTTGCGTAGAACCCTGATGGAGAGAGGGTGGTGCCTGGTAAAGAGAGCTGCCATCCTGAGCCTTATGTGGTTGAGATCAGGACCCTGCCCCTAGTTTTAACAGTGTATCTTCTGTTCTTTAGTTTCTGCCATTTCTTCACACAGCTGCTCTGTCAATGAGTAAGCCTTGAAACTGCTTCCTTCATGTCAGCCAGATTAAAATCAGAGTTGAAGTTTATTTGTACCAGACAAATGACAGCTCATTCTTGAAAAGCATGCTAAAGGGCGTGGGTTAGTGTTTGGATGTAATAATAAAACAATAAATTCACCATGTCCTGATAGCCCAGTTTTGTACCCTTCACTGTGCTGAATGGATTAATGGTACCTGACCTCAGGTAATTCTATCAGGGTTACTTGGAATACCTGCCTTGCTATCTTGCTTGTAACTTAAGGGGTTATAACCCTTGCTTGTTATATACTTAGCAATTTAAATGAAAAGAGGAATAGCACAGGAGAAATAGTGCTTTCAATCCTTTCTCCTCCTCTTTCCATAGCATACAAAGTATACAGTATAGGCATCTAGTGGAGGGAAACCCTAATTTCTGTACCCATCATAGAAATGAAGGAGACAGAATTCAGCTCTCCATCCACTTCTGTGTTCATCAGGTGAATAAAACTTTACAGGCTAGTAACTTTTGCAGGTTTATTTACAAGACCGAGCTAATCGTGAAGGAGAAAGTAGTGGAATGTTGATAGGAAAAGTTAATGGAGAGAGAACAGAACCATTGGTATAAGGGGTAGCTTCCTCTCAAGACTGATTACAGCCTTTAGGAAAGGGCTATTTTTATTGGAATTGTATTAGAAAAATGTTAAATTCATTTCCATTCAAATGTGACCCCAAATCTGTTTTATATTAATAACCAACATTGGAACTTCATCATGTATAGCATTGTGTGTAACTAGGCTCTCAAGTCAAAGCTATGAGTAAGATTTTATAAATCCACTGAAGAACACTGATGACTGTGTTATCTCTGTCCTCAGATGTGTTCATTTCACTGATTTGTCAGCAGTGGCCATGTAGGCAAGGGAATTCTAAGAGTTAAAGTTGAAAGGGAACAAATACTCAAGAGACTCTTTCTCCAGAGAGCATCAAATACATGCTGTAGACCCTATCCTCGATTCATAAGAGAGACCAAGAAGCATAGTCAAACAGCAGATAATAGTACAGTCAAGGTCTGGTCCCAATCAGTGTTCAAGTCAGGGTACCTGCAGACAGGGCCGCAACTAGGGTCTGTGTCACCCGGGGCAAACATGGATTCTGTGCCCATTTTGGCACCTCCCCAGCACTCATTTTGGCGCCCCCCCAGTATGGCGCCCGGGGCACATGCCCCAGTTCTCCCCCCCTAGTTGCAGCCCTGCCTGAAGAACATTCTTCATGCCATTCTCCAATCTTATTTGGATGTCCATGTCCCCATGATTGCTCCTTTTGAAGGCTATCTGCAATTTTCCAGCTTTAGGCTGGTTTATCTGAAATGGAGGCACAGCTGTATTTCTCTCTCTCTCTCTCTCTCATGGAATATTGGGGTTTGTAGATAGGCTGTTTTTCTATTGGTTTTGCTCTTTTTAAGTATGGGCTCCAGCCTAACCATATTAGGAAAGAAAACTGGCAGCCTTAACTGAGACTCTGATCTTAATCCTAATCAGTTTCTAACTGGTTTTCCAATCCCGGGGTGGGGAAACTACCTATCTTGGCTTCCTCTGTTTGTATAAGCTTTCCAGGCTTTGGGTTAAACTAAACTATTAATCTCTTCTTGCCTCCCCCACAATACATATATAGAGATCCTACACTGCATCCAGTTACTAAAAGAAAGCTACAATTCTATCCTTGCAGCATTAGTAAAAGGAAAGGCTTTTAAATAGAAATAGAAGTAATGGTGCATTCACAGCAGCATGGTTCCATCCAGTAGCAATTGCTTTTGGGGTGGAGTGGGGGAAACTGTCAGACATATGCATACAATACATAGAGGAAATGAGGGTTAGATGTGGGATAATGTTATAAATTTCTTTTTCTTTTGGGTGGAGTCAGGGCAAGACATTTTGTTACTGCAGGTATTGTGATGAAGTAGGACACTATTAACTCTGCTTCTTAAATTTTTCTTGTTGGTGATGTAGAGGAAGAATTGATTGGTGCATGATATTACCTGCCTGTTTTTAGCACTTCAAGACTAGCAGAAGTGAAGTCATTCAGTTGAAGGTTGGCTTCAAATTGATTTGTGTGGGATGGGTGGTTGGAGATGGAATGAAAATGAAAATGTGGAAGTGCCCTAGTGAGGCCCAGTATCAATAAAAAAGCGTAATCAGGTCCGACAAAAGGTCAGAGTTTCCAAAAAGTTTGGAATCAAAGCATCCAATCAGGTTATCAAAAACATTACTTTGATATTTATCTGCTTTGAGATAGAGACAAGACCCATGGCCTCCATCTAAATTTATCTGGTGTTGATCAAAGCTAAGGTAGACACCAGGGTGCTAGAGAACAATAACTTGAGCAGGTTGTTACTCCCAAGAAGGCATGCACATTTAAATTATTATTGTTGTTATAATTATTATTATTCACAATGTGAAATCACAGCTGCCAGTTCTTTAGCTGATGTTGGCCTTCATTCGCATCGAATTCTTCCCAAGAACCTAGGATGTCGTAATGTATTGGCGTAGTATATGTGTGGATCTAAGCAGGGACGCGGTGGCGCTGCGGGTTAAACCGCTGAGCTGTCGATCGGAAGGTCGGCGGTTCGAAACCGCGCGGCGGGGTGAGCGCCCGTTGCTCGTCCCAGCTCCTGCACACCAAGCAGTTCGAAAACATGCAAATGTGAGTAGATTAATTGGTACCGCTTCGGCGGGAAGGTAACGGTGTTCCGTGAGTCGTGCTGGCCACATGACCCGGAAGTGTCTATGACAACGCCGGCTCCAAGGCTTTGAAACGGAGATGAGCACCGCCCCCTAGAGTCGGACACGACTGGACTTTACGTCAAGGGAAACCTTTACCTTTACCTAAGCAGTGTGGCCTTTTGTAATTGACAGATGGAAATTTTGTCAATGTGCAGATTTTCTAAGTGCCATCTAAGGTTTTTTTGAATGACACCCAGTGTGTCGATAACCACTGGGACCACCACTGCTGGTTTATGCCATAATCTTTCAACTTCGATTTTCAGATCTTGATACTTCGTGATCTTCTCCAATTCTTTGCCTTCTATTCTACTATCCCCTGGTATTGCCACATCAATTATCTACACTTTCTTGTTTTCAACCACAGTTAAATCTGGTGTGTTATGCTCCAAGACTTTATCAGTTTGTATTTGGAAATCCTGCAATATTTTAACCTGCTCATTTTTTACTACTGTTTCTTTTTCATTACTGGCAAATGATAATTTTTACAGATGTTCCAGTGAATCATTTCGGCGACTGTGTTATGTCGTTGTTTATAGTCAATCTTCTTGCACAAGCTGAGTGTACAATCTACTGTTTCTTCTGCTTCTTTGCACAACCTGTACTTTGAATCATTTGATGATTTTTCAATTCTGGCCTTGATTGCATTATTATTATTATTTGGAGTGGATTAATACATGTATGAAATTATTTGTTGTGGTTGGTTGCACAGTCTGCCAGATGTTTAGACTGGATTGGCATTTTTGTCCACCTATCAAATCCTTCCCAAGGACTGGGATAGACAGATGTTGTTGTTTAATAATAATAAAGGTATGGTTGTAGGATGTAAGCTGTTCCAAGTAAAGCTGCCTTTTGCAATTGACTGATGGTGATTTTGTCAATGCTGATCATGTTCAAGTGGTGCTCCAGTTGTTTTGGAATTGCACCCAAAGCACCTATTACTATTTGGACTATCTTTGCTTTCTTTTGCCACAGTCGTTCTACTATTTGCAGGTCTTTATATTTTGTGATTTTCTCCAGTTCTTTCTCTTCTGTCTCCAGGTATTGCAATGTCCACCATCCAAACTTTCTTGTCTTTCTTATCAACAATTGTTCAGTCTGGAGTGTTGTATGGCAGATGCTTGTCTGTTTGAATTCTAAAGTCCCAGAGCACTTTAGCTTTTTCTATTTGTCTATTTGTGGACCCACCAGTTCTTGCTTGTGGGCAAGTGGTATTTCTTGCAGATATTCCAATGCACTCTTTCTTTTAGAGTTTTCCAAAATCATACTACTACTACTACTACTACTACTATTACTATTATTATTTTATCCCACCTTTTATATATTTTGGCCAACTCAAGGCAGCAAGCATACCTAATATTCCTGCCTGCTATTTTTCCCACAACAACCCTGTGAGATGGGTTGGGCTGAGAGAAAGTGACTGGCCAAAGTCACCCAGCTGGCTTTCATGCCTAAGGCAGGCCTAGATCTCACAGTCACCTGGTTTCTAGGCCAGAAACTTAACCACTACACCAAACTAGCTGTCTATGAAGTGAAGGTATAGATTTAATTATGGACAGAAGGGCTGAAATGTAGATCAGATGGTGGGATAGACTGGTGTCATCTAAGTTGTTAATGTGTATGAGTGTGTATGTTGGTGGTAGCTGCATATTATGCTCTTGTAAATAAAAGAATCAGGGATGATAAATAAGCTTTTAGAAAATAGTGCAACATTATGAATGAAAATGATATAGGGGAAAAATTCTAATAGTTGATATGTATAGATGGGTGGAAATGAGAGGAGAAGAGTACAAAAAAAAAAGATCAGGCCATTTGGAGACCCAAAAATGAATGAGATAGTGCTATTCAGCGGGTACCTGCTTAGAAAAAAGTTAGTTTCAAATGCATTTAAGTACATGCAGCCCTCATCTTCTACAAGTCTGTGAACAAGTTAAAAGTATTTTATTTCAATGTGATTTTGGTTCCAGCTAGCTGAGTGTGGGTGCTTATTTTGGAATTTATTTCAGGTTATTCAAAGAGAAGGGTTAAAGTTTAAAGTGACTGAGAAAATGCAGATGGATTTTAATTGAAATTTTTAAAAATTGTTTTGGAAGTGGGTGACGTAAACAAGGAGTGAATGTAAACATGGAGTGTATGTGGTAAAATTATTTGGGAGGAAGCTGAAGTTCAGGAATGCTGGGAAAAGTCTATTAGAAATTTGTACATGAATGATAGTGAAAGGATAGAATGCTTACTAAGATGGACAAATGTTAAGTAGTGCATATAATAGTGGAAAGCAGTGAGTAGTATATAGTCTGTTGAGGGGAATGAATGCTGCCAAACTGAAAACAGCTGTGTATTAGAGCATCCTTCTGCCCACTTGGTTATGTGGAACTGAGCACTGGGTATGTCAGGAGAAATATAAGAATAAATTGAATGTAGTGTGAATAGATTTCTTAGAAGTGTGTTTGGTAAAGCAAGAAATGATAGGGTCGAGAATGAATGGGTGATGAATGAATGGGGACTGAATTCACAAGTGGGAGACCAGTACCAAAAAAACAAACCCCACCATTAAGGTGGCTTGGTCATATCGGAAGAATGAACAAGGATTGAATCTCAAGACAAATATATGAAGGAAAAGTGAATGGGTTGAGAAGAAGGCTAAGAAAGTAATAGTTGGATGGAGCTGAAGAGATCTTTAAAAAGAAAGAGGTGAGAACAAAAGGCAATGTATGAAGGATAATATGGATGTACTGGAAGCAAGGTTGGATTGCAAGAATAGAAAGATATAGGAGGTATAGTGAATGGGCTTGGTATAACCTGGTGTAAATTGGATTTAGCTATGTTTTCTTTTCTTTTTCTTATGTCATGCCTTTAATGTATTCTGATCATCACTATATCTTACTCCCTTTCTGTGCTTTGCACAATGCTGCTTATCCCAAAAAGAAATAGAGTGATGGGTATATATCTGTAAGTCATACTATTTGGTTGGCTTCATATGTTCAGTGAACCCAATGTGCTTCATTAGTTTGTGATTAAGCATATTGTGCAAGCCTAGAAAATGGATCAATTAGTAGCTGTAATGGTTGCCTATCCTAATAGATTCAGACTCACAAGCAGGTACTTAATGATATCTGATTTGTTAAAAGAATAGTATGCAAATACAGAGAAAGCTGAGAATGAATAAAAGCGCGCCAAATACAAACTAAAAACCCTCGCTTCAAACGTAATCCCTCCCCTCGCTCTGCCGTTGCAAACTCCCCCCCCCCCCCAGGTGCTGGTAACCGTTTGAACTGCCATCCTGGGAAAGTAACCTTGAACACCTGAGATAACCCAAACACATTCCAACCCAGCAGCCAACAGATAACAACTCCCCGAGATGGAATCCTCCGCCCTTCCCAGGTGAAACACGTATCAGTGAAATGACATGCGAAACGTTACGATGTACCAGCAACATAGGAACGGTGAACATGACAGTAGCTAAATTAAGCATGTTGTGTAAACCTAGCCAATCTATCATAAACTACACTGAAATAAACATCGGGGTTGAAGAGGAGGAGATCAAACTAACAGAATGTAAGTACATGTTTTTGCAAGCAAGTCCACATGAGATAATTTTTATCACTCTAACAGAACTCTAACAAGCTCTAGCAGAACTCTAATAAGCTAGATGGTTTCCATGGCTGCAATGTCATATTTTCAGGGCTGTGCTTATGCCTAACTGAGAATTCAGTTTCCAGCCATACATACAGTGATCTCTGATGATTTTCTAACCATGCTACAAAACTATTGGATCCAAAACCTGTTGTGATTTCATTTGGCAAGGAGGATGGTAGGGGAATGGATGTTACCTTGGCACTCAATTGCAGAACAGAGCTTTGAGCTGGCTGGAAGAGAGGCCCCAGGGGGAGCTTATTACACTGGCAGTCATTAAAAAGCCGCCTCAGTCTTGCTGCAGTTTGTAAATACTGAAATTATATTACCAGCTGGCTGTAGTATAAACAGGGCTGCATGTTCTCTGTGTTTAGGGAGGGAAAGCTTTATGTGCCAAGAAAAGCTAAATTTGGGAACTGCATAAACAAATCTAGCAAAAGTGCACACTTCCCCCCCCCCCTTATTTTGCTTAAAACACTAAATTTGCTTGTCATGAGAAAGGTCTAGGAATAATAAAAGACACTAAAGACTAGTCATGTGTTCCTTCAGTTGGCTGCCCAGCAATCACCTGTTCATTATTGGCAGTTTTCTGAATGTTAACATTCACATTGCTACTTGAAATATTGTTTGTACATTTTCCTGAACCAGTTTGCAGCCAGTGATCCATTTTCCTGAACCAGTTGTCTAGTGGCAAGTAAAGGGAGACAGGGGGCTCAGGTGATGTGGGGTTGCTGTGGTGGACCATCTGGTGGACTTCAGTGGACTACTGCTGATCTGTGAACCACACTTTGAGAGGTCAGGAGCTGTTAATGATTTATATGTCCATTTGAGAGCATTTGCTTCTGAGGTGGAATAAATTTGAAAATAAACAGGTTGACAAGGATATCATATGTACAGGCATTTTAAGCTGCACTGTACTGAGCATGGTGATTCTTGAAACCTGTATTTAGATTGGAATTAATCTAAGGGAAGAAGGTAAACTCACTGTTTCAAGGAATATGTATACAAGTTTTACATGCTTTGTTTTTTTCTAAAAAGAAAAATAAAACAAGTGTGACCCTTGCCATTGGAGCTGGCTTTACCCTTACCACTATTCTGTTCTCATGTTGAAAATTGCTCTCCCCCCAATTTCTATTTATGTGGAAGAGAAGCTTTCCTTAGGTGCCAATGGCAGGCCTGTCTCTCAGAGTAATAAATGGGAGAGGGATATATTTATTTATTTATTTATTTATTAAATTCATATTCCACTACATGTCATGATTCTTGGCAGTTCACAATAGTTATGAAACACAATCAATTAAAGTTAAAATTAAGTTAAAATTAAAATTATGTAACACAACCATGACAATGTCACAATTGACCCCAAAGCCCTCTGAAATAATTTGGTTTTAACTAGATTCCAGAAGTTTATTATCAATGGGGTCAATCTTGGCTTCAGGAAAAGGTTATTCCAGAGGATTGGGGCCATCATGGAGAAACACAGCCTCTTGGGCCTCAGCTCCCTTCACTTCCAGGAATGAAAATACTAATCAGCTTCTCCGGAGAAAGATATCTAGGATGGATCAAATCCAGTTGGAGGAAGAAGTCCTCAAAGTACCCATGTGCCAAGCCATATAGAGCTCTATAGGTTAATGCCAGCAACTTGAATTACACCAGAATGTGCCATGACATTCTGAATAAATTTTTCCTAGTGTTCTTCAAAGAAAATCCCATGTCAAACAGTAGTACAGATATGGTGATGAGTCACTGTATGTGGTGCTGAGAGCCTGAGACACGATCACAAGATTTTCCCTGTCCAGATCAGGTCACAACAGGCACACCAGCTGAGCAAAGGATTTCTTGGTCATAGTCTCCATCTGCCCTTCTAGCAGTAGATATGAGTTTAGGAGGGCCCCCCACGTCATGGACCTACTATCTCGGGTGTAGTGCGAACTCCTAGAGGGGAGACCACTGAGCTAACAAAGCCATGATGGACAAACAAATTCCACCTTGCTAGGGTTTTACATTTAACCTGTTTATCCAATAATGAGCCTAACAGCCTCCAGACATCAAGACAGTACATTCATGACATCTCCAGCAGGGGTGGAGTAGCAAGGTATAACAGAATATCATCAGCATGCTAACACCTCATCCCAAACATCCAGATAACTTCTCCTAGCAGCTTCATGTAAATACTAAAAGCAGTGGGAAAAAACTGATCTTTAAGACACTCCACATGTGAGTGATCATCAGACCACCCTCTCCTCCTGTTCCAATGACTACATCTGGCCATTAAGAAAGGAGAAGTACCACTGTAAAATAGTGCCACTGCCCCAATACCTGCAGGTGGTTCAGAAGTGTACCATAGTCAGTGGTACTGAAGACTGATGAAAGGTCCAAAGTGTCCATGAGCTATGCAGTATCCCCATCCAGCCCCACCCAAGGTCATCAACAAGAGTAACCAGTGCTGTCTCAGTCCTATGCCCAGGTCTGAAACTGAGCTGAAAAAAAATCATAACATGCTTCCTCTTGGGTGCTTTGCAGATGAATCCCCACCACATGCCCGACAACTTTCCCTAAAAAGGGAAAATTGGAGCCTGGGTGATAGTTACCAAATACAGCCGGATACAGATAGGGACTTTTAGGGGGAGGTGCACCATAGCATCCTTCAAGATTGTGGGTATAACCCCCTCCTGAAACAAGTCATTGATAACCTTCAGATCCAACTCAAAATGCCACCACGTAACCCTTCAAGGAATGGGGGGGGGGGCATGACTGAAGCTCACGAATGGCAAGAGTCATGCTAGAAAGCACTCTACCCCCTCCTCAGAGTACACAGGCCAAAAGATGCTGCCCCAGTCACTACTATGATCTCCATTCATGAGGAATCAAGACCTTGGTAAATCTGAGCATTTCTCTTACCAAATTGCTATGCAAAAAAAGTCACAGTGAGCAGGCAGGAGATCTACCAGTACTCATCTCCTCAAAAGGAAGTTCATCACCCTAATTAAAAATGCTAGTTTGACAGCTTGCTGATACAGTAAGGAAGGAGAAAATAATGACACTTTGCTTCATTATCATGGTATTTTAGTCTAAATTCACTTGTAGTCTTCCTCCACCAACTTTATCTGAATCTTCCCTGAGGCTGTGGTATGGGGAGAAATGATTAATCCACTCCTTGCATGCTCTGGGGTCACCTGGGTCCATCCTCCTCTTAAATTCCTTTTCATTTTTCTTTCCTAATCAAGGGAATGTTGGAGAGAAATTATTTAAATGCACTCAACTCCATCTGTCTGTCTGTCCATCGGCAGAGTAATGCTCTGAAAATTGAGCAGAGTGGGACCAAATTTGTTGTAAGGTGAAAAACTGAGCCTGAAAATGGGCTGCACCTGTATGGGTCTGCAGAAAAAAGCTTTCAAGAAAAGATTGCCTCAGCACATCCCTATATGCACAGGCAGGTAGTGGCTTGGAAGCGTCCTCCCTTCTCCCTCCTGGTTACATGACTCAGGCAGCACTGCTATGAACAAGTGAGAAGGAACCCCAGAAGTCAAATTTTCCCTATCTTGGGAGATCAGAGCATGTTAAAATAATTTTAACATGTTAACAGATTTCTTGCATTATCTTTGGCCCATGTTTTGTACTACACTGCAGTGCACTTTCAGATTACGCTGTATTATCTCTTATACTTTGGGGTGAATGGGGAAGAGAGTTTTCTACAAGAAAGTAGAAAGTCCTTTCCTGTTTGTTCCAGTCTTCATCTGGTAAGTGAGGAATTTCTTTGCAGACTGCAAAATAGATTAGTCTATTTAGTAGCTGAAAAACTAATAATTATCTGAACTGCCTCTAGTAGTGCTAATTGCTTTAGGGGAGGGGGAAGGGATTGTGCAATATTTTTAGAGGTACTAAAGAAGCCTTTTTTTCCAACATCCTTTGCAAGAAGCTCTGGAGGTTGTCTTTCAGATGCAACTTCTTTTGGTTGAAAAACATGTATAAACTGATTTGCGGCAGATACATTATGATGCAAGGAAAGATGTCACTGCTCTGTGGATAGAGCAAGTTGGTCCCTACCTTTTCCTCATTAGGCATTAGGCTAGGAAAGGCTTGCACCTGAGAGGTAGTGCCAGTCAGAAAATACTGTTCTAGGTTAAATGGATTAGTGTCTAATGTTCTTAAGGTAAATAATATAATGGCATGAAAATGGTACACAGCCTATCATATTAATGGTGCTGAACCATGTGGGAAAAAATGGTAGTAGGAGAGAAAAATAATTTGAGGACACTAAAGTTCAGGTGTGTCCTTTGTGGAAATGGCTACCTGTTTCCATCTGAGAAATGCTGGAGAATATGTTTCTGCTAGGGAGTTTCATCCGTGTTTCAATGTCAGCCAGAAGTTGGATTTTCTTCCACTTCAATTATTGGTCACTGAATGATTCTGATGATAATGCAGTGAACCCCCCAGCCCCCCCAACCCTAATATGATGTGCCATGCTGAAGTCTAACAAGGCAACTAAAAGGCACCAGCTGTCAATGCTTTTCAACTTTATTTTATCCGTCAGACTTGACTGTGGAGACTCAAAACCATTCAGTTGGAAGGAACAGGACTGCTGTAGAGAATATGGCTTCAAGATGTTGTCATAGCAACTGCCTTTGTCCAGTATGATCACAAGGGCCCTGATAGTCCCCAGCTCCTAGTCAGTCATTTCTAAGGCTCAAGCTGTAATAATCTCAGACTCTTATACCAGATGTCTATGCAACTTCATGGAGCCATGCATGGAAAAAGAAATGCTAAATGAAAAAGCTAGTTTCAGAAAATGGCAGGGAGGCGTGAGATCAGATAGTTGACTTAAGATGGTTAATAAAGAAAACAACAGAACTGAATAAGGTTTATCTTTGGTTTATTGACAATAGGAAGGCATTTGATTATGTAGATCATGCCAGAATGTAAAACATGTTAAGGGTTATGGGTATGCCAGATGAACTGATTATTCTCCTCAGGTGTCTTTACATTGTGAGAACTGTAAAAATTGAGTTTGGAGTAACTGTGATTCAGAATAGGAAAGGAAATGAGACAAGGAGGCACATTGTCTCCATATTGCTATAACATGTGTGGCATATACAGTATATTATAAGAATGACAAGGTTGGGAGAGATGACAGCTATAGTCAAAACTGAATATTGCGAGGCTAACAAGTTGAAAATGCAGATAAAACCAGTTCATTAACTGAAAATAAAGACCAAAGAGCTTACTATGAGAGTAAAAATAGGAAGTAAGTTATCTGGATTAGTGTCAAATATTAAGAAGACAATGATAATGTCAACCATCATGCTTGGCAAATCCACAGTTGACAGTGAAGAAATGAAGGTGGTTGACAGATGGTTTTGTTTTTTTGAGATCAAGAGTTGATGAAGGTGGAAGGTGTTCTGGAGAGTAAAGAGGAAATTAATTCTAGGAGGAAAGCAATGACCAGCTTAGACAAGATCATGAAGGATATTTCTGTGAGAACAAAGATCAGAATAATTTAAAAGATGCTTAAGAAAACCAGGCAATGAGAAAAAGTGACTGCAAGAAGAACCAATCAGTTGGTCTTGGATGAAAAAAGTCTTTCTTATTCCTATCTCAGGGCACTAGGGACTGAATCTGGAACCTTCTGCATATAAAGCATCCATCTGCTCCCTCACTGTTATGGGTAATTTTCTCTGCATAACTATACAGATTTCATTAACAGATTACCAAAAGTAGTTTTTTTTAGTTTTTAAAGACTATCTCCCACAGAATTTAACACATATGAATGTTCTGCTGTGCTGACTTCTCTGTCCATCTGGGGTCTGCCTGGAATGTTTGCTTATTTCTCTGCCTCCCTCTCTTAGATTCAGTCAGATTTCTATGACTGGCATTTTTGCTTATGCTGTTGGGTTGTCTTACCTACCTAGATAACATTTTATTCCTGTGAAGCAGCTGGTGCTACATTTAGATTATTTACAATTCAAAGGGGCTGTCCAGCAACTCTTGAGAGTTTGGCTGCCAGGCTCAGTGTACAGGAGGGCTAGTTTGTAACTATAGCAGAGGTGGTTGTCATCTCAGCCTTTTGGATCTATGGGGTGATACTGTGTCTCTTAGTGGGAAAAACACTTAAGGATTATTGGCTTTAATCTTAGTTCTTTATCTTTAGGAAAATAATGAAGACAGAGTCACTGAAGACTGGGAAAAAGAGACAAGGAAGGGAAGCATTCTAAAAGTTGAATATGCCTGGTTTATGAAGTTGTAAAAGCCTAAACCAGTGAGTTCATCTCTTTTCAAGTATGTACTATAGAAAAAATAGTCAGGGACTAAAGAGAAATCCTGCTTTTATCACTGAGTATCCTGTGGCCTGTTGTATGTGTCTGAAACACAAGGTATCTTGTATTACTTAGTGTTCCTTAGGGACTTTCCTGTTCTGTTTTTGGAAAATCAGAATGGTAGAAGTTTGGGATATACTAACTACTACTTTCTTTTTGTATGTTTCTGTGATATGATATAATTTGACTGTTGTCTGTGTTTTTGAGTCAATTTCTCTGTTTGGCTAAGTACAGTGCCTAGTAATTCTATGTATCATAAAAATTCCCATGTATAGAAGTATGTGAATGAGGGTGCATAATAATAGTATGTCATGTAATTTTTTAAAATTTAAACTTACATTGTGTCATAATTTAAGAGAGAACATGTTGAAATAAGAAAGGCTAAACTGATGATTCATGGATATGGGGATTAAAAAGGTCAGACAGGAAGGGGAAAGAATAAGAGGTCAATTACTCAATAGATAGAAAGGATGGAAGTCATAATTCTATGTTTTATTTTTTTAATTTTTTCCCTTTTTCCCTTATTTTTTATACTCTTTGTTTTCTTATTTTAATTCTTTATCCTTTTATTGTATTGAAAAATTCTAATTAAAATTCTAATTAAAAAAAGTAGTATGTCGTGCAACTATACTTCCAGTTAAGTAAAGCCTTAAAAGAAAAGAGCATTTCTTTAAGGAAAAAAGTACATATAGGCTGGCATTCTGCTTCCCAGCCAGATGATCCAGGATATTAGGATAGTTGATAAAAGGACAGATATATTCTTCCCTTGGTTCCAGATGGAATGGCTTACTCACAACCCCCCCCAATGTTGTGATATGTTAAAGGTTAACTAATTTATGATTCAGGATAATATCTACTTCATCAGATGGAGTGAATTCCATTCTGGAGTATACTGTTCTTAAAAATGGAACTTCCACTTTTACATGTAGTCCTCTGGTTATGAGGGCAATTGGGACCAGGAACTCTGTTGCTAAGCAATGTAGTCATAAAGCGTGATGTCATGTGACCACATTGCTTACCAATGGCAATTCTGGCAGTCCCAGCTGCCATCATTAAAAAAGGACCTCACTCGATCGCAACTTCTGACTTCCTGCTGGCTTTCCCATTGACTCTTCTTGTGGGAATCTGGCAGGGAACATTGGAAATTGCGACCATGTGATCACAGCTCACTGCAATGTCATAATTGTGAGCCAGGTGCTGAGTGCCAGGATAGCAATCATGTGACCGCAGGGATGTCGTGAAGGGCAGAACTCCAAGGAACCATCATAAGTCCCCCTCATTCAGCACTGTTGTAACCTTGAACGGTTGCTGAATGAATGGTCATAACCTAAGGACTACCTGTAATTATAAATTTTTTCAATAAAGCCATTATTAGTCTTAGACTTGCCTGGCTTTGTATTGACTGAGATCCTCTTAAACCCTGTCTCTCTAGCTGAATTAGCTTCTCCTCTCAGAGCTGTTCCTGATTCAAGACCATGCTGGTAATATTATGAGTGGAATGTTTTGCTGTTTTTAAATCACAGCATTAGTATTCATTTACTAAAATACCAACCTTTGTTTTCTATCCCTGTTCCTTCTTTGTTCTTTACTACTGGCAAATCCCTGAATAAGCAGAACACCTACACTAGAACTTAATAAGGAATATGCTTTCCCTTTTTGTTAATATCTTAATCCTGCAGGAAGAGTCCTACTGTATTCAGCAGGACTCACAGAAAGTGTGTTTGAGATTGCAGCTTCAGACTGAAGCTAAGAATTCCTGTTTCTCTCCTAATACACCAGAGAATGAAGGTTCAAAGGGCAGGACAGAAATATAATAAAAAGTAGCATAGCTGGGTTCAGGCATGCAGTAGTTATGGATTTCCAGATGTTGTTCGACTTCAACTTCTAGCTAGCATGGCCAGTGATAGATACTGGAAATTTTAGTACAGAAACATCTGAATTGCTACGTGTTCCTCACCCATGGGCTAGACGATCTCAGAATCATTTGTCTAACTCTGTGGTCCTATACTAATCTCAGCAAATTGTAATCATTCTCTTGTTGGAGTAAAATTAACTATCAGGAATATACATATGTGTACAAAATGAGACCTCAAAGAATGGGCAAAAATTGGGAAATGGTGAATGCCACAAAGAAAAGAAAACAGTACTGTTTAGGACACATGATATTCAATTCAATTATACAAAGAAAGCTTCAAGTGTTCACTGTCTTTAATCTTTATTTCTCCTCTCGGAGTCATAATAACAACGTGAATATGAAATCAAAAGGAGGTGGCCATAGGGCAAGCTCAAATCAGGTGTGTTAAAATCTTATCAAAGTTATATTACATTTGTAGAATAAAAGGTATAAAAACCCAGCACTTCTTAAACATCTACCAAGGCATCCAATAACCATGAAGAAGAATATTTTGATAATTAATCTAATTATAAGATCATTAAAAATATTTAACATTCTTTAAAACACAAAGGCTAGAAACTGGAAGACTGTGAATTCTAGTTCTGTCTTAGGCAGAAAGCTGGCTGGGTAACCTTGGGCCAGTCACTCTCCCATAGCCCTAGGAAGGAGGCAATGCCAAACCACTTCCAAAATCTTGCTGAGAAAACTGCAGGGACTTATCCAGGCAGTCACCAGGAGTTAACACTGATCTGATGACACCCCCCCCCCCACAGACAAAATGTATAAGAGGGATGCATCTATCTTAGCCAGTTTGGTGTAAGGCATCAGGCTAGAAACCAGGAGACCATGAGTTCTAGTGCCACCTTAGGCATGAAGCCAACTGGGTGATCTTGGGCCAGTCACACTCTCTCAGCCTAGAAAGGAGGCAGTGGAAAACCACTTCCAAAAAACCTTGCCAAGAAAACTGCAGGGACTAGTCCAGGCAGTCACCAGGAGTCAAAAACTGATTCAAAGGCACAAAAAAAGAAAAAAAAAAGACAATCCAAGTCCCTTGATTTGTTAAAATAGGATATTCCAATTGGCTAGGGGAGAAAAAATGTGAGCATTAATTCACTGAATTACAGTTGATTACTGTTCTAAGTATAGCTCTCCAGGAAATATTTTTGTTAACCGTGGCTGAAAGTATATTTGTATAAACTGAGTATTTCCCCTTCCTGAGGATGTGATTGTGCTGCTTGGTTTCAAACACAGGTAGGAATGCATTGCCCTACAGCCAGTAATAAGAAACATAAATCTTGTGCCTGTTGCTCATATGACCCGCCTTGGTGTTGAACAGGTTAGATAAAATGATACAGCATAGAGTAGTCTTGACTTTAGCTGGAGGCTTGGAACCAGCCTTGCTTATCATGTACTTCCTTTGTCTAATGAATATACACTCATTCAGCATTGTAAAAAACTGCACAAATTGCTAGCTTATTGGAGGCTATCAGAAGGGAGGCAGAGTATCATTGTATCTCCTCCTCTGCCAACCCACTCATCTACTTGCAGTTTCTGATCATTTATGAGCCCAGACTTGTAATTTAATATAAAGCTGCTATAATTTCTCCACTTTTCAGTCTTACATGTCAAACCCTTCTTTTCAAAACAGATTTAATAAATTAAACCTGCCTCAAAATAATATTTATGGTGTTTATCCATTCCAGATTTGAGCTTGCCACTTCTCTTACACTTTGGGTAGACTTTTTTTTTAATCCTGTGATGCCAAGAGTAAGATAGGGTTTATATTTTCAAAATGTGAGGCATTATGTGTTATCTTGACTAGACATTTCACCCCCCGTTTTAAGAATTCTTCAGTAAGTGCAGGTTAAGTTCTTCTAAATCCTAAAGAAAAGTTAGTTCAGAAGTACTCTTTCTTACAGCTGTTGTGGTCCACTCTAACAAGTTCATTAATGAAAAGGTGCTTACAGACATGAGTGTAAATGGGAATATCCTTTCTATCATATCAATCAAACATTTTGTAACTTTAGAGTTGGAGATCAACAACAATAAAAAAAGCAATTTTGGTGAACTCATATGGCACATCTAATGCCTGAAGTCTCTTAATGCAGGTTTTAGGCTTTTTAAATAGCATTACTGAATTAGACTAGTAAAATATATGTCAGAATCCCTAGCAAAAGAGCATTAATAATTTTGGAGATGGGATATCTCTACTTAGAAATAAACTATTATATTTCTGTTATGATATTTTTCATGGAAATCATTTAAGTTTAGAATTATTGTGGCATAGGACTGAGCTCTGAAGGGTTATTTAGAAAACACTTTTTTGATATATTAAACCTGATCTACCTCAGGTTTAACATTTTACAGTGTAGGGAAATCTAAACCTTTCTTTTTGGGTGGACAACATGTCAGAAATAAACTCAAATTTCCAAAGAACCACCAGTCAAAAATGTCATTCATTTTATTTATTCTTTGTACTGTGTTATTTCTTGATGAATATAAATATAATCATATTGTCCTTCATTAAAAGACTGTTTGCAGGACTATTGAGAAAATATATTTAATATTTTTAATATTTTGGAAAATAGGTACACATTTGTTTTTCAATCTAAAGTGTCAGGATGTCAACAGAATTCAATAGAAATGTGATTATACAAATGTCAACCTGTAAATATTCAGTGTTTTGATTCAGAGTATCAGGGATTATTTCTGTAATGGTAATAGTGGCAAAGGTAGGAACTTGTCTGTTTGTTTGTTAGATTTATATCTTTCCTTCAGGAACTCAAGGCAGCATGCATAGTTGATATTTCCCACAACCACCACCCTGGGAAGTAGGTTGGGTTGAGAGAGACTGACTGGCCCCATAATCTCCAAGATGTCGAAGAAGATACATGGGCACAATACAGTATCAAATTCTCTGGCACAGGCTGTGTTAAATTTCAGAGTGGTTTAAGCAGAAAAACTTTCTGCTGGATTTTGTGCCTCATGTTATTAAAATATTAAGGTTCTGAAAAGAGTTGGCATATTTCAGGTTTTTTAACCATACAGTTTCTTTCAGTCTGCCCACCTTTTTTCATTTCTCATTTTAATCCACCTCTTAAACAAGAGATAGCAAATCAATCAGGCTCGAAATTTTAAAAAAGGAATATTAAAAGGATTTTTAAGAGCAAGCGGTGTGTATGTTCTTTAAGAGTTCCTTTGCAGCAAATGAAAATGAATTGACATCATGAGATAAAAATTGGTTTGAAAAAAATGAAACTTAAAATGCTGTTGCATGGAAGATCAATTCTATTAAAGAGAAAACTTGTTTCACAGAGCAATTCTTTATTGAAGTAATTCAACCAAGGGACAATAGACTTATTGGCTGCACCCATATAATGCAAGATGTACCACAGTCATGACAGATAAAGCAACCAAACCCTCCAATTTTCCACAGCTTGGAAGTGTGATGGGTGCTGTCATGAGCAAGGATGGCGAGCCGGGGGCTCCCACCCAGACTGTCAAGCGCATGCGTAGCACTGAGGAACTGTTCAGCCATTCAAAGAGACACAGATCGGGACCGCCTTAACCTTTGGGGTTTATATGGCTGGGTTTTTCCCACGCTTCCTCAGTTTGTTAGGATTCTTGTTAAGTACTAGTAATAAATATTAGAGACCAAGTCATTGTCTCAGTGTGTTTCCTGGTAGTTAGGACAGGTGCAATGACTAATAGAGGAGCCCACTTACCAGTGGGCCCTCTTGGAAGAGCATTCCAAAAATGGGGGCACTGTGCCTGAATAGCACTTTCTTTTGTCACTACCCACTTTGTGCCTAGGGAAGGACCTTAAATGGAGATAGTCAAAGGGCGAGAGATGAACAGGGGAAGAGACACTTTTCAGGTCTCAAGTCAGTTAGGATTTTAAAGTTAGAACCAGCACTTTGGCCTGAAGTGCAGGTTGTGAAACTCTGTCATGCTATAATTAAAGGTAAAGGTAAAGGTTTCCCTTGACATTAAGTCCAGTCGTGTCCGACTCTAGGGGGCGGTGCTCATCTCCGTTTCAAAGCCAAGAGCCGGCGTTTGTCCGTAGACACTTCCGTGGTCATGTGGCCGGCATGACTACACGGAACGCCGTTACCTGCCCGTCGTTACCTGCCCGCCTATTAATCTACTCACATTTGCATGCTTTCGAACTGCTAGGTTGGCAGGAACTGGGACTAGCAACAGGAGCTCACCCCGTCACGCGGATTCAAACTGCCGACCTTCCGACCTTCTGATCAGCAAGTTCAGCAGCTCAGCGGTTTAACCCGCAGCGCCACCGCGTCCCTTCATACTATAATTAGGACAAACTAAATACTACAAAATAAATTAAAGTGTAATCTGTGTCTGAAATAACATAACACACTTAGGCATAGTATGGATGTTTAATTGATTTGGTATGGGTATTTCAGCCATTGTGGTTTGTGATTCCAGCCATTCTAATTTATTTGCTAAATCATGGTTTAAACAAACTATGGCTTTGCATAATGAATGAGCCCAGTTTATGCTACTATATAATGTGGGTTGCCATCACAGAGATACACAGGTAGTGTGGTTCCTCATCTTCATGCTGTACTCTTGCTTTGCAAATAGCAGCCTTCAAGTGGGGAATTAGAAGAATAGGGCTTTGTGTCATGCAGCCTTTTTCTTCCTCTATCGCTGCTTAATTACAATGGCTACAACCTCCTTATAATTAGAATACAAAGGTTCATTTGTACAGGGATTTAATGTGGAAAGCTTCCTTTAATGTGTGTGCCTTCCTGTATCAAATGCTAGTCAAATTTTAGCCAGATTGTTAACATACTCTACATCATGCTTTCAAACCTGGTGGTTTCTATGCTCCTAGCCATTTTTTATCAGTGTTAAACAGGAGCTTTCCAGATCCAAATACCAGACCTAATCAGCCATTAATTTGCAAAAGCCTCTGCCGTATAATTTGCAGGAACCATTTTTAGTCTTTTCAACAGAGTTGCCTTTGTATCCAACGAATCTGACTACTTTGTCAACATGGGGGATGCTTTTGTAAAGTAGGAGGGAAGGCTGTAAGGAATTCAGCTTCTTTATGCCAAAGGAGAAAAATGCAAATTAGTAAGGGCAGAGGAAACAAACCTGACCAAGTCAGCTTGGATCAGATTTAATTTCCCACCACTGACTGAATATGATTCAGATGGAATGAGCAGGAATAACTCTTATGAAACCATCTGGTAAAATATTTTGATGTAAGCTGTACCCTGCCTTTTGTAATGTTCCTTCTATTAACAATGAGTGGTGATTAGTAGGCACTTGAAGGGCTAGTGCAGAATCCTTAACAGCTCCTGCACAGTTGCCTGAAAAAACTAGCACGTTTCTTATCGTTTGGAAGTGGAGTGGGTCAGGAAGATTTTGAGGTAACTGGTTGAAATCCCGGAGTCCATATTTAGTAGAGCCCGTCAGTGAATAGAACCCATTAAGACAATGCAGAGATAGATGCTTAAGGTCCAAAAGGGATAAATGTAGTTTATTATATACTCAGATAGAAAGCTCGCACCTCTAAGCTTGTTCTCATGGTGGGGGAGAAAAAGGAGATGGAAGCTTTTTCATGTAGAAAGCAGGCTAAGAATATCTGACTTCTAATTAAGGGAAAGCAAGACAGAGAGAGGAAAAGGAAAATCTTTGCTTTCTATGTTTATTCTACTGCTCCTGGTGATCAATAGGACAAAAGGTTCCTAGAGTCATTGCTTCTAGTGCTGCATTTCCAGCACAGCTAGAGTGTACTTGTTGTCTCAGAGGGATATGTTTCTTTAGGAACTAGCAGTGCTTGCTTTTTAAGTTTGTTCTTAAACTTTGGTGTTGGAGAAAGACTCCTGAGAATGCCATGGATGGCAAAGGAAACAAACAAATGGATCACCAAATAAATGTCACTCAAGGTACAAATGACCAGTTTCCAATTATCATACACTGGATACGTTTTGTGAAGACAGAGATCTCTGGAGAAGTCTAATGCTGGGAAGGGTGGAAGGAAAGTGGAGAAGAGGACCAGCAGCAGTAAAGGAGGTGGATTCAATTATGGTGGCAAAGGGTGCAGGTTGGGCATAGATTGTCATGGAGAAAATATATGTGGCTGCTAAGAGTTGACACCAACTTGATGGCACATAATCAGTCAAGCAAAACCTGCTTTTCATCTGTGCAACCTGTTTATACATCTTACAGCTTCTTGCAAAGGGAATGCTAGATTTCAAGTTTAGTTGGGTGAAGTTGGCCATTCTCAGGCTTTCTCTGTTTCGAACACATACCTATGCACACAAACATTCGAACTTTTGTAGTAAGTGCTCAACAGCAGTGCTGCTGCTTTGCGCTTAAAATTTTCTGTCTTTTGAGGGGGGAGTCTTTTTATTTTTTATTAACTATATACAAAAACAAAAACAAAAAGAAAATTATAAAAGAAGGGGGGAAACAGCTGAAAAAAAGAAACAACACACAGTACAAGATGTATCTTCACAAATGTACAAAATGAATGGATGTCATGATTCATTACAGTCATCCATAGCTGATCTATATTAATTCTGCAAACCACTGACTAGTTGGAGCCAGATGTTTGCTTTCTGATGCTGAACAGTAAGTCTTTTGATTTTAAGTCCATTTTCTTTGCCCAGAAGTAAAAAATAAAGTGCTAATTTCATTGCATCTACAACAACATAAATGCAATATGGTCATTTTTTAAAAAAATATTTCTTGTTGAAAAGGATGTAATCTAAAAAATCTATTGAAATTTTTGCTTTTGTAAAACATTTCTTTTTTATTCAGTAAAACATGGAAAACATTTATTTATTTATTGTATGGCACATTCACATCGCAGTTCAGTAGAATAAAAACACAAGAGATAAAATACAAGATATAAAATATAGAGTATAAAATTATAGACATATGTCTAGATTACAAATATAATTTTTTGCTTCATTTGTCACAGCCACAGTCACTTTGAGGTAAACATCTGAAGCCTCAAAGTTACGGCAGCCAGTTAATCCTAGTGATCTCCTGGCTATATCACATTGCATTAAAACCTGGAAACAAAAAAAGCAAGAACAAGAACAGAAAGACACATGTACTTATTAAAAGGATTTGGAAAAAAAAAGCAAAACAAAGATTTTAAAAATTATAAAAAGTGCTTTCTGGTAGCCTGCCCTCTCTTTCTCTCCCCTAAATACCTTTCTACCCCCACCCCCCAGCCACTAATTCCTACTGAATATTTTTATACTTTGGACATTATTACTCATTTCTTTTTGGATCATTTTAGTTATTATTAAAACAATTTATCTTTTTTCTTCAAAAACCATATTCTAAATGTCTTTGTTTGCCTTGCTGTGTGATTTGTTATATATAAGGGAACCTTTCCTGTTTGAATCTGATTAGACTTCTCCTGTGAATGTAAACAGTCAGTTTTCCCACAAAGTTTCTCTTTTCCAATGTTGTGCCAGGTGTTTAAAATTCTATGGACAAGCAAAAAGTTATTGGGAAAGGAGGAAGAAAAAACTCCTAAGAAGTGGGGTTATAGAATAGATTTCTTTCCAGGCCACCTGGAGAGAGTTTAAACTACCATGCAAAGTCTTTTTGCAGTGCTGAACATAGGTCATCTGTCATATAGTGCAGTCTGTCAGATACTTGATCTCCTCTGTCCCTTCTTTCGGTTCCACTTCCTGGCAGGGAACAGAAAAAGGAGGCTTATTGAGAAGTGGAGAACTACCAGAAGCTGGCCATGCCTACCAAATTGGTTGTGTTTGGGCTTGATGGGTTGGGCTTAATTTTTTATTTTTTTTTGTTCTAATCAACAGCCAGTGGTGGCCCTGTTTAATCTAAGTTTCCATATGTTCCTGTCCCTTCTCTCCAAAGCACAAAAAATGTAATTTCTTTAAGCGAAGGTCAGTTCCCAGCTGTCATAGGTGGGAATTCTGAAAATTGGAAACATTTAGAAAACAGTCAGGTAGGAAACACTGCACTTAGAATTTGTGGGGACTTAATTATTAATTGACAATAGACTAAAGAAGATCAGTAACTTTATTATAAATTAAATATTTCATATATAATATTTTATCAGTCTATGGAATTTGTTGCCAGAAAATATGGTGATGTATACTAGCTTATAATTATTCATTTAGTGTTTACATTGCTGAACTTTAACCTTACCTGAACTTGAAAAAGTAAGCAAGGAAGGGTTAAGCCGGCTGGGTGACCTTGGGCTAGTCACTCTCTCTCAGCCCAACTCACCTCACAGGGTTGTGGGGAAAATAGGAGGAGGAAGGAGTATTTGGTATGTTCACCACCTTGAGTTATTTATAAAAATAATACAGGTGGGTTAGAAAATAAATAAATTAAAAATTAAAAAAATTAATACTTGGGTAATACTTGGATGGGGGGTGTTGACGACCGACAGGAAGCTCTGGCGTGGGCTGGTCCATGAAGTCACGAAGAGTCGGAAGCGACTAAACGAATAAACAACAACAATACTTGGATGGGAGGCTACCAGGAAATATCAAAATTGCAAGCTGGACTGTGAAGTAAGAGAATGTTCTGAAAGAACAAAGGCAGTGGCAAATCATTTTTTGCCAAGAAACATGTCCTCAAAGCGACCAGGAACTGAACTTGATTCAAAAGAGACTTTAACTTAAAAATAACTGCATAAGCTGTGTAGTGCGCTACTTTGGAACTGAAGAGGAAAAGGTACTTTTCAGCATGTGTGGTTACTCACATAGCAGCTGCCTCTTTTTCTGGGATTGTACAGCTGTCTTTGATGGATCGTCAGGTATTACCTGCATGCTGATATACTGTATGCTCCGAAGGTCCTTTTTTCTTTCCTATCCAAAGCATTGCATAGCCCTATGATTGCATTATTCCTGCAAATTCCAGGCACTTTGTTTTAAAATTAGTGAAGCAGGGGAGGGGGTCCTTTTTTCACTGCATGTGTAGAGCCTTCCTTTACATCATGAAAATGGCCTGTTTATGTTAATCCTTGGATGCTTATCCATTGAGCTGTTTCTGATCTGTAAAAGAAATGTGGGCAGTGAACTGCTTCAAAGATGTTGGTTTGTTGTTTTTTTTAAAAATGCTAAAGCTGTTCTTTTTTGACTCTACCTTCCTGGATGAACCACTTTCAGCTGTTTCTATAGCACATTATCATTTATAGGGCTCTTGGGAAGGGAAAGTGTTTAAATTTTATTAGATTCACCAGAGTAATGTGGTGAGCAAGGTACTCAATATTCCTGTTTAGATGCGGGGAATGGCAAATGATTGGAAGGGAGTAGTCCAAGGGCTTACAATGACTTCAGAAAAGGGAGGGCATATGTTTAAATATAGGTGCTGTCAGTCTTAACTGAAAGCAAAAGCTCTCTGCTAGCAGTTACTACCACCCTTTCACAATAGCAGTCTCTTCTGGGACATCCTCCTAGAGGAGTTCTAGAGTCTGTACTGACTATGCACCCTCAGGACAACATTTGATTGAGGCTCCTCCCTGGTAAGATAAGAAAGTACTGCATTTTTTTATACAGCTGCAACCTGAACAGACTGACAACATGATGCTTTTCAGGCACAAAGGTGGGTGTAGTGGCTGAGTAGCTGCAAGGGTGTTCACACAGGAAGGTAAAAAAAGGCAAGATGGTGGCCACAACAATTGTACTGTCATGTGCACCATCTTGATTTTTTTGATTTTTAAACTATACCCTGTGGAGCCACCTGAGTGGCTGTATTCCCACAAATTCCCATTTGTGGGAATTGTTTGGGGCCCTTCTGGACTAATGAGCTTCAAACCTACAGCCTATGGTCCAGCCCTAGCAACACATCTGCTATGACCTTGGCAACTGTCTTAGCTATAACAGCACTCTTCTGTCCCATATTCTTGATTATGTCAGGATCATAAGTCAGGATCATGAGGAAACATCCATATAATAATCCCTCCCTATCACATTTTCCAGGGGCTAATGTTGGCATGAGTATAGGGCTTTTTATATTACCTGGTAACTTTGGAAAAAGCACAGCAGTGGCTCTAAAGCCACTGGAAAGGTTAATAGGAAAAAAAAACCCAGTGTTACTCACTATCCAGTTTTAGGATTCTGTATTCACAGAGATTTGCCATGACATTCAGAAAAACCTCTCTATGAGCAATGCCCCGAGCAAGAATTAATTGACTTTCTGACGAGCTCTGAAGTGCAATGAAATATTTTCTGGATCTGTTTGACTGATGAAGACTGAATACTTCTTTCCAAGATAAATCTTGTCATAATGCAATTAGCAGAGTATTGCACAAACAATGATTGTATAATTGATTTTTTTATTAATATACTTTAGTTAACTTCTGCATTTCCATTCACAACATATTTGCCTGGTGTCTGTATGTGTTTTAATGATCTTAAGGACAATAATGAATATCTGAGTTACTATATTGTTGTTTATTCGTTTAGTCGCTTCCGACTCTTCGTGACTTCATGGACCAGCCCACGCCAGAGCTTCCTGTCGGTCGTCAACACCCCCAGCTCCCCCAGGGACGTGTCCGTCACCTCTAGAATATCATCCATCCATCTTGCCCTTGGTCGGCCCCTCTTCCTTTTGCCTTCCACTCTCCCTAGCATCAGCATCTTCTCCAGGGTGTCCTGTCTTCTCATGATGTGGCCAAAGTATTTCAGTTTTGCCTTTAATATCATTCCCTCAAGTGAGCAGTCTGGCTTGATTTCCTGGAGGATGGACTGGTTGGATCTTCTTGCAGTTGAAGGCACTCTCAGAATTTTCCTCCAACACCACAGTTCAAAAGCATCGATCTTCCTTCGCTCAGCCTTCCTTATGGTCCAGCTCTCACAGCCATATGTTACTACAGGGAACACCATTGCTTTAACTATGCGGGCCTTTGTTGTCAGTGTGATGTCTCTGCTCTTAACTATTTTATCGAGATTTGTCATTGCTCTTCTTCCAAGGATTAAGCGTCTTCTGATTTCCTGACTGCAGTCAGCATCTGCAGTAATCTTTGCACCTAGGAATACAAAGTCTTTCACTGCTTCTACATTTTCTCCCTCTATTTGCCAGTTATCAATCAAGCTGGTTGCCATAATCTTGGTTTTTTTGAGGTTTAGCTGCAAGCCAGCTTTTGCACTTTCTTCTTTCACCTTCATCATAAGGCTCCTCAGTTCCTCTTCACTTTCAGCCATCAAAGTGGTATCATCTGCATATCTGAGATTGTTAATGTTTCTTCCAGAGATTTTAACTCCAGCCTTGGATTCCTCAAGGCCAGCTTGTCGCATGATGTGTTCTGCATACAAGTTGAATAGGTAGGGTGAGAGTATACAGCCCTGCCGTACTCCTTTCCCAATCTTAAACCAGTCTGTTGTTCCGTGGTCTGTTCTTACTGTTGCTACTTGGTCGTTATACAGATTCTTCAGGAGGCATACAAGATGACTTGGTATCCCCATACCACTAAGAACTTGCCACAATTTGTTATGGTCCACACAGTCAAAGGCTTTAGAATAGTCAATAAAACAGAAATAGATGTTTTTCTGAAACTCCCTGGCTTTTTCCATTATCCAGCGGATATTGGCAATTTGGTCTCTAGTTCCTCTGCCTTTTCTAAACCCAGCTTGTACATCTGGCAATTCTCGCTCCATGAACTGCTGAAGTCTACCTTGCAGGATCTTGAGCATTACCTTACTGGCATGTGAAATGAGTGCCACTGTTCGATAGTTTGAACATTCTTTCGTGTTTCCCTTTTTTGGTATGGGGATATAAGTTGATTTTTTCCAGTCTGATGGCCATTCTTGTGTTTTCCAAATTTGCTGGCATATAGCATGCATTACCTTGACAGCATCATCTTGCAAGATTTTGAACAGTTCAGCTGGGATGCCGTCGTCTCCTGTTGCCTTGTTATTAGCAATGCTTCTTAAGGCCCACTCAACCTCACTCTTCAGGATGTCTGGCTCTAGCTCACCGACCACACTGTCAAAGCTATCCCCGATATTGTTATCCTTCCTATACAGGTTTTCTGTATATTCTTGCCACCTTTTCTTGATCTCTTCTTCTTCTGTTAGGTCCTTGCCATCTTTGTTTTTGATCATACCCATTTTTGCCTGGAATTTACCTCCAATGTTTCTAATTTTCTGGAAGAGGTCTCTTGTCCTTCCTATTCTATTGTCTTCTTCCACTTCCGCGCATTGCTTGTTTAAAAATAATTCCTTATCTCTTCTGGCTAACCTCTGGAATTTTGCATTTAATTGGGCATATCTCCCCCTATCACTGTTGCCTTTTGCTTTCCTTCTTTCTTGGGCTACTTCTAGTGTCTCAGCAGACAGCCATTTTGCCTTCTTGGTTTTCTCTTTCTTTGAGATGTATTTTGTTGCCGCCTCCTGAACAATGCTGCCAACTTCTGTCCAGAGTTCTTCCGGGACCCTATCTACTAAGTCCAGTCCCTTAAATCTATTCTTCACCTCCACTGCATATTCCTTAGAAATATTAGTGAGCTCATATCTAGCTGATCTGTGGGTCTTCCCTAATCTCTTTAGTCTGATCCTAAATTGTGCAAGAAGAAGTTCGTGATCTGAACTACAGTCAGCTCCAGGCCTTGTTTTTACCGACTGTACAGATGTCCGCCACCTTTGGCTGCAAAGGATGTAATCAATCTGATTTCGCTGTTGTCCATCTGGTGAAGTCCATGTATAAAGCCGTCTCTTAGGTTGTTGGAAGAGAGTGTTTGTTATGCAGAGTGAATTGTCTTGGCAAAATTCTATCAGCCTGTGTCCTGCTTCGTTTTGTTCTCCCAGGCCATACTTACCTGTAATTCGAGGTGTCATTTGACTGCCCACCTTAGCATTCCAGTCTCCTGTGATGAAAATAACATCTCTTTTAGGCGTGTTGTCCAGTAGGTGCTGCAGATCCTCATAGAACTGCTCTACTTCAGCTTCTTCAGCATTTGTGGTTGGGGCGTATATTTGGATCACTGTGATGTTAGATGGCTTGCCCTGAATTCGAATTGAGATCATTCTGTCGTTTTTTGGGTTGTATCCAAGCACTGCTTTAGCCACTTTACTATTAATTATGAAGGCTACTCCATTTCTTCTGTGGTCCTCTTGTCCGCAGTAGTAGATCTGGTGGTCATTTGATGTGAAGTGGCCCATTCCAGTCCATTTCAGTTCACTGACGCCCAGAATGTCTATCTTTAATCTTGACATCTCACCAATAACCACATCCAATTTGCCCTGGCTCATAGATCTTACATTCCAGGTTCCGATGGTGTGTTGATCCTTAGAACATCGGATTCGCCGTTCACCACCAGCACCGTCGGCTGCTAGCCGTCCTTTCGGCTTTGAGCTAGCTGCGTCATCACGTCTGGGGCTAGTTGAGCTCATCCTCTGTTCCTCCCCAGTAGCATTTTGACCATCTTCCGACCTGGGGGTCTCATCTTCCGATGGTATACCGACATATCTCTGGTTGTACTGATCCATTTAGTTTTCGCGGCAAGAATACTGAGGTGGGTTGCCATTACCTTCCCCAGGGATCGCATTTAGTCTGACCTCTCTGTCATGACCTTCCCGTCTTGGGTGGCCCTTCACGGTTTAGCTCATGGCATCATTGAGGTGCTCAAGCTCCAGCACCACGACAAGGTAACGATCCTTTGCTGAAGAGTTACTATATAGATTTTTTAAAAATATATTTGAAAGCATCTGATTAAATATGTTTTAAATTATAGTTATGGCCTCTAGCATTCACCCAGTAGTACTGAGGGCAAGAAGATAATTTGCATGTGTTTATGCTCTCATAATTATTATGACTTAACTACAATGCAGGCACATCTGTGTTTTTATTCAGCATGTTCCCTAAGTATAGTTTGCAATGCACTGGGATATAAGTTACTCCAAAAGAAGGATGCTTGCTTTTCTTGATAAGTTTCTGAAGTAAGCTTAAGTTAGAACATGACATGCCTAAGCTTGACTATAAGTATGTATGGCTACCTTTGAGTGTGTTTGAGCACTTGCGGAATGCTGTTCTTTCTGTGGTACAGATATGTTTCACATGGAAGCTGTTTCTTCTGTGCTGAAGAAAGGGCAAGTCTTCATGACTGGACTAACGTCTACTCCAAAAACAGTTGCAATGGCTTCATCAGAATCTGCCAGTTGAACAAGCAGAAGCCATGTATCCAGGAGAACTCCCAGATTGTGGATCTGTTTTTTCAGGGGTAGTGTGACAATCCCCTTCCCTAGAATTAAAATTAAAGCTAAAGTTTCTGGACAAACCACAACTGTCTTTTTGCTGGAATTCAATCTGAATTTCATCTTGTATCTCTGACAGCCCTCAGACATCAGGTGAGGACATCTCCACCATGGTCCAGAGTGGAAAAATACAACTGGTTGTCATCTATGTATTGATGATACCAGACCCCAAACTGATGGATGACCTCTCCCAGCAGCATCATATAGATGTTGGATAATATGGAGGAGAGCCCTGAGCCCTGAAGCACCCTATATTGGATGAGCCACATACTTTACTACTCTTCTCCTATGAACACTAACTGGAAATGACCAATCAGGAACAAATGGAACTACTGTAAAATGGTACCTCCCACACCCAGTCATTGCAAACAATCCAGGATACCATGGTTGACAGTATCAATGCACCTGAGAAGTCCAATAAAACCCAGTGTATTGTACACACCCCCACTCAGATCCTGATGAAGGTCATCCACTAGAGCAATTAATACTGTTTCAGTCCAATATCCAGGTCTGAAAATGACTGGACAGGTTCATGATAATTTGTAATGGATGCTCCACTGTCTTCTCCAAGAACTCCTCTAAATAGGGATGGTTGAACACTGGGCAGTGGTTATATAAGATGGCTGGATCCAGAGATGGCTTCTTCAGGAGGAGACAGACCACTGTGTCTTTCAGGGCAGTGAGTAAATTCTCCTTAGTCAGAGAAACAATAATCACCTCATAGATCAAACCTATTAGGAGATCCTCCTGCACATGTCTCCCCAATAGGGATTCTGCCAGTGCAAAAAAGCAGAAACATCGCCTCTGTTACTACCACAGTATAGGTCCAAATCTGGGCTTATATCCGTGTCTGGTCATACCTCTAGCTTTATGCCACTGTATTTATTTAAAAGACTTATACAGCCACCCATATTATGAACCATAACCCTGGGTGGCTCATAAAACAATAAAAACATAAAAAACCCTCAAACAACCTCAATAAAAGCTCCTGGTGCCCCAGTGCAAGACTTCCTCACACATCAGCTTTCTACCTTGCTGGGCTTCAGCCTCATTTGACCCCAGCGCTTGCAGGCAGAGCCAATTCTTCAAGGTCTTCTGGAAGGCCAGGAGGATAGGGGTCTGCAGTACTGGATCTTGGGGCAGGGGGCATCTCTTTTGTTGCTTCATTTCCCAGATCTTTTCAGTAAACCAAAGGATGTCCTAGAATTGACATCCAGAGAGACTGCTTGGAGGCAATCTCACCCAATGGCCTGTACATCTCTGCTTTTCAGGCTCAATGAGGTTCAAGGGAGAGGTGCCTACCATATTGCTGGGGAAACCTGCAACTGCCCTGCAGTGGATCCATAAAATGTGTGGGACAGGCCATCCTAATTGGTTTAATAATAATTTATTAAATGTATATGCTGCCCAACTCTAAGCAACTCTTGCAGAGATCAGTGGGGCAACAAACTACAGACTGACCAGAAATGAATCATGTGATACAATAAATGAATCTTCATTCAGAATGGAGAGCCCAAGATCAAGTTATTATAGTGTGGAAAGAATAATCACAGAAGAAGTCGGTAAACAAAGTAAGCACTCTGCCGAATGTCTCATTTCAGTAAGTATGAAGTAATGAATACAGTAGAATGTGGATGCAGGTTTTGAATATGCACAAAAGCAAAACAAAAAACCATCAGGATAATTACAGGGGAAATAATTTGATCTCAAATGTTATTTTGAAGATTTGATTTAGTCCATTCAGACACTTCATTTCCTTTCAAAATGCAAAGATGACAGTTTCCTATAAAGCTTTCATTTGCAATGACAATAAATGTCAGGAACGAACACTAAATTATGTATTGTATCTGCCAGAACCAGTGCTGGTGTATGAACATACATACTTAAGAATGACAGGGCTCACATAATTTGAAATTAAAATGTATATTTGCTAAATGAGATCCCAGAAAAAGAAATATGGCATAGATACTGACACCATGATTTTTGAAAATTAAGGAATGGCTGAAAAAAGAGAATTAGCTTACAAATTAAAACACTAATATCCAACAATGTTTTGAAAATGCCTATATAGTGTTGGATCTTGGGTTTCCAGTGTTATTGTTCCCCTTCCTCCTGCCCATCAACAATGAGCTTTTACATAATGTCATTGTTGCAGGGTCAGATTATCATAATCTTGTATCAGAGCATGTGTAAATGAGCAAGTGTAGCCTGTCTCTGCTAACACATAAGAAGGAATATGGCTTTCACTTAGAACAGATGGTTGGACATCATCCAAAGCTGAGCATTGGCCCTCCTCTTTTTAGAAGTCAGCCTTTGTCTGCTGACATTGTCAGCAAAAGAAATCTCTCTGATTGTAGCCATATTTTTCCTCCTTTCAAGCATGTCTATTAGCATACAAGTGTCCTTTCTTAAACCAGACCCCAATTTTACAGAAGTAGATATAAAATAATATTGTATATTAAAGAAAAGGATTTCCTGAACATTTTCCAGATGCATCTTCATCAGTGTCAGACAACTATAGCTTGGTGTTTATGCACTTAGAATAACATTTACTGTAGATTGAAGGATGTGGAAGAATTCAAGCGAGTTGAATATCAAATGTTTTAGCATGGAGCTCCTGAGCATACTAAGGATATCAACTGTAGTAGCAAATATTTAGGTAGCAACTAGGCTTCAAGAGGTAATAGTTTTTTCATTGTATTACACTGTCAAAGTTAGATGCAAGAGGAAATTGTTAGACTGTTAGAGCAAGATGCAAGAGGAAGTGGGCTCAACTGTCAGAGCTAGTGGAAAGTTTTGCTACTGCACAGCACAAGCCAGACCCACTTACCTTTATCTTTGAAACGGAGATGGGCACCGCCCCCTAGAGTTGGACACAATTGGACTTAATGTCAAGGGAAACCTTTACCTTTTTCTGCCACTGAGAGTCACATACAGTATGTGAGATGGGCAGCTATATAAATTTACTAAATAAATTTTGAGTTATACTTGCTCAGTGAAGCTTGTTGGTATAGAGGGCTCTAGTTGTCTTCTTTGCCTCAGCATTGTGACTGTAGAGACCAGGCTGAGCTGGGAAGAATCTGATCTTAACTCTAAGATGCTTAGTCAAGAGTTTCTTCTACATTTTATGTTTCTTTGTGCCACTGCTTTTAAAACTGCAGGAGAACAATCTTCCTCTGACTTTATTGGGGAATGCATGTATGGAGCGTTCCTCTATATCAGCTCTCCACAACCTTTGATCCCCCAGACTACAACTCCCTTCACTTTACCAAAGGGAACAGCACTATTTAGAAACCCAAGTTAGGGAAGATGCAACTTCAGAAACATGTAGTGCTATTCAATGAGAAATAGTAATTGAGCATTGATGTTTGCGTTCATTTTAAGTGTGAAATAATGCTATATTATTTTGATACTTTGATTTTGTTATTTCCACTGTGGTTGTGTTATTTAATTTCTATGAGGCTGTAGAATAATGATGGAAAATATTATGCATTTTTTAGTTTAATTGCCTCAGACAAATATGCTGCCATGCTAGTATGACTAAGCTTAAGTCTTGAAGAAAGTAAGATAACATATGTAGCTCCTACTTATCCAGTGATGAGTAATTCCAAGGACAGCTGCTACAATGCCTGTTTCATTGTAGAGAGAAGGGATTGGGGCTTATGATGCTTATCTTTCAATCTGTTATTTACAGTTTTATTTGTTGAATAGGCAAACACCCACACAGTCTAGCAAGGTGTCTATACCTAGTTTGTAAAGCAGAAACAGTTCCTTCCCAAACAGCATCCAGTGGCGGCTCCTTCCATCTCTTTTCAACATTTAAAATTTGTTTCTTCCTATGATTTTCACAGGTCTCTAAGAATTTCTAGTGTGTTAGATAGTAGCTGCCATCCACCTATCTTCATTTGAGAAACATTTTAGACATTCAAAATAATAGAGCAGACATCTTTATTTAGCTCAAAAATAGGGTAGGAAATTTGTAGTTATTGTGGTTGAATCCTAATGCCCATCCTAATGCTCCAGCCAGTAAGATAAGAGATGGTAAGAACTGAAGTCCAACAATATCTGGAGGATTACATGTTCCACATCTATTCTAGATATTCCAACAAATCATCAGTATTACTATTAATCATCTCATTCCATAATATATAGCACAGCAGTGTTTCTCTTACCAGGGTTCTCCAATGGAGCTTCCCCCCCTGCCCCCCACAACTGGCTTGAGTATTGATTCTAAACTGTACTTGACCTCTTTTATTGCTTGTCTGAATCCTATTTTGCTCTATAGATATGTTTTCCATGGCTCATAATAGCATTCTTGAAGTACACAGAAATACGGGTTATGTAGGTGGATGAACAATAGCTGGATAAGAAATCTTATGTCACAAAAGTAGAATAGCTGGTTAGTGGCAAAGTTTCTTTATCAGTATATATTTAAGTGCCTTGTGTGGTGCAGGGTGGTAGGAGGCAGTATTGCAACTGAAACTCTCCCTACAACCCAAGTTCGATCCCAGCGGAAGCTGGATTCTCGGGTAGCCAGCTCAGGTCGACTCAGCCTTCCATCCTTCCAAGGTCAGTGGAATGAGCACCCAGCTTGCTGGGGAAGCTGATGACTGGGGAAGGCAATGGCAAACCACCCCACTATAGTCTGCCAAGAAAACGTCACGAAAGTGGCGTCCCCCCAAAGGGTCAGACATGACTTGGTGCTTGCACAGGGGACCTTTCACCTTTCACATATATTTAAGTAGTAGGAACAGCTGAATTTCCATAGAAGACCCTTTTCTCTGTTAGACTTCTGGATGATTATATTTGCATGCAGCCTGTTCTTCAGTGTTTTGGATTGATGCTTTCAATGAAAAGGTTCAAATTTTCTTATTCACACACAGTTTGGAAAAGAGAACATGGCCAGAAAATTTAAAATATATATGTAAGAAGATGTTTGGAGGGAGCAACTTTTGCTCAGTAATTAATGCAAAATTCAATCGTAATTCTGCACCAATCAGTGTTTGTAGGCAATTTACTAGGATGGAAGGAGGGGGGATGTTTAAGACCACTTTTTATTTAGTTTCAGAAGTTAATGTGATTAGTCACAGCTTAATACGGAATGAGAAATCTTGATTGCCTTTGGCAGCACTGGGCTGAGAAACCTGGAGACTTTCAAACCTTCAGGTTTGGTGGTAGAGTAAACCACCAAATTATTTTTTTTTCTAAATGCCAAACAAGTATTTTCCCTTAAATAGTACCTCAGGCTTGCTTGGAGTATAAAAGGTCCCCTGAAGATGACAGGCTCTGACCTTTTTTCTATTGAGGCCCCTTTGATTCTGAATCACGGTACCACTGACTTATGTTTTGCACAGGAAAAGAAAAACCCTATCATATCCATCATATATTGACATATTTGCTTAAATCTGATGTTTTTTTATTCATCTGTTTGGGATGGGCATAAAGACTAGCTTCACACCACTATAGCCTTCTAGATGTGAATTTGGCTGGTTCTGCTAATTTTTATTCCCTTGGGCTAATTTCTGTTGGGTGTTTATAAAGACCTAGTAATAGCTACATTTTTAAAAACCTTGTTTTGGTTTTATTATATATTGTAAGGTATGTTTTCTTCTTTATTGAAAAAATAACATTCAAATTAAAAGGCGGAGTGGGGTTAATGGAACAGTGTCTTTTTGCTACTTCATTAGAGGCTTTACTAAATTATCCTTCTTCCTTTTTTTCACCTCCAAAAAACCTTTCATGCTTTTGTAAACCATTAGATCTTTTCACTAAGCTAACATTCTGTATCTCCCATTCTCCCTTCCACCACTTTCACTTCATGTCTCTTGCATACAGGCCATGAGATATAAAGAGATGACATTCACTGAATCTCATAGGAAAGATGCATTTGTGCCCTTCCTCACAGTGCTTTTCTCACTCAGGCACTAAAAAGCATCAGTCCTGTGTTTTGTTCTACTTTTTTTCCCCCTGTTTCTTTGTCAGCATTTTGCACAGAGGCACACTTTTGCTGGAAGAAGAAATTACCCAGTATTCATTAATGCAAGCCTCTTATAAAAATGTTTATTTCTAGACATAATAATATCTCCTCTTGTAAGTCACATTTGCCGCTGAATGTGTCGACTGAGTACATTAGCTGACAAGTCAGACCTGTCAGGTGAATTTGCAATGGGTGTGAAGGATGACATTAAAAGGAAACATTTTTAGGCATAATATCCCCTTCTTAAAATTGTGTTATTCTGCCCTTCCCCCTCCAATTTACATGTGATAGATTACTTACATATTTAACAAGCATGCTCAATGAAGATATTTTTGTTTTTTTTTAAATACCATCCAACAATCTCTCTTCAGGAACTCTGCATTCATTTTCTACCAAGTATTAGGATGCTTTGTGCAACAATCAGCAGCGTTGGGAATAAAAAGCAGTAAAGAAGAAGAGATTTTCAGAAGAAAGCTAATGCAGGGGCCCAGTTCCAGCTGGGAACATGTTCTAGACTGAGGCCCTACAACTGCTTCTCCCCTCCAAAATGGAAATACACAGATTCAACCCGCTTCTTTAAGCATGTGGTTTACAATATGTGAAGTTTAGGTCTTAGATATGGATTTCTAGAATTGTAGCTTAGTTCCATTTATTTACTTAATTTATATCTGAACTTTCATTGGGGAGCTGAAGGCCATGTATATACTGCTCTTTTTCTGTTTTTCCCCACAGCAACAACTGTATGAGGTAGGTTGGGCTGAGAGTGAGTTTATGCTGGAAGGAAGTATAACAGAGATAGGCAACTTTTTGAGAGGTAGGGGCCATACTTAATTTTTTGTGAGCCAAGGGCACCAATGGGAGGAACAGTAGTACAAAGTAGATGGGAACTGCCCTACCTAGATGGGCAGGGCTGGGATTTGGCATTTTTTTTACCAGCTTTTAGTGGGATTTTTTTCTTTTTTTCTTTTTTAAACCATGTTAAGCCATTTTACAGCTTATACCAGTGTTTCTCAACCTCAGCAACTTTCAAGTGTGTGGACTTCAACTCCTAGAATTCCCCAGCCGGCATGGCTGGCTGAGGAATTCTAGAAGTTGAAGCCCACACATCTGAAAGTTGCTGAGGTTGAGAAACCTGGCTGATATTGTAGTTTTCGTTGGTTTCATGTCTGTTTTCAGGAAGTATAGTATAGTTCAGCAAGTACAGTACAGTCAGAACAGCTTCTAGGGATTGTAAAAACTTTGCCTACTTCTGACATACAGAACTACAGCACAGTAGTTAAGAATGTGATGGATGAATTAGGAAGTTCCTTGTTTAGATTTCTTCTCATGAGGTTCAGGCAGTCCTCTCCCTCCATCTGTACTATGGGCCAATAAGATGGGCCTATCTCACACAATTCTGGTAAAACCCCTGAGAATATCTGCCAATTGTACTGTAGGCTAGATGATTGTAATGGGTATTGTATCAATGGCTGCCTTTCAAGACATCAGTTGGTTCAAAAGTCAACAACCTGGCTGGTAATTACAACGGAGGAATCTTTACAGGAGTTAAAGATTCTACACTGGCTATCTTCCAAGAGCATTTAAAAGGGGTTTTGGTCTCTAATACCCAAAGCAACCTGAAGTGCTGGATCACCTCATATGCTTGCTTCTAGATTGTGTCAAACTGGATAATCATTAATTTAGTATAGTTAAGTGATATTTATTTGGGATAAAACAATACAGGGATAATTGGTCTTTTACTTTTTGATGTAACTGTGCTCTTGACTGGTGTTGCATTTCCCCTGCAGCTTTTGTTATTTTTGGAGGAATATTCTGATTCTCTTGAAGAGCAGGAGGAAAAAGAGCATTTACACATTTAGCACCTTACTTTTGGGGTTTCCTCTCTCTGGTGACATCCCAGATAGCTAATGTTACTGTATTTAGATGGTTGATTGTACATGTTCCTTTATTATCCCTCAGCTTTAGTGGTCACTGATTTTATTGTTGGTTACTGAATATTTACTAATGTTTGGTATTGTTTCCGAATTTGGGATTTTAATGTGTTGTTTCAAAATGTTATTAGCTATCTCAAGAGTATTTCCAGATATTCAGTAGAAATATTTTGGAATACAAATAAGCTATAAGTGTCCCTGAATACATTTGGAGTGTCCTGACTTGCCACCAATAACCCGTATTTGTTCACAGTGTGGAGCATGGCTTCCTGAAGAGAGAGAAAAGCTTTATTAGGTTATCTCTATCCCTTCCTGCTTTGTAGACATTAATCAGAATTCTGAGATTGGAAATGGCATGGTATTTAAACAGATTTTAAACAAGCTTAAATTTGTGATTTGGATAAAGATATTAACCATGCACATCATCATTAAAAGTCTATTCACATTTGGCTCCAATCATTGAGTGCAAAGAAATCAAAGCATAAATACAGTTGTTATATTTGTAATTGCTCATTTATATATGCAAATACTGTGGGTATCAAGTGTGTGGCCAAACTCAAGAGTACATAATGAAGCATAGAACCATTCTTGCAAATTTTCAGGTTACAAAATATGGTTTGTTTACTAAGCCAGGCTTCTAGCCTGCTGTTTCCAGAATGACTGAACAGTGAAGTGAATTAAATGCTCGGGATTACAGTAAACAACGATTCAGCAGGGAAGGAACAATATCGCAATCAATTATATTAAGGTGAATGCTAGGCTTCTATCAGCTGCAGTGCTAGTTCTGCAAACTTTCCCTGCAGAACAGTGCTGCAAACTTTCCTTGCAGGATAAACAGACAAAGAAGAATGTGCATTCCTGCTGTTGTCCCAGAAACTCTGGGTTCTGTTAAAACCTGGCATGCTTTGCCAATTAACATGTAAGGCAGAAATCTCTTTTTTAGCTTTTTTCTGTAGAAGAAAGGGCACCCATGACTTGAATTCCATAAGCGTGCCGAGCTTGCAGATCAACACAACTTTTATACATGTTTAGAACAAAGAAGTATATGATTATTGGCAAATAATAATTATTCACACCCTTGGGTGGGCAAAACACTCCCAAAAGGAGGGCACTTTCGCTGTTGCTGGGAGGAAATATGAGCTAGCTGTTATCTATCTCTTCCCACTGCGTGCACAACTGACCACTTCCTCCTCCCCTCCTTCTCCAGTTTGGCTGGGAGGGGTGGGCTTCTTGCCTTACTCTGCTTGTATCTACTGATAACTGGATGTAACGGGGAAGAGCTCCAGTCTTATCTATTAGCCTTTGGAACGTTCAAAGCAAATGGGTTAGGGCAGTTAGGGCAGCTGGTTTCTGCTGCCTTCTTCAAATTAACCCTACAATCACCATTCTATCAGTGCCAGGAAAGAGTATTATTCCATTTGACATCTCCTCATGGGCTAGTTCTTAGCAGGAGCGGCTGCTGCTGTTTTTCCTGTGTACCCAATCTGTTGTAATACCATTGGCTGTGCTCCAGCAGCAAAGCTGATTTGATCCTGATTTAAATAACAATATATATTATTGGGGCCTTGCATAGGCAATTCTGTTCTGTTTTCAGCCAAGGTTGTGGAAGCCCCTGCTGTTGGTGACTGGAAAAAGTTGGAGTGAACAGAGTCAGAACATATTGATAGAGTCCAACCATAGCATAAATTATTTATTTCCCTTGCATGACTGATGGCTGGAAACAAAGAAGACTTAAGGAATTTCCTGTCAAAATTGAAAGAAAGAGTGGAAAAGCTGGTTTGCTAAGGTACACACACACACATACAACAATCTGAGAACATGTCAACCGGCAGTGCCAACCCATTATATGGAGAAGTTGAAGTGACAGCAGACTTCATCTTCTTGGCTCAAGAATTCAGAGATAGTGATCATAGCCATGAAACCAAGAGAAGCCTGCTGCTTGAAAAAATAATACGACAGAACTAAACAAAATACAAAAACAATATAAAACAAATACAAAATACAACACACTGATAATAAAGGTTCATATTGTCAAGGCTGTGATTTGCCATTACAAGACATGGCTATAAAAGCTGGGCCACCAAAAAGGCTTAGCAAAGAAAAAACAATGCATTTGAATTTTGGTGTTGGGGAAAATTGTTAAGCATAACTTGGACTGTAAGAACAAATTAATTAAAGACTAGATGAAGTAAAACCAAACTCTGTACTTTAAGCATTAATAATGAAGCTAAACCTTAAACATTTTGGATATGGAGAAGACCTGATGCTTGGGAAAAAAATCAAAAGCAATTAAAAAATAAAGGCTGACAGAAAACACAATGGCTAGATATTATCACTGATGATACAAGAATGCACTTAAAAGAACTCAAGCAGTTACTGATACACAATCCTGACAAAATGATGTCCTTGGATCATGAAGAGTCAGAAGTGACTAAACAATTGAACAACAGCATCTTTGGTTTTTTAATGTTTTTGGGGTAGAGGATTGTTTTTTGGTTTGGTTTGGTTTGGTTTTGTCTTCTGGTCAGCTGTATTCTCCTTTTTTGATATATGATCTTTGCTATAGGTAGTCCTCGAATTATGACAGCAATTGGGATTGGGATAGCCATCACTAAGTGATGCGGTCATAAAGCGCAATGTCATGTGACAGAATCGCTTGGTGACAGCAATCCCAGCAGTCCCCATTGACATTGTAACCCCAGGATACCCGGGTCGTTAAGGCTGGAGTTTCAGGTAAGGAGCGTGGAGGTGCTATGGGGGGTAGACAAGGCCAGGGGAGGGCTGGTACAGGCCAAGTGCAAGTTGTGGGAGGCCCTGGGGGGCCGGTGGAGGCCATGCGCAAGCAGGGGGCTGCTGCAGGCAGCAGAAGAAGTGGAATTGTCTTACCAGAGTGACTTGCAACCTTCCCTGCTGGCTTCCCCATTGACTTTCCTTGTGGGAAGCTGGCAGGGAAGGTTACCAATGTTGATCAGGTGACCATGGCTCCCTGCGATATTGTTATCACGAGATGAGCATCTATGCTCGTGGATCACAATCATGTGACTGTGGGGATGCTGTGACAGCCAAAACTTTGAGGACCAGTTGTACATCCATTTTTTTCAGCGCTGCCATAACTTTGAACGATCGCTAAATGAATGGATATAAGCTGAGGACTACCTGTATATTGTTTTCTCTTAATTTTTTAAATTGTAAGTCACCAGAGTTGCTGTGCAGTTGGGTGGCCTTGAAACTGAATGAATGAATAAACAAAAGAGAAGAATCAGTTACATGTTAGGATATGCTCATCAGTAGGGTGAGGATTTCTATGACATGTCATATTTTTCCTGGAACCTTTGTTTGAATTTATAAGTTAAAGCATGTTTTAGAGTAATCTGGTGAGAATTAGATGCTTTTTATTTTGCCTGAAAAGTCATATTTTGACTTTTTAAAGGTGTTATGTCATATTTTTGCTTAATTTTGTAACAAACATCATATTTTGGTCATATTTTGGTCATTGGCAACCCTCCTGATAAGCCAGGAAGTTTGAGCCAGCAAAGAAAGTGATAATTTGCCTGATTTTTTTCTTTTTCTTATTCTCTCCCCAACTCAGGGAGGGGTGCGTGTGTGTGTGCAAGAGAGAGAGATGTGGGAACAGAGGCTTCTCCCTTGACCAGGCCTGAAAAAAATGGTGAGAATTTGCTTGTTTTGTTTTGTTTTTCTTATTTGCTCCCCAATTCAGGGGTGTGGGAAAGGGAAAAGGCTTCTCCCCTGATCAGGCCTGAAAAAAAGGTTAGAATTTGCCTGTTTTTTCTTTTTCTTATTTGCTCCCCAACTCAGGGTTCTCTCTCTCTCTCTCTCTCTCTGTGTGTGTGTGTGTGTAAGAGGGAGAACAACCTTTTTTAAAATGACTTCAGTATGCAGAGGCTTCTCCCCTGACCAGGCCTGAAAAAAAGAGTGAGAATTTGCCTTTTTTTTTTTCTCTCATTTGCTCGCCAACTCAGGTGTGTGTTCAAGGTAGTGGAGTCATGTGAGAGCTGCAATCTGATTTCAACATGCCTAAAAGTAGATGTTCACGAGTGTGAAATTACAGCGTTTTGTTCAAGAATTTGGGGAGCAGATTTTCAGTAGTGCTGGTGATATTTTGTAAATTGTGTGAAGTTAAGGTATCAGACCAAAAGCGTTTTAATATTCAACAGTATTGTGACACCGTGAAACACAAGAGTCGTTTAGCAAGATTTACCTTCCCTGAGAACAGGCAACGTCTCCTTTTTGAGAGAGCTTCTTTTCAACTGCAGGTTCATCAAATACACAGTCAGAATTTTGTAAGGATCTCTGTACAATGATGGTTACTTCAAATATTCCCTTAAGGAAATTAGGTAGTGGTAGCCTCAGGCATTTTTTGGAGAAGTACACCAGCCACCTGATTCCAAATGAATCAACTGTAAGGAAAAATTACATCTCTGCCTGCTATGAAGATGTGTTAGAAAAGATAAGATCTGCTGTTGACAACAACAAGATGTGGCTTTCAGCAGATGAAACAAGTGATATAAACGGAAGATATGTAGCCGATGTTATTATTGGCACTCTGAAATGTGACAAGTCTGGTGAAGTATTTCTTCTAACATGTGAAACTGTACAAAAAGTAAGCAATTCCACTATTGCTATGCTCTTTGACGATTCTAGGAAACTACTCTGGCCGGATGGTGTAAAAAGGGGAAATACCCTTCTCTTTGTAACAGATGCCGCTCCATACATGACTAAAGCAGCCAAGGGACTTAAACTTCTTTATCCAAAAATGATCCATATCACATGCCTTGCACATGGTTTACACAGAGTGGCTGAAGAGATTCGAAGCAACTATCCTGATGCAGATAAGATAATTTCAAATGGGAAAAAAATGTTCATTAAAGCTCCACTTCAAGCACAAAAGTTCAAAGAAATTGCTCCTACTTTGGCTCCCCACCCCCGAACCTGTCGTGACACATTGGGGGACTTGGCTGGATGTGGCTATGTATTATTTCACAAATTATGCTTCCTTGCAGCAGATAGTTAAAGAATTTGACTGTTGTGAATCTTCCTCCATCAAGATTGTGCAAGATTCCTTTTCTGAAACCTTGGCTGGAAACTTAGCATATATAGGATCTGACTTCAGTGGATTTTCAAGAGCAATCACCCACCTTGAAACTGCAGGAATAGAACTTAGTGATGCACTGAACATCGTAAAACAAACTGATAGTGATTTAAAGCAAGCAAAGGGTTTCTAACATTTTTAGGTCATAGAAATCCTCGTCCTACTCATCAGTGTTGGCTTCAAACGTTACAGGGCTGATGGGCTCAGTGAGACCCTTCTTGCAGTGGAGCCATTTCTTTCTTTTTCCATTTGGTTTCTATCTACATAGCCACACGGAGAGAGCAGAACGGACTAACAAAGTACATGGTTGCTGTTTGCGGTGCTTGCTTATTCAGTAAGGGCAGGTGAACACACACTGATTCAGGGCAGAGCAACAACAGGGCTTGGGGGCCTCAGGGGTCAGCAGTGCTCTCTCCCACAAAGGTATAGGCAACCATATTTCTGGAGCTTCTCAATTATCATAAAAGTTGAATCTGTAGCATGAGGAGTTAAAGCACAAGAGGAGTGAACACAGGCAGCGAAAAAACTGAGCTGGCAATTGGAATCCTGGTTCATGAGACCAATGTCATGCCTGGCATTCTGTTACAAACAGCAGCCAACCAGATGCTCTGGTTAAATTTTTGGACAGAGCCTAGATGGGATGTTTGTCTCCAAAGTGTACTGCTGTGAATATGGGAGTACCATTTTGCTCTTATGGGAATAGCTGCTGAAAGGCCTTGTTGTTGTTGTTTATTCGTTTAGTCGCTTCCGACTCTTCGTGACTTCATGGACCAGCCCACGCCAGAGCTTCCTGTCGGTCGTCAACATCCCCAGCTCCCCCAGGGACGAGTCCGTCACCTCTAGAATATCATCCATCCATCTTGCCCTTGGTCGGCCCCTCTTCCTTTTGCCTTCCACTCTCCCTAGCATCAGCATCTTCTCCAGGGTGTCCTGTCTTCTCATTATGTGGCCAAAGTATTTCAGTTTTGCCTTTAATATCATTCCCTCAAGTGAGCAGTCTGGCTTTATTTCCTGGAGGATGGACTGGTTTGATCTTCTTGCAGTCCAAGGCACTCTCAGAATTTTCCTCCAACACCACAGTTCAAAAGCATCGATCTTCCTTCGCTCAGCCTTCCTTATGGTCCAGCTCTCGCAGCCATATGTTACTACAGGGAACACCATTGCTTTAACTATGCGGGCCTTTGTTGTCAGCGTGATGTCTCTGCTCTTAACTATTTTATCGAGATTTGTCATTGCTCTTCTCCCAAGGATTAAGCGTCTTCTGATTTCCTGACTGCAGTCAGCATCTGCAGTAATCTTTGCACCTAGGAATACAAAGTCTTTCACTGCTTCTACATTTTCTCCCTCTATTTGCCAGTTATCAATCAAGCTGGTTGCCATAATCTTGGTTTTTTTTGAGGTTTAGCTGCAAGCCAGCTTTTGCACTTTCTTCTTTCACCTTCATCATAAGGCTCCTCAGTTCCTCTTCACTTTCAGCCATCAAAGTGGTATCATCTGCATATCTGAGATTGTTAATGTTTCTTCCAGAGATTTTAACTCCAGCCTTGGATTCCTCAAGACCAGCTTGTCGCATGATGTGTTCTGCATACAAGTTGAATAGGTAGGGTGAGAGTATACAGCCCTGCCGTACTCCTTTCCCAATCTTAAACCAGTCCGTTGTTCCGTGGTCTGTTCTTACTGTTGCTACTTGGTCGTTATACAGATTCTTCAGGAGGCATACAAGATGACTTGGTATCCCCATACCACTAAGAACTTGCCACAATTTGTTATGGTCCACACAGTCAAAGGCTTTAGAATAGTCAATAAAACAGAAATAGATGTTTTTCTGAAACTCCCTGGCTTTTTCCATTATCCAGCGGATATTGGCAATTTGGTCTCTAGTTCCTCTGCCTTTTCTAAACCCAGCCTGTACATCTGGCAATTCTCGCTCCATGAACTGCTGAAGTCTACCTTGCAGGATCTTGAGCATTACCTTACTGGCATGTGAAATGAGTGCCACTGTTCGATAGTTTGAACATTCTTTAGTGTTTCCCTTTTTTGGTATGGGGATATAAGTTGATTTTTTCCAGTCTGATGGCCATTCTTGTGTTTTCCAAATTTGCTGGCATATAGCATGCATTACCTTGACAGCATCATCTTGCAAGATTTTGAACAGTTCAGCTGGGATGCCGTCTTCTCCTGCTGCCTTGTTATTAGCAATGCTTCTTAAGGCCCATTCAACCTCACTCTTCAGGATGTCTGGCTCTAGCTCACTGACCACACCGTCAAAGCTATCCCCGATATTGTTATCCTTCCTATACAGGTCTTCTGTATATTCTTGCCACCTTTTCTTGATCTCTTCTTCTTCTGTTAGGTCCTTGCCATCTTTGTTTTTGATCATACCCATTTTTGCCTGGAATTTACCTCCAATGTTTCTAATTTTCTGGAAGAGGTCTCTTGTCCTTCCTATTCTATTGTCTTCTTCCACTTCCGCGCATTGCTTGTTTAAAAATAATTCCTTATCTCTTCTGGCTAACCACTGGAATTTTGCATTTAATTGGGCATATCTCCCCCTATCGCTGTTGCCTTTTGCTTTCCTTCTTTCTTGGGCTACTTCTAGTGTCTCAGCAGACAGCCATTTTGCCTTCTTGGTTTTCTCTTTCTTTGGGATGTATTTTGTTGCCGCCTCCTGAACAATGCTGCCAACTTCTGTCCATAGTTCTTCCGGGACCCTATCTACTAAGTCCAGTCCCTTAAATCTATTCTTCACCTCCACTGCATATTCCTGAGGAATATTCGTGAGCTCATATCTAGCTGATCTGTGGGTCTTCCCTAATCTCTTTAGTCTGATCCTAAATTGTGCAAGAAGAAGTTCATGGTCTGAACTACAGTCAGCTCCAGGCCTAGTTTTTACCGACTGTACAGATGTCCGCCACCTTTGGCTGCAAAGGATGTAATCAATCTGATTTCGGTGTTGTCCATCTGGTGAAGTCCATGTGTAAAGCCGTCTCTTAGGTTGTTGGAAGAGAGTGTTTGTTATGCAGAGTGAATTGTCTTGGCAAAATTCTATCAGCCTATGTCCTGCTTCGTTTTGTTCTCCCAGGCCATACTTACCTGTAATTCGAGGTGTCATTTGACTGCCCACCTTAGCATTCCAGTCTCCTGTGATGAAAATAACATCTCTTTTAGGCGTGTTGTCCAGTAGGTGCTGCAGATCCTCATAGAACTGCTCTACTTCAGCTTCTTCAGCATTTGTGGTTGGGGCGTATATTTGGATCACTGTGATGTTAGATGGCTTGCCCTGAATTCGAATTGAGATCATTCTGTCGTTTTTGGGGTTGTATCCAAGCACTGCTTTAGCCACTTTACTATTAATTATGAAGGCTACTCCATTTCTTCTGTGGTCCTCTTGTCCACAGTAGTAGATCTGGTGGTCATTTGATGTGAAGTGGCCCATTCCAGTCCATTTCAGTTCACTGACGCCCAGAATGTCTATCTTTAATCTTGACATCTCACCAATAACTACATCCAATTTGCCCTGGCTCATAGATCTTACATTCCAGGTTCCAATGGTGTGTTGATCCTTAGAACATCGGATTCGCTGTTCACCACCAGCACCGTCGGCTGCTAGCCGTCCTTTCGGCTTTGAGCTAGCTGCGTCATCACGACTGGGGCTAGTTGAGCTCATCCTCTGTTCCTCCCCAGTAGCATTTTGACCATCTTCCGACCTGGGGGTCTCATCTTCCGATGGTATACCGACATATCTCTGGTTGTACTGATCCATTTAGTTTTCACGGCAAGAATACTGGGGTGGGTTGCCATTACCTTCCCCAGGGATCGCATTTAGTCTGACCTCTCTGTCATGACCTTCCCGTCTTGGGTGGCCCTTCACGGTTTAGCTCATGGCATCATTGAGGTGCTCAAGCTCCAGCACCACGACAAGGTAACGATCCTTTGCGGAGGCTGAAAGGCCTGCCTACCATTAATTGTCCTAATTCTATAAAGTGTAAAAAGATATAAGCTTGTCTTTCTCCTGAAGTTAGTTTTAAGCAAGCGACGATTGTTTCAGGGAAACCATTTGCAGCGTGGAAAAACTTTCAGTGAACCGTCTTACAGGATCACTGCAGTGCTTCATCAGATCTGTTAAATCCTTTGGGCAATTATGTATCAATGTAGGAAATGTATTGTGTGAGGGGAAAAGGTGCAAGCATTGAAGTGGTGCCAGCCACCTTTGTTATTTCATGCTTGATGCTTATTTGTGGTACTCAGGGCCTTTTCAAAGATTGCCACTGCCTTTGCCATAGGGCTTCAAGAGTTTAATGGAGGCTGAGCTTATTTACTCTGGAAGTTATGCCAGAGAAAAAGCTGCAGCAGTTTTGCAATGTTTCCTCTGAACCTGCAGGATGGGGCTGTTTCCCACTGGCAGAAACCCATGCCCTGTTCCACTCCTGAGACTTCCCCATCCATCCAGAAGTACCCTGGCTTTCCCCCCACCATTCTTTTATATATCTATATTTATTACTTGCAAAAAGTTAACCAAGTGAGGTGAAGAACAGGAGCAGAAGGGGAGCAAGGATTGCTTTTTGGTTTGGAATGTGGTGGGCCAAAGCCATTTTGTGCTCCTAGAGGCTAGGCAGAATACCTATGCAGCAAGTAATAAATAAATGCTCTCAAGTGACCAAGCAGAGGCAAATAATTATGTTGCTCTTTACTCCTGCCATAGCCAACCATGAGTCTGTTTACTGTGTGTTGAAGCTGATACTGCCCTCCCCTTTTCAGTTTCATTCCTGTTGTTTAAGCAAACAGGGTGCTGGTATTTCTCTAGGCCAGGCCCCTGCCTGATCCATGTGACTAGTTCCCTATGACCTTTGCTTCATCCCTGATGCAGAATATTATTTTGAGATCATCCTGTACCTTAAAGTTGCCTAAATTAATAGCTTGTTTGTCTGAGCCATTAGACAACATCTCTTCTCTGAAGCTGGAGAAGAGCTCAGTGCGTGGCAAAATCTATTCAGTGGCTATTTTTCTTGTTGTTATCACTGTGCTGTGCAGAAATTGAAGCCTGAATAGATTTCAGTTCCTGCATATTTAAAGAACTCCATGTTGATCGATGAGGGCAGCAATTACCCAGTGTATCTCTCTCTGAAGGGTAGCTTGGAAGAAGCAACGATGCACCACACATTATAATGTCATTGTCGTAGCAGATTAATGGCAGGGAGCACTGCTTTGAAATAGGCAAGTTGCTGCAAGCCGCTTTGGATGAGGTTGCAGGCCGCAAGCCAAGTACTTGATGCTCTGCAGTGGGAAGATTTATTTGACTCTAGATCCCAGTTATATGGTGGATAAGAGACCAGCAGGCTCTAAGTTACTGTTGTTTCTAAGTTCTCAGGTAAGCCATCTCTGCTGCTTACAGCTGTTGAGTGGCAAGGACAATATGGAGACCTGCCATTGTAGGTGGAAGGGGTAAGATTTGCCAGTTACTCCTCCTGGGTGCCTCAGTCCTTTCAGGCTTGCAGGCTTATTTGGAAGTTTGATAAGAGGAACTGAGGAGCCTTATGATGAAGGTGAAAGAAGAAAGTGCAAAAGCTGGCTTGCAGCTAAACCTCAAAAAAACCAGGATTATGACAACCAGCTTGATTGATAACTGGCAAATAGAGGGAGAAAATGTAGAGGCAGTGAAAGACTTTGTATTTCTAGGTGCGAAGATTACTGCAGATGCTGACTGCAGCCAGGAAATCAGAAGACGCTTAATCCTTGGGAGAAGAGCAATGACAAATCTCAATAAAATAGTTAAGAGCAGAGACATCACACTGACAACAAAGGCCCGCATAGTTAAAGCAATGGTGTTCCCCGTAGTAACATATGGCTGCGAGAGCTGGACCATAAGGAAGGCTGAGAGAAGGAAAATAAATGCTTTTGAACTGTGGTGTTGGAGGAAAATTCTGAGAATGCCTTGGACTGCAAGAAGATCAAACCAGTCCATACTCCAAGAAATAAAGCCAGACTGCTCACTTGAAGGAATGATATTAAAGGCAAAACTGAAATACTTTGGCCACATAATGAGAAGACAGGACACCCTGGAGAAGATGCTGAGAGTGGAGGGCAAAAGGAAGAGGGGCCGACCAAGGGCAAGGTGGATGGATGATATTCTAGAGGTGACGGACTCATCCTTGGGGGAGCTGGGGGTGTTGACGACCGACAGGAAGCTCTGGCGTGGGCTGGTCCATGAAGTCACGAAGAGTCGGAAGCGACTAAACGAATAAACAACAAACGAATAAACTTTTGCAAAATGCCTGCTGAGGTTGCATGCCCATTCACAAAATGTCTGTCAAGGGGGACATAACTATTTACAAAATATCAACTTACCAGAGTAGTACCTGCTATAATCTCTTCTCCCCATTCCCCATAACTTTCCATACTACCCTTGCTTAACATTTCCTAGGCAGCTGGGCTCATGGCCAATCTGTAACCATCTGTTTATTATTTTAGATCCATAGAAAATTTATGGGGCCCATTTGGAGATCAGAGACATTTTTGTAAATAAACATGATGCTGGTGGCTGGCTCTTTGCTTTGTAATGTGCTAGGGCTTCCAATTTTTAAAATTATGTTTTTAAATGTAAAAAAAAAACAGGAAGGGCAGGATCCTGATAAACACCAATGGCACCACTTTGGACTATAGACCTCCCTCCTCTTCTTTTTCCCCTAAAGGCTTAGACAATTCTGTCATGGTGCCTATTCCTGACTGTTTGCCCAGGTATAGGGATTGGCAAGTTACTGACATCTGTGTGGTTGAGAGGTTTGTACTCTCACCAAACTTTCTTTTGATTATGTGTTTGTTTTTTAGTTATTTATATTGTTATTTTTAAATATTGAAATTTTGTTCACTGCACAGAGTTTCTTTGGTGAGATGGGTATCTATCAATCAATCAATCAATCATAGATTGGCACCCATTGGCAAGGGTGTCCACAGGGGAGCAGGTAAAAACAGATAGCATCTGTGGTGGCATGATTGTACCATGTATGAAAAACAGGGGTGAGTCTTACATCAGATTCTCCTACAAGGATCCCTCTGGCCATTGAACAAGCTTCCTCTCCTATGGATTTATGAAAACTGAGTAAAACATCATATAAGATTAAGAACTTCATCTTTGTCCTAGGGGACAGATATTCCATCTTTCTCCCTTTAATTCCCTTGTGGTATATTGCTCCTTCTGCTCCTATACATTTTTATGAAATTTTCCTCCTATCCAAATTATTTTTCCAATTCTCTTTGCAACTGAACATTCTGTGAGATCATAGGAGTCTTGATTATTGGAGGAGGGAGTTACAGGTAATAATATATCTGAAAAAGCATGTTATCATGCATCTAGCTACAAAGTTGGAAGAGTAGCTTATCCAGGTTCATATGATGAACAGAAAGTTGGTTTTAGACAAGGTAGATCCACTACTGATCATTGTCTGATTATTCTTACAACACATAGATGAAAAATGCATATCCAGCTCAAGGGTTCACCTGTATGCCACCTTTATTGATTTCAAGACAGCTTTTGATTTAATACTGCCCACTTTGTTATGATCGAAGCTGAGTAACTCAACAATTGACAAATGCTTTTGCTGCTCATAATGAGTTGTATGAGAGAACTTCATTGAGCAGGACCCCAGGACTCCTCTCCAATTATATACCTACGTTTAAAAGTGTCCATCAAGGCTATGTACTAACCCTAACTCTGTTCAACATCTATATTAGTTCTTTGATTAGTGATTACAAACCACAGATATTCATACCTCTAAACTGGGAAATAGACATATTTTAATTTTGCTATATGCTGATTATGCCATTATTCTATCCTTAACACAGGTGGATTTAAAGAGGGCAGTTACTGCCTTGGGTCAATATTGCCAAGAGGAACAATTGGTAATCAATTACCAGAAAACCAGGGATAATGGTTTTCTCTACAAATTGTATTTAAAAACAATACAAGGAAGGCTGCCCAAGCAACTTATGTTGCTAAGTATCACAGTCATTTTGAGATTATACCATATGCAAGGAATATGCAAGGAAGTGATTGTATGCTTTCTGACAGCAAAATCTTTCAGGCAAAGGCTTTGGCACAACTTTTATTTGGGGCAGCATTTGACTGATACAGTAATGTCAGGCCACTTGAGATTATACAATCTAGGATTTTTAGAGCTATAGTTAGCATCACAACTGTGTTGTTAATGCAGTCCTTAGGTTAGAGTCCAGCCCTGACAGAGTTTGGATAGCAGCAAATAACTACTGCATAAATTTAACTGGCTGCCCTACCTCAGTTTGAGTGATAATTTCCAATCCATCTGGAAGAAGGCCCTTATGCCCTTAGCCAGGAAAGAATTTCTTGTGGCCTACTTATAGCAAATGAACATAAACTAGAGGCCTGTCTGAAGAATTAATCTCATAATGCCTCCTGGATTTAGAGCTGCAGTTCAATCTAGGTTAGCTATCCAGTTTTGGTAGGACCCCAGCTGTATTGGATTCAAGAATCATAGCACCATTAGACACAGATCTGTTCTAAAATACTGATGGGCCTTTAGAAGAGCATGTTGCAGTGCCCTTCATTCTGTACTCCTGCAGGGCAGGAATCAAAATACCTATAAACTGCTGCATGTAGCCTTCATATTATCTGACAAGATTTTTCATGTCACTTATTCACCAAGTTCACCTAGCTTCACGAATGTGGAAGATGATGCATCCTGCAGACTAAGTTCTTCCTATATTAATCATTTGCCTCTGAGAGGGAATGAAGCTGGGGTTGCTGTCTGCAGCTGGGAAAAGCAGCTGCAGCCAGGCAGAAACACTTCCCACCCTCCACTTCCCCAAGACTAAGCTCATGCTTTTTTTCAAAGGGCCATAAAAGTTTATAGCCCCAGAAACTTGAGAGAGGAGATGGGATTCATTCATTTGTTCATTCATTCATTCATTCATTCATTCATTCATTCATTCATTCATTCATTCATTCATTCATTCATTCACACACACCCCCCTCACAGTTTACTCACAAGCATCCATGCCAGTGTTCTAGGTGTCTGGCTAATTGTGCTACACCCTGGCATTTTTAGGAATGTGTCTATGTTCACAGGCAGCCTCACCCCAACCCACCCAGGCCCTTTTTCTAGCCTACAGAAATGTGGGTGTGTAGGAGAGAAAAAGAAGAAGACAACAGGCAGATGAGGAAGCAGGAAGCAACATCTGAGAATGTACAATTATTACAGGCAAGCAAGAGAGCTGTCAGTCAACTGCCAGGACCACAAGCTACAGTAAGCAGCTCATTGTGGTGTGATTCCTGCCTGGAGCTTGGTTTAGAGCTTGGTGTGGAGCTCCGTAGCAACCAGAAAAGGAGCAACCTCACTGAGGCAGCACCTCATCCCAATCAGCACAGGAACTTTTGGAGGGAGGCAAAGATTGTATGCCACTTACAGACTTTGAGACTTTTGTTTTAAGAACTGAGTATTAAAGATGTATTTATGTGGCTACATCAACTTGCAAGGCCTAAGAGCCATACACCATAGCAGATAACACAATGCTTTAGAGCAACAGCCTATTGTTGGGGAAGGTGTGTGCCACAATAAAGCATTGTGTTATCTGCTATGGTGTGATGTGTCCAGTCCTAGGAAAACAACCCTCACAGCCTGTCTTTTTGTATTTATTTATTTTTGCTGGCCTTTGGCTATAATCCAGTTTTTTATTAGATATATATCTGAAAGGAAGTTGTCCCTGAATTTCAGACACTCCTCCCCAAAAGAAAAAGTAGACAGAGTATATGTATATAATCACCCCTACATAATGCCTGGCTTCTCCATATTTGTAATTCTAGGGTTGGCAACTCCAGCTGAACCCACATTCTGGAGATTTTTCTCTTCAATAAATGAGTCTACGTAACAGATGTGCACAGTATATGTGTGTATGTGTATATGTGCATGTGTATATATGTATCTGTGTATGACTGGGAATATGTTCACATAATGAAGCAAATGGCAGTGGGTTATCCATACTGCACATAAAACAGATCAATTCTGAACAATAATAATCCTGGACTGGATATCAGTTGACCTTAAAAGACTCAGAAAATGCCCAAAGGAATGCTGGTGTTAACTGGGAATGTCTTGCAGTGTACCAAAGCAGTTAGAAAGCAGCAGAAGCAGCCTTCATCTTGCAGTGGATTGATTTTGGCTGATAATATGTATATACACACACCCGTACGCATACATTCTTTACACAGACACAAATATACACATACATACCTACATAAACACATAGAAATGTATTTCCTGTTTCCACTAAAGGAAAAGCCTTTCTCAGGTATAATGAAAAGGATTTCAATTTTCCAACCCGATGATTGAATACTCAGAACACTTCAGTGGAGTGGAGAAGAAATATTAGTTATTTGGCTCTTTAAATAGCAGATTAGCATTTACCTTTGCTGTCAGCAAATACAGAATTACACTCCCCTCCCCCAATACATAATGGAACATGTTTACCTTTGAGGTGAATACATTTTAGAACAATATATAAGATTAAAATACATTCTAAAAATACAAGGCCGTGTATTTAAGTGTATCTGACTGATAATAGACACTTTTAAAAAAGAGGCTTATGGCTTGAAATTTGGGACATGAAGATTATCATATGACAGCAGGCAAAACTTGAAGAAGTCAGTATGCGCTTCATTAATTATAGAAAGGCCTTCTACTTGATGGCATACAGTATAATCAATCAAAATTCCAGGACTAAGCAAATCATGCCACGTATGCATTTAAAATATAGCTAAAAGATTTGTATTGAAAATGTAACAACGTGACATTATGAAAACAGGAATGTGAATGTTTTATCTTCATATCATGAGGTTAAAGTCTTATGTACATTTATTTGGAAGAATAGCACTGGATATAATGAGATTTATCTCTATATAAATATACCCATTAATTGTTACTTTGTAAGGGGCTTGTGCATCATAATGGTGCTATAGGGAATGCACACACCCATGATGAACAGATTGTAGGCAAGGGATCAGACTAAATACGATTCACTGGAGAAGGAGATTGCAACTCACTTCAGTATTTTTTTTAAATAGTCTTTATTAAATTATTTACACAAATAATACAAACATAAAATGACAAATAAACATAAAATGAAAAAAGAGAAAGAAAAAAGGAAAGAAGAAAGAGAAGAAGAGGCTTAAAAGAAAGGAAATGGATTTCCAACTCCCTAAGTAATACAATTTTATACCTTAACTAAATAATTTCTTTTCACAATTCACTAATTTGGTTACAATAATTCTACAGTTCTATTGAGATTATATAAGTCAAATACATAATATTTACATCTTGTATTATATTCATATGTTTTACACATTTCTGTTAATTTTGGGGTCGATTCTACGTAGTTGAAGAAGGGGGTCCAGTCATTTTGAAAATCTTCCACATTTTTATCATTTAGCTGGTCCGTAAGTGTTGCCATCTGCGCCAGATCCAGGGATTTAAATGTCCATTCTTCCATTGAGGGGGTCAGTTCTTCCTTCCACTTTGATGCATACGTAATTCTAGCTGCGGTGATCAAATATTGTAAAAGTTTTCCATGTTCATGTTCCAAATCCTTCTCCATGATGCCCAATAAATAGAGTTCCAGTGTTCTATTAATTTCTTTAGTCAACTAAAGCAACTCACTTCAGTATTCTGCCCAAATAATCAAAAGGACATTCATAATGTCAACATGATACTTGAAGATAAGCCCCCAGGTCAGGGAATATGAAGCAGGCTATTGGGAAAGAGCAGAGAGCAAGTTTGAGTAGCACATGCTTATGATCAAGCTGGATTAAAGGTGAAAGGACATCTAGCTGCTAATGTGGCTAGGGGCAAAATAAAAGTTTGATGCTGCAAAGATACGTATACCATCGAATGTCAGACAACGAACCAAGGCAAACTTGATGTCAGAACAGAAATATCAAAATTTAACATTGACATTCTGGGAATCAGCAAACTGAGATTGATGTAGACTGACATCTTCCATGTGTTGGTCATGATGTCATTCTTCAGATTTGCTGATATAATTTGATTAGAACTGTTACTGATTCTTCTTCAATTCCTTGCCATATTTCTGTAGATATTCTATCAGTTCCTGCAGCCTTCTGACTTGGTAATGACTGGAATGCTGATATAATTTCATCTTCTAATACTAGAGGTTCTTGTAAATAGAGAATTTATTCTTTGCTCATCCCTCCCAGGAACACCCCAACACCACCACAGTGAGACAGCATAGCAGGACTGGGGGTGAGGGGGAATTATCTATAGTTAATCTCCCCTTTTGAAATCCTGCCTCTTCTTCAGTGAATAGCTTTCCCCTTTTAGTCCAGTTCTGTAATTCCAGTACAGATGTTTTGTATAAAGTTTGCTTTTAAAAAACATTTTATTAGAATTTTACAATACAATAAAAGTATAAAAATGAAAAGAAAAAAAAACAATAAGAAAAAATAAGTGAAAAAAAGAAAGAAAACATAGAATTTTGACATCTACCCTTCTTTTTATTTAGTAATTGCCATCTTACTCTTTCCCCTCCCTTTTTAACCTTCCTAATCCCCAAATTCATAAATCATCAGTTCAATCTTCTCTTCTTTCAGCAAAAAGTCCATATAAGGCTTCCAGTCTTTTAAAAAAGTCGTTATTGTTTTTTCCCTAACCAGACTGATCAGTTGTGCCATTTCTGTCAATTTTATAATCCAATCCTCTACTGTGGGTATTTCATTATTCTTCCATCTTTATGCATACAATAATCTTGCTGCAGTTACCATATACAATATTAGTTTCCCATATTTCTTTTCTAGTTCAGCATCCATAAAACCCAATAAAAATGGTTTCCTTGTAATATTAATCCACAGAATCTTTTGCATCATTGAATGAATTTACACCCTGGTGTTATACAGTTTGCTGGTGGTATTTAAGAGGTTTACATGGTGGTTAGGTGGATCAGCTCTATTTTGTTTCTTAAACATTGCTGCAAGGTATATGGCTATCACCAATTGTATTCTTCTCGGCTTTGAGTGGTCTCATCAATACAGATAAAGAGGAAATCTAGAACTGATAGCCACCGTTCAAGGTTTGATTTAAGTAACTCTGTGGGGAAAAATCATGACTTACAGCTTTACACATTTTTATTTGGAATATTAGGTCCAAATACATTATGTTGGCAGCTAATCACATATAAGCTCAGTTAAAATCTTTTGCTTGGTATCCCAAGGTGTATTAATATTGTTCATGGACATGTTTTTACCAAACTGCAGGTAGAATACAGTTTGCCAGCCCAGACAACCCCATATTGGCTTGTACCATAATAATTTACCTTAATAATTATGTAAATGTCAGAGGATTTTGTCATTTACTAATTTTATAATTTAGAAAAATGCTGAAGGTTTTAACTGATAGGAGAGGAGATCATAAATTCACAGAAGTATCTGAGGAATTAATTAATTAGATTTATAAAGCTGCCCATCTCACATAAAGCAATGGGGGGGGGGCATTGCCTCTCTCTCTCTTTTATATTTAATTTTTATTGACATTTTTTCACAGAAATAAAAGGTAAACATAAAATAATATAGAGTAAGAATAAACAAAAGAAAAAAAGTGAAGAAAATAAAGAGAGCATAGGAAGAAATACAAATAGAAACAAAGAAAAGATACATAAAGAAGCAACTTCTGATTTTCTTTACAGCAGTTACAATCTTATCCTCATTTCTCCCTCATTAAAATTATATCCTAATTCTTTTTTTCCTATATTCAACCCTTTTCAATCAGCAAATCCAGTTCTACCAATACTGACTTTCATGGACCCTCATCTTTCCTTCCAGTCCCCACCGAGAGGGCTCTGGAGCCCCCATTCGGACAGAATCTCCTCAAGGCAGAGGCAAAGCATGACAAGAGACAGTGACACCCCCCTCTCACTGCTCTCTGTCAATCATGAGGAACTTGAACGCTCACCAAGTGGGTTTAGCATCTCTCAAGACAAAGATGATTTCCTGTTCGGGCCAAATGGAGGAACGAGTTGGATGAAAAAAAAACGCTATTTGGCTGAGGGTGAAACGGACACAGATACTGACCCTTTCACTCCAAGTGGTTCTATGCCTCTGTCCTCAACAGGGGATGGGATTTCTGATTCAATATGGACTCCTTCAAGCAAGCCCATTTCAACTTTTCTAAGAAGGTGGGGATAGGGAGGGTGGAGACACGGGCTGTCTTTTTCTTGTCATGTAAACTTAAACTTTGTATATCTTATGATTCATGCCCAAAGCTTCCTCGCTCAAAAGGAAAAACAACCAACGTCACCCATCCCTCCACCACCAATGGCTGTTCTGCATGCTGGTATTCATGGACCTCGTCCTCCACCATTTCACCCAGTTGGGTGATGTGGTTCTCCTCATACTTGCCAAAACTAAGTGGCTGAGTTTTGCATGACTTTATGCTCTAAAGGGTAAAGGTAATTTCTTCCATGATTAAAATCATGAAAAATTGTACTGCTCAATAAGCCAAGGGTCAGATCAATGCCAGAGCAAAAAACACTGCAAACATGTGGAGGGATACAGGCTGAATTTTTTTGCGAGCAAAACCACACCCATTCCTAGAATGATGCCGTTTGCAATGTGTGCATGCTTTCAGATCATTCTTAACCCAACATTTTACCCAATATTTGTTGGCCTCCACCCAGCCTTCTCTCACCAGTAGTGAGGGCCAAGTCATACCTGTCCCTTTATGGTGGTAGCCATCTCTGTACCACCTAGAGCGGTAATCTCTTCCTGAATCATGATGAGAGATGGGTCTGTTAAGACATGGTTTGATCTCAGCTGCTCATAGGATTATACCTATGTTCTCCTCTTCTGCCATAAAGAGTCAGCCCTTGAACATTGCACGGAGCATTTTCCACTCAATTTCAGTGGAACTGAAATCTAATCCAGGCTGTTTCAACAATCAAAGAGCATCCCAGATATCTGCAGGGTTCCATTTTGAATATCTTTTTAAAAGGTCACGTGCATAAAAGAATAGATGGAATTTCCCACTTTCCCTTTCTGGATGAGGCCTGTTTGTGCATATATGTAAAGCACTTTGAATTCAGCAAATCCATAAATCACCAGTTCATTTTTCCCCCTTTTCAACAAAAAGTCCATAAGAGGTTTCCAGTCTCTGATAAAAGTATTTGCTGTCTTATCCTTGATCATACAGGTCAATTTTGCCATTTCTGCCAATTCCATAATCTTTACAATCCACTCCTTTGTTGTGGGTATTTCAGAATTTTTCCATCTTTGTGCACATAATAATCTCACTGCAGTTACCATATACAAAATCAATCTTCCATAAGTCTCTTCTAATTGGCTATCCTTAAGTCCCAATAAGTCCTCGTAGTAACATATGGCTGTGAGAGCTGGACCATAGGGAAGGCTGAGCGAAGGAAGATAGATGCTTTTGAACTGTGGTGTTGGAGGAAAATTCTGAGAGTGCTTTGGATTGCAAGAAGATCAAACCAGTCCATCCTCCAGGAAGTAAAGCCAGACTGCTCACTTGAGGGAATGATATTAAAGGCAAAACTGAAATACTTTGGTCACATAATGAGAAGACAGGACACCCTGGAGAAGGTGCTGATGCTAGGGAGAGTGGAGGGCAAAAGGAAGAGGGGCCGACCAAGGGCAAGGTGGATGGATGATATTCTAGAGGTGATGGACTCGTCCCTGGGGGAGCTGGGGGTGTTGACGACCGACAGGAAGCTCTGGCATGGGCTGGTCCATGAAGTCACAAAGAGTCGGAAGCGACTAAACAAATAAACAACAACAACAAAGTCCCAATAAAAAAGTTCTGGTTTCATCTGAATGTTAATCTTTAAAATTCTTTGTATCAATGTATGTATTTGTATCCAATGTTTTTTTGCTTTTTCGCAAGTCCACCATGCATGGTGAAATGATCCTTCATGTTTTCCACATTTCCAACATTGATTAGAGGTACCTTTATACATCTTAGATAATTTATCTGGCATCATATAACAATGGTACATAATTTTATAAAAGTTCTCTCTCAAATTATAACACAATGTGAATTTCAGTCCTTTTAACCACATCCTCTCCCATTGTCCACCTGTATATTATAACCAAAATTCCTAGCCCATTTTATCATGCACTCTTTAACTTGTTCTTCCATTTCAAATCTCAGCAAAAGTTTATGCATTTTAGCAATCATATGTTCATCATTTGTACACAATAACATTTCAAATTCCATTTTGTGTTTTTCAATTCCAATTCCCTTTTCATCTATATTAAAACTCAACTGTGCATATGAAAACTATTGAAAACTAAATCCCTCTGTAGTCAAGGAAAGTCACTGCCTTTCTCAAGGATGAATTCACCACCACAAGAATTCAACCACATGTCACCCCTGGGAAGCCTTTACTAACTGGTAGGGACATGGATTGAACACACAGGTGGCTGGGCTCACAGCTCTGAGAACCCTGCCCACTTCCTTGGGATTATAGGATCAAACTCACCCCAGATAACAAAGCCAGACTGCACTTTAGTCAACTCCTGCATCAAGGCCAGAGTCCAGTTGGAAGTTAATCTGAGCAACTTTATCTGATAGATGCCTAGCATATTTCTCACAGTGGTCCTGTAAACTCCGCTTTGTCAAGGAGAGACCAGATCACTTGAAACAGGGCCACTGGACTGCTTTCTGAAGATATAATAAGAGCAAAAAGTACAGGAGCTTTGCTGACCTTACCGTCATGAGGCCATAATAGTGGCTCTAACGTGTTCAGTGGGGTTCAATCTTTGTCACCCTCCAGTGGCACTCTAGGTGTCTCTTAACCCATTTCACCTCCCTCAGCTTCACTGTGAACCAGGGGGAGCCACAATATAAGAGAGGCTCCTTAGGCATTGTCTAATCCAAGGCCCCAGTCGCCCTCACATTCCAGAGGACAACCAAGACTTCAGTTGGACTGTGCACCATAAGTCATAGAGTTCTGCACTTGGGCACTTTATCTGACTTGACTGAGGCTTTCCGCAAATGGTTTTCAAAACATGGAAAAACCCTGACGGAGTTCTGAAGGACAGGCCCTTCTAGGGAAGTTTCCTTCCCCATTCCTTCCTTGTTGACATTTCAGCATTATTATATTTCAGAATATGTCAGCTAATGAGGCTATAAAAATTAAAAGTACTTTCTGTTGCTTAATTGACTATTTTTCTAGTTCTAGACACCTACTTTAATGCATGATTTTTAATATACTTTAATATACTACCTCGTATATAGTGGGGTTTCTGATCATTTATTAGCTCTTGCTGATTTATTTTAAGAGAAACCAAGAAACCTGTTTTACAACCAAGGATTTCTTTTCACACTTTATGCATGAGGCTTTTACAATTATGTCTCATTTTATTCTTTTATGTGATGTAGCAATTAATCAGTGTTAATTGATGTTGTTTATTATTTCCTTGTGGACTGCTGCAGGCTGGCATACCAGGAGGATGAGGGGTGAAAATATGACGGAAAATAAATCAATAAGCGAGCCATCTGGGGATTTTTACATTAGAAAGTAGGATAAAAATATATTAATAAATAAACCCTTTTTGGTAATTCACTGGATATTGTGGCAATTTTCCAGTTAGTGGCTCAGTGCAGAGACAGTGAATTTTCCAAGGCCCTAGCAAACCAGTGTATTGAACCATGTTTTCCAGATTGTTGCCCCAATTCTGTTTTACTCAGTCCTAGTACTCAATCCTTTGTGCTTCTCATAGACATAAACTAAGAGCACTTAGATCACAATGTTTTTCTCCCTTTTGGTATCAAAATTCTGTGAAAAATGTAAGAAGGAGTTTTTATTAAATCCCAATCGTTAAAGTCTTGCTTTCTTCTTTTTTTCCCATCTGTTGCTTCCACCAGCATATCTACTGAATATATCTTATTAGATGGAGGTTAAAGCTGCTTCATTGATCTAATGAAGGTAGAATATATTTTCAGCGGTCCAACTTCTGTTGGGGAAAGGAATAACCGGGTTTCAGGGTTTCAGAGAAATCTTTTATCTGGCAGCATGCATAATACAAGCTGTGTTGTGACTAAGAAGAACGTTTTCATTGATGCTAATGTGTAGTTGCAAAACTGGAAATGTTTATATAGCTTATAATAGGCTTTTTGCAAAGTGACTGAAAGCTTTTACACTGCTGACAAGGGACATTTTCCAAAACATTCATCATTCACAAGTAGGCATTAATGTTGGCAGTAACAACCCAGAACCCAGCCTTGACTGAAACTCATGGCTGTTGAATTTAGAAAGGTGATGAGTTTTAATTCCCAGTAAAATCTCAAAGTAGCAGTAGGAGCCAGAGGGGAAGTATCCTGTGGAAATATTTTAGTTTAATGTTAAATGGAGGAGAAAAGGAAATGAGTTTTTACATTTCCTCCACTGCCATCATTCCACTTTTAAGTCTAAGCTTGGAATGAGTGTTGGTGGCTCATATAAAGGGATGCTCTGTTTCCATGGTGATGGACCAGAGATTTTGACCAGGCTGCAGACAGATTTGGAGGAGGTTAACAACAGCATTTGATTGATAATAGGATTAGCTTAATTTATATCTAAGGCTACAGTATTTTACAGTTTTACTTGGTTTCAGACATGGGTCAGCTCCCCTCTCTGGAGCATTAAAAACAGTGTCCAGAGCCAATACCTTTATTAAACCTAGTACTTGGAATATACATAGACTAAATACTGCACACCACTGAATTTTCTTTAAGTGGAACTAGGATTACATGTTTCCAAATTGATGTTTCATCCAAACACTGCGTTTTTATATGTATGTTTAAAAAAACTTAGGTAAAGGTAAAGGTTTCCCTTGACGTAAAGTCCAGTCGAATCCGACTCTAGGGGGCGGTGCTCATCTCTGTTTCTAAGCCATGGAGCCGGCGTTGTCATAGACACTTCCGGGTCATGTGGCCAGCATGACGACTCGGAACGCCGTTACCTTCCCGCCGAAGCGGTACCTATTGATCTACTCACATTTGCATGTTTTCGAACTGCTAGGTGAGCAGGAGCTGGGACGAGCAACGGGAGCTCACCCCGCCGCACGGTTTCGAACCGCCGACCTTCCGATCGGCAGCTCAGCGGTTTAACCCGCAGCGCCACCACGTCTCCAAAAAAACTAAAAAAACTTAGTCATGTATATAGTCAAATTTTATAATTTTATAATTTGTTTATTTATTTATTCTATCTATATAGCCACCCATCTCACATATGTGACCTAGGCAGTTTACAATAAAATAGATAAAATACAAAAATACATAATGTAAAAATAAAAATGTATAGCTGTTGAGCATCCTAAAAATGGCCATCAACAAAGCCAAGAGATTATTCCTAATAAATTTCTTTTTTGTTAGGAATCATCTCAGAAAAAATCAACAAGAAACATAATAATTTAATGAGATTACAGCAAGAATAAATTTTGCTCAATATTGAAAGAAAGACACAATTCTGACCCTACCTGATTGGGAACTCAAATTTGGAGAATATGCAGCAATGGCAAAACTAATAGTAATTTTACACAACAGAAGTTGAATTAAATTTAAGCAAGAATGGTTCCCATACCTGCAATACATCATGCAGCTTGGCAAATATAATTATCTACAGATTGGTATTTAAGGAGGCTTAAATGCTTATAAATATTGCAGATTAGCAGGTGTTTAAAGGGGGAAGTCAGAAACTCAACAGCTTCCTTTTTTTTCTTTTTTCTTTTTAATTTTTTATTCTCTTTTTTGCCTTTTTTATTTCTTAGTATTTCAAATTTGCTAAACATGTTCATTTATTTTTCCTTTATTAACATGTACAAAACATATACATCCATATTCATATATGTGAATACACATACATATATACATGTACCATGTAACAACACAATGGAGATTTTAATATCAAGTAATTTAGCTTAAGACATATCTTGATGTATATTCTTCCTTCATTTTTTCATTTCCAATGTTATATTTAATTTAGAAGAAAAGTCAAATAATTATAATGCTTGTAACATTAATATCCGTAACTGTAATCAATTGATAGGATATCCATTTTTCCCTCTTATCTATATTCAACACTCTAAGGCACCTAAATAATAGCTTATTAAGAATGTAAGTATATTATATAAATATAATTGTTTTGAAATAATATATTGTACCAGAATGGAGAAGATGGAGCAATAAATGGTCTACTGTATATGGTGAGGTTTAATAATGTGTTAAAGGATTGAGCTAGTTCCATATTAACACTTTATGGATATATTTTAAATTTCTACAAATGTCACTCATTTAATCACTATTTGGTATATTCTTTTCTGATTTTATTAGTACTGTTATATTTTTGGTTGTACTTCATCATATCTTCTGGTTATATTTACCAATAAAATATATATATTTAAAAAAAAAACAAAAAAACAAAGTCAAGAGACTGGCTGTATCACACACCTGGTCCACAAGCCTGGACGCAAAATCAAGTTTTCAGTGCTCAGAAAAGGCTCTCCTTTTGGGCCCTGCCAGCCAACAACTGCTGAGATCTGGAGCATGCCCCTCCTGCTGGACCAGGTAGGATGGGTAGAAATGTTTGGAGAAAGACAGGCATGTAAATATCCCAGTCCCAAGGCATGAAGGGCTGAGCTGCCAATCAGAAGGTTGGCGGTTCGAAACCGCGCGGCGGGGTGAGCTCCCGTTGCTCGTCCCAGCTCCTGCTCACCTAGCAGTTCGAAAACATGCAAATGTGAGTAGATCAATAGGTACCGCTTCGGCGGGAAGGTAACGGCGTTCCGAGTCGTCATGCTGGCCACATGACCCGGAAGTGTCTATGACAACGCCGGCTCCAAGGCTTAGAAACGGAGATGAGCACCGCCCCCTAGAGTCGGACACGACTGGACTTTATGTCAAGGGAAACCTTTACCTTTACTACCAGCATCTTGAATTGCACCTAGAAGCACAATGGAAGCCAATGCAGCTGGTGAAGCAGTGGTGTCACTTGCACCAAATAACCGACCCCATTAACTGCTTGTGCTGTTCCATTCTGTACCAGCTGAAGCTTCTGAATGCTCTTCAAGGGCAGCTCCATGTGGAGGCTGTTGCAATAGTCCATTGTAGAGGTCATGAGGGCATGAGTGACTGTAATGGGCAGTAAGAATAACCTTGAGGAACAGGAGGAAGAGCTGCAACCAAGACAATGGTGAGACAAAAGATATTTGAATCTGAGGCAAAAATGTAATTTGAGAAAGCAACTCAGGCTTAATCCTCCTAGACAGAGGGAGGGAGGTGGGAGGCACATCCAGACTTGCAAGATTCTGTTACTGTAACCTTATAGTAAGAGTAGTATTATCATTCTTAATTTTGATTTCCTAGTCTGGTCTATCTCGAAGAGCTGACATCAATCTTGCAAGTCTGAATGCACCTCCCATTTCCCTCCCTTTATTTTCAAGAGAACTTGGACGGGTCAAGCATGAGACACTTTCTCAAATTATATTTCTGCCTCAGACTCAATTTTTTTCATCTGACAATTGTCTTGATTGTGGCTCTTCCTCCTGTTCCTCAAAGTTATCTTACTTCCCATTACAGTGACTGTGTGCTCCCCAGTCCAGGATTCCTGTCCCCGCCCCCCCACCCCCGTCCAGGAATGGGTGCAACTGACGCACAACCCAAAGTTGCACAATGGCTCTCCTACCCACGGCTGCTACTTGCTCTTCAAGCAGGAGCTACGAATCCAGGAGGACCCCCAGCAGTGCTATCCCAGAACCAAAGTTGGAAGGTCCCCAGAACTAGGAGGTCCAAAGCCCAGAGCCACTTGGACTTGCTTGGTTGAGCCAAAGCCTGTTGCACCCCATCCAGGCCCCCACAGCTCTAGGCACTGAGACAGAACCTCCACAGCAACACTCAGACAAGCTAGGGTGGAGATACAAAGCTGAGTATCTCCCCTAACCATTGGATGACCTCCCTCAGTGGCTTCATGTAGATGTTACACAGGAGGGGAGAAAATTCCAAGCCCTGCAGCACTACCCAAAGAAGGGGATGTGGGATAGACCTTTCCCCCTATCTTGGATATATGTCCAAATTTCATCATCAGGCCTGGTTAAACATTGTTTTTCTTTTCCTGAATGTGACTTGCTTGACTGAACCATGTAAGAGAAATATCCTCCTTCTATAAGATGTACACTATGTCTCTTAATAGCTGATACTGTGGATAAAGAAAAAACATCACATTCATGTTCTGTGCATGAACTTCTGAAGACATTTTTCTGCTTAGGAAACTTCCCTTTAATTTGCCCAAGGTGCTTTGTTTAACATGCTCAAGTTATTTTGGCACCTGAAGCGAAATATCCCAGAAGTGCCTCTGCAGGGAAATAAAAGTGCAGTAAGTATAAATTAAACAACTGTTGGATACCTTTTTATTACCCAAAAGGAGCCCTCTGCAGCAGCTATTCTAAAAACCTCATGCTCAAGCATCATATGGAACATTTTCTCCAACATTCAGAGGTTGGTAAGAACATCTCCGGATGTTTTAAATTATATACCTCTCATCAATCCCAGCTAGCATGGCCAGTGATCAGGAATGTTGGCAGTTGAAAACTGACATATCTGAAGAGGACTAAATTTACCAAAGCTGATTTCAATACTTATGTACTCAGTTATTCAAATACATAGCAGCAGTTTATACATGGCCAGTGTTCTTTCATAGATGGGGTACAAAAGGAAGATTTTAATCTACTAGAGGATCTTTAGATGATTTTAAATAGATCAGAAAGGGTCATTGTTCATATGTATTTCAACAGTGGCAATACTACTACTTCCCTTTCTTTAATTTAGTTTTGAAGTCAAGACTATTTTGGACAACCAAGGCAGGCTTTTGGTGTGAAAAGGCTATGAAAACTCAGTTGCCTTTACAGGTAGTCCTTGCTTAACCCAAATTGGGACTGGAATTTCCATCACCAGGTGAAGCAGTCATTGTGGAGTCCTTGGTGCTCTCTGAGCCTTGTTGTTTTCTTGCAGACATTTCATTAGCAGACTAGGCAACATCTTCAGTGTGAAAAGGGAGTGGGCCTTGCTCTCTGTTTATATACTGTGGTCTGTCCAGCTTGTGTTGGTGGAAGTGTTCTCCCCTTGGGAGTTCCTTGATTGGGCTGTTGTTTGCTGCTTGGTTGATTGACTGAGTTAATAGTTCCTTGATTAGGGTATATTGTGCTGTTTGATTGTTCATCTGGTGTTAATCCTAGTGTTAGTCTTTGCATATCTGGGTGCTGATCGCTGGCAAGGAGGTGCTGCACAAACCACGGTATATAAACAGAGAGCAAGGCCCACTCCCTCTTTGCACTGAAGATGTTGCTTAGTCTGGCAATGAAACATCTGCAAGAAAACAAGGCTCAGAGAGCACCAAGGACTCCACAGTTCAACTCTGAGCTAGAAATATTCACTTTGATTGAAGCAGTCATTAGGTGAAACATCAAGTGACTGCTCTGCTTAGCTATGGCAGTTCCAGTAGTCCCATGTCCAGTTGTTAGGCAAGGACTGTGCCATTATTAGGCGAGAACCTCACACTTCTCCTGCCCTGCACAAACTGCTGGCTCCCTCCTGCTGCCTCCTCCTTTGGCCCTCCTGCACTCCACCACCTATCCCTGCTGCCTCCTGCTGCCCCCAGCTGACCTTTGCCGTCTTTTTCCTCCCATTACTGGCCAAGGATCCAGGTGCTGGTTGAGGCCTTGCACAACACTGACAGCTACCACCTTCACCCAACCACCTGCACTGCTGCCCTGCCTCCTCTGCTGGCTCTGTCCCACTGCCTCCTCCCCAGCCAGACCTGGTGAGCTCCCTTCAGCAGGCAAGGCTCCGCTGCCCTGCTGTGCTCACTGCATGTGTCCCAGGGCTGTGCCCTCACCCAGCACCTGGATCCCAGGCCAGCAGCGAGAGGAAGACAGCAAAAGTCAGCTGGGGGCGGCAGGGGACAGCAGGGATAGGTAGCAGAGGCAGAGTGCGGGGCAGCCAAAAGAGCAGAAGTGGGGGTGAGAGAGGCGGGTGGGGGGAGTTGATGTGCATGCTGTGGTCATAAATGTGGGCCAGTTGCCAAGCACCCAAATTTTATCATGTGACTCTGGGCGTGCTGCAGTGGCCATAACTTCAATGACCAGTCATAACTACCATTTGTTCAGCACTGTTGTAACTTCAATCAGTCGGTGAACAAATGGTTGTTAAGTGAGGACTACCTGGTGTATATATTTATTAATTTTAAGGCAAATGACATAGGGAATGCCCCTGATTTTATGCCCACAATGATGACCTGTTAAGTTGATTAGCACAAAAAGAGTGATTGATGCAAAGTCACCCAGTGAATTTTCATGGCTGGAGGTGGGCGTGAACCCATGTCTCCCCAGTCCTAATGCAATACCTTGGTACTATCTATATTGGTTCTCCAAACAATTCTTCCACTCAGAATTATTTCAATCTTACTGGGTTTTGTACTAGGTCATTAATTAAATAATAAAAAAATAGTACACACAAGCCTAAAGACTTCACATTTCTGCTATAAAGAAACAGTAAAAACTATGAAATTAGGAGGAAGAGAAAAGTGGGGAGGCATAAGGAAAGAGGTTAAAAATAGAAGATGTTGAACTGAATAATAAAGTGTTCTTTGTATAACTGTATTGTGTGTTTCAATTCTCTTATTACAATTTTGTCATGCATTATCCAATTTTAATACCCCAATTTGGCATAAATCCTATCTCCCTACAGAGGATAAAAGGTAAGTGTAATATAATATTAACTGAGTGAGCCTCTTAGTAGCCATTAGAATGTCATTTTAAAGTCTACGCTTCTCCCTACTCTGTAAGGAATTTGACATTTACATAAGGATAAGAGGAAAAGAAAGCTGAAAACCTAATGGAAAAACAAGACAATAAAATACATTGTTCTTGTGAGACAGATGGGGAATTTGTGTCTTGCTGTGGCATTATATTAGTTGCACTGTGTTATACCTTCTCTCTTCGTTATGGTTAAATGCAGATACTTGGATAACCTGCTCTATCCTGCTTAGGATGACTAAATGCCTCATTTGGTCTTTGGTGGCAGTGAAAGGAGTAAGATACCAATAACATGTAAATTGAAGCTTTTAGCCTGTTTCTCCTCCCACCAAAGTAGAGCTCTGTGCATCATGGCTTCTTCAGCCAAAAAGCATCTAAAAACACTCCCCATATCTACAGTTGTATGGAGCAGTCTCTACACACAAAAAAGAATAAAGCAATCATTTCAAACAATGTCTCCAACTGCTATCCAGCTCTGACTGTACAGTCATTAAAAATGCTTTAGGATTTTTTAAAAATTTACTTTGAGTGAGTGAGTGAGTGAATAGCTTTATTAAAGGTCATAGATCCACCAAGAATACTTGTTTGATTTATATCCTGCCCTTTCCCAAGAAATTAAAACACTTTACAGGGGATCTTCCTTCATTTTATCCCCATAAACACCCAGTGAGTTAGAGTTGCTTCTAGGTCCTTTAGTTAAGATCATGTATAGTAGTGGATTTCCAGGGCTGAGATCAGACTTGAATCTTAACCCGGACACCTCAGTGACTGGTATGATTATCCACACCATCCTTAACATCTTGAGCATTGCTATGTATTGTCTGGATTAGTGGGTGAGTTTGAGCAAAGCATAAATCTTGGTTAGTCTAGACGTAACCAATCTATAGAACTCCCTGAATTCCTCTATTCTATTTGAGCAAGCTAAATATGGGTGCCTAAAGAGTGTGTGTATCTGTGGGGTGTGTGTGTGATTTTAAAAGGATTAGAAAATTCTTGGGAAGTAAGTGATAGAAGAGAGAATGTATAGCTATATCATCATCACTTCAGGGAAATTAAATAAATAAAAGATAATTTCCTCTTCTCTCCACACCTATCTTTTTTCTTCTTTCTTTTGCCTGTCTGTAATCAAAGCAATATAATAGAGTGGGAGAGGGGCATAGGCTATGGAACCTGGCTCCACATTTTAAGGAAATCTTTAAAAGGGGTGAGATCAATGTACCACCTTGGCATGACACAACTCTGGGAGAGTTGTTACGAAGTTGAGAATTTGCAAAAAATCAGAGGATCAGGGAAAGCATAACCCATTGAACATAACTGAATAGGAAGAGAAAAAGAGTGGTGATGTCTGGATTTTTGAAGGATTCCAGAAATGGATAGCTTTACTGGGAAAAGTCTGGATTTTTTGCAAGTACAAGAAAAAACATGAGAAAGAAGCCTGAATTAATTATGAGTTAACTATGGGTTACTGGCTGCATCATGTGGAGGACATGCAAATTTGGGGCTGTTCTAACCCACTTGTGTGGAAAGGCTTAAAGAAGACCTTGAAGGGCCAGAACTCTTTCCTCCATTAAATGCACTACAGGTAAGAGAGCTGAACAGATAGTAAGGAAGATGGCCTTGATAGAGATATGCCGGTGCTGTTGCCTAGGCAAAAGGGGCTGAAGCATTTTTTAAGTCCAGAACATTCAGCTAATGTTTAGAAGTGGCTCAGACAGACACCTCCCTGATTCAATAGCCTATAAGGAGGGGGAGGAGGCACAGCACAATCATACTTGCAAGATTCTGTTATTACAGCCAATCACAATAAAAATAGTTTTAGACATCCTTAGACATCATTTCATGGCCTTGTCTACCTAGAGAGGCTGACAGGTGCCAAGCTCTGTGCCCATTTCCTCTCTAAACTTGCAGTAGTGGGTGTTTCTCGTTGCTTACTTCATGTCCTCTCTGTCTCTGGTGCAACAGTGTGGTAAAAGAGGCCACTCAGCAATTTGGAATCAGATAAAAAAATCTAAGGATTCTCTTGGGCTGAAGTGTGCCACATTCTGTCAGTTCAAGAGAAAGTCCAGCTGCTGGACAGAATTCCAATTTCGAGAAATTACCTGCTGGCTTACCTATGGAGAATCTGGCAAACAACTGGGATTACTCAGTTGTTTACAAGTGTACACATGTATTTCAGTCCAAGAAAAATATTATTGAACTGGAAGTGGAGAATAAAAGGCAATTGGCTTCAGTATGCTATCTGAGCCGCATATTTAATAAACCATCCAGCTTTAGCAAATATTTAGATGTTATGTGCTGGCATGAGAATATTGGATGCAATGGAATTTTTCTGTTGATTCATGGGCAGGTTTTTTACATTCTTATTTTAGCTGGCCAGTCACTTCATATTTTGTACAGATTAGCTAATGGTTCAAGATTGATGGTAGATTTGTTTACACAAAGGGAAATAAGAGCTGGGAAAGATCCCCCCTAGAATATAAAATCTTAGTTAAATTCATCATCCATACTTTTAGAGTAATTGCCTTTTCTTTTTCCAGTCTTTCTATTTAACATAAGATTATTTGGAAATGTCCAGCTGTTCCTGTTCAGGTCTTATGTTTCAGTCAGAATTAGTTTAGACTACCCATAGTTAGCCATTTCTTAATATTGGGCCAATTTACTCCAAGGACATGTTTGCTGGAAGTAAATTACATAGCTCAATCTGCCCTATTTGGAAGGGATTGATTTGCCTTACAGCATTTGTCCACTAGATGGTAGAAAAGGACCAGCAAATAGCTGAAGAGGCTTGTAGAAGAAATCTTGATGCCAGAAATGAAAAGGTTTGGAGATTAGGGCCCTGCAAAACATTTGAAAGAAGTGGTTCACAAACCTGTTAGGAAGAACAGAGCACACCTCACTGAAGCATGAAATCATTTTCATTCTTTGCAAGGCTTGTGCAGCTGCTTGTAAAACTGATCCCAGTTGTCTCTGCTTTGTTTCACTGCTGGTTCCAGAAGAAATGTCTACGCACATGCACACTGACTGGCAGCCAGGTCAACTTTTGAAGCAGCTGTGCAAACCTTGCAAAGGATGCAGTTTAACACTTTGAAGAGAGGTTTCCACGTTGTCTTAATGCTTTTTGCAAAGCACCTCCTTTATTGCTGTAAGCTACCCTGTTGCAAATGGCGTGTGCCTATAGGAATGGCAGTGTTGACAGAAGCCCATTTCTCATGGTAGCTTTTCATATCTTCTGGCTCATTGCAGTGGGCTTGGTCCAGATTTAATCACGAATAACTATTAAAGCCAATGGCATTTAGGTAATTTGGGTAATTCTTTTTCTAAGAACAGTTTAGATGTGTTTACAGGCATCCTGTTATTACAATTACCACTTAAGTTTTAAGGTCATTAAGAAATCAAAATATGGTTGACAATAACTTGTACTGCTCTAATTGTATAATAATGAGTGACAGCAAAGTGGGTTGAACCAATGTTTGCTACTATGGAATCAATCTTCTCTTAGTTTAAAATCCAGAAATATGACCAAATAATGAGAGCTAAGTTAATCTGAAAAAATGTTGCCACTCTGAGAACAAGCCTCCTCTAAGGAGGGAGGGAGGGAGGGAGGGAGAATGAGCGCACCAGTTTGGTCTCATGGTTAAGGTGCTGGGCTAGAAACCAGGAGACTGTGAGTTCTAGTCCTGCCTTAGGCATGAAAGCTGGCTGGGTGACTTTAGGCCAGTCACTCTCTCTCAGCCCAACCCACCTCACAGGGTTGTTGTTGTGGGGAAAGGAGGAAGAAGAAGGAGTAGTAGGTATGTTCTCTGCCTTGAGTTTTTTATAAAAATGATAAAGGCGGGATAAAAAATAAATAAATATCCAAATAATGAAAGACGCTAACCAGCTCAAAATGTTATTTTGTCTCCTAACATGGGCATCCTCAGGGGAGACAAGGATAAAATGTGTATTGTGATGCAACCATGTGCCTTATATTCTTGAATATGACATCAGGACACAATTACAAAAGGCCATGTCATGATGTTATGATCTGTCAGTTTGTATCACTGCAGTTTGTGCTGGATGACCACAGTTCTTAAGCCATATCTTTTGGAAGCCAATCTGGGAACTACAAAAATGGTGTTGGGGAATGGTGGGGGTTGCCAATTCCTGCTCAGAAGACTGAGGAGAAATTTACAGCACTTTTGTCTGTTGATAAGCAGCATTGAAAAGCATTTCTCATTCTTAGGTGAAGCCCCCTACCCCTGCTTCTATTCCCCAACTCAAGGTTAGGAGATGATCCTCATTTCTGCCAACCTTGAAACAGTGCAACAAGGCTGCAAAGAAGGTCATGTAATCACTGCCCTGCCCCCGAGCTTCCCAGGTCTTGGAGTTACAAAGAAAAATCCTCTCTCTGTCCCCGCCCCCTGCCGCCAAACCTGGGGAAGAAAGGAATTAAAATAAATTGCTTGCACACTCACATATGCTTCCCATCCATGCACTTATTTTATGTCATGCACATTTAATGTTATGGGTAAAAACAAAACTGAATTATTTCTTTGATAGGGACACAAGGCTATCTGGCCTTTGGTATGCAGTTTTCATTAGCATGAGAATTTTGTATATTTTTACATAGAAAAACTGCATTGACGAAATGTAAATTTTAAGTCTGTTACAAATTTATTTGAATATGAAATTAGTTATGTACACATTAAAATAATCAAATTATTTTCTCTTCACTACAAATGCTTTAATTCATTCATTTGAAGTGTTAACCTGTTTATGTAATTTGCATAAAAACTGGATGGTTTACTACATTTAGGATTTTTTTTAAAATTCAGAAATGCTTTAGAAACCTTGAAACAGCAGCCTTCTTGAGCCAGTGTGCTGTGTTATTTTGTTCCTTGTTCAAAGACTCACTTTTACCCGGTGCTTACGCTGAGTGTGTGTTTGTGTTTGTGTGTGTGTGTATGTATACACACACATACACACACACTAAGAATTCTGTTACTTATCTGGAAATGCTGAATATTTACCATAGGCTAAACTGTTGTAAGATCACACATTGTTGAAGAGCATTCTAATGGATGAGTGATAACAGATAGCCATAATATTAAATCGGAGTCAATCCAATCTGGAAAAGGTTGGTTTGAATATTTCCTGGCATATGCGCCTAAGAAAAGGAGACACTGACCTGATTCGGATATTGCACAAACAAAATGGTTCATTCAGTTGTGTTCTTTTGAGTAAAGTACAATTGAATGGGCTTGGATAATACACTAAACCAAAGTCAAACAAACATACTGTGGCTATTACCCAAGGTTAACATACCTAGGATTTACCTGACCTAGTTTTTCTGGGTTATTACCCAGGGTGGGTTTGTGCAACATGCTAGGCTAAAAGGTGATTGGGTAGTTTGTGGCTTAGTTTGTTGTAACTTAGTAGGGTATGTGAACCCAACTACTCATTAGATTTACACGTCATATAGGGCAAAGTAGGTTTTCTTGTTTGTGGCTTAAAACAAAATGTAAACGTAGCCAATTATGGCTTATTTAATCTACCACAGTTAAATATGGTTTAATGCAATATGTCAACTGAGCCATCATGTTCTGCAAAGGAGTTGGAGAGGTAGCAAATGATGCATTGACACTTTGTCTTGGAACATCTCTCCTCCTTCAAGGGCTCTATGAATTAATGGTAAATCAGAACCTTTGAACATATGCAGTATGGTTCCCCTACTCTATGGGTAAACATAACCAGTGATATAAACAGAGCCAGGGTTTTGAAGTTAGGTAAGTTATTCTCAAATTTGAAAGAGCTGGTTTGTAGCACACAGAACAGAAATAATTGGCCTCAGTTCTATCATGGAAGTTCCCCCTTCTCATATTGCAGATTTTCTTCCTCTTAGTGCCTTAATCTTTATGTTTTCCCCATTGTTTTATCCTCATCCACATCCAATATTTGTCACAAAAGGTCCACAAATTAGGCAAGCATATTGCAACGGTAAGAAATTTAATTTTGGTGACTTGTAAGGACACTTCCTATATACTTAACCACAGAGGAACAGATTTAAAACTCTCTGGGATGAAGCTGAGAGTTTTTCAGAGGGATGCCAAACTGCTTCTTGTACTGGGACATCGTATCTATATACTCATTGTATCTTTGAGTGGAGAGATTGTCCAGACATAGAGCACCCACCACTTCTGTAATCCAAGACTTTGCTAGGCAGCAGGTAGAAAATGATCTACTTTCTTGCCTTTATGAAATATTAAGTCTTTCAGAAGGATATTCTGAGCAATGGGTGGCCACTAATATCAGCTTGAATGTATGGATTTGAGTTCTTTGCTTGTTATATGACCAAGATTCTTGCATTCAGAAGATGAAGTTATAATTGGTCAACTTTATTATATTTAGAATTCCTATAGGGTAAAGGTGCCTACCCTTGATGTGTCCAGGCTCCTTGCGTTACTCTGCATGATACTTTTTCTCTTTGTTCTGAGCTTTGTTGCTTCGTTTGTTTTTTCCCCAATGGCCCCAAGAGCAGGATCTGATGAGAGAGACAATCTTGCTTGGCTTTCGGGCAGTACCTGAAGAAAACCAAAACCAAGGTTAAGTCCAGCCATAGACAACAGGGATGAGGACAAAGGATGAATGGATAGGACTGTGGGCAGGAGTCTCAGCATATAGATGACAGTCCATTAGGTTTTCTAATACTAATTTCTAACTGCTTGATGCAGACATCTCCAGAGCTGGCTATTCATCTTGTGGGAGACACAAGATATAGGGAAGGAGGAGATTATATGCAAAAGAACAGAATATAGTGCAGGAAGTTATCCCACTGGCTATTTTCACATAACATGATTAACCATGATTAACTTAACCATATCTTATTAAATTTTTGTGCTTGTGCAGCATGCTGACCCATAAACTTACTCCTGGAGTAATTTGTACAATGTGCTTGGCTAGTCTGTATTCCATTATGTGTGAATACAACCTGAGGAAATAAAGTAACAGCATTGTTTAGCTCAGAACTAGCTTCCTCCACAGTTTCTTCCAGAAATCCTTTTTGTGTCACTGCTTGTTTATCTCCATTAGAACAAGAGGGCAGAAACAGTGTCCCCACACCAACCTCAGTCTAGTTTCACAAAGATAGTAATTCACTCTGTGCACAAGCTATGTCCAATGGTGGGTTTTGGATATACTCAGTGCTAGAATGTGGACTTCAGTGGATTTCTGCAGAAGAATGATATATTTTTATGAAAAAGGTTCTTTTCTGGTGCTTTAGCAAGAGCTGCTAGGAATTAAACTGGGGACTTTCTATATGCAAAGCATGTGTGTTCTGCCTGTAAGCTATTCTACCATGTTGAGGTGAAGAATAAATAGAGGAAATGAGGGATAGTGTTAAACCATTTTTGAGTCATCTTGCTGCCAGAAACTCAAAGATCCATAAAGTTTAAGTAAGAAAATTGACATTTTAAATTTAAAAAGTTAAAAATATATAGGCTGACAAGACATTAAAATTGCAGGGGGCAACCTGTTAAAAGCCACTGAAATTATATTTCAAAGCCAGCTGCTGATAAGAGCTTTTTTTAGATAAATGTTTTGATATGTCTCTTTAAAGCTAGCTGTGAAATTAAGGCATGTTTGAGGGATGCAGAGTAGAATCTATTGCTGAAAAGCCTCTTTTTTCAGAAGAATTGAGAACAAAAATATCTCATTTTTAGATGTACATGGAGAAAGTAGCCCTTAAGATACTCAGGTAGTTTAGAATTGGCAACAAACATACTACCCTACCTTGGCTGTTAAAATGCAGATGACCATTAGATGGCAGCAAAGAGATGTAAAATGTTCTAACCCTCTGGTGTCATCTAATGCCTGTCCCAATTTGTGTAGTCCAGATATGGTAGACCTAAACAGAACCTCCAACTGAACCTGATTATAAATGGAAATAAGGGGTAGAAGGCCTGATCTTGGCACAGAAAGAGAGGAAAAGTCATGAAGGGAATGCATGGAAGATTAAAAAAAACAAGGGAGCAGAAGACTAAGGAGGATTATAAAGAAAATAAAATTATTTTCATTATGAGTGGTACTATTTTGATTTTTGTCTTAGAGTCTAAAATGCCATGGGACATATCTGCTATATAAAGGGAAGAATGTATAATTCAAGACTGTTACAGAACTAGAATGGGAAGCTCATGAGAGAGAGAGAGAGAGAGAGAGAGAGAGAGAGAGAGAGAGATGAATTCAGTTTTCATAGAGCTGTACAGTTTTCAAAGTCTTTCAACCATTAATTTCAGACATATAGGATGTACTATTGTGGTAGAAAGCACAGCATTTATATGGTGGACAAATAAGCTGTTCCTGGAATCCGGAGCTTTAGCTAATGGTCTGAGATTTTTCTTCCTCAACTGCTTTTAAAAAGCCTTCACAAGACAGCATTTTTTAAACTGGCACTGCAATGATAATATTTCCTTTGATCTGATCTTCCATTAAGAACACAAGGCTCAAACCAAGAGATTTCTAGTCCAGTATTTCAGATACCTTTGTACATCAAATATACCAGATCTGCCAGCTGCTCTGAACACAGATTGCTAGGAGTTACAGTCGAGTGTAGTGAATGGGAAGAAATCCCATCTGCACTGAGTCAAACAGGAAAGAAGTAACAGAAAACTTGATCTGTTAATCAAATTTACCTGTTCCATCTAGATAGTGGCAGAGACAGTCTAATGCAGGAAAATGTTAAAGAGCCAGTAGGGAGCAGGAAGATTTCCCCTCTCAGGTAAGCTTTTTCTAAGACAGACAGACAGAAAGAGCTTCATTTTTGTTTTTCTTGTCCCATTTCTGTCACAGGAGGAGTGGAACATGTCATCCTAGCTACCTTAGAACTAGGACAACAAGGCCCTTATACCTTGGAATCCAGGATTGGAGATCCAGGAAATATGGCAATCTATCATCTAGTGGCAATTAGAGGCATATTAGAGCTTTAGTTTTGCTTTATAGAAAATTATTTGAGTCTTGGTGACTTTGTTTTTATTTTGTTCTGTCATGGTGTGTGCGCGTGTGTGTGCAGTGTTCTCTCTCTCTTTCTCCCTCTCTTGTATTTCCGGCTGAAGGAGCAGCCACTGAGGTAAGCCCTGTAGATGTCATTTGTCATTTTCTTTTATTTCCTTGTCTCCTTTTGTCTTTCAAATTTGTTTTGTTTCTCAGTCTCAATATACATACTGAAGATTTGGATTTCTTACTAAATCAGCACACTCATTCTGACATGATTTTAAGCTTAGCTCATGCATCTCTCTGCTCAGTTAAGTAACTGAAAAGGAAGGAAATAGGCAGGGGGTTTGCCACCTCCTCTTGCTGAATAAAACAGTACAGAGAAGACTTGCTTTAAATAAAATGGATGATGGGAGTGCACTGAATAAGCTGTTGCTAAGAGTGTAGGAGGATGCAAAAGTGATCGTAGGGAGAAATTTAAAAGTCCCCTCAAGGGAGGCTGAGAGTCTAGTCCATCACTTTCCTTGCATGTTTGCACTGCATCTGCCCTGTTACATCAAGCGACAGCTGGAGGGCCATGGTTCTCCCCCTTTTTGAGAACATAAAAAAGGTAAGAAAAGAGGCCATGGGTCCATCTAGTGTAGTATCCTGTGTCCCATAGTGGGCAGCTGCAGGTACTGTATCTGAGAATCTCACAAGCCTGCACAGGAGGAGGATAGTTCTGTTCCACTGTGATTTCCCAGCAACTAGTATATGGTATTCTGTTTATGATTCAGGAGGTAGTAAGCAACTATTAATAGTAGTTAGCTGTTGATGACCTGGTCCTTCATGAACTGTCCAGTTCTCTTTTCAAACCATTCAAATTGGCTGCTGTTACTTCAAACAGTAAATTCCATAGTATTCAATAGAAAAAAGGTATTTCTATTTGTCTTGAATCTTCTCACATTTACTTTCAGTGAGTGACTTGGAGTTCTATCACTGTGAGACAGGGAAATAAATCTCTTTCTATATGGATTATTTATACCATTCATGATAGTATATCCTGTGTCCTCTTACCCTCCTTCATTTCAAGTTAAAAAGCCCCAGTTACTCTAGGCCTAGCTTTTCCTCATAGGGGAGCTGCTTCAATGCACTAATAAGTTTAGCTGCCTTTTCTTATTTGCACTTTTTGCTAGCTGTATGATACTCTTTCTCAGATGCAGGGACCTGAACTGTATATAGTACTGCAGTGTAATATCACCAATGATTGATATATAAGTGCACTATTATATCAGGAGTTGTATTTTTAATTCCCCTCCTCAAGATTCCAAGCTTGGGATTTGCTTTTTCAACAGAAGCTGCATCTTGTATATCCATCTAGAAGTTTCCCATGATTCAAAGATAATTTTCTTGCTCAATCACTACTAGGTGAGAACCCATTAATATATAGATGAATTTTGATTGTTTATGCTAGCATGCATCATTTTATTTTTATTTATTTATTTATTAATCAAATTTATCACTGCCCATCTCCCAAAAGGGACTCTGGGCGGTTTACCGTCAAACATAAATAAGAGAAATATAAAACTATAAAATGCTATAGTATATAATAAAATATAATAAGAACCTGATGGCTAAAAGTTCTCTGTGATTCACAAGCAGAGCAGGTCCTTCTAAGAGACTAGCCATCCTCAGGAATGACTACTCTCCCTCCTGCCCCAGGCATGATGACAGAACCAGGTCTTTAGTTGTTTCCTAAAGTCCAGGAGTGAGTGAGCCAATCTCACTTCCAGGGGAAGGATATTCCAAAGGGCGGGGGCTGTTGCCAAGAAGGCCTGCCTCCTGGACCCCGCCAGATGGGTGTCTTACAGACGGGGTCCGTAGCATGCCCTCTCTGCATGATCGGGTGGGACGGGTTGATATGATAGGGATGAGATGGTCCCTATTTTAAACTTATATTGAACTTTATCATTTTGAAATTCATCCAGTTTGGAGAGATCCTTTTTGTGCTGTTCATAATCCTTCTTTGATAAAATAATCAAAGTTTGGCATCATCAGCAAATATGACCACCTCACCACTAGGCCTAACTAGAGATCATTCATATGCAAGTTAAAAAGCACCAATCCAATACCTACTCTGTAAGAACTGCCCATTTATTCCAAATCTCTTTTTCCTGTTTTTAACAAGTTGTCATTGCCTGAGAACACCTGCTGTCTTATTCTGCAGCAGCTTTGCTCAGAGCTTTTGTTAAGGGAATTTACTAAAGGCTTTTTGAATACCTATAGGGTCACCCTTGCTTACATGTTTATTGACATCTTCAAAAAAATCTAAGAGTTTAGTGACACAAGAATTACCTTTACAGAATCCACATGAGTTCCTTTTAAGCAAGGCTTGTTCTTTTATTGTTTGCTTTTCTTTTTTTAAAGAATACTTCATTAGAGTATTAATAAAGAAGGGACATCTAAAGCTAAAGTTGGTATCATCCTGGAATGTCAATTTCCCAATCAGCAGCCACTCAGTAATGTTTGTGATGAGCCCAAGCCTTTTCTTCCCCATCTAGACCCTCAGGTGATGACTTCCATCCCATCTCTGATTGGTCAAGGTTTGAGATATACAATTGGGTATCTCCAATTGAAGGATGTCAGCCCTGTGAGGTGGACCAAATCAGGAAACTGACTCCATAGGAAGATTAGAACTGTACTTTACTGAGATAGCTATAGGAACAGAATCATGCAAGACTTTCTATGTTTTTCTTTCCCTCACACCCTAAGGAATTTGGGGGGAGGACCAGTCTGAGTATTTTTCTAATACTTTCCCACATCCCTAGACTTAAAGCATGCTTCAGCACCTGTTGTTGTCCTAACAGCTTTTGGATGCCTTCTCCAAGTTAGTCTCCATGGCTCCCAACAGCTTCATACAGATGTTAAATGAAATAGGGGAGAGAGCAGAGCCCTGGAGTATCCTGTACTGGAGTACCTGAAGGCATGATCTCCCATCTCCTACAAGGTCCAACTAAAATTGTCCAAATAGGAAGGAATGGAACCAGTGCAAAATGATGTTCCCTACCCTTATCTCTTGATGATTGATGGTACTGAAGGCCACTGAGAGATCCAGCAGAAAAAGGAGAGTTTCATTCCATTTATCCAAGTCCCCCCATGTCATGAGTGCCGTTGAGCTAAAGTAATCAGCGCAATGGCACTCATGACAATGACAAGGAAATAGGTGAAGGGGTACAAGTTAAGTAGCCATCAACCCACAACGACTAACGGCTAACAAACAATAGATAAACGGATCACGGAGCCACCCAAGCCATCAGCAGCAATACCACGGGGATCGCCCAGCTGAAAGCAATCAGCAGAAGAATGAAAACCTGAGGATGGGCGATCCTAGAAACCCTCAACCAATGGCAGGGCAACGCATGGGACAAAGGGGGGTGACGTGACCGAGAGCGAGGGGGCGCTGACCGGCGCGGGGTATTTAAACCCCGCACCGGCGCGCTCCTGTCACTCTCAGCTTTTTCTAACAACGTTGTACCTATCCTGAAATAAACCAGAGCCTGCTTTGCAACCCAGTGTCTGAACGTTATTCAGAGGTAGGCAGCGCATGACATAAAGCTGAGAGTCATAAACTCAGCCTCGCCGAGCCCCACCGGACGACAACGAGCCGCGGGAGGAGTAGACGGCGAGAAGACCAGCAAGATGAGGCCGGAACGGCGCGGGCAAGGAGGGCGAGCCGCGCGGCAAGAGACAGAGGAGGACCGACCGAGGCCAGAGGCACCGCGGACTCCCGGAGCCATGGACGCCCGCCCCACCCGACCCGAGCCTCAGCTCCAACCCCAAGGGGAGATGGCGACGGAGGCAACCCGACCGCGGGAGGGAGCAGCACGACTTCCGAAACCAGCGGAGGACCCCGCGCCCCACATCGCACCCCAGCAACGGGCGTGGAGCGACAGCCCCACGGTGCTCGACACGGAGGAGGACGACGGAGACACCCATCAGACGGAGGAGGAAGCGGACCCGCGGCGGAGGGACGATGAACCCCCCCCCCCCGAGGACGCGCCAACGGAACCGGCCCCAGCGGCGGTGCGGGCTGTGGACGAGGAGGCACGAGCTGAACTCGCGGCCATGCGGGCTCAGCTGACGGAACTCCGGACCATGCTCCAGGCGCTTATGCCCCCCGCGCCACCCAATGACGTCCCCGCACAAGCCCACACCCCGAGCGAAGCACCGAACCCACACGAGCCAGCGGAAAGCCAGCAGACGGCACAGGCGGCCGACACCACATCCCGGGAAGCGAGAGGCGGGGCCGCGCAAAACGCCCGGGCCCCAAAGGACTTTCCCATCTTCTTCGATGGGACCCCCTCAAAACTCTCGTTTTTCGTCACCAACGCTAGGGAGTTCATGGGGAGGCACGGACACTCCTATGACTCCGAGGCCGACAAGATCGGCGCCGTGGCAATCAAACTCCAAGACAGGGCGGCGGACTGGTACGTCCAACTGTACGAGTCCAGCTCCCCCGCCCTCGCCACCTTCCCTGCTTTCATCAACGAGATGAAAAACTATTTCGAAGACCCCCTAGCCAAAGTACGGGCGAAAAGCGCACTCCAGAGACTTAAACAGGGCGCACGCACGGTCCCTGACTACGCCCTGGAGTTCAAAGCCCTCGCGGGAAAGGTCTGCGACTGGTCTGAGACCACCCTGCTGGAAATCTTCAAAAAGGGGCTCAACCGCGACGTTCTCCAATGGGCCCTCTACCGCGACGACCCAGAAACGTTACACGGGTGGATCCACCTCGCGGGGAAAGCCGAACACGCGCACCGCACCTTCCTTATGACAACCACGGAAGACACAAACTACGTCGGGAAAAAGGTACCCGCACCACACGGGGGGATGGCCGGCCCCATATACCCTAAAAAGAAGTTCAACCGGGAGCCCTGCGGGAGGTGTGGCAAATTAGGGCACAAGACGGCGGACTGCTTCGCCAACCGACCGCCGACCAGCGCGCCCAAGCCCGCCCCGAAAATTAGCCCCAAACCACCCAACCCGGGGCCGCCCCCTCACCGCCGAATGACCGTGGCCACAGCGACACCGGAAGAGGGCTGGGACGCTTACTGGGGAGAAGAGGACAATACCGACCCCGACCAGCCGGCGGGAAATGCTCCCCGCTTGCCCTGAAACGCGTGGCGAGGCAGGCGGCGGGACAGCAACGCGAACCACCTCAACGAAACGACAAAAGCTCCGTAATATTGGCAGCAATTCAACTCTCTGCCGGCAACGGAGCCACCACGGCCGCGGCACTAGTGGACTCGGGGTGCTCAAAAAACCTTATCCACCCCGACCTAGTCGCCAAACTCGAACTCCGCTGCTTCCCCCTCCCCACGCCGCTGGCATTCCACCAGCTGGACGGCTCCACAGCGGGGGGGAAACCAGCCACGCTACAAACCGAGCCGGTCACCCTGCAAATGGGCACTCACACCGAGCGCACATCGTTCGTAGTCACGCCCATCGGACGGCCCATTGCAGTCCTGGGGATGCCATGGCTCGCGAAAAACAACCCGCGGATCAACTGGGCGACCCGCACCTTCACATTCGGCGACGGCGAGTATCGAGCACCAGTACCAGCTGGCAAAAGCAACCCCACGGTAGGACGAGCGGAGGCGACCACACAAGACAACGCCGCTACCACTGCAGACCTACCGGAACAATATGCCGACTTCTCCGAGGTCTTCGGAGAAGCAGAGGCAGACCAACTACCCCCCCACCGCAAGACGGATTGCCGAATCGACCTACTGCCCGACGTCCCCCTACCTAGACCAAAGATCTATTCGATGACCCCGAAGGAGATGGCAACCCTCCGGGAGTTCATCGATAAAAACCTAGACAGGGGATTTATAGAGCCAGCATGCTCACCGGTCGGAGCCCCCGTCCTATTCCGGGAGAAGAAAGACGGGACCCTACGGCTCTGTACCGACTACCGGGGCCTAAACGCGGCTTCCCTGTCCAACAAATACCCCTTACCCCTGGTGAAGGACATGCTCGCCCACCTGTCCACGGGCAAAGTCTTTTCCAAATTGGACCTGCGCGAGGCGTACTATCGCATCCGAATCAGGGAGGGGGACGAATGGAAGACGGCGTTCAACTGCCCCCTAGGCGCTTTCCAGTACAAGGTACTGCCCTTCGGACTCGCGGGGGCCCCTGGGGTGTTCATGCAGCTCATTAATGAGGTACTGCATGAACATCTGTTTAAAGGGGTCCTGGTCTACATCGACGACGTCCTTATTTACACAAAAACATACGAGGAACACGTAACCTTAGTCAGGCAAGTCCTCGACAAGCTCAGAAGGGCGCAGCTCTATGCAAAGCCCACAAAGTGCGAGTTTCACAAAGACCGCCTAGACTATTTGGGGTATCGAATCTCCGGGGACGGCATCGAGATGGACCCCGCAAAAGTCGAAGCGGTACTAAACTGGGAGCGGCCCCGCAACAGACGGCAACTACAGAGCTTCCTGGGATTCGCGAATTTCTACAGGTCCTTCGCCCGGGGGTTCGCTGAGATAGCCCTACCCTTAACGGACCTCCTCAAAACCAAAGGGGTGGGGGACACCAGACGCGCCAAGAACCCAGGCACAGTGCTGAATTGGACTCCCGCGTGCCAGACCGCATTCGACAAGCTGAAAGCGCTGTTCACGACGGAGCCAATCCTCGCGCACCCGGACCCAGAACGGCCGTTCGTGGTCCAAGCCGACGCCTCAGACTTCTCCCTGGGAGCCATCCTCCTACAAAAAGACTCCACGGGGCTCCTGAAACCATGCGCCTACCTGTCAAGGAAGTTCTCCGAGACAGAGAGGCGATGGCACGTCTGGGAGAAAGAAGCCTTTGCGGTGAAATCGGCACTAGAAACATGGCGTCACCTACTCGAGGGAGCCACCCAACCATTCGAGGTCTGGACGGACCACCGGAACCTCGAGGCCCTACGAACGCCTAGACGCCTTAGCCCAAAACAGGTCCGATGGGCACAATTCTTCAGCCGCTTTGATTTCCAGTTGAAGTTCATGCCGGGCAAGAAGAACTTCCTGGCCGACGCCCTCTCCCGGCTGCCCCAAGACGAAGAGCCCGCCCCAGACACCATTGGGACGGTCCTATCCGCCTCGCAACTGGGGATGGCCGTGACCACCCGAAGCGGCGCACGGAGGCAGCTCGACGCTACGGCGCAGCCGACGGCGGGACAACCGGCGACGGAAAGAAGGCAACCGCAACTACCAGGGGGAATGCGCACGGACCTCGCCGCCGCCCTCAAAACCGACCCCTGGTTCCTGGCAAACCCCGACAAGGTAACGATGGCGCAAGACCTAGCATGGGGGGAAGGCAGAATCTACGTCCCGGACTCGCAACGCCAGGCGATCTTGCATAGGTCACACGACGCCAAGCAAGCGGGACACTTTGGGTTCCTCAAGACCCTACACCTAACACGGCGGCAATTCTGGTGGCCCGCGCTCAGGCGAGACGTAAAAACCTACGTGGCGTCCTGCCCAACGTGCGCTCGGGCCAAACGGGCACCAGGCAAACCCGCGGGGCTATTGCAACGGGTGGCAGAACCCTCCCGCCCATGGGAGGAAATCTCTATGGATTTTATAGTGGACCTCCCACCCAGCCAGAAGAAAACGGCCATTTGGGTGGTGAAGGACTACTTCTCAAAGCAGGCCCACTTCATCCCCTGCACGTCAGTCCCATCCTCACAACAACTAGCCAAACTCTTCCTCATCCACGTGTACAGGCTACACGGATGTCCCGCACGTGTGGTGACCGACAGGGGCACACAGTTCACCTCCAAATTCTGGCGGGCCTTCTTGAAGCTGACGGGGACCCAACAGGCCCTGTCTACGGCTTGGCATCCGCAGACGGACGGAGCCACTGAGGTTCTTAATGCCACCTTAGAGCAATTTATACGATCCTATACGAACTACCACCAGGACGACTGGGCTGAACTGCTCCCGTTCGCCGAAGTCGCATACAACAACGCCGTCCACACGAGCACGGGAAAAACCCCGTTCGAAGTAGTCTCGGGGCGCGACTTCGTCCCCATACCGGAGCTACCTCAACCCCCGGAACCCCAGGTGGACGCCAGCGACTGGGGACGGAAGATCGCGGAAGCATGGCCAGTAATCACGGCGGCACTGAAGGAGGCACAGGCTGCTTACAAAGAGCAGGCCGACAAGCACCGGCGCCAACAACCGACGTTCCAGGCGGGGGACATGGCCTATCTCTCCACCAAGTTCCTAAAGTCAACCCAACCCTCGAAAAAACTGGGGCCTAAGTACATCGGGCCGTTCCGAGTCACGCAAATAGTGAACCCGGTAGCAATACGCCTGGACCTGCCACACAACCTCCGGAGGCTCCACCCGGTGTTCCACACCAGCCTCCTAAAACCGGCAACCACCTCCCGATGGCACCCAAGCACGCCTCAGCCCGCACCGCTTATGATCGACGGGCAACACCACTTCGAGATAAGGGACATCCTCGACTCACGCAAGCAACGAGGAACCCTACACTATCTGGTCAGGTGGAAACACTTCCCCCACCCGGAATGGGTGGCGGCGCACAACGTTAAAGCGCCTGACCTGACCAGAGCATTCCACCGGGCATACCCCGACAAACCGCAATCAAGGTCAGCAAAACCAACCCCCCCCCCCGCAGGCCTCCCCCCGCCTCCCGTGCCCCAAGGGAAAGGGCCCCCCCCAAGCCCGCGACTTGGGTGGACCTTCCCCCCCCCGGGACTCACTCCCCCCGCCCCGGGCCCACGGGGTGGTGACAAACGATCGCCAGCACCCTCCCCCCGCCCCTTGGCCGCGGGGGAGTGGCAAGCAAGTCAACAGGGCAACCTGGGGGCAACGCCCAGGAGACACAACAAAGGCGACGCACTCCAAATAAGCAAAAAAGGGCCCTACCTGGAGCTGAGCAGCACCCGACCAGCCACGCCTCTCGCCTCGCCGAACTGAGCCAAACAAACAGGGTGTGGTTGGAGCATGCGCACGCCAGGTCAGAACCCGAGCGTGCGCACCATGGACACACCCTGGGAAGGCACGTGGTAGAGGGAGGAGCAAAGGGAGGGGCGACAACTACTCCGGCGGGAACTTTGAAAAAAAAAAAAAAAAAAAAAAAAAAAAAAAAAAATGGCGTTTTGACAGCTCCAGGGGGGAAAACCCAGAAACCCGGGGGAGAACACTATTCGGAAAGGGGGCAGTATGTCATGAGTGCCGTTGAGCTAAAGTAATCAGCGCAATGGCACTCATGACAATGACAAGGAAATAGGTGAAGGGGTACAAGTTAAGTAGCCATCAACCCACAACGACTAACGGCTAACAAACAATAGATAAACGGATCACGGAGCCACCCAAGCCATCAGCAGCAATACCACGGGGATCGCCCAGCTGAAAGCAATCAGCAGAAGAATGAAAACCTGAGGATGGGCGATCCTAGAAACCCTCAACCAATGGCAGGGCAACGCATGGGACAAAGGGGGGTGACGTGACCGAGAGCGAGGGGGCGCTGACCGGCGCGGGGTATTTAAACCCCGCACCGGCGCGCTCCTGTCACTCTCAGCTTTTTCTAACAACGTTGTACCTATCCTGAAATAAACCAGAGCCTGCTTTGCAACCCAGTGTCTGAACGTTATTCAGAGGTAGGCAGCGCATGACACCCCATAAGTCATCCACAACATTGATGAATATAGTTTCTGCTCCCAGATGACTTTGCTGTGTTTTGTTTTGTTTTGTAGAGCTTAGATTCAGAGATAACTATATCCTATAGGTCCTTCACTATTGGAGGCATATCTTCAAAAAGTTATATGTTCATCCTCCAATGCCTATGTCCCTTCCAAGAGATCTTACTTTGAAAGCTTCATTCTCCTTGGTGGCCTTAATGAAACAAATGCATTCCCTGAGCTAGGAGCAAACTGCATTGATCACAGGTTTTTTTTTTTTGGGGTGTCTTCGAGTCAGTCTTGACTCCTGGTGACTGCCTAGACCAGTCCCTGCAGTTTTCTGGCAAGATTTCAGAAGAGGTTTGCCATTGCCTGCTTCTTCCTAGGGCTGAGAGGGAATGACTGGCCCAAGGTCACCCAGCTGGCTTTGTGCCCAAAGCTAGACTAGAACTCACAGTCCCCCAGTTTCTAGCCTAATGCCTTAACCACCACACCAAACTGGCTCTCACACAAACCCAATACCCCTACCCCAAAGGGAGATGGTCATAAACATATCTGGTATAGTATACTGGATACCCCAGTGTATCTGACTGACTGTCTGACTGTATACCTGTATTTATTCTTTTGGGTTTGTTTAGATGGGCAATTTCCTCAATATATCAGGGAGACAGAGGGTTGAATGCCCTGGTTTGCTTGCTCTGCTGTTTAACATATTAGTTCATCTCATGCAATTCTTAAAGAAGTAATAACACTTAATCAGCTAGGACTCCCTTGTGCTCAGAGAAGCATTGGCTGTGATATTTGTCAGCTGGGTCTTCTCTGTGGTTTTAGTCAGATGGAAATACCAGCGAGTGAAATCAAAGCACAGTGGATACTGTGTGACATGTTTGGTTAAAGGCCATTAAGATAGTAGCTGGTCATTCTCCTTTACCACCAGCGATACAATGGTGTACAGAGTGAAATGCTGCCTTACGTTCAAAATTCAGCCTTAAATCCTGATGTTTCAAGAGGGAAGCTTCTTGTTTCAGTGAAATGGCTATTTTGAAGGTTGTAATGAATTCACTGAAAAGTAGAAACGGGATGCAATGCATCATAATGTTTTTTTCTTACACAAAAACCATCCTGTTCAAATCAGGGTTATACTGAAACAGTTCCTGATGTAATGTGACCAGCCAAAGCTGCGACTTCCATAAGAGTTAAAAACTATGTCAGAAGAGGGAAATTTTCAAGCAACTTTTCAAACTTCGAAGCTGATTTAGTTTTTTTGCAAACATTTGAGTTGTTTATATTGTTCTTACGAGAAAATGTTAGCCTCCATTTTTAACCTCAAATCCTCAGAGCATCTTTAATCTGATATAAATAAATACATCAATTGATATGCAATAAAATAAAATAAAAATAAAAAAATTATCAAAACAAATGGGATATGCATCACATGATCACAACATGCAGATAGATTAAAAGACTTAAAGATTAAAATGGATGAGTGATCCAATAAAGCTGATATAATATAGTCATAAAACCAAAATTTGTCATGAGACCTTGCTAGAAAGAATATAATTTAGCTGACTGCTTGTATATGGTTGTTGCACTGGCAATGTCTGTGTGTACAGCAAGGAATGCTTAAAAGGAAATAATGGTTTATTTTCTTTGTGCAAAAAATAACACATTAATCATCTCCTACCTCTGTGTCCAGACCTGCTTCGACTGGAACGGTTCTTCCTATCTGTTTTTCTGAAATAGGAATAATCCCACAACATTAGAAAATTATTGCTAGATACACTAAGAGGTTTCCCTCTTCTCCCTGATCAAAAAAGATAAACAGAATTGCTATTTGTAAAGTTCTTCAAGGCAACTTGTTCCCTGTAACAGATGCTTAAAATAGGACTGTTTCAAATGTGACTAAAAAAAAAAACAATTATTGAATTTCCATCTTGCTGCAATCTCATGACTCTAAGCAGTCTACAAGATATAGACATTCCCCACCTCCCCTTTTCTGGTTTTATGATTCATGGTAAGATTAAACTATAAACAACATAAAGAGTAAATAAAAAATAAAATTGACAAATACCTGCACCATAACAGTAAAGAGTAAAAAATAAAATATGGTGCACTAGGTGAAAACCATTGGAATTGTTAAGCTTCTCTTATTTCTATCATATGTGAATGTTAATGTACAAAAGAAAGGGAAATAAAGTAAGTGAACTTCTTAAGAGTTTTCCGTTTGTATTGCAGCTGTGTTGAATCTGAAACAAGTTTAAAGCCAGAAATACATATTATCTTTATAATTATTAGGCTATTGCCAAAAATGCCAGCCCTTCGCTGCAGTGGAATTTTTCCCAGAGTCGTGACATCATATCACTACTCATGACATGAAAAAGAAAAAAGGAATGGCATTACTTTTATTGTTAGGAAGGGTATAGCAAGAATAGTACTTGGCTACAATGCAGTCAATTTGATTTTGTGGACCACCCTTTAATATGACCATTATCCCAGTATATTTTCCAACCACTGATGCAGAAGAGGAGGTTGATAAGATTTATGATGAAGTTCAATTTGAAATTGACAGAACATGCAAATCAGATGTTACTTGTGATTGAATACTGTAATGCCAAACTTGGAAATATTGAGGAGCAAAATGTAGTTGGATTGTATGGCTTAGGAAATTGAAATGAAATGGAAGGAGCTGTGCAGTTAACATCACAAGAATCTAAGGAAGACACTACTACATTAGATGCCACAGGTATAGACTTTTCAAAGTCTATAAAATAAATATGGAATTTAAATGTTTAATGTGGAATATAAATGGGGCAAATGCTCCGCAGAAAAGAAAGAATATACTTCATTACTTGAAAGAATTAAAACTGGATGTAATTTGTCTACAGGAAATATATATAAGAAAAAAGACAAAAAATATTTGATTTATAAAAGTTTGGGAGAAGAATTTATCTCAGCTGGGACAAGTAAGAAAAATGGAGTTGTTTTGAACATAAACCCACAATTGCAACCAAAAATGATATTGTTATATCTGACTGAGGCAGATATGTGGGGGTTGATATTAATTTGAATGAAACCAAGATTGCACCACTGGGAGTGTATGCCCCAAATGATAACAAAGCTATATTTTACAATGGACTTAGGGTAAAATTAATGGAGTCGCCATATAAAAATTGGTAACATGAGATTGGAATGGTGTGGTTTTCCCAAAATGAGATATAACATTTGTAAAAGGGACTAAAATAATACAAGGCAAATTACTGAATTTTTTTTTGAAATGATGGACAATTTTGAACTGATAGATACATGGAGACACAAAAATGGTGATTCTAAGGTATATTCATATTTTTCTGAAAGACATAGTTCTTTTCCCAGAATAGGTATGTTCTGGATTTTTAAAAGCTTAGATACATGTGTTAACAAAGTTAAGATATTACCAGACTTTTTCTGATCATAATCCAGTGACTCTAACATATAAGAGGAAAGCTAGAACTTACAGATGGAAACTAAAGGAAACATATAACAAAAAGAGTCAATAAAGGAGGAATGTAAAAAGAAATAGAAATAATTTTTTGAGAATAACCTCAATAAAGGAACTGATATAAGGACAGTATGGGGTGCTTTATGAGAGGACAATTTATACAGCAGAATAGCAAACACAAAAGATTTTAATGGCTATAAAGATGAAAGAGGAGGAATTAAGGAGATCTCCAGGGAGAAAAATATTTTACAGCAAATCTAACTTTTACAGTGCCAACTTTCTATGCTAATGGTATGAGAAATGGAAATAAAAATGAACTTTGCTAAACAGAGGAACTTTGACTTAGCAAATACCAGGGAAATGGCTGGCATACAGATTGAGAAAGGAGTGAAAAGAAAATATTAAAGTTACAAAATGAGAAAACTACAGTGACTGACAATGCAAGTATTCAAATAATATTTTATCAGTATTATACAAAGTTACATAAAAGAGAAGAAATTTCACTGGTAAAGGCAGACAAATATTTAAAGAAACAAAACTTACCAGAGATAACAGATACTCAAAGATGGATGATGAATGGAGCAATAACAATAAGGGAAGTTTGTGACACCATAAAGAAGATGAACAAAGGTAAAACCCCTGGTTCAGATGTACAACTGGCCTCTTATTATAAATGTTTTGAAGATGAGCTTCTACAACCCTTACAAAAAATGATGAATTCTATTTTAGATAATGGAAAGATACCAGATAGTTGGACAGGGGCAACATAGCATTGATTCTCAAAGAAGGGCAAGATTTGACCTTACCAAAAAAACTATAGACCAATATCACTATTGAATAATGATTATAAAATATTTATGATGAATTTAGCTGAAAGGATGAAAAATATTCTACCAGATTTTATCCATGAAGACCAATGTGGCTTTTTACCTAAGAGACAACTAAGAGACAATATTAGAAATGTTCTTAATATATTGGAGTATTTGGAGCACAATGAAAAACAAGCTGCGTTAATATTTTTGGATGCAGAAAAAGATTTTGATAATTTAAATTGGACTTTTCTGTTTAAAATCTTTGAAGATATGGCTTTTGGGGAGAACTTTACTACATGGGTGAAACTGATATATACTTCACAAGTGGCACAAATTATTGTGAATGGGCGATTGACTAAACCCTGTGAAATATAGGCAAGGATGCCCACTTCTGCTGCTGTTATTCATTCCGGCTCTTGAAGTTTTGAATAGAGATATAAGACAACATGAGAAAATTTAAGTAAAAGTTAAAAAAGAACTATATAAATCAAGGGCATTTACCAATGACTTGGTTTTAATTCTGGAAAACCCCTTAGAAGGAATAGATACATCAATAGTAAAACTAAGGGAATTTGGTGCATTGGCTGGATTTAAAATTAATAAGGAGAAAATGAAGATGTTGACAAAGAATATGAGGATGGAAGATCAAACAGAATTGTCTGTAAAAACTGGATTTCAAACCTGGTATTACTATGACTAATATGAATTGTATCTTATTTCAAAATAATTATGATAAGGTATGGAGTGAAATCAAGAAGGATGAATAAAGATGGGAAAAGTTACAATTATCACTGCTGGGAAGAATTTCTGCAGTAAAAATGAATGTGTAACCTAGAATCTTGTTTTTTATTTCAGACAATACTTGTTTCGAGAAATGATGCATCTTTTAAACAATGGTAAAAAGATATATCCAGATTTATATGGCAGGGGAAGAGACCAAGGGTTAAATTTAAGATTCTTCAAGATGCAAAGGAAAGAGGAAGATTGGGATTGCCTGATTTTTAAATTGTATTTTGCTGCCTGTGGTTTGGTTTGGATGAAGGAATGGCTGTTGTTAAGAAATAAGAGAATGTCAGAATTAGAAAGACATGGCCTGAGGTTTGGGTGGCATGGTTTTTTATGGTATGATAAAGTAGACTTCAAAAATTATATTAGGAATGCCATATTATGAACAGGGATTAGGTAGAAACCCAGGCTGTGCCCAAAAATACTTTTATTGGCCTCAGCACGAGAAGTGTTTTATAGAAAAGAAACAGCAGGCAAACAAAAATGGTTAACATATCAGATTTGTTAATACAGGAAAATGGAGAACCTAAGATGAAATCAAGAGAACTGACTGCAGCAGGATTTACTTTTCTTTTTTAAAAAAGAAACTTTATTAAATTTCAGAATACAAGTAAAATATATAAAATCCCAAGAGAGAGATTGAAGAAAGAAAAAAGGAAAAAAAGGACAAACTTAAAAGTGCAGAAATAAAGAGGCATAGAAAAAAGAGTGACTTCCAACCTTCTTCAGTACAGATAAAAACAGAAAACTATATTAACCTGTGGAGTCCTTGGTGCTCTCTGAAGATGTTGCCTAGTCTGGCAATGAAACGTCTGCAAGAAAACAACAAGGCCTAGAGAGCACCAAGGACTTCACAGTTCAACCCTGAGCTACAAATATTCTCTTTGATTGATAATACATTAACCTCTTACTCTATTTTTAACTATCATACACATTATTTCTATATTCTTGTACAGTCCTAGTCCTTAAAACCCAAAATCAAACCTTCAGTTTTTTCAGCTTCAAGCAAAAAGTCCCAAAGTGGTTTCCAAGTAGAAACAAAGTTAGACAAACTATTTTCTTTAATCAATGTAGTCAGTTTCACCATCAATTCTTCTGCTGTAGGAATTCGTAAGTCCTTCCACCTTTATGCATACGAAAATCTTGCTGCTGTTATCATATATAAGAACAAAGTCCCAAATTTTCTTTCAAACTGTTTATCCATCAAGCCTAAAAGAAAAACTTCTGCCTTCAACTGTACATTCACCTTAAGAATTGTTTGAATTGAGGTTCATATCTGGTCCCAATATTTCTTAGCTTTCTTACAAGTCCACCAAAGATGATAAAAAGTACCTTGAGAACATTTCCAACATATATTTGATATTCCCTTACACATCTTCAACAATTTAAGTACCAATGGTACATCAGCTTTAAAAATTCTCTTTCAAATTATAATTCAGTGTGAATTTCAGATCTTTGCTTCAAATATTCTCCCATTGATTGAGCATGATATTGTATCCAAAATTCTTTGCACATTTAATCATACAGTCTTTAACATAATCATCTTCCATATTCATTTTCAATAAAAGTTTGTACTTCTTAGCAATAACATGCTCATCATTAGTATACAAATCCAGTTCAAACTGAGTTTTCTCATTTGCAAAATTATATCCAAATTAAAATCTTTCTGTCAATTGCACATAAGTAAACCAATGGCAAGTATAACCTTCCATTTCCAGTTCTTCTTCTTTTTTTAGTTTGGGTTCTCCTTCAACAAATGGAGAACAATACAATAACTTAGTATAAGTCAACCATGTTGGTTTCATTATAATTTCTCTTCTAAAAAAGGCTTCTTTGCGTATCAGCCATAAAGGAACTCTAGGAGACAATTTTGCTTTATATCTATTCCAAACTCTCAATACGGCACACCTAATAAAATGCTTTTTAAAATCTGTATTAACCTTAGCTTTCTCATACCAGAAATAGCCGTGCCACCCAAATCTCAAATCATGACCTTCCAACTCCAATAACCTCTTGTTTCTCAAAGTCACCTGTTCATACCAAACAGCAAACATCAAAATATAATTTTAAGTCAGGAAGTCCTAACGCCTGTCTTTCTTTAGCATCTTGCAACAATTTGTATTTAATTCTTGGTTTTTTACCTTGCCATATAAACTTAAAAATATCTTTTTGTCATTGCTCAAATGGTACATCATTTGTCAAAATCGGTATTGTTTGAAATAAAAATAACATCCTGGGTAGACGTTTGTCTTAATCACTGAAATTCTTCACAACAATGATAACTGTAGTTTATCCCACCTCAATAAATATTTTTTTAAACATAATTCCATACCTTAACATAGTTATTCTGAAACAATATATAATTCATGTTTGACAATGTAACCCCCTGATATTTTCAATTTCTCAATTTTGAAACTCATCTTATTCATCAAAATTACTTGATCCTGTATAGTCATATTTTTAATCAACATCTTCATTTTTGTTTAATTAATTTGAAACCAGCTAATGCACCAAAGTCTTTCAATTTCTTTGTCAAATACTCAATATCACTCTGAGGTTATTGTATAATCAAAACTAAATAGTTGTCAAAAGCCCTCAGTTTATAAACTTTTTCTAAAATTTTCAAACCCTTTATTCTTTCATCTTGTCTAATGTCTCTATTTAGCACTTCCAAGACTAAAATAAAAAACAAAGAGGAGAGAGGACATGCTTGTCTTGTCTCCTTCTGTATTTCATACAGTTTGGTTAAATCACCATTAACAATAATGTGTGCCTGATGAGGTGTATATATCAACTTAATTCCTTGAATAAATTTTCCCCCAAAGTCCATATCCTCCAAGACTTTTAACATAAAGGACCAGTTCAAATTGTTGAATGCTTTCTCTGCATCCAAAAAAATCAACACTGCCTGCTTTTCGTTATATTGTTGTAAGTATTCAATGATATCCAATACAGTTCTCACATTGTCTCTTAATTGCCTTTTGGGAGGATTTACTTTTCAATGGTTTTCATATGCGCAACTAAGGGAGAGGTTTAATGTGGATAAAAAGCTATCAGGGATAGAACATGTAACAATTTGAAAGGGAATTATGTACAAATGATGAACATGTAATTACTAAAATGTATAAATTGTTGAGATTTGAAATGGAAGACGGACAAGTTAAAGAATGCATGATAAAATGGGCTAAGAATTGTGGTTATAGCATACAGATGGATCGATGGGAAAGAATGTGGTTAAAAGGACTGAAATTCACATTGTCATAATTTAAGAGAGAATTTTTATAAAATGATATACCATTGGTATATGTCACCAGAGAGATTATCTAAGATGTATAGAGGTACCTCTAATTGTTGTTGGAAATATGAAGAATGAGGGGACATGGTGGACCTGTGAAAAAGTGAAAAAATACTAGATACAAATAAATACGATGATGCAGATAATTTTAAAAATTAATATTCAGTTGAAATCAAAACTTTTCATACTAGGACTTATGGATTGCCAACTAGAAAAGACTCATGGAAGATTGGTTTTATACACGGTAACTGCAGCAAAGATGGAAAAAACAAATATCCACAACAGAAGAGTGGATCATGAAGATGGCAGAACTTGCAGAAATGGTTAAATTGACTTGTTTGATTAGTGAAGGAGCAATAACTATTTTTTATAAAAGACTGGAAACCTTTTATAGACTTTTTGTTGCAAATGGATAAAAATGAACTAGTGATCTCTGGAGTTACTGATTTAAAAGGGCTGTATATGAGAAGAAGGGAACTATGTTATATCATTTGGGAGGGCAAAAACAGTATTAACTATATTTGTAACTGCTGCACAGAAGATCGGAAGTAGCTTTTTAAACTATATCTTTTTTTTTTTTACTTTCTCTTTTCTAGATATACACTGTCATTCACCTTTTCTTCTATCTTCCTTTCTTTCCTATTTTTCTTTTTATATCTGTTTTGCTTTTCTATATCCTTTTTTATTTTTATGTACCTTTTAACTCTGTAAAAAATTTTCTTCAATAAAAATTTTATATACTGTATATACATATATATACATATACGTATATAACATACACATATACATATATAACATATACATATACATATGAAATCGAAATGAAGCAGGAGGATGACATCAGTGTCTGCCAATCAAATGATTTCTTCATTGCTAACACTTTTTTCAAACAATCAAAATGATGCCTATGTACGTGGACATCACTTGATGGAGTACGTAGAAATCAAATTGACCATTATTGGTAAAAGGAGATGGAGGAGCTCAGTTATAGCATCAAAGACATGGCCAGATGTTGACTGTGGAACAGATCATGAACTGCTCATGTGCAAGTTCCAAGTAAAGCTAAAAAAGAAGAAAGCCAACCAGCCAATCTTGAGTATATACCTACATCTTCAAGGAAAACATCAGGAATTGCTTTGAAGTCCTGAATGTCATTGACCGAGAACCAGAGGAACTGTGGAATGAACTTAAAGAAGTTGCTAAGGATGAATGTGAAAAGAGACTGGATGGGCTTAGAAATATGTGAATCCTGGAACATATCGTTGTCCTCATGCAAAACCTACATAGGTTTTTAGGGCATACAGAATGAAAATTCTTCAGAGATGTTGTATCAGGAGATAGTAGCTGGTGCTCCCTTTGAGGATTGAGGCACGAATTAGTAGTTCCAAGATGGGAAGTCAGCATTAAGTAACTACTGTATACCACAACTGCTCTGCTTTAATGTCACCAAAAGCCATGCTAAATAGCCATTTCGTCAGAAAATCAGGAGGAAGAAGCCATGACTAAATCACAAGGCTCTAGAAATCGTTTTCTTCTTTTCACTGACGGTAAGCAATCTCAATGGCTTCATTCTTGTCTACAGTAAAGATTCTAATCTAATCAAGCCATGTCTGTGGTTCTTCTGCCAAGTCAATCTGAAGAATCGAACTAAGCCATGTAATATTAGTAGATATGTGATTTACTGCTGAATCCAAGTTAGGAAGCCTAACTGATGTGTTGCTTCTTGTGTCCTGGAATGATGGTCTGTAGTTAGGGTGACTCCTGGATCCTTTGAGATTGCATTCTCCTTCAGTAGGCTGTTGTCTCTGGGAATATTATGATTCCCTATGGAACTGTCAGTACTGCAGGCCATAGCAAATCTTTATGACCGCTTTAAAAGAACATTTGTTAGAGTCAGGGGCCATGCACAAATGGAACTTAGCATCCTATCACCAGCAGCCAATGAATGGAGTTTTGATAAGCAATCTCAGAATATCATATGAATAAGTGTCCTAAATATTATGGAGGAGATCTCATCAGAGAACTTCCATTTTTATTTTTACCAAGAATAGTGTATAATTTCATCACATATGAAATGTCATATATTTTTCTGAGCAAAAAAAGTTGGGGTCAATGTTACACAATGTGGAATTTCATATGAACTTGATTAAAACGTGTCAAGGTTTACATTTAAGTCATTGGTATGGACAGTGCCCTTAGTGGGTAGAATTAAATATGTGATCCTTAATAAATGAAATATATGATCCTTATCTTTGACACTAAGACATTAGAAAAAAATGCCTTTATCTCCTTCTTCTTCAAAAAATGCCTTTATTTCCTTCTTCTACTTGTCCAAGGCTTCCTTTAGCAATTTTGTAGTTAGAAGTTAGAGTATGATAGCAGTAAATAACTCAGAGCAAAACTGGTGGAAGTGAGTGGCTTGGGAAGCAGATATGGCCTCAAGAACCAGACTGAGAAGCTAAGAGGTGTGCATTCCTCTACTTTAAGGGAATGGATAGCAATTACTGTAGAATTATTAGAGCTGGAGAGGATTGATGGAAGTAGTCAATCCACTGTACAAACTGTTGGTATTTCTTTTTTTCTGCAAGAAATTTGGCTGTAGAGGAATTAAGGTTACTACGGTAAAAAATCACTCTGGCAGGGTGAACAGGTCAAACTTAAGTATCCTCAGTTTTGGCGGGGTGAAAAGGCATGGCCGTATAAGGTAAAGCTCCTGATTTGCCTGGAGGGTGGCTTGCCTGGGCTTGTTACTAGTTTCAGTTTCCTTTCTATCTGCCTTCCTCCCAGTCTTCTCAGAGCGTGTGTGAATGCACAAGCTTGTAAATATGTTTAAATAAGAAGCTTTCTGTAAATACATTTATTTTTATAGAAATGCCTGGTGTGTGTTTTTTTTTCTGATCTCTCGAGCCAAAAGCTTTCCAGCACTCTGCCACACAAACTACAGCAATTTTATCAGAAGCCTTTACATGGAAACCTTAGAGCAAGGATGCTTCCCAATATCCCATTTGTGGCCCCAGATCCCCATAGCGTGGGGCAGGGCTGAAAGGCACTGAGGGGGATTGTAGAATGTAGTCAGGAATAGCCCCCCATCTCTGTTAATCTTCCACATACCTCTTAATGTCCAAGCTACCTTTTCCACCAGCATGGCTCTTGTGACTAGGACTCTTTGTTTCCTCCTCCTCTTCCTCCTCTTCTAACCTTTTTGCAATTTTCTGGTCCTCTTGGGTTGGATGACAGGGGGCCTTATGAATATCTTCTGTGTTGACAGGCTGTGGTTTGATTTCAGGAGTGGGGGACCTCTCAGAAAGTACAGCAGCTGGATCACTGTTCTTTTTGGTTTCATCTGCCTGAGCACTGGGGTTTTGGGTGGCAGGACAAATGCTCTTCTTATTCTTATTCTTATTCTTTTTCTTTGTCTTTTTTTCAGGTGTGCGTTGAGGTTCTCTCTGAGGTGGTGGGCTCTGAGGAGAGGGATATGGGGACATTGAGCCTTAATTACACTTTGCTATAATTCTGTACACTGGAGTTGGCAATTGGAAGTCTGAGACCTAATTTGTAACATCCCAGCGTAGCCAATAACCTTAACCTGAGACTAAGGCAAAGGGTTTAACTCACTCTCCTGCAGGGAGAACTGCAGTTTCTGTTAAGAGTCTTTTCTTTATGTATTTCAGCTGCCAACTCCTGTATATACAAGCACAGAGGGAATGGATTTAAAATGCTGTTTGCCTATGTCTCAGCTGTTGAATGAGATAGTATTGTGTCACTTTGTATCTTTTTGCAGCCCCCAGAATTCTCACAGTTTTTTTCAAGTGTAGGGTCAACACCTTTTCTGCTGGTTTTTTGGGGCTGGGGGAGATTGAAGTGTATAATTAATTGATTAAACCTTGCAGGGAATGAAGGCATCCATTTGACTCCCTAAAATCTTCATTCTTCCCCCCCCCATTAAGTTGTTTATTTCTAGGTTGAGTGGGTTTAGGAATTAAAATGAATGCCAAATACTGCATCCCTTTAAATTAGGGCTGTAAAATTTGACTCAGGTGACACCATACTATCTCTGGCCCCTCAATCTGTGGTTCCTGAAAGAAACAAAAAAACTTACTTGTGGGTTATTGCCACAAGAAGGTTACAGGTAGCCCTCATTTAGTGACTTCAAGCAGCAACTTGGTTGTTAAGTGAAGTGGTCACTAAGTGAAACTGCGACTGTGCTTATGATCTTACTTCAGCTTCCTTTGCTTTACAGACCTGCAAAGTTCATAAATCCCAGGATTGGTCATAAAGTTATTTTTTCATCCCCATTGTAACTGAATGGTCACTAAACAAGGCAGTCACTAAACGAGGACTACTTGTATTGTTCTTTGTCCTAGACAGAGAACCTAGCTCAGCCCAGCCTGTTGTTCCAAAGAAGGGTGCATCTCTCACCTACAGTACTGCTTAAGAGCATAGGAAGGGATCAGGTCAAAGACCCATCTAGTTCAGCATTCTGTGGAATGTAAATGTTTGACATAAGCAGGACAAAAGGGAAATAGTCCTCTTCCGCTATTACTCTTTTGCCACTGGCCTTTATAGTATATTATCCTACTTAATTCTCCTGCATGCAGAGACTATGTTGCAGAATGAGAAACATGCAGATTAAGGGGGAGGGCCTTGCCTCAAATTTTGTTATAGTTCATGACGGGAGAGAAAAGGATGAAGTGCAGTTAGCTTGTGTGGCAATGAGGAGATGGCAAATGTGGCTGGCCCTGAGATCTTTGCTCAAATCAGGATACACTCCTGGAGAAAGTAACTGCCTCCCCTAGCACTAGAAGCTTTATGTGCTTGGAAACAGAGGCCTCTCTGGAAATTCAACGTATATCTGTAAGTAAAGGGGCCATTCACACTGGAAATGAAAGATACGTTTCTATTTTTTGTGCTCCTTCATAATTCCCAGGACCCCGGGATTAATGCCATTAATGGGGAGCTCACTTTAAGTTTCAGGGGTGGAACTAGAGGTACACTGTGGCTCTTCAGTTTTTTGTTCTGCTTCTGCTCCTTGACATTTGTTTCTGAAGATGGCCGTAGCAATTGCACAATCCTGACCCAGGCTTCGAAAAGGTCTTCTCGCCGGTTTGATTGAGGGCACAACTGAAGATAGTAGGTGCGGCCACTCACTAGCTTAAGCCGCAGCTGCTTCTTTTCTGAGTTGTGGACCGAGATCTTGACAAAGCGCAAAGGGAATAACCTATGTGGGTATAAAATGGTTTGGAAACAACTGAAGGCTTTTAGTTGCAATCTATATTTCTATACTACAGGATGGTATTTGAAAGGATCACATGTAGGAAAGTGTTTCATGTTCCATTATTAATCACAGTTAACTGGTTCATCTTTATATTTTAATAGATGGATCTTGATATGGATCAGTATCTTGTGCTGCTCCTTTTAAGCCTGCTTATTATAGGGAGTAAGCTAGATGACCTTGATGGAGATATGCAGGATCTGTTGCTTAGGCAAAAGGGGTTGAAGCATTTTTTAAATCCACAATGACATAACGTCAGAAGCAGCTCAGGCAGGTGCCTACCTAGTTCACTGGAGCATAAGAAGGAGAAGGCGATACAGAACAATCAGACTTTCAAGATTCTGTTTTTATACCCAGTCTCAATAAAGGTAGTTTTAGCCTACCTAGTTGATTTCCTGATCTGGTCTAACATTAGGTAGTGGGGCTAACATCAGTCCTGAAAGTCTGATTGTTCTGTACCTCTTCCTCCTCCTCATAGTTCAGTAAATTAGGGAGACATTGCTTCTGAATGTTATCTCATTGTAGACTTTAAACATGATTCAGCCCTTTTGCGTAGGCAATGGTTCCTGCTTATCTCCATCAAGGTCATCTTACTCACTCCATTCAATTTATATTTTGAACAGGGTATATTTTGAAAAGGGTGAGTGTAACATTTCAGGGAGATGTCTTATGAAATTTGCATTTGGGTTCCTAATAAAATTTTTGCTTTGGTTCTCCCTTGTTCCAAGATTCTCCAGTTGCTAAAAGGAGTCTGGATTAGAGTTCAGGATTAATTCTACGCTCTCCTACTATTTGATCATACAGGCAAAAATACTGGAAATTACAGAAGAGTAGAGAAAGAGCCAGTTTCTTCCAGCTAGAGCGGTCATTAAGACATGAAACAAATGAAAATTTACCTTTAACCCTTTACCAGATTTACAGTTCATAAAGCATATTGCTCTTGAATTTCTATGAAGAGGAATTGCTCTTTTGTAATTTCATTAGCTCCAAATTTGTATTGTGATTACACAGTACAACCACATAATGATATTATACCCACCCAATAATAGATATCCAACCCAATGCTGAATATAGATTCAGGACTAAACCATTGGGATTATTGACTCAAATTAAGCACTGGTACATTCTTCTGGTCATATTGTGTTTTAAAAGTGGGTATTCTGTACTGGCTCATGACTATCTTATCTTCTAATACATTTATTAAAAGCAAAATCCCTTTCTTTGTTTTTGTATAAAGGGAAAGAACTCCCCCTTACTGCATGCACTGAATAATCTGGTCATGAAATACAGAGTTTGAGGAAGATCTTCAAGTACAAGGAGGTGTTCAGCAGGCCAGATGATAAGATCTTGATGATGGACAGTTCTGCAGTTACTTATCTCTGTATTAGAATGACTTCAGTAAGGAACATTATCATCTGGACATGACTATGATGCCACTGTAAAGACTCACCTGGTTAGTTCAAATCTCACTGGGGGGTGATGATGGAATATGGCTCTGAATTTTGACATATGGTCTTCGGATGGGACAATAGGTCGTGCCAGAAGCAGGACATTAGGGATCAGTAGGATAGGGTTTGTGGAGGTGATACCAACTGTCACAATTTGCTCCTGGTTGTGGATCTCAATTGGACCACCTTGCTTGCTGATCTGAGTTACATGACAAAAGTTAATACATAATATAGTCATAAAAAGGAACATATTTAACTCTTAATGGTTTATATTTATTTGTGCAATTTATCTACCACCTCAGTCCAGACAGACTCTGGGCAGTTTATAGAATTCTTAATCCATTGCAACCCACCAACTATCATCAAATGACCCAAGCTTCTAAAAGAAGCTTAAGGCATAAAAATGAAAGCAAATTTGTTTTGATACATGGGTGATAGCACAAAGGAGAATGTAATAACAAATTAAGTTGGATGGTGACCAGATAATAGAAGTAGAAAAAGATAGAAGGTGGTTTGGAAAGTGTATACAGTGGGGGAGAGGACTGGTTCTCAAACAACGCCAATTTTAACTTGATACTGATATATACATTTGTGTTTGTGTGTGTGTGTGTGTGTGTATACACACACATACACACACACACACACGAAGTTTTTCCACATAGTAAAAACAATACATTAACAATAAGTTAACAAATTTTAACTTAAAGATAGGAGAAATAGAGAAAAGTATTAGAAAAGTGAAAAAGAAATAAAAAGAGATAGAAAAGAAGGAAAAAGAAAAAAAAGAATAATAAAGAAGTGGCTTCCAATCTTCTTCACAGCAGTTATATAGTAAGTACATCTATACTTTACCCTAACTTGATCCTGATTTTTGAAAACTTATTATTCTCCCTTCCCTTTATTGCTTTTCAATTAGCTTTATTTCTGTCCAAATATTCCAAGTAGCTTATTTTTTGTACCTAATCTCACAGTCAATGGATGGAGAAACATATGGTAACAGACAAATCTGGGGGTGCTGCTTGATTCTTCTTTACTGTGCGATATTATAAAAGCTCAGGTTTCTCCTCTAGGTAGCATAAACTGTATAGAATATTCTGCTGTTACTGACATTCACAAGCCAATGAAAAAGAAGAGAAGGGGCTGGCCAATATCATATAATCCTGTATACTTTCCTTTTGCTCTCAGAAGTTCAGTGTGCTCTCCAAGATTTATAGAATGCCCCTAGGAATTAATTGTGATCTATTCCATAATTTACTCCTGATTGTCAGTGTATGCATATCTCTGTTTTAGGAGAGAAGGTAATCTTCTGTGTACACCGAAGATGTATATATAAAAAAATCCACTTAGAGAGAAATTAGACATAATGCAAAAGAGAACTTTGAGAAAGGCTCCCTTCTGTCAGCCTTACCAGGTGGACCAGACAGAAAACATGACCAGATGACATAATTCTACTTTATTGTTAGGCTACATTAAAAGAATCTTGCAAGTCTGAGAGTACAATTCTCCCCATCTCCTTTACACCTGAGAAATTAGGGAGGGTCTCTTCTGAGCCTCTTGCCCCTCCCATTATCCAGCTTTGAACTATGCTGTCTCATATCTGACCGTTCCCTAGGCAGCATCTCTGGACCCAGTCTCCCAAGGTCATTCCCAGATACCATTATACTTCCTACTTAATGACCCCCAGCTTCCTTACGACTATGCCTCAGAAGGCTGCCTATCTTTTATTTTTTTCCAGAACCATATTTGTATGGGTTTGTTTATTTAAAATACATATTTCATAATTCATATGCACTATTCATTTTTCAAACACAGCTTCAATAGAATCAAAGTGCAATTCATTTAGTCTGGATCCAATCCAATGCATTTGTGGAAAAGATGGAATATAAGAAAACCTCATCTGACTCTGGACTAGAACCAGACTTAATCATGCTTAGATTATTAACAAGTTTCATTGATTGCAATAGCTTTGTTCTAAGCAGGACAAATCATGCATCCAACTGTTTGACTGAAACTCCCAAGATGAGTTCCTTGGAACTGAAAAATGGAAATATTTGCCAAATGACTGGAAGGTCATAATCTGACCAGTAGATTACATTTTGCTTGATTGTTTCCACATTGCACAGGTTTGTTCTAATCCCATGCAACTAATTTCTCTTTATCTGGGATAACAGATTATTCCTAAATAATAAAGTATAACTTTCAAGCAGGATTAAGCTTTAAGAGCCTTTCCATGTTAGAAATTAAACTGTTTCTCTAGCTACATACAACAACTAGCTGTTACCTCTTTTTGAGCCATTTCAGCTCCTTTTCTCTAAGCTCCCCATGAGACAAAAATCACTTACTTGGACAAAATCACTTTCAAACATGGGGGAAAACTGAAACATCCCATATTCCCCCTGCCGTAACTGGCGTTGGAGGGGCCCCATTCTCCGGCTGAAAAAGCCCTTTCTGCGGGTTTTTCCGGTGCCCGGCATCTCAGAACTGTTAGAGCTGCAGGAAATAAATGCCAGTCAGAAATATGGTCAGTCTGGTTTCCAGATATGAGCATTTATTTGCAGACTTTGCTGTCCTTTTGAGGTAATGAAAATTGATGGCGTGGATTATTTGGAAAACTTTGAAGAGCAAATGAGAATCATTTTTCCAAATTTCTTTTGAGTTCAAATTAGGATATTTTGCATAGAGTAATTTGCCTTGGAACATTTTCCATTTGAACTGGAAAACGTTTTGATCAACGACATAGGTATTGAAGTACATAAAGTTTGAAAATGTCATATTTACCTACTATTTAATTATAATCGTAATTTTTTTTCTGCAGAAAAGTTGCAGAAAATTTGCACAAAGAAACTCTGGAAAATTTGCCATGAAACATGTTCCTTTACACATCACTGTTGAGAATTCTTCACGCAGGAAGTAAAAAGAGCAAAATTTCCTTGTAGGGATGCTTATTGCTTTTCCAATGGACTCAGAATTGTTTATTTCATGCATTTGTATCTTCCCTCAGGAAAAAAACAGGGACTCTCAGAACAATAAATTTGGATCTCTGCTGCAGGATCAGCTCAGAATGCTTTAGATTTGTAGCCCTAGGTAGCAAACAATACATTTCCCCCTTCCTGCTGTCAACAACAACAAAACAGTTTGCTGTCATTTCATGATACTCCCAGATCAGCTGCCTGAAGCTGGCTCCTTATTGTACCTAATATTATTGATTTATGTATATCAAGTACAGAGTCCAGATTTTGTTGTTAAATGAGATCATAACATAAGGACCTCCTTCTGTCAAATAAGCTCCTTGGTGCTCAGGTTAACAAAGATTGTCCTCTTTGTCAGCCAGCTGTTTCATTTGAAAAAGACATGGATGTAAAATGGGTTCTTAGTCATGATTAGCATACTAAGGCCCTCAGCTTCATATCTTCTTCCTTTTCAGCAGGGTTGGCTCCAGCCCTGAAAGATCCTCAGGAGGTCTGGTTTTCCTCATTCTCCCCAGTAACATTTGCCACTGTAATTCCTTACAAATCTCTGAAGTGAGTGAGTATCTTTGCAACTACCATAGTAGCCCATGTCACTCACAAAGTATAGGAAAAAGAGAGCCTGGATGATGGGATCTGTCTAGCACTGGCCCCCAAGCAGCAGCCTGAAGATGCTGCCTACTCATCTTAGGCATGCATTTCAGCAAGCAGCCAAGATCAGGCTCTTTCATCAGGGAAGTGGTTGGTACACTTATTTTAAGGTTGCAGTTTTTTGCGATTTTATTTTTACTGTGGCCTTTCTAATCATAAACTGCTCCATTTATAATTAATATGTGATTGCCTTTAATGTAACCTCAACAGACTGCTTCTTTGTTGGAAAAAAGTTCATTTTGATTTCATGTCCATTTAAACTATCAGTTGTCAATTTCTCCAGATAACCAGTTTTGTATGACAGATCCTCATGCCTTCATCTCATCCCCAGATCAGTGCTGAAACATTTTAAAGTCATCTTCAGTGGGTTCAGTTTTAAAGTAGAGTTTTCTTCTTTTCCTGACACAGTTTTTGGCATGGACACCATTTAGCATGCTTCTTGGATAATATAGTTGCTGATGTGGTTATAGGTAGAATCTATCCAGCTTTTCTTGGACACTTTAGGCTTCTGTGGGCATGCCCCCTCCTCTCAAGTCACTGGGCACTGCCATTCATGGCAATTTTGTCTTTAGTTGCAGGAGGGACTGGTACCTGGTTTGTGGAGAGGTGTCTGCTTGTATAATACTTGACCATTGCTTTCCAAAGCCCTTGTCAGGTCCTATATGGGTGCCTTATAAATATACAGTATAAACATAAGTTTAGCTTTCTTTTGAAAATTAATTAATTAATTAATTAATTAAATAAATTTATATCACTGCCCATCTCCCCCAATGGGGGACTCTGGGTGTGAGTCTGAAAATGCAATAGACCTGCATTTAAAAAACTAACACTCTATTGAGAAAATGCCAGTCTAGAGCTGTACAGGTGATTGACTTAAACTGAGAAAGAAAGCTGGGTTCTGCCAACTTTGTCTTCTTACCAGAGAGGACATTATATAAGTGTTCTGCTGCTTTTGCTGGCAAAGGGAGCCAACATAGACATACTATCTACAGGTTTATTATATGTGGAGGCATCATTTTGCCTTCTCCACAAGCTACTTATGGATGCTGCCAGCCGTAGCCATTTGCTGCCAGCATCTTGCAACACAGGGTCATTAGTTAGTAGCCTCTCCCTCTTGCTTCCCCTGTGTCCTTCCTCTGCACCTGTTAACCCAACTGATAGGTAACAGACACTTAGGAGGGGTGTAGGGTGAAGTGGGAGGGAGCTCTCCTGATCTTTCTGCTTGACAGTTTGGGATAGGTCCCTTCTGCTTTATTATTCATTTTATTATTCATTTATTTATTTTATATCCTGCCTTTATTATTTCTCCTGCATAACTCTCCTTGCCTGCAACTTGTCAGTCAGGCTATTTTGGGATTTAGTGCTCTTGCAAAGGGGAAGGAGACTTATGTTCAGAAATAGGCTAGCAGATCACAAACAGAGAACACCTCCATGTTCTAAAGTGGGCAACTGACTGACGGCTAAACCTGCCATTCAAAGCACCATCTACACTTGCCCAGGAAAGCCACTGGTGCTTTTTCCCCCCGTGCTGGAAAGAAATAAAGCTGGGGTATCCATCAATCACTTTCCCTAACTTGTCCACATTAAAACTGAAAGGACATCACATTTTCCTGCCTCATTGCTGAGGCATAAGATTGCTTGGCAGAATTTATGCCAGCATACTTTTCTGCTAGCTCAAGGACTGGTGGATTGCAGTTTAATGTGGTTCTCTAGCCGTGCCTGTAGTTTGTACTGACAATTTTCTGTCAAATCATTCTTAACTTTGTGGTTAGGAATCCCTGGCTCTTTCTCCAAATAACTACAGTTCCCTGAAGACTACAGTTCCCAGTCTATAGTATGTCTTCTTAATTAGGTTAGACATAAAGACATAATTTGTACAAGCTTACTTGGTGAATTTTATTGAGCAAAAATTTGTACGTAGGTCTTCCATGTGAGAAAGGCAGTCTTTGGATAGTTGAGATAGTGTATGTGCATGCATGTGCTGAGGTTATAAATTAAAAGGTCTTTTGTGGTATCAACTTGATGTGTCATTTTAGCAACCTGCAACTTTTAAAAGTCATTTTAATTTCAGTAGCTCCTGTCTGCTATTGACTGAACATCTCAGTTTTGGGCCAAGGATCATCAGACTGAATGTTTAAACCTCTTTTCAGAGTCCAGACCTGGGCTTAAATAAGTGAAGTAATAATCAAGGACTGTTAATCAATTGATATATATGTGAAACATTGTTAAATACATCATACATTAATCAATGGCTAAGCTTAGATGAGAATAAATTAAATCTGAATCAAGCACAGGTGTGCATGTGTGAAGTACCTTTTGCTCATGCCTGAATGATCACTGTCAACTCCCCACAAGGTGAGGTTAGAAGGGACAGCTTCCAAATAGACATAGCATTTTAAGCAGCTTTGGGCCACTGCATGCTTTCTGTTTTGAAACTTTTGTTCAGTGATACTTGTGGGTGAGGGACCTACACTTACCTGTGCTCTCTCAACTCATGTTGCCTTGACTTACCAGCTCCTGATACTCAGAGGCTCTGGTTCTTTGCTCCCCTCCTTTGTCATACCAGAAGCTGGTTTATGACATCACGAATGTCTTTATTACCATTTTAGTTAGGCATTTCCTCCTGGTCTGCAAGTAAGGAATTAGGACACAGAGCTACTGTGGACAGTTAGAGAATTTAACTTAGTTTATTGCCCTTTTCCTGTCCAGTGAAACATAATGACAAAGTTCAAAATCCAGCAATAATAGTATAATGATTTGATCTGTGATGGAAACTTCAAATCCCAAATGTATAGATTTCATTCTTAAAGTCTAATCCAGGGTTTCTCAACCAGGGTTCTGTGGAACCCTAGAGTTCTGCGAGATGTCAACAGGGGTTCCCTGGGAGATCACAATTTATTCAAAAAATTATTTCAAATTCAGGCAACTTCACATTAAAGAGGTAAGTTTCATTCTTTATTTTTAGTTTAAGAACATTGTTAATGCATATAAACAGGCCTACCCATGAAACAAATGTAATAATTTTGTAACTTGTGGCCTATATTTGAGCCTGAATGTGCAGGGGTTCTCTGAGGCCTGAAAAATATTTCAAGGGTTCCTCCAAGGTAAAAAGACTGAGTAAGCCTGGTCTAATCGATCAGGCTTGGGGATTGCAGATAGAATGGGAGATATAGGTCCAAACGGTGTACAATTCCATCTGTTCTTTTAGGGACGAAGGGCTATGGGGTTGACCATATAATAGGGCTTGTACCTTCTGGACTGCCTTATCTAGGGAGAGAGTTTAGATTCTAGCCCTGAAGAGGCAACATACCTTTAATAAATGGTGCAGAAGATGGAATTTTAGAAGGTACTAGTTTCTTTTTGATGGAGTAAGCAATACCAGCCTTTCCAAATTGTCTCCTAGCATACTCCAAACAGTGTACATGATAACATTGTTTTTGCTGGTTGTTGTTGCTGCAGGCTGGAAGAAGAAACAAACAGATAATACATTTAGCTGGTGCAATTAATGAAATACAGGTCATCAGTCAGTATCCTCCTATTTCTCACAGTTCTATTCTGAGACAATTGAATGATTTTCAAAGGCGGATATGACCAGTAATCCTGATGTCACCAGCACAACAGTAATTGAAACTGAGTCTACTTTCTCTTGTATGAGATATAACTGGTGTACAATGAAACTGTTTTATTTATGATTGGGTCTGTCTTTCCTGAGCCTATAACCTACCATCTTTGCTGTGGATCTAAATTCTAATATTATGGGAGAGAGAAAATTATTTTCCCCATCCATTTTTTTATGAACTTTGCAATTTTGTAAGTCATCTGCATTGATCTCTCTTAACTGTCTCTTGCCAACCTCCCCCCACCCCCACATCACCAAGCTTCCAGCTCTAAATAGTTTAGCCTTTCCTGGTAGAAGTATTCTATCTTCTCCTCATTTGGTTGCAATTTCTATGATTTTCCTCATTCTCCTCTATCTTTTCTGAGGACTTTTAGAAACATGATACAGTTCTTTTAATATTGCCAAACCATTACAGTATGTTTTGTGCTCCCATACATTGTGGAGAATTATAGAAGTTTTACTTTTGTTTCATCTTAGCCACCTGTGGGTGCTGCCTGAACATTCTGAAGTGGCCATTTAAATGGCAAGTTTATCTCGTTTGGGGGGCTTATAAGTTCAGCAGCCAGGCAGTTAGCATTATCTTCTTGTGGTATTTGAGCAAGCAATTGCACAGGTCCTCTCCTGAAAAACGTCTGAGACAAAAAAAAATCCAAATATTCCCCAGTGCAAATTGTTCTGGGTGAAGTTCTTTTGCCGAACCATCCCTGTAATTTTTAATAATTTGTTTCACAGCTCTGGTTCATTTCAATGGGACTTCCACAGCAGCCTATGGAATATAGGTCAGAACGACAGTATGTTTGTCATGATGTGATGATATCCTCATGTTTGATGTCTATACATACTGTAAGTTGCATCACTGATACCCTGATGTTTTGACACACGTGTTGTCATTTGCCTCCCTCCCACCCAGCTAACATGGAGACCTCAACAAACAGCCTGAAAAACATGACAAGGGTGAGTTGAAGGTAAGGCTTGGCTCCCTCAGGGCAGCATGTACTTAATGCATAAAAGGTCCAAACGTCTGTAATTTTGCATTTCCAACTCATTAACCAGATCAATATATAACAATTGCCCTTCACCTCAAATGCATTGTCATAATTTGCTTGCTGTTAAGTTTTCTGCCTGACTATTGGTATGTAGTGGCTGAGGGCACCAGTGGATGACCCAGACCAGTATCTGCATAGAGACAGCGTGATGGGGCACAAGTAGAAGAAAGCCTCTGAGCTGTCAGCAAAAGGCAGTTTGGCTTCAAACTGCAACCAGTAATCAAAGAATAGCAGCTTGCTTGATCACTCCATGTATATATATCAGAACCAGGCATGTTCTGGTATATGCTACGAAAATTGTAAATGAGCATAACAATCACTAATATAGAAAAATGGTCCTTATTCTTATATGAACTAGGAAATCAAACTTTAATTTAGAGTTGCTTACTATACGTACAAGCGTACACATACATCCCAAATCCCAAAGTTGCTCAGAAAAGCATCAGTGAGAGGCCAGAAATGCCCTCACCTCCAACCCTGGAGTGGATCCTTGGAGGACTCAGGGACACATATTAATAGTAAATTAATTTAGACATAAGTATTTATATAACTCCCCCAGGCCTGCTGTGCTGCCTCACGGTGGTGGTGGTAGTGGTGTTTCTGGAAGGAATGAGCGAAGAATGTTGGGAGTGTATGCCAAGAATATATATTCCCAGTAGGGTCACTCAAGGTGTGAAAGTCATCCCAGCTGTCCAGTTAAGCACACCCTATATTGGGCAGCAGTGACATAGGAAGATGCTGGAAGATGCTGGAGGCAGATGATCACTTAAGTGACAATGGCAAAGTCATCAACTCATATTGTGCAGGAGCAGGCAAAATATAGAACCACTCCTATATTTTTACCAAGAAAACTGCATTGATACAATGCCAGCTCTTCACGGAAGGTCTGACAAGGAAACCAATGCCAGAGTCATTGAGAGTCAGGTGGTGTACAAATTTAATAAATTATTATTATTACTACTACTTTTTGTAAAGCTATATTAACAGAATATTGCCAGACTGAATGTGCCTCCCCCTCACTCTCTTTATCTTTATGTGAATTAGGGAGGAGCTTGTCTGAGATGTTTACTCACAATACTGTACATTCTTGCCCCAGACTCAGGGCCTGGTAGTGGCTTTTACTCCTGTCCCTCAAGACCATTACCTCTGCCTTCTACACAGAAAATATAAAATGATTGATGATATAATGCTGCATAATGGGCCCCTCAAGTCAGATGGGACTCAACATGCTACTGAGGAAGAGCTGAGGATCTTTCAGAATACTAATGGTGTTTATGATGTGGCTTGAATAAAGCCTTTGGGACATCTAGTTGCCATGTTGCCATACAGGAAAAGAAAATCTGAAGCTGCAAAGACAGAATTATAGTGGGAATGTGGAATGTAAGAACCATGAATACAGGAAAGCTCAACACTGTGAAAGATGAAGTGAAACAACTATAAGCTGAGATGGACTGGGACATTTTCAGTCATAAGATCACACTGTTTATTATACAGGACATGAAAAACAAAAAAGAAATAATGTTGCTTTTATAGTTAGGAATGGTATAGAAAGAACAGTAGTTGGCTGCAATGCAACCAATGACTAAATAATATCAATTAGACTTTGGGACTAAAATTAAATATATCAAAAAACAAACTAATGATAACACATACAAGAACCAGCCTTAGAAATGACAATGAAGATACTGAAGTTATGGATTGCTTCTGCATTTTATGATCAACCATCAACAGTAAAGGAACAAGCAGTCAAGAAATTATGCTGCAGATTAGCACTTGGTAGAGCAGCCATGAAGGACTTGAAAAAGATATTCAAATAGGATGTCTCTGTACCTACGAAGTTCAGAATTGTGCAAGCAATGGTATTTCCTGTGACACTTATTGAAGCAAACATTGGATTTTGAAGAAGCAGGATAGGAAAAATATTGACACTTTTCAACTTTAGTGTTGGGGAAGACTCCTGAGAATATTGTGGACAGCCAAGAAAACAAACAAATGGATCATTGAACATAACCCAGAGTTTTCATTTGAGGCACAAATGACCAGGCTCAAATTATCCTACTGGACACATTATGTGAAGACCTAGCTCTCTGGAAAAGGCTGCAATGCTGGGAAAGGTAGAAGGAAAGAGAAGAAGAGGACAACAGGCAGCAAGGTGGATGGACTCAGTTACAGTGACAATGGGTGCACCATTGGAAGATCTGAAGGACTAAGTTAGGGACAGATCATCATGGAGAAAATCTATTTATGTGGTTGCTAAAAGTTGACAATGACTTGATGGCACATAATCAATCAAATGTACGTAACATTGTAACACAGCCCTAATTTTGGTATGTCCCACACAGTATCTCCTAAAGCATCTGATAAATTGACCCCCATGTTGAGAAGCCTGAATAAATGGAATTCTGCTTTCATTTTCCCCTGAAGCCCCTCCTATATATTCTCATTTATGCAAGTACAACCTAGACTATGACTTATTGAGGAAGTTTGGTTTAGTCTCTAGATAATTTTTTGATTTGCTAGCTAGACCCAGAACATCAGGAATTGAGTGCTGTCTTTGGACAAAACAACACTCAACCTCCGCAAAGAGTTTAGCTTCCATTTATCTCCTACATTGTATAAAACTGAAGATAAATGCTCTGTGTAAGAAACGGCACAAGGAGAACTCTGTCTTCGAACGTCCAAGAAAGAGGCCCAGATGATCTTTCTCCAAATGTCCCCTCTGAAATTAATAAGCCTGAGATATTTGATGAGGAAATAAATAGCTAATTCAGTAGCATAAGTAGCATTTCTATTCAAAATTCTATGTCTTCCCTTGTTTTTAGTATATTTCCCTTTCCTGCCATGAACTCCTTTTTATATCTAGAGATTTGGCTTAATCGTTTTATAAGGGAAATTCTCATTAAAATTTTCCGTGTACAAAGCTGCATGAGTACATAGGCACCCCTCTGTTTCAGGACGGGCACAAAGGTTGTTCAGGTCTGTACTTCTGGGATTATGGCAAGATGATCCAAAGCACTTCCTTTCTGTTTACCTAGAGCCAGAGTGGAGAAGCCCTGTATAGAACTAAGAACTCTTCCAATGGATAGAAAGTTCATCTGATTGGTGGTAGGTGAACCTCCTGATATTTTACTGGGGAACCCCTGGAAGAAGAGCTCAGACAGGGAGGTTTTAAAGTATCCCTTCTCCCCCCTCCCCTAGTTTTAACAGTTACACGGTCCTGACTAAGCAAAGGCCATGCTGAGATGAGGAGAAAGTTTCTAGTGTTTTATTTACTGCTATTGTAGACAGAAAATCCTACCAAACTGAAGAAGCGTGGGAAAGCCCAGACAGATAAACCCCAAAACTCAAGGTGGGTCTCTTCTGGGTTTCTTTGAATGACAGCTCAAAGTTTCTAAACTACGCATGCGTTTTCCCCCCTGGATAGGGGCCTCCTCCTGCTCAGCATCCGTACTCATGACACACACACACTACTGTGACCAGGAACCAAAATAACTTATGCAAATATAAGAAAAACCTGGGAAATTGGTGTTATTATCTCATATAAGAGTATAGCTGCTATTGACTTTTATGGGTGAAAGAAATTGATAGCTTTATGGGACACAACCACTACACTGAAGGCAAGAATTCCCCGACACAGGGTGGCCTGGCCTTCACCGGCAGAACCATAGTAGTCTGCAGTCTATAGAACATCAGGACTGCCAGCCCCGCTCTTCATACTCATAAGTAAAGGTAGGTAAAGGTTTCCCTTGACGTAAAGTCCAGTCGTGTCCGACTCTAGGGGGCGGTGCTCATCTCCGTTTCAAAGCCTTGGAGCCGGCGTTGTCATAGACACTTCCGGGTCATGTGGCCAGCATGACGACTCGGAACGCCGTTACCTTCCCACCGAAGCGGTACCAATTAATCTACTCACATTTGCATGTTTTCGAACTGCTTGGTGTGCAGAAGCTGGGACGAGCAACGGGAGCTCACCCCGCCGCGCGGTTTCGAACCGCCGACCTTCCGATCGACAGCTCAGCGGTTTAACTTACTCATAAGTAGGCAGCTAATAAATGAGTAAGGTTAATATCCCATCACAAGTAAGCCATTTTAAAGTCCTGTGGAATTTGGTAGGTAAAATTTAAACATGTGCTCAAATAAATGCAGTCTGTAGGATTTTAAATCCATACCATTTAATAGCACATTTTAACTGAGAGTGGAAGCTCCCCGTGTTAATTGTTTGGCTCTTTTAGTTAAGGAGATGGAGAAGACTGCATCTAAGTTAATTTCCTTCTGCCTTGTACTCTGTACATCCTGGAGTCCCCCATGCAGTGCATGAAAGAGAAGTTTCACAGATTTCATCTTGTAAATGATTCATATTCTGAAAGGAAGAACAAGCCCAATGGGGACAGCTGTTTCCCAGAAAGTTCACGCTGAGAAGGAAAATAAGACTTGGGAGGAGTTATCTTGACAAACTCTGAATGCCTCCCCATCCCCCCAATATTTCATGGACTGCCTGCAACAACTACCTTTATAATTAGATACTTCTTGCCTGCTGGGCCCTCCACAGAGATCAAACACTTCTCTTCAGCACCAACACTTGAACAACCTTGTGTCTGTGTGGAATACAAAGCACCGTTTAACAGTTGTGCCTCACACTCTGCATGAAGAGTTTCTGGAAACACGACCTTTCTGTGGAACCAGTAATGAAGGGACATTCCTCGGGGAATATGAAAAGCTTCAGCATGTAAAAAATAATCACATGGCATCCTTTCTTGAAATGCCTAGTTCCAAGGCAAATGAGAACCTGTCTGCACTTTATGCAAACTGGGAGTTGTGCTTGCTTTATCTATAAGAACAGAAATTGTTTGCAAACTAGGATTGGGAAACCTTTTTTTCCTCCTGTTAATTGTAAAAAAGAGGGGGAAGGTCTTCACTTTGCTTGAATATAAACATCATTTCACCTTGGAAATCATAATACTATAGCCAAGAGCTAGGGACTTTTCCCAAGAATCTGTTTTCAGCTGCAACAAGAATGAGGCTTTGAGCAGAACATAATTTGATACAGACTTTATTACATATGAAGCAGTGAATGAAAGGGATGCTGAACATGGTACAGGGCTACTTCCTTACCACTAGGCAGCCACCATCAGCCTTTAAACATCTTAGAATGAATTATTTATTATAGTTCTCCCTCCTTCCTTTTAGATTCAGGTTGCCTGCCTCACAGTACTGGCTTGTTGTTACCCTGAAGCACAAAGGACAAAGCTGCTTGGTTCAGAGAGACCTTTATTCATCATTATGGACCATCAGGTTAATCACCATCAAGCAGCACAGCCTAAAGAACAGTTTCCTTCTCTCCATTATGCTCTTCAGTTTGTAAACATTATCCCACTGGAAAGCATTGACTGAATTTGCCCATTGAGTCAATCTGCTTTGTAAGAACAACACAGATCAATTTTGCCATTGGAAAAGAAAAAGATTTTTTTTAAATGCCAGAAGCCATTTAGTGCCCAAAAAACTTGGGACAGAAAGTAGATGAGATGCTGAATGAAGTTAAGATCCAAAGCACCAGTGATGTAGCTGGGAGGGCAACAGTGCAGTGAAAGAAAATTTGATACCTCAAGACTAGGCAATAATCTGTAATCACCAGTGAAAAGGGTGTTGGGTGGGTTCAGTCTCACTTTATCAATGTATTCTCTTTGAACCAATTCAGGTTTCTGGACTAATTTCAAAGACAGCCCCATACATATCCCATTGTACAGTACCGTATGAAAAATTAACAGAGTGTGGCTAGATTATCCTTGAGCAGTTTTATAGCTCAGTTTAAATTGATAAAAGGAAATCCTGACAACTGAAACCATCTGTGTCTGCTGTGACAATGCTGGATTGAACAGCATCCTGAGACTATGAACAGATCAAAGTGCACCCTCAACTGAAGCAGTTGAGCTGTACTCTGCCAGGCAACATGAGAGATTTTGGGAAGTGGGGGATGAAGTGTTCGAATGTTTATTTTAGAAGAGGCAACTCAGCCCAGACACTGAGAGAGATGAGAAGAAGCATTTCAAAGAGACCTCCTTTATTAACTCACTATAACTGAGGGTGAAAAATTCTTACAGTTTTCAAGATTCGGTATTTACCACAGACTAGCCTTAACAGCATCTTCATGAAATCTGTATTGCCTTTGCTTCCTTAATCTTGCCAGCTATATAATGCTTGATAGGCAGACGCCTACCACTGATTGTGTCATGGTTTGTATGAGCTCAGTTTTGATCATCTCATCTAGTTGATTATTATATAGGTACCAAGGTAAGTTAGATATCACCCACATGTATTTCATGCCACAGCTCTAGGAAATTGCTAGTGGCTTTGTGTAGATATTGCCGAACATCAGGAGGATGAATAGTACCCTGTGGAATTCTGTAACATAAATGCCAAGTGGTAGAACAGTAATCCTTCTGCGCCACCACAGGAATTAGTCATCTATATTTCAGTAGCTCTCCATCCAACCCAGACAGACTATCTAGAATGTTGGTAGTCTTAAAAGTTGTCCAAGAGAATCAACATTTCCACTCAAGTCCAAGTGAGGCATAAGACCCTTGATAATCAGTCCCTTCCATATCATGTCTAGAGGTGAAACTGGCAGTACCCTCAAGTACCGTTTGGCCTTGAAGAAGAAACTTGGAAATCAGTCTTGGAGGTCCAGGTGAGGTGTCTTTAGTGATTTCTGATTAAGTCTCTAATAAAGTGGTTACATGAATCTCCAAGACCCTTGCTTTAGTTTTTTTCCAGAACAAGGCTGAGAAAAAGGTTCCTAAGATGAAAGACTGCAAAGAGAAAAAAGGATGATTGCATGTTCAACTCTTTATCTTTCTCTCTCTCATGCTCACATATGAAAACACACACACGCAGTCACACACACAATTTCTTAACGAGAAACAAAAATGAATATACAAGCTTGTACATACGAATATACAAGCTGGGCCTCAGAATGCTTCTCCAATGTGGGCTCCTGAAGTGGTCACTGAAGCTTCAGTGACCTCTATATAGGATCTGACTTTGATCCCCATGCAATATTTCCATTGTGTACTCAGCAGCTGGAGGTCAGGTTGAGAGCCCTTGGGAGAGCCTTCCTTGCAAGAATGTTGTGAAGCCAAAATGCTGCCCTGACCTCCTTGTTACAATGAATAATTTAAAAAGTAGATGAAGCCTGTCAATGCTGCTTTCAATCTCTCTTGATCTTTAGTTCCTGTTTATGTCTCCCTTAGAGGATAGGGATGAAAAGAAAGGATGAAAACAAGCAACTAAATGGTAAAAGCCTCAAGACCAGATTAGATATGTGAATGAACTTCTAGCTTTGTTTAGCTGAAATAGAACAGAAGTGGCTGCAATTAGGAGCTAGAGAGGAGAAAGAAACTGGTTTGCTTAGCCCTTTGTCCACCTTTTCCTTACTTGAAATGCCTCACTTTTTTCAGTTACTTCCCCTGTATCCTTTATGACAGAAAGCACTCCAGTAAAAGCAATTTGGAGAGGAGAACTGGTGGGGGAAAAAGCAACATTTCATTCCTGCCAGTTCTCTTGCCTTGTTTTTCTTTTCTGAGCTTAAAATGGAATGGAAAACTGTTCAGAACGCTTCCAAAACTCCAGAACTCTACTATGCCATATGCTATTGTGTGTAAACTACAATAGTGGGATTCACAAAGAACACCAGGCCAAAATGAAACAGTTCCCATTATGGATTTAGTATGGCCTTCGGAAGGACTGTGAAGACCCAGCTCTTCACCCAGGCATTGAGCTAGGAAGGAAGGAAGCCTAGCAGTCGGTGGGGTGTTCTGGTGCTGTGGCTGGAATATATGATGTTGTCGGGGAGTGCTGTTGGTTATATTTATTCTGTTTTTATTGAATGTCATTGTGAGCCACCCAATATTATCATGTATAAGATAGGTGGCCATATAAGTCTTCTAAATAAATAAATGAATGAATAATGAATAAATAAATAAATGGTGCATGTACCTAGTCTTAATTTCATTTGTTTTTTGATTGTCCATTACAAGCACAATCTTTATCCAAGCTTTGTTTTCCAGCCCAGCAATTGTCAAAAAACCAGGCTGCCCTTGAGATCAGGGCACAAGGCTGGGGGGAGAGAGGGAAGGCTATATCTTCCAAATGTCCCCCTTATGTCTGACCTTTGCTCCCCATTGTCTTTCCCTTCAGGAATGGCCAGCCTCTTTCCTTAAGAAACACAGTCACTGGTTTTAATTATTAATCTTAAGTAAACAGAGATTCATTAAAATGTGTTGCTGGCACCAGAAAGACCAGAGATGATTCACCCCTTCTGGTAATTAGTTTTGAAACAGAAAAATAAATGTATTATTAGGATTTGTCTGCTTATTTATTTATGGGCCTTTTACAAACCCTCTCTTATTGTTCTATTCTTGTGCTGCAGCTAGTGAGGTTGGGGGAAGTCTGTGGAATTCACAGCCAGGTCCTGGCTTTAGAACAGAAAAGGCTTATCTGTTCCTAGCTGTTCTTTTACTTCCCATTGTGTTCTTCTCTCCACCACTGTGATCTCTCTCATTCTTCCTACTTTGCTGGTGTAGTGCCCGCAGGTAGACAAGCCAGGAGACTAAATGAGGATGGACTGGGAGAGAGTGTAAGGTGCAGATCTGCTATTGATACAGGCCACTTTCTCTTGCAATGAAACAGGGTTCTAATTAACCTTCTTTAATATGAATTCCTTACAGGAACTCAAGGCTATAGAGGAATTCGGTCTCCATTCTATCATGGAACTTGAGCATCGGAAAGTCAAGGCTGGGGCAGGGTTAAGAGAAGCAAACAGGGCTTTCTTCCTTCAACCAGGAGCCAAAAAGTGGGAAAAGAAATGGAAAGTGGAGTTGTGTTCTTAAGCTTCAGTATCTCACAATTATTCAGACTGCTTCACTGCTGAAATGAGTATGTGTATTAAGAGCTGACATCCTCAAGCCCAAATACCCTAACCACCCATACAGACACATACAATCCTTCATCAGCAAGTGTGATTTGCTTCTGAAATCCCCTTCCTAAATGAATTATTCACAGATAATTACTTGTTTATCTTATTTCCAAACTGAACGAAAGCTTTCAGTAACCTTTTAAGGCACTTACTCTGGTCACCAGGGAACAAATTTCAAGCCTCTGTGCATGTGGACTTGCAGAAAAATAGCTGCTTTGCCCGTTTAGTGCATGTACACACATACATTAGATAAACCTGACAGGAAAAAAATGAAGTGAAATGGGCTGGTGCTTCTCTTCTTATGTGTATACAAATTCTAATTCACAACATCCCTTCTTAATTCTTCTGCTGGCCATTGGAATTCTGAAAAAACCAGTAAATGTATGGACTGAGCGTGAAGGAAAAGAGAAAAAGGGCACACATGGTAGTGAAACATGAATGCCTGTGTTTAGATGGGTCTCTGTTTTGATGTTAAACTGAGGACATTATACTTAAGAACAAGAAAGTGTATTCCATAACCTTACATAGTTCCAAGTCAACAACTTGCTCTAATAAGCTGTGGAATCAAAGAGAACTTTGACATAGCTCAGATGACTCCTCACAACTCTGCCTTTTTCTGGAGAGCTTAAAGGAAAAGTGGAAAGGTAGTGGCCTTCAGTTTATGTTAATTCGTCCCATGATCCCTGACTGTTGACTGTACTGGTTTAGTGTGAAAGTAGCTGGAGTCCAACATACATAGAAGGCAACTCAACCTGGGGCTACCCTTTCTTCTTTTCAGTAGCTTCCTCCTGGTTTGTTTTTTCATAGTGATGTGAGGTTGGGAATTCCAAGTGGAAAGGATTAGTTCATTGGAAAATTCATCAGGAACTTCAAGCCAGAGTTTGCTACTTTTGGGGATCTCCCTTTGACATTCTGTGATTAGCCATTCTGATTCAGGCTGTGTCTGGGTTTTGTGAGAATAAAAGTATTCTAAGTGGTTGGAGCAGAGAAAGAACATTAACAACCATGGGACCCATCCTTCTGTTTCAAGTAGTGTGAACTTTAAGGTTGCTTTTAAAATGCTAATGTATAAAGATGCTCCCTGCTCTAATTATGAAGTTAATAAGAAGTGGCTGCCACAGCAGCAGCTTTTTCTCTTTTTCGTCTTCACCTTAAAGTTGGCTCTATTTTGAAGCTGGGGAGAATAACGGTGCTTCTTCCCCCCAAACATTCCTTCCTACTGATAATAATACAAAGCTTAGAAATAAAAAAGTCATTATGAAATATTACAGACATTAGGAACATCAGCTACAAAATTATTTAGCATCAATTAATATATTATTTCCTTCCTTTATGAATCATACAATACATGAAAAATGCATAAAGCAAATGATACACATGTTTAGTCACTTGGAAAGATAATATTCCAAAGGTCATCTCTGAACAAAAGGATTTTCTTTAATATATTCCTCTCTGTTGTAAGATTACTTTCTTTAGACATCATAACCACCTAGATACTATATAATGAAACACTTTCAAATATATAACTTTAGAGAGAGAGGTTAAAATATAATTGTACTTATAGCTGCTGTGAAAAATATCAGAAGCTACATCTTTATAGCTTTATATCTTTCTTTACGTCTATCTCTGTTTTTTTCTATTTTCTTTTCCTATTGCACTTTTAGTTTTTTCTGTTAATTTTGTTTTTCATATTCTCTGTTCCAGTTCAGTTTGTATTAGTTGTTATCATAGTTCTCAAAAATTTTAATAAAAATTATATATATATAAAAACTGTTCAAATATAGACTGTGTTTCAGAAATAAGCCACTCTGCTTTGCTCTGCCATTAGTTTATTGGTGAGCATTTCTAAATATGTATTTTTTTTACTTTCAACTTTTTTGTGGTGTTGTTTGTTTGTTCATTCGCTTCCGACTCTTCGTGACTTCATGGACCAGCCCACGCCAGAGCTTCCTGTCGGTCGTCAACACCCCCAGCTCCCCCAGGGACGAATCCATCACCTCTAGAATAGCATCCATCCACCTTGCCCTTGGTCGGCCCCTCTTCCTTTTGCCCTCCACTCTCCCTAGCATCAGCATCTTCTCCAGGGTGTCCTGTCTTCTCATTATGTGGCCAAAGTACTTCAGTTTTGCCTTTAATATAATTCCCTCAAGTGAGCAGTCTGGTTTTATTTCCTGGAGTATGGACTGGTTTGATCTTGCAGTCCAAGGCACTCTCAGAATTTTCCTCCACACCACAGTTCAAAAGCATCTATTTTCCTTCAATCAGCCTTCCTTATGGTCCAGCTGTCGCAGCCATATGTTACTACAGGGAATACCATTGTCAGCACCTGATCATTCAAGCATTCACACAATCACAGTCAAGAGGCTGGGATTCCTTTAACTGTTTTAATGAAGCGTAATGAACGGTACAGAAGGCAAGCTGCGAATAAAGGTTTCCCGCTCAAACCTAACTTAAAAACTACATTCTGTTAGTTAGTCCCCTTTCCCATGAAACCATGTCACCCCCCCCCCCATTCAGATGGTATTCCTGGCATATCTCAACCCCTTGTCCTTGATGTCCTCCATAGCCATAATAAACCACTTCACACTCCAACTTCACACCCCCTCTCATCTGGCGACACGGATTCCATTCCTTGGAGATGATGGTAGATGCTCCAATAAGGGTTTCTGTGAAACCTTTGATTGGGGGGATCTGACATACCACCCCCCCAAGAAAGACTAAAAAAACAATCAGATATCACATAAAATTAAGCAATGAGGTTAGTAAGGAGAGGGCTTATAACGATACTTTGCATGAAACTTTTTGGTTAAAATAGGAGCATTAACATGACATGCATTAACCCAGTCAGGATCTGGAAAATGCTTCCATTGAATCAAGTACTGTAAAGATTTGCGAAAAAAACAAGAGTCCAGAAGTCTTTAACTTCAAAATGCTGATGGCCATCGACCATGATGGGTGGAGGGGTTGCTGCAGGCTAGTGCCACTTAGAACGGTCCGGTGCAGGTTTAAGCAAGCTGCAATGAAAAACAGGGTGAAGCCTTTTGAGGGTGGGGGGTAATTGCAATTGAACAGTCACAGGATTAATAACTTTTTTTTATGGGAAAAGGTCCAACAAACTTGGGGACAAGCTTCTTTGAGGGTTGGTGGGAGCATAAAAATTTGGTAGAGAGATAAACGAGATCGCCCACTTTAAATTTCCATTCTGGGCACCTGTGACGGTCAGCAAACTTTTTCTGGGTTTCATGAGTGTGATCTAATGCTTGGCGGATGACTGGCCAATTAGTGGCAATCTGTGCAGCCCAGTTGGCTACTGAGGAGTCAGGCAAGGATTGTAATTGAAGTTCAGGTATTGGAACGAAGTCCTGGCCATAAACAATATGAAAAGGGGAAAACCCAGTGCTTTGGTGAACTGCATTGTTATAAGCAACCTCAGCGAAAGGAAGGAGATCCACCCGATTGTCCTGTTGGAAGCTAATGTTGCAGCGGAAGAATTGGTCTAGAGTAGACTGAGCCCGTTCAGTCACTCCGTCCATCTGCGGATGGCTCGACGAGCTGGGGGATTGCTGGACACCAATTAATTTCAAAAATGCCTGCCAAAATTTGGAAGTAAATTGGACGCCTCTGTCGGACATTACACATGTGGGACACCCATGAATTTTATAGATATGCGTGAGAAATAGCCTGGCTAATTGCTGAGCAGTTGGGATTTTAGTGCAAGGTATAAAATGAGCCTGCTTGGAAAACAAATCAATTACAGTCCAAATAACAGTCTTGTTTTTACTCTCAGGTAAATCCACAATAAGATCCATGGCGATTTCTTTCCATGGAGCCTTGGGGGAGGCAACGGGTTGTAAAAGTCCTTGCGGTTCCCCCCCCCCCCTTTCTCTTCGCTTGGGCACAGATGTGGCATGATCTGACGTAGGACTGTACATCAGCACGAAGGGAGGGCCACCAAAATTGGCTCCTCACTGGGGATTCGAAATCTCGGGTTGGAGTTAGGGTACGCCATCTTCCTCGTGAATCCGGCGACGCCACTCTGGATAGCTGAGTTGAGATTTCTGCCAAGGGGTACGCCATGTGCTGTCCAGTAGGTGCTGCAGATCCTCATAGAACTGCTCTACTTCAGCATCTGTGGTTGGGGCGTATATTTGGATCACTGTGATGTTAAATGGCTTACCCTGAATTCGAATTGAGATCATTCTATCATTTTTTGGATTGTATCCAAGCACTGTTTTAGCCACTTTACTATTGATTATGAAGGCTACTCCATTTCTTCTGTGGTCCTCTTGTCCACAGTAGTAGATCTGGTGGTCATCTGATGTGAAGTGGCCCATTCCAGTCCATTTCAGTTCACTGACACCCAAAATGTCTATCTTTAATCTTGACATCTCACCAATAATCACATCTAATTTGCCCTGGCTCATAGATCTTACATTCCAGGTTCCAAGGGTGTGTTGATCCTTAGAACATTGGATTTGCTGTTCACCACCAGCACCGTCGGCTGCTAGCCATCCTTTTGGCTTTGAGCTAGCTGCGTCATCACATCTGGGGCTAGTTGAACTCATCCTCTGTTCCTCCCCAGTAGCATTTTGACCATCTTCTGACCTGGGGGGTCTCATCTTCCGATGGTATATCGACATATCTCTGGTTGTACTGATCCATTTACTTTTCAAGGCAAGAATACTGGGGTGGGTTGCTGTTACCTTCCCCAGGGATTGTTTTTAGTCTGATCTTTCTGTCATGACCTTCCTGTCTTGGGTGGCCCTTCACGGTTTAGCTCATGGCGTCATTGAGGTGCTCAAGCTCCAGCACCATGACAAGGTAACGATCTTCTTGATTAATTGTAAAAACACTTTTTCTCTCCATATGTCAATACTTTTAATGCTGTTTGAAGCATTTTCTGAAATAGTTGGAAATAGAGGTGATTTTTCAGGGGCAACAAAATATCGGTAACACATCTCTGCCCCACCTGAATTGAGCTCATCCTGTGTTATACTGCAATCTGGTTCCATTTGGTCCTTATCCAACCAGTCATCTAACAAATGAGTTGATTTGCTCTACTACTGATTGAATTACAACTGCACTAGCATTGCATACCTTGACTGGTAGTAAGAAATTAAGCCAAGCAATTTCAGGAAGAATCTGTAAATTGACTTTTTAACAAATAACATTTTAATTAATCTGCCATAGATTGTCTTCTGTTAGAAGAGCTGTTCTTCTTAATTAAAACAGCAGTGATATTCCATAAAGATTCCCTCTCTCTAACATTAAACCTGCAACTCTAGAATTATTTATAGTGAGCATTTATTTGAGTTAAGGGCACAGTTGTTACTTTACTACTACAGTGAGATAGAGATCCATTCATTTTTATGATTTGACTATTGATAATTGTTGTTTATTATTGTTGCTGTGGCTGTTTCCAGTTGTCCCTTATTGTTCAAAGGACACATTCTGCTCACTTAGTTATCTAGAAGTAAATCTAGAATCCATGTACTGACTGCTAGATATTTACCCTAGATATGAGCAGCTGGAACTAAGCCTGAATTAGTCAATTTATAATGTGCATCACTAGTGTATAGCCTTCCATTGAGGCCATGAAAATGATTGAACAGAGGTTCTAATTCTGGAGTCCTTTGAATTTTCCCTCTGGCTGGGTTAGCCAAAGTAAGCCATAGTAGGTGTTTTTTTAGTAGGTGATTTTGTCTTAATGCTATGTGTGAAGCCACCCATTTGTGGATTGCAAACCATAGCTTATAGCATAGAATGTTGTATTAACAATATTTTCTTTTTCAATAAACTATGGAAAAACAAAGCAAAATGGCTTCATGCAGCTTCCTGTTAACAGCAGCTTCCCATGCCTCAAGCAAAACCAAAATTACCTAAAATAACCTAGCCAATATAGGCCTGTCCTTTCTCCAGGGCATTCATGGGAGAAGTAAAAAAAGTCAAGATGGTGGCTGTGACCATCATTTTGCTTTTTTTGACCTTCTTTGTAGATGCTGCATCCTCTGTGGTGGTATCATTGCTATGCTTTCTGTGGCCCAAGGTCATCATTCTGTGGTCCATGGTCAATAGATAGATAGACAGACAGGCAGACAGGCAGACAGAGGCCATGGGCCACAAAGCATTACCTGATGGCCCTGCAATATTTTATCATCTTGACTAAATAGTGGGTCAGTAGCATCACTGATGGACACTTTTAGGGACAATCCCATTTCTGCAGTGATTATTTATATAAAGCATTTATTTTGCTTGTTGGTGGGAACTGGAGCAGGACAATGCTATCCCTCGTGGAGAGACAGATTTGTTCTTGTATCTTCTAGCTGCTTATTCATAGCTTACAGCATTGAGAGTAACTCCACATAAGACTGTTCTTGACTGTATATCTGGCATTGTCTAGTCTCACTTCCGTTATTACTAGAGGGTGCTTTTATTACAGTTTCAGGTGATTATTATTGTTAAGGTTTCCCTACTAACAGATTAAGCTACTATTATACCTAATCATTTGGCCGGGTGAAAGGTTGCAAGTGATTGTCTCCTCTCACGTGCTTCATGCAAAATAGCCTGGGGGGAGGACCTGCCCGGACTTGTTTTCTCACTTCTTTTTTTTCTCTCTGCTGGAAATGTAGCTCAGCAAGGCTTGCTCCAAACGGAGCTAAGTACTTTAAATGTTTTGCTTTTGTTTTTGCTTTCTGTAAATAAATTATTTTTATAGAAATGCTTGGTGTGTGACTTTTTTGACCTCTCCTGGGCTAAAGGCTTTCCCAGCATCTGCAACAGGTTATGTGCCCAGTAAACAACGCAGTAAAACCCAGAGAGAAAAGAGAGGTCAGCTCCACACCTCATGCACAATTTAAAGGCAGGTAGCAAAGACCTGTGAAGATTTTCTTTGGAGCCACCTGGAGATTTTCCAGCAACTGCCGGTCTGCAGGACAAAGAAGCTAGCTGAGGTGACTTGCAAAAGAAGGAAGAAGCCATGGCTGCCTCCCAGCCCTCAGCGATGCCTCTGGAGCGCCTATCAGAGACCAACTATTTGAATTGGGCACTGAAGATGGAAATGTATCTTTGCAGAGAGGATCTTTGGCTGCCAATTGGTGAGCAAACCCCCCAAAATCCCAGTGCTGAATGGCTGAGACAGGATGAGCGGGCTAGAGCCACCATTATCTTGGGAGTTAAGGACAATCAGCTAGTCCACGTGCGAGGCATGCAGTCTGCAAAGCAACTTTGGGACGCTTTGAGAGACTTATATGTAAAGGCAACAGCAGGGAGTAAAGTTACCCTGACGAAAAAGCTGTACAGAGCCTACCTTGCAGAAGGAGATAGCCTTCCTGAGCACCTGCATTTTATTCAGCAGCTGTTTGTTGAGTTGCAGGAGAGAGGAATGGAATTTACACCTCTCACAAAATCCTATATCCTCCTGTCCTCACTAAATGCAACATGGGACACGCTGATTTGTACCCTGGAGGCTATGCCTGAAGCAGACCTCACCCCATCGTATGTTACACAGCGCTTACTCGCTGAATGGGAGAAGAGAGAGGAAAGATCCCCCCCCATCTCTTCTGGAAAGCTGCAAGACCAGAAAATGAGGGAAAAGAAGGGAAAGGAACCTGAGGCCACAGCACTAGCCAGCCAGCGATGCTTCACTTGTGGTTCAGCTGGACATTTGCAAAGAGACTGTGCCATGAGACCCAAGAGTAGAAAGACAGAGCAGAAGAACACAAGGGCAACACAGAAGAAGGCTCTTCAGACAACCCAAATTGCACAGGTTGCTGAGAAGGGTAATTCTGATGTATGGGTGTTAGATTCTGGGGCCAGTTGTCATTTATGTAATTGTAAAAGCTCTTTTGTGTCACTGTCTAAAACTGAAAGACAAAGTGTATCTTTGGCTGATGGGTCTGTGACCAAAATTATGGGACAAGGTGACTTGTATTTATCCTGCTTAGGAGAAACTGTAAAAGGTGTGTTGTATGTGCCAAATTTACAATCAAACCTTTTATCTGTGGCACAATTGGCTGCAACAGAGTATATCATAACATTTAAGAAAAATGGTTGTGAGATACGTAAAAATGGGAAATTGTGTGCTACTGGTATGTTAAAAGACTCCTTGTACATTGTGCAAAATGCAAGGAAGCCAAGCTGCAAGGCTGCAGTTGGCAACACTCCATATCATGACCAATGTGTACACCTGATGCACAGGAGACTTGGTCATGCTAATTACAAGTATATAGCACAAATGCCACAGCTGTGTGCTGACCTAAAGATAAAACCCTGTGATAAATACTTAGATTGTGTAGTTTGCAAAGAATGCAAAACACTAAAAGCTCCTGTGAGTAAGCACAGTGACAGAGTTACAACTAGACCTTTGGAAATTGTACACTCTGATATTATTGGTCCTTTTGCTCCAAGTCTTGGACAAGCAAGGTATGCAATGACCATCATTGATGATTTCTCAAGATACACATTTATCTACATCTTAAAACATAAAGATGAGGCATTTGAGAAATTTAAAAGTTTTGTGACATGGGCAAATGGAAAATTCCCTAGGCCTGTATCTGCACTCCAATGTAATAGAGGAGGAGAATACCTTTCTCACAAATTCAGAAGGTTCCTAGTGGAAAAGGGGATAGAACAAATTCTTTCTAACCCGTACACCCCTCAGCAAAATGGTGTTGCTGAAAGAAAGGGCAGAACCTTGCAAAATGCGATGGAATGCATGTTAAAAGATTCACGATTATGTTTTAAGTTCTGGGGAGAAGCTTTATCAACTGCTTGTTATGTTCAGAACAGATTGTATAACTCTATGATTCAGGACACTCCATTCCATTTGTTTTATGGTGTGAAACCAAAGGTAAGCCATCTTAGAGTGTTTGGTAGCACTGCATGGGTTCACATTCCAAAACAGCAGAGAAGGAAAGGAGGCCCCACAACAAAGAAAGCCATCTTTGTTGGCTATGAACAAAGCCAGAGGAGCTACAGGTTCATAATGGGAGAGAAATTAATAATTAGCAAAAGCGCTTCTTTTGCTGAACAAAACTGGGGGAGATTAAATTCTAGCTCTCCAGTTGATCTGACCACCACAAGAGAACAGCAAGGACTTGCTGATGGTGATCTTTTGCCTGATGAGGACATTAAACCAGAAAAGCAAATTGAAGATCTGTCTGATGAGATAGATGCTTCTCAGGAAAGTGATAGGAGTCAAAATTTAAGCCCTGTATTACCTCGCAGATCTCAGAGGAGTAATAAAGGCGTTCCTCCATCACGTTTTCAGGCTGAAACAGTAAAGGCTTTTCACATATTTACAGAACCTGAGTCTTTAGAACAAGTGAATGCTTTACCACCTGAGATTGCACAAAATTGGCATTCTGCCATGCAACAGGAATTAGCATCCTTGAAAGAAAATAAAACATGGAAACTGGTAAATCTACCTCCCAATGAACGCTGTCTGGGTTGTAGGTGGGTTTTCAAACTGAAAAGGGATGCTGATGGCAAAATCCAAAAATATAAAGCAAGGTTGGTTGCAAAAGGGTTCACTCAAAGGAAAGATTTAGACTTTGACAAGACTTTTGCACCAGTTACTAAAGGTGAATCAATTAGATTACTGTTAAAAGTTGCTGCACTCAAGGGAATGTCAGTTAACCACTATGACATTCAAACTGCATTTCTCTATGGTGATTTAGACCACAGATTATACATGCAGCAACCCCCTGGCTATGAAAAAGGGGAGAATCTAGTCTGTGAACTGCAGAAGTCAATCTATGGGTTAAAACAAGCTGCTAGATCCTGGAACCAAAAAGTAGATGAAAAACTGCAGAATTTTGGTTTTGAAAAAGGAAAAGCAGATCCCTGTGTATATATGAAGAAGGACAAACAAGGCTGTATGTATCTGTGCATTTATGTTGATGATTTGCTGCTATTCACATCAACAGAAAAACAAAGGCTTGATTTTGAAGCCTGCATAAAAAGCCATTTCATATTAAAAAGCCTTGGAGTTGTGACCAATTACCTAGGTTTGGAAAAACACAGGAAGAAGAATGGTAGCTTTCTGTTAAACCAAAGGGGAGATAATGGTAATGTGAATGGAAAGACATATAAAGTCAGAGAAGATTGGTTTGCATCTTAATCTGTAGTGTAAAAAGGGGAGTGTTAAGGTTTCCCTACTAACAGATTAAGCTACTATTATACCTAATCATTTGGCCGGGTGAAAGGTTGCAAGTGATTGTCTCCTCTCACGTGCTTCATGCAAAATAGCCTGGGGGGAGGACCTGCCCGGACTTGTTTTCTCACTTCTTTTTTTTCTCTCTGCTGGAAATGTAGCTCAGCAAGGCTTGCTCCAAACGGAGCTAAGTACTTTAAATGTTTTGCTTTTGTTTTTGCTTTCTGTAAATAAATTATTTTTATAGAAATGCTTGGTGTGTGACTTTTTTGACCTCTCCTGGGCTAAAGGCTTTCCCAGCATCTGCAACAATTATGTCATTGTACTATTCAGTCATCTTGGTTACAAGCTGCCTTGAAAATATTAGGGCGATAGACAGATTATAAATACAAATTTTTAAAACACCACAAGCTTCTACTCCTGTTGCTGCTATTCTTTCATAAGCTTGAGGAGGAGGCAAAAGCCTTTATTTGACATTTTGCTTCATTTAGCCACATATCAGTCCAAGCAGTGATAGCAATCATATCCATAGTCAAGACTGTGGCTGTGGCTATCTGTAAGTACTAATGTGGTCTATGAGGCTGAGATTATTTTGTAAATATTTCTTTTTTAAAATGACACAGCTTTTTCCTGATTGCGTGGTTAAACTTGTCACCTACTGCTTTTTGATTATACATTCGGGGTAAGGTTACCAGATATCTGAAAAGGCAAAGGAGGACACAGACAATTGGAAAGGAGGACAAATGGGGGAAAAGGGAGGCCACGCTGTTTAACTTCCTTGGCATCCGCTACAAAAATTGCAGCAAAAAATTGCAAAAAATGTACCTAGGCCTACATGTATATGAAATTACTTTTTCCAGCATCAGAAAGACTGGTTTTTCAATCACAATATTTTTCCAACAAATCTTTACTTTCAAGAACATATGCTGGTGATAATACAGAATCCACAGTGCTTTTCGAATTTCACCACAGAAACGTATGATGAGTCATGTGATCTACAGGCTACAGTGATCATAGATTTGAAGGGACAGGATTGAAGCTGATTGCTGGAATCAGGATACAAATTAATGTAAATTTAGGCTGTCAAGTCTGTTGATGGATGAGGAAAAGTAAGAAGCACACAATTTTCAAAATCACAGTACATGAAAGTTTCAAGGACTACTGTTGTGAAAACAGTTTTTAAAAACCCTCAAAAAGCCAGACAATATTTGATTTTAAGGCTATGCCTGCCAGACAAAGGACATGAGGACAAAAAGGAGACCATGTCCTCCTTTTGCCAGATGTCTGGTAACCCTATTCAGGGGGAGTATGATCTATGCATGTACTCTTTTGATAACAAGCAGTTGCCCATAGGATATAACAAACATCAGAGAGTAACTTCAGCAAGAAAAATGATAGGGTAAGTTTGCAATTGCATTGCACCCCAATGACACCATGATCTTTATTGTTCAGGAGGCAACAACAAAATACATCCCAAAGAGAAAGAAAACCAAGAAGGCAAAATGGCTGTCTGTTGAGACACTAGAAGTAGCCCAAGAAAGAAGGAAAGCAAAAGGCAACAGTGATAGGGGGAGATATGCCCAATTAAATGCAAAATTCCAGAGGTTAGCCAGAAGAGATAAGGAATTATTTTTAAACAAGCAATGTGCAGAAGTGGAAGAAGATGATAGAATAGGAAGGACAAGAGACCTCTTCCAGAAAATTAGAAACATTGGAGGTAAATTTCAGGCAAAAATGGGTATGATCAAAAACAAAGATGGCAAGGACCTAACAGAAGAAGAAGAGATCAAGAAAAGGTGGCAAGAATATACGGAAGACCTGTATAGGAAGGATAACAATATCGGGGATAGCTTTGACGGTAGTGAGCTAGAGCCAGACATCCTGAAGAGTGAGGTTGAATGGACCTTAAGAAGCATTGCTAATAACAAGGCAGCAGGAGATGACGGTATCCCAGCTGAACTGTTCAAAATCTTGTGAGATGATGCTGTCAAGGTGATGCATGCCATATGCCAGCTAATTTGGAAAACACAAGAATGGCCATCAGATTGGAAAAAATCAACTTATATCCCCATACCAAAAAAGGGAAACACTAAAGAATGTTCAAACTATCGAACAGTGGCACTTATTTCACATGCCAGGAAGGTAATGCTCAAGATCCTGCAAGGTAGACTTCAGCAATTCATGGAGTGAGAATTGCCAGATGTACAAGCTGGGTTTAGAAAAGGCAGAGGAACTAGGGAGCAAATTGCCAATATCCGCGGGATAATGGAAAAAGCCATTAGGAGTTGCAGAAAAACATCTATTTCTGTTTTATTGACTATTCTAAAGTCTTTGACTGTGTGGACCACAACAAATTGTGGCAAGTTCTTAGTGGTATGGGGATACCAAGTCACCTTGTCTGCCTCCTGAGGAATCTGTAATACAACCAAGTGGCAACGGTAAGAACAGATCATGGAACAACAGACTGGTTTAAGATTGGGAAAGGAGTACGGCAGGGTTGTATACTCTCACCCTACCTATTCAACTTGTATGCAGAATACATCATACGACATGCTGGGCTTGAAGAATCCAAGGCTGGGGTTAAAATCACTGGAAGAAACATTAACTATCTCAGTTATATGGATGATACCACTTTGATGGCTGAAAGTGAGGACGAACTGAGGAGCCTTATGACAAAGGTGAAAGAAGAAAGTGCAAATGCTGGATTGCAGCTAAACCTCAAAAAAACCAAGATTATGGCAACCAGCTTGATTGATAACTGGCAAATAGAGAGAGAAAATGTAGAGGCAGTGACAGACTTTGCACTTCTAGGCACAAAGATTACTGCAGATGCTGACTGCAGCCAGGAAATCAGAAGACGTTTAATTCTTGGGAGGAGAGCAATGACAAATCTTGATAAAATAGTTAAGAGCAGAGATATCACAATGACAACAAAAGTCCGCATAGTTAAAGCAATGGTGTTCCCCATGGCTGTGAGAGCTGGACCATAGGGAAGGCTGAGCGAAGGAAGATAGATGCTTTTGAACTGTGGTGTTGGAGGAAAATTCTGAGAGTGCCTTGGGCTGCAAGCAGCATAGCAGTTCAGTGTTCATGCTGCCTTTTCTTGCTGGGAAATCCTTGTGAGGTCCAGCAGCCAGATGTGTAGACTATTTAGCCATGACAAGTCACGTTGCCCAGGGTGCACCACGAGAAGGCTAGTCTACATTGCACCGAGTTGGTCTGAGATAAAGTGACTGGCCCAAGGTCACCCAGCAGGCTTTCATGCCTAAGGTGAGACTACAACTCACAGACTCCTGGTTTCTAGCCCAGAACCTTAACCACTAGACCAAACTGTCTCTCAAGCCAGACTGCTCACTTGTGGGAATGATATTAAAGGCAAAACTGAAGTACTTTGCCCACATAATGAGAAGACAGGACATCCTGGAGAAGATGCTGATGCTAGGGAGAGTGGAGGGCAAAAGGAAGAGGGGCCGGCCAAGGGCAAGATGGATGGATAATATTCTAGAGGTTACAGACTCGTCCTTGGGGGAGCTGAGGGTGGCGACAACTGACAGGAAGCTCTGGTGTGGGCTGGTCTGTGATGTCACGAAGAGTCAGAAGTGACTGAATGAATAAACAACAACAAAGTCTGCAAGAGAATTCAAAGCAAACTGCTTGTTCCACAACTGAAGCTCAGTAGAATATTTTTATTCCTTTTGAGACATACGACCCTTCAGGCTCTCTCTTCTCTAGGAACATTAAGGAGTAGTTTTCTCAACTGGGAGCTAAGAAACATCTATCAATCAGCTTCCCCTCGTTCTAGTACAGGAAGGATAGGCTTTGAGGTCAGTGGTGTGCCCGTTTGATGTGAATTGTTTGTTTTAGTTGTGATATATGTTTCCCCCTGTTAACTGAGGTTTCTTTTTTGTTCATTTTCTTCGCTTTTTGACATACTGTATTAATTTTTACTTGTACATTGTCCAGAGTCATTTTTGAATTGGGGTGGTCTTATAAATTGAAAGTATAAATACATCAATTATAAATATATTATGCAGGCAAAGCTTGTTCTTTACCATTAAATTATCACCCCAAGAATAGACCTCCCCAAACTAGGAACCAATCCTTTTTCCAAAATAGCTTCATTGTGAGTTTCGCTTTTGTCAGTAACTTATTTACCCCCGTCAATATTTTCCAATGTTATGTATCTTGATACAACTAGTTTGCTGTAAAATAATTGCTGGTGTGCCACATGAAGTAAATTAAATCCAGAAAGTTGCCCACTGTTAAGATAACCACGACAAGAGGAAACAGCTTATTACATCTCAGCATGACTGTCTCCTTCCAATCATGAGGTTGAGCTGGTTAACTTATTCAGAAGTGTTTACTTGCAGTGAGGATAGATCCGGTTTATTTTCTAGCAGTAATCAGCTTAGTGGGATGTGAAAACTGAGTTTGCTTCCAACGTTATTCAGAAGGAAAAATCTATCTTAGGTCTTAGAAACAAGCAAGCCCCCTCTCTGCCCCCTGTGCTGTTACTTTTGTAAGGACAGAGTTATAGTTAGCAAGTACATAAATGACATTATATGCCAGTTACAGCTATCAATATTCTTTGAAAGAAAGTATATGACGAGGTTAGAAGAGCTTGGCAGGGAATGCATTTTCTTCTCTTCTCCTCCTATTAGATTCACCTAGATGTGATCAAGGATTTTATTTGGTCTACATTTTTAAACAAAAAAGTCCAATGTCAACTTCTGGAACTAAGTCCATATTGAACTTGTTGAAGAGAAAAGTTGTGAGTAATCTGCAGTTCCTCTCTCTCTTCTCAACTGCAATACAGTGAGGTTGATCCTAGTCTATTTGTCTAAGTCAAAGCTATGAAACCAATACTCGGTCTCCAGATAGTTTCTTTGTAAGGGTCTGAAAAGCCTGGTCAGTCACACAAAGGACACATTAGCAATACTCCCAATCTGAAAGACCCCCTCTCATCACCAAATACAGGCTATATTATCTACTCAAATTACAAACAGATTATTGGTTAGAAGGCAGGGGTCAAGCAACTCCATATTCAGATACAGATGAAGTCATGGTAAGATAAGCATGCATACCTGTTTTAGAAAAAATCGCACTAAGCAATTTCTTATCTTTACTGTCCTACATACCAGGCTGTACTATGCACTGCTGCACTGTGTCCATAATGGCACTTAATTCTAACTAGGCAACTCCTCAATTTCCCTACAAACTTCAACTTTTCTATGCTTATACTGTGCAGTGAAGTTTTCTGCTCAAAGAACATTCCAAAATACAAAATCAGTCTGTCTACCTACATACCTACATACCTACCTATTTGGCATTGCATGTAAATATATACATTTAAAGATAAACAGCATGGCAGAACAGACTTACAAAAGTGCAGGACTGGAAAAAAACTGACAGCTTTGTCGAAGCTTGAGTTCTGGGCATCTATATAAGCTCCAAAACCATCCTGCTTGGCATCTTGTCTGGATTGCCTAGTTCTAACCCTCTGATAACACCTTCTGGTCACTGTCTGCTCCTGCTTCCTCCCTAGTTCCCATGTAATGGCTAAATGATGTATTTACATATATAAAGTATTTGTATATGTCCTTTATATAAATTATCCCAAGACATTTTACTATAATGTTGCAATAAGATAGAGTTATATAATTAAAATATCATACACTGAAACACAGGATAATTCATTAAAACATTAACTGTTTTAATCAATTCAGGCAGCAGATTGGATGGAATGAATTACAGTGTTTAAAACAGAGATGCGCCGCTTCTGTGTGGCTGAGGACTGCATGCATCTTTTAAAGACATGGCGTTGCATTCCAAATATGGGTGGAACAAGGTCCAAAAAGTGAATGTGGCTGGGTCCAAAAAGGCTCTTAAAAAAATGAAATCATTATTAATATTTAAAGCTCTCCTTACAGATTCCCTGCAGTAAGATTAATAAAAAAGTAGGATTAACTAATACAAGTGTATAATTAATTCCTCCCATTTTAATATTTAAAATCTAGCTTCCTTTTCTCTCAGATCTAAAACATCATTTTAATTTAAAATGACAAAATGAATAAAAATGTCATATCTGTGCTTAGATATATAACGTAAGCACCAGCTGAGTTCCTCTAAGGAAAGTATCATGGGATATCACTAATGAAACAGCCTTCTTTCTTGTTTGCTTGTATTATTGCTTGAAAATACACTGGTTAGGTTTATCTAAGGCTGTAAGCTATAATGTGATTGGTTTGGTTTAGGATGTTGTGCAGACCCTACAAACTGTGACTTATTCAAGAAACCATGGTTAAACGAACCATGGCTTATTGTGATATGGGAATCGGATTAATATCTTGTTAACTTTTGTGCAGGTTGATATTACAGATATTCAGGGACGCGGTGGCGCTGCGGGTTAAACCGCTGAGCTGTCGATCGGAAGGTTGGTGGTTCGAAACCGCGCGGTGGGGTGAGCTCCCGTTGCTAGTCCCAGCTCCTGCACACCAAGCAGTTCGAAAACATGCAAATGTGAGTAGATTAATTGGTACCGCTTCGGCGGGAAGGTAACGGCGTTCCGTGAGTCATGCTGGCCACATGACCCGGAAGTGTCCCTAGGGACAACGCCGGCTCTAAGGCTTAGAAACGGAGATGAGCACCGCCCCCTAGAGTCGGACACGACTGGACTTTACGTCAAGGGAAACCTGATATTACAGAACGGGATTCTTAAAGCCTCAAGGTCCCTAGCTGATTGTGTTGTGATAAGATTAGGGAACATGGGCACATCCCATGATGATGAGTGAAGGTGTATTTTTGTCATTATGATTTGGGGCATTCAACTGCTGTGGAGTTGTCTTCTCAGATATTTGATTTCCCCTGTCCTCAGCACTAGAGTTTTCTCTTTACAGTAGTTTGTCTTTTAAGGTGGTGCCATCCATATTAGTTGTCCCCCTTTCCTGCTTTCTCAGAAAAATATTCTAAATATTTGTAAATAGTATTTTTTCCTCGCATCTTTGCTAAACTAGTAAAGACTCCTTAGCATGACAGTTTACATCTTCAAAGCACTTAAGACCTATTAACTAATTATCATCACAGCAGCTGTCAAATCAGGATGTTTCATCTCAGTTTCTTTCACTGAGACAGAGCAATGGGAGAAACTGTGAATTGCTGCTCCCTCCTCCTCCTCCTCCTCCAAGTATTTGGGAGGCTTTGCTCAGAGCTTCATTGTAAAATGAGAGATGCAACACAGAGCCTTTTAAAAAAATAACAAAACAGCAGTGACTTTAAAGTGTAGATGGTTGTTGTCCAATTACTATAGAGACAAATGATACTTTAAAGACAAGGTGAGAGATTTGATTTCACTCCAAAAGGAGCACAACTCAATTGAGTCAGGACTTCATTTGACTTTATGTGTTATGGATCAATAGAGGGATGCTAAGCTCCACAATGTGTGTGACAGGTATTTGGGAAGACATCCAAAGGCTGATTCTTCTCTTTTGCATTGGCAGGTACAGAAAATAAGGGACAATATATTCCACTTTCCTTAGCCTGTTGTCTGTTCTCTAAGAATCTCACAATACTAAAATACATGATATAGTAATATAAAATCACACAATGCATACATCTAAAGTCCTGTAAAAACAACTTGCAACAGCACCTAACCGATGACATCCAGTTTAAATAAAACAATAGCTCCGATATGCTCCAGCTGTCCTAAAGCTTTTCTGGTCTTCCAAAAAATAAAAGGTGACAATGCAGTCTTTCTTAGAGAAGGAATTCAGAGAGACAACAAACATAATTTCTTTGTCCTTATCTTTAAATGAGGAACATAATGCAAGCCTTTCTCAGATAATACAGGAAGAAAAATGGGAGAATGCTTTCTTTGAAATAACCTGAATTTAAGGTATTTGGGGGTTTTACTCACTGTTGTTTTTAACTGAATTAAACTGGAACTAGAAAGAACTGGAAATCAGTGCCATTTTTGTGGATAAGTCTGGAAGATTCCATCTGGCTAGCATCAATCAAGAGCCTAGATCAGAATTAGATGACCTATGGCTTTTGGATCAGAGGTCGCCTTTGGTGTAATTTTGTATAGCCCTCAGCCTAATTTTAAAAGTTGTCTGCAGCAATCCAAATGATTGGTGAACTGTCCCTCCCCAGCAGCCCCAAGAAGGCAAGAGAAAGGGAGGATCCAAGGTGGAAAAAAGGATGCCTATATCTTGCCCACCACCAATATACAACTACCAAGGGAATGTGGCCTGAGCAGGAACAGTTGCCTTGATCTGGCCTAGGAGTTGCATTCTGGACCTGTTGCAGCTTCTGAACATTCTTTTAAAGCACCACACCAGGAGCATACATACTATCCAACTGGAGATGCTAGTAAGTTTCTACATGTAAACTATATATTTTACAGTTGAGTTATGGATGGTGAGTGCATCGTATCTCTGGATGATATGCATCTCAGTATATGGTCATTAAATCAAAATTCCAGTTCATATTTTCCTTTTCCACATCCACTCTACAACTGTCTGCCTGACAGAAAATACATTCTAATTGTATCTATTGTTAGAGACAATCAGTTGTTGGAAAAGCCTTCAGTTCCAGTGTTACAATAAACATTCCCTCCTAGCCCTGCCATGTTGGGTTCCTGGGAAACTTCTGCCAAGCCTGAGACTGCTAAGAAAAGCAAGACTGTACTTCTACCATAGTAACTGTCACTGAAGTTCATATAGTTGAATAGATTTTGTTGTTTTGACTGTTATGCATGAATTCCTAACTCATGTGATAGCAGTCCTTATTTATATGGAGGAATGTAAAAGAGAGCCTTCAGCAAAGGATCGTTACCTTGGCGTGGTGCTGGAGCTTGAGCACCTCAATGATGCCATGAGCTAAACCGTGAAGGGCCACCCAAGACGGAAAGGTCATGACAGAGAGGTCAGACTAAATGCGATCCCTGGGGAAGGTAATGGCAACCCACCTCAGTATTCTTGCCGTGAAAACTAAATGGATCAGTACAACCAGAGATATGTCGGTATACCATCGGAAGATGAGACCCCCAGGTCGGAAGATGGTCAAAATGCTACTGGGGAGGAACAGAGGATGAGTTCAACTAGCCCCAGATGTGATGACGCAGCTAGCTCAAAGCCAAAAGGACGGCTAGCGGCCGACGGTGCTGGTGGTGAACGGCGAATCCGATGTTCTAAGGATCAACACACCATTGGAACCTGGAATGTAAGATCTATGAGCCAGGGCAAATTGGATGTGGTTATTGGTGAGATGTCAAGATTAAAGATAGACATTTTGGGCGTCAGTGAACTGAAATGGACTGGAATGGGCCACTTCACATCAAATGACCACCAGATCTACTACTGTGGAGAAGAGGACCACAGAAGAAATGGAGTAGCCTTCAGAATTAATAGTAAAGTGGCTAAAGCAGTGCTTGGATACAATCCAAAAAATGATAGAATGATCTCAATTCAAATTCAGGGCAAGCCATTTAACATCACAGTGATCCAAATATACGCCCCAACCACAGATGCTGAAGAAGCTGAAGTAGAGCAGTTCTATGAGGATCTGCAGCACCTACTGGACAACACACCTAAAAGAGATGTTATTTTCATCACGGGAGACTGGAATGCTAAGGTGGGCACTCAAATGACACCTGGAATTACAGGTAAGCATGGCCTGGGAGAACAAAACAAAGCAGGACATAGGCTGATAGAATTTTGCCAAGACAACTCAATGTGCATAACAAACACTCTCTTCCAGCAACCTAAGAGACGGCTTTATACATGGACTTCCCCAGATGGACAACACCGAAATCAGATTGACTACATCCTTTGCAGCCAAAGGTGGCGCACATCTATACAGTAGGTAAAAACAAGACCTGGAGCTGACTGTAGTTCTGATCACGAACTTCTTCTTGCACAATTTAGGATCAGACTAAAGAGATTAGGGAAGACCCACAGATCAGCTAGATATGAGCTCACTAATATTCCTAAGGAATATGCAGTGGAGGTGAAGAATAGATTTAAGGGACTGGACTTAGTAGATAGGGTCCCAGAAGAACTATTGACAGAAGTCCGCAACATTGTCCAAGAGGCGGCAACAAAATACATCCCAAAGAAAGAGAAAACCAAGAAGGCAAAATGGCTGTCTGCTGAGACACTAGAAGTAGCCCAAGAAAGAAGGAAAGCAAAAGGCAACAGTGATAGGGGGAGATATGCCCAATTAAATGCAAAATTCCAGAGGTTAGCCAGAAGAGATAAGGAATTATTTTTAAACAAGCAATGCGCGGAAGTGGAAGAAGACAATAGAATAGGAAGGACAAGAGACCTCTTCCAGAAAATTAGAAACATCAGGGGTAAATTCCAGGCCAAAATGGGTACGATCAAAAACAAAGATGGCAAGGACCTAACAGAAGAAGAAGAGATCAAGAAAAGGTGGCAAGAATATACAGAAGACCTGTATAGGAAGGATAACAATATCGGGGATAGCTTTGACGGTGTGGTCAGTGAGCTAGAGCCAGATATCCTGAAGAGTGAGGTTGAATGGGCCTTAAGAAGCATTGCTAATAACAAGGCAGCAGGAGACAATGGCATCCCAGCTGAACTGTTCAAAATCTTGCGAGATGATGCTGTCAAGGTAATGTATGCTATATGCCAGGAAATTTGGAAAACACAAGAATGGCCATCAGATTGGAAAAAATCAACTTATATCCCCATACCAAAAAAGCGAAACACTAAAGAATGTTCAAACTATCGAACAGTGGCACTCATTTCACATGCCAGTAAGGTAATGCTCAAGATCCTGCAAGGTAGACTTCAGCAATTCATGGAACGAGAATTGCCAGAGGTACAAGCAGGGTTTAGAAAAGGCAGAGGAACTAGAGACCAAATTGCCAATATCCGCTGGATAATGGAAAAAGCCAGGGAGTTTCAGAAAAACATCTATTTGTTTTATTGACTATTCTAAAGCCTTTGACTGTGTGGACCATAACAAATTGTGGCAAGTTCTTAGTGGTATGGGGATACCAAGTCATCTTGTATGCCTCCTGAAGAATCTGTATAACGACTAAGAAGCAACAGTAAGAACAGACCACGGAACAACGGACTGGTTTAAGATTGGGAAAGGAGTATGGCAGGGCTGTATACTCTCACCCTACCTATTCAACTTGTATGCAGAACACATCATGCGACATGCTGGGCTTGAGGAATCCAAGGCTGGAGTTAAAATCGCTGGAAGAAACATTAACAATCTCAGATATGCAGATGATACCACTTTGATGGCTGAAAGCAAAGAGGAACTGAGGAGCCTTATGACAAAGGTGAAAGAAGGAAGTGCAAAAGCTGGGTTGCAGCTAAACCTCAAAAAAACCAAGATTATGCAACCAGCTTGACTGATAACTGGCAAATAGAGGGAGAACATGTAGAAGCAGTGAAAGACTTTGTATTTCTAGGTGCGAAGATTACTGCAGATGCTGACTTCAGTCAGGAAATCAGAAGACGCTTAATCCTTGGGAGAAGAGCAATGACAAATCTCGATAAAATAGTTAAGAGCAGAGACATCACACTGACAACAAAGGTCCGCATAGTTAAAGCAATGGTGTTCCCCGTAGCAACATATGGCTGCGAGAGCTGGACCATAAGGAAGGCTGAAAGAAGGAAGATCGATGCTTTTGAACTGTGGTGTTGGAGGAAAATTCTGAGAGTGCCTTGGACTGCAAGAAGATCAAACCAGTCCATCCTCCAGGAAATAAAGCCAGACTGCTCACTTGAGGGAATGATATTAAAGGCAAAACTGAAATACTTTGGCCACATAATGAGAAGACAGGACACCCTGGAGAAGATGCTGATGCTAGGGAGGGTGGAAGGCAAAAGGAAGAGGGGCCGACCAAGGGCAAGGTGGATGGATGATATTCTAGAGGTGACGGACTTGTCCCTGGGGGAGCTGGGGGTGTTGACGACCGACAGGAAGCTCTGGCGTGGGCTGGTCCATGAAGTCACAAAGAGTCGGAAGCGACTAAATGAATAAACAACAAAAAAGAGAGCACCAGGGGAGCACATATGAATTTACTTCTTATCCCAGTATCATGTCAGGCCTTGCCCTTCTGTGTTCTGTCCATAGAATTCAGTGGGGGCTGCTAAGACTTGACTCTATATTTGATCTGCTTAGGTCTGCCTGGGGTTCTGTTTCTTGATATGATACCAACTTGGATAGAACCCAGGGAAATGTTTCTTTAAAAAATACATTGCTGATGGGAATTGAATTTGATTAGTTTTGACTTTAAAGACTTTTTTTTTAAAGTTTGTCTTCATTTTTCAGACATCTAATCAATTCTTTGCTTGTCAGGTTCCATCAAAGCCTTTTGTCTGTGTATGTGTGTGTACATTTGATGGTGGGGGATCAGGAACACTTTGCTAGCCATTAAATTTTCCATTTACCGATCACTTCTCAACTCTCTGAATTTCAACATCTGCTGCCTTTCACCATGTCCCCCCAGATATTTATCTTCTATTGATTTTCTCTTGGTCAGTGTGCCATTAACTAACATAACCTGAGGCTATTGATTGTGAGGGGACCCACAGGATAGCCATTTCTTTCATAACAAAGACACAGAACAGATAGTGTTTGGACAAAAATTAATCTGCTAAAATAGGAGATGCAGTGAAAGGACCGATTCTTAATAAGGCCATGATTAGCATTAAGGGAAAGCAAGCAATTCAGTACGTTGTTTTTGGTAGTCACTGGGCATCATGGATATTTACTTAGCATGCCAAGCATTTAAAGGGAACTCTGTGGCCAATAGCAGACCACCTCCCAGTTCCTCTTCTCTATCACAGATTACCTTAGTTTCATAACCACCTATTCCTCTCATTCCAGGGTAATATATCTTGGTGGTTTCCTAGCAACCAAAAGATGTGCTTGCTTGCCAACTTTGAAAAATTCCTAAGAAGAAAATTATTTCTCTTGAAGTCTCCCTCCTATCCCCATTATGTGGACATGATTAAACCAACAGATATATTGATTCAAACCATATTTCTAACAGTATGTTATAAGCAGAAATATCACAACACTGCCTCTGGTCAACATTTAAGGCAGAACACTAGATTTAAGCTCCTTTTTTTCTGTGTATGCCTTCCAATAAGCCTTTTCTTAAAGGGATGTTCCCAGAAGCTGTTTTGAGGCCCTCCACTTTTTATCCAAGTATGGCAACATCATCTTTATTCCCTATGGCTCCTTTTCAAACCAGATCCCAGTTGTTGGGATAATTTGAATTAGTTTTGGATTGTGTCTCTGGATTTTCAATCCCTGAGCTATAAGCTTTCCTATGCTAGAGCAGTGTTTCTCAACCCCAGCAGCTTTAAGATGTGTGGACTTCAACTCCCAGAATTCCCCAGCCATAGTGTTTCTTTAGCACAGAGAAACACTGCGCTACAGCAAAGCAGCCTCAAATGGAGCTTTCCTACCCTTCTGCCCATCTCTCTTAAGGAAGAGCAGGCTTTGCTGCTGCCCAATAAGCCTCCCTTCTGTTCCAGACTGTCTTTCATATTTTTTTTCTTTAATGCCTCCAATGATGACTTAACTAATCTTGCAAGCTCCTTCATGAGCAACCTAATCACATTTTTGCTGCACATAATATTTTCCAAATCTGATTTCAAAGGGAAATACTATTGATTACTTCTGTCAGGCCAAGACCTCTGAAAGCAGTTCTACAACCAGGAAGCTGCTTTGCATTTTTCATTGCCTTGTGCTGCACTAAGAGCCAGGAAGTAGAATTAAAATTAACTCCATCTCGTGCAAAAAATGTACGGTAGGTATTAGTGGTGCTCAGCTTGCTAAGACATAGAATGAAAACAGATACTATATTTAAAGTTGACTCTCAAATAGATCCTTCAGTTTGAGCCCAACTAACTCCTTGCTTTCAATTCACATGATAGATGTATATTGTATTGTAGATGTTGGCAGACTTCAAGCTTGTGGGATCTACTTTGCAGAGGGAGAATTTCACTAATTTCTCAAAATCCATTTACCAGAGCCCCCCAAAAGTAACATGTACAGCTTTCCCTTTAATACATTTTTCCAAAGTCCTATTAGAACTTATCTTAAAATAAGATACAGAACTGTTGTAGGGGAAATGTTAAAACACCAGCTAATTGCCACTATCTGTACCTGCCTTTTGCTCATATTTGCTCAACCATTTTCTTCACTTTCATTCAATCTTGGAAAAGGAAAGTGATTTTTTTGACAGAATACAGTGAGACTGATTACAATCCAGTCACACTGCTCTACAGCTCTTACATTTATATTTTGTACTCTCTGTTATCAGTCATGTGAGAGACAACATGGAGACAGGTCATTGAAAAAATAACTAGTAAATGGAACTTGCGCTTAGCAGAACAGAGATGTTTCTGATTTATTTTGGAAATGTCCACCCTCTAGTTTCCCTAATCTAAGCCTAAAGGATGAACTATGTGTGATATCTCCCAAGAGTTGGTACTTAAAAATAATGTGTCCGATTTTCAGAAAGTAAAGTAAAGTAAAGTAGAAAAGTAAACAGAAGGAAAGAAAAAGAGATGGGAAAAAAAACAAAGGATGTTTCTTTCTCCTTCTCATTTAATACCTCAGTTATTTTGGATATGGTGAGAAACTCCCCTTCTCTTCACCCCATCCTGAGGGTTTTATTACTCCAGGAGTTTCTTTCTGGGAATGGCTGCTACCTACAGTATCTCCAGATGATTTGAAAGGTGGTTGGGCAAAAAGTAGGGATAATATCCATGCATTGCTAAAATGTGTGATGCTGCAAGGGTTCTTATTGGGAGCTCGAATTCCAGCACCCTTAGTCATTTTTTTTGTCAGGCTTTTTTTTCCCAATGCAAGGGAAAAATTACCTGATGAGTCTCAGAAAGTTTTTCCAAACACAGTGGCTTCTCAAGGCACCATGTTGGAGACCCAGAATTAGTGTATTATGGCTACTAATGTGCCATATATCATTTTTTCAAATGAATTGTGAATATAATAACCATTTAGTGGTATATATTTGATTGTGCTATTAGAAAGAAATGTGTAAAAGCCTCCATTTAGGCCATTCTAGGATATCTTGGGTCAGATGTTTCTCTTGGGCAAAATGTATCAAAATGGTATAATTCACATCCTCAATTTTAAAGAATAATTTTAGGTGAGGATGTATTTTTGAGTTCTCAGTTCTTCAGACATATTGATTACCAATGTGGACACTGCCTCATAAGTAAGATATGGTGAACTAAATGTATATGAAATGCCTGATCTCTAAAGTTATATGGAAGTGCCCTATCAATTCTGTAGCTCTTGATTAAGAAGGGAAGGAAGCTTCTTTGTATATGGAATGAGTGATGTGAGAGCAGTAGATAGAGAGGTATTCGTCTTCCTCTCAAAATACCAGCAATCAGGGTCACCTATGAAGTCTAACTGACAATAATTTTTGGACTGACAAAATGAAATACTTCTTCACACATAATTAACTTATAGAACCCATGATGGTAAAATATGGAAGATAGAGGTATTGCTAGCAAAGATAGCTTAACAGAATCACAATTTATCAGTGTGTGTGTGTGTGTGTGTGTGTGTATGTATTCAAGTTTGTTTTTTGTGTTCACTTTGTCAGCCTTATGAATGGACCAGATAAGAAAAGAGACTCCACAGGAAGACTAGAATATTACTTTATTGAGACAGGCTGTAGTAGAAGAATCTTACCATTCTGCCTGCATTGTCCCTTTCCTCTTGGAGGAAACCAGTACTTGGGGGGAACCAGTCTGAGTCTCTAATATTTTACCTCTTCCCTGGGCCTAATGCATGCTTCTGTACTTGTTGTCTTAACGGCTTCTGGATGGTTTCTCCAAGGTCATCCTCATTGCTTTCTACTATATATTGTATAATTGTGTGTGTGTGTCTGCGCGTGTCTGCGCATGCATACACACACACACACACACTCATGGTCTATAAGATGAGAGACAGGATGGGTAGCTACAGTATCTTGCTTTTGAAGCACACTAGAAGCCTGTTTATATAAATTGGAAATATGCCTGAGAGAAGCCTGCCATGCTGATAGCCTGCCATCACAGGCATCTTTGGTGTGGGGCAGAGGGGAAGGGCAAACAATGACATATGTGCAAATGAAGCAATTTACATACTTGCATTAGCCATTATGAAGCAAATTGCTGATTGATGCCATTTGTGTGTTAACACATGACTTGTCCTTCCAGTGTCATCATGGCTTGTACTGGATGCCTGTGCCTATCAATTTTTCATTCAAGGAACTGCTGGGCTGCTGCTGTTGCTAAGCCCCTGCGGGTTCCTGATTCTGTTTATCCCAAGCTGCTGTCTCTGGGATTATATAGGAATATTGACCATGTGGTGTTACCCCTTTGGGGAGCCACTTTAGGGAAGAAGAAGAGCAAGGGCCTTCCTCCTTGACCCTGGGAGAAAGACATTTTGATCTTTCTCAGGATTAAATTTCTTAAATAGGGATTAAAATATGTAAGAATAAACAGGGAGAGAGTGAGATTGCTGGGGCTGCTGCTATTATGAGTGTGTTAAGACACGGGAGGATTATTATAGTTTTCTATTGCTATTCCTAGGGCTATTCTTAGGTCAAGATTACTTTATCTTATTAATGAAGATCCAAGCAAATCCATTTTATTAATGAAGATCCACTCAGTATTGACACTGTTGCTGAATGCCAGATAAAACATCTTATATACGTGATCTTTTTGTTGGCCAGTGAGATGAAGGAATCAGTGTGGACTCATGTCCTTGATTGGTAGGAAAATGTGCACCCCAAATTTCAGATGGTGTTAAGTTACCCTGTCTAAGACTATGTCCTGTTGCTGAAGAAACAGAGGAAGCAAGACACTAGAACAAAGAATTTTTTTGCTTGGACTGAGCAAGTTAGTCTGCCCCATTCAACTAGTGGGCTCATCTTCTTTTTCAGGAGGGTCTTACACTTCTTTTTAAGGAAAATAATCCAGTAGTAGAGAATCTAAGTAGCTCGGAGATGAGCTGTTGGGCTGTTGGTTTCTCTGAGCTTGGTTGTTTTCCTGCATATTTCTATTACCAGGCTAGATAACATCATCAGTGCAGTTCATCATCAGAGAGAATGTTTCCTGGAAATAAGGATTGTTGATTCTAACAGCTTTATGTGCACTGATCGCTAAAAATTTAGCATGGTCACATCCTTGTCCACCAAGATTTGGAAGGTACAATGTGGACATTTGGTGCTAGCCCAGGAGTAGACAATTTTGAAATGAACTGATTATGTTTTGATACATACTGTGTGCTTCCTGTATCTCTCTTGCATTGAGACTAGATTAGAAAGAGCTTTCTCCAGCTTTTTCAGGATGGTGTCCTGCTCATTCTTCGGCATTTGAAAGAAAGCATTCAATACCTGAGTTTCTTAGTTGGAGAGTAAAGAGTTAAATATTCTCTAGCCAGAGCTTAGCTACTGTTCAAGGCTGTCATATCAATTGAAGGGGGAGTAATTGCAGCTGTTTTTGTTTTACTGTTGTGTGCTTTACCATTTAGCTTGCACTCAGAGCTAGAAACCAAAGGCTTACTACTTAGATTGGGAAAAAACACACCTGGGATAGATTTCAAAAATGCCAGATAATTCTTCATCATAAACAGCATAGATGGAATTGGTTGGGATTTTAAATTTAAGAGTCTGCAGGTGTCTGTGGCAGAGACCAGTCTATTGCTTCAAGGTCCATTTGTGAGATGGGTGTATATAACAGTCGCTCAGAGAAAGAGTAATTAATATAGGAGTTCAACTATGCCTGTTTGCTCTATGGGTGTTAATAGCAAGCATAATTTGGGCTATTTGAAGAACATATGAAGAAACTACACCCATTATGAAATACAGGGAAGAGTTCCACTGTTTTGGGGGCGGGGGCAAATGAAGTTTCCCAGGAAGTAATGAAATAGCCCTCACAGAATTCAAAGATTTATGCTCTTCAGCGGGCAGAATGGTGGAATAATGTTCCAAAAGTTAACTGTTTCAAATTTTAATTGATAGAGAAGTAACTTCATATATATCAGATAAGTTCTCTGCCAATAGTTCTGGAAGAGAGTGTACTGTTATGGGTATTGTAAGTCTAGTATTGTTTATAGCTGTTCAAAGACCTGTTTGAGGGAGACATTTCTTTTAGGGGAGAAGAAAGAGCAAGCTCCGTGTCTGTTGGAATTGGTTCAGGGTCAGTTTCAATTGAATTCAAAGGGTTGAAACAGTTACTTGGAATAAACGGAGCACCCCCACTTACAGTATTGTTGCCCAGAGATGGAATTAAGTTATCAGCCTTCAGCTGTTTTGTAGCTTTGCTAGAGCTTGGATGTCCCAAGTTCAAGCATACTCATTTTTTCTTTTTTCCCATCTGGGCAGTTAGTAAAGAGAAAATGCTCAAAATATTTTCAGATGTTTTGAGAGATCAGTTCCAGCAAGATAAAAGTGGACAGAGAATTGCTGAGTTAAAAGGATTGATCAAGATAAAAAGCGAAGAACATAGGAGCTGGTGAGGACCACTGGTAGTGCACCAGTAGGGGAATGAAAGAAAGAGCAGGCCACACTTATAATAATAAGTATTATTAGATATTTATCCCACCTTTTTATATCTATCTGTCTATTTATCTATTTATCTATCTCAAGCTGGTGAACATATGTAACACTCCTTCCTCTTCCTATTATCCCTACAACAACAATCCTGTGAAGTAGGTTGGGCTGAGAGAGAGGCTTTCATGCCTAAGGGAGGCCTAGAACACATAGTCTCCTGGCTTCTAGGCCAGCACCTTAACCACTACATCAAACTCTCTCTCATATTTATCTCTCCCATTTCATCTGACCTGTCTTATTGTGTTTTTTCCCCCAAATTTTATTTACAAATTACAAGAAAATAATTAACAAAACACCTAAATACACTAAAAATGACCTGGCTGATGGTGGTCTTACTTGCCAAACTCAAGGTATGTTAGGCCTGAAAGAGCCTGAGCAACATTAAACAAGAATTCAAGTCTTCAGGGTGCAAAGGGACAGAACTACTATCTCACATTACTGCTATTTTTAACTTATCTATCCAACATTCACCACCCCAAATACCGTACCTGTTCCAAATTTCAGTTCCATTATCCCAGAGGGGATTAACTTTGGCACACCTAAATGCCTTCCTCTTAATGATGTAAATATTGTAAGGAATCCCTTCCAAGGGATCCTTTCCAAGATCAACTCTGCGTTTGTTCTGATACTGAAATTGAGAGTGTTACTCATATACTTCTGGTTTGCTCAATCTATCATCTCTGGAGAGTGGAACTGATAACCCTTCTAACTGCAAAATATTCAAATTGGCACCAACCGAGAACAGTGCATCTTTTACTAAATAATCAGTTCAGTGAAGTTTGTAGGAAAGTGACTAAATTTTGCACTATGGTTATTAGAAGCCACTGGAGTTAATTGGAATTTACATGCTGTAAAATTTGTAATTTATTATATTTTTCATTTATTGTACTCAATTCCCCTCTCTGGAGAAGGCCTTAACACTAGGAAAGGTGAAAGGAAAGAGGAGGAGCAGAAGACCAGCAGTAAGGTGGATGGATTCAATTACACTGGCAATGGCTTCACCATTGGAACACCTGAAAGACGAGGTCAGAGACAGATCATCATTAAGAAAATCTATCTGTTTAGTTGCCAAGAAATGACACTGACTTGATGGCACATAATCAGTCATAATTAGTGAGCAAATGGATGTGAAAACAGATAGAGTACAGCTGGGAGAAGATTCAGTGGGAATATGATCAAGCATAGGCATTGCTGTGCCTGCCATGTGGCAATTCTGGTGTCAAAGAGGACATTTTTTGCCTCCATTGTTCCATCCACAATGAATTGCTTAGTAGGTCTTTCTGTGTAGTTAGGATGTATTCTGTTTTGGTGTAATAGATCAGTTGGGTTCCAGCTCAGAGAAGTAAGTTTGTGTTGAAATGATTATGTGTCGTACTTTAAGGACCAAACTGGTTCTAAATGGGAAAATTGCTCAGCTGCTGAAATTCTTGCAGTCCCATTCCTTTTATCTTGATAAATCTTGTAAAGGAATATGGTAAGAGTCTTGCCTGGAAGAATTATTCTCAGGTTAGGCAACTGCCAAAAAGCTTGTTCGTGTCCTGGCTGTGAGAGGTTACTAAACCCAGTGTAAGGTACTAGTACTTACTTATAAAGCTCTAAATAGTTCTGGACCTGGATTTCTGAGAGATTGCCTCTCCAAGCACTGATCACATCACAGTCTGAGATCTGGGAAGGGCTTACCGAAGTTCATGCTTTTGCAAGGCTTTGTTAGTGCATGTGTTGGTTGGACTTCTCTGTAACTGCATCAGAACTTTGGAATAAGCTTCCAACAGACCTGAGGCAGGGCCCTTTGAATTCCTAAAAGACAACGAAAGACCTACCGGTTTGCCCGGGCATTTCTTGAAATGTGAGTGACCCTAGCAAAGCTGGTTTTAAATATGTTTATAGTTGTTATATTGTTAATAAAAATACTGTAATGTTTTAAGACAATTTTAATGTTTGAAATTTGAATGCCATTTTTAATTGTCATTTTATAGTTGAAAATCATCCTAAACAACATTAGGTGGTAGGGTGAGGTATAAATCTACATAAATAGAGCATCTTTATAACAATCACTGACATGAATAGAAGGCAGTTTTGTAATATGTTTACAGAAAAAATGGCAATACATAAACATTTCTAATTAAATTAGGAAAAAAAGCATAGGAAAAATGTAGGAATAAAATATAGCTACTAGAGTGCTAAAAGATTAAATAATTAAGGTTAAACTATAAAACTACTTTCCAAAAGTATAAAGGAAAAACATAGTTATAAAATAGTCCTGATATAACAGTAAAAGTTAGAATATTGCCAAATTACATCATTTGTAGTAAATTAATAAAACACTGTTACAGTGCTGAATAGTTTTTTACTCCTGGAATGTAAAACAAACAAAAACAAAAACAGGTCTTATGGACTGGAAGTGTGGAGAATTGTGGCCTTTTGCATGTTCTTTGATTATACGTTGCAATCAGACACAATCAGAATGGCCAGTAGTCAGACATAAGGGGAGTTACTGTTGTCTAATGATACCTGGGAAGCTGTAGGTTCCCCAGCTTGGTGCTGAGGTTTGGGTCTTAAGCCATAGAGTCAGAATTTCCAATTTCACAACCCTCCAATTACCAGGTACTAACAGTGTACAGCAAGAGGTCATGCCTCATGTAAGCATCTGTTTTGCCAGTGTCAGAAACCAGATTGCTGAGGTGGAGCAATATACAGTAGTAATTCTTGTTTCTTAAACTCTGAATTATTTATTCATGGAGTGCATTGCACAGTTCCTGCATCTGCTTGAAGCAAAGCCATAGCCCTGGAGCATTTGGCAGACATTCTGCTGCCTTCCTGAGTCACTATAGCTGACACAAGCTATCAGCCTAAACATGGCTTTCAAGTGCCTGCTGGGAATAAAGGGACCAAAAGCAAAAAAAATCTAAAAATACTTTTTCTGGAATATTCCAGGATTAATAAAAAATTCATTTCAACAATTCTGTAAGGTTAGGAATATTGATTCTGACACTTTTTAAAAATCTGGATACAAATTGCTCGAAAGGAGTAAAGATGCAAGAGGCTGCCCTGGCACGTGTCATGTGTTGTTTCATATTGATAATGCTGCACTCCTTACAATCAAAACTGTCTGCTATAAAAACCAGAAGGGCCTTTGAAGGAATCAAAGGATTTCAGTTCAAATCCCTATTCAGCCATAAAGTCAGAAGCCCATGCCAAAGAGAGGGTGCAATTGAAATCAAGTCTAATTCAGTATTATTTTCCATGGACACATCTGAGAGCTATAGGAAGCTGTAATAAAATGTTCCTTGGTGCTGTGTGCTATTTTCCAGTATTAATAGTTCAAGACAGTCAGCCATATCTTCTTTATGTAATACACCCTCAATTTTTCCTCCACTCTTAATGGTTCATTCCTTTTATTTGGTACTTCAGTTGTCATATTCATTTGGGTAGGCCTGCTGCCTGAAGTGACAATACTAATAGGTACTGGGTGTGGTCCAGTGCCGTAGTGTTCCAACTGGGTCTAAGGGTTTTCTATATTTCACCTCTGTCATAGGTGGTCAACCAGGTGAGTGTCTAACATTCTAGGGCCATGTGATGGAATGTGAGGGTGACCTTGGAGAACAGAGGGAAGAGATGCTGCCTAGGAAATGATCAGACAGAAGGAAAGGAAGTCCATGAGAGGGTAACGGTCTAAAGAAGAAACTTAAGAAAAACCCACCCTGACCACTCAAGCAATAAATAGGGAGGGCAGGAGATCTGTACTTTCAGACTTGCAGGATTCTGTTAATTTAGCCTTACAATAAAGTAGAATTAGTTCATCTAGTTGTGTTTCCTGTCTGGTTTATCTGGAAGGGCTGACAGGCCACTAGTATAACAGCTTTCAGGCCCATCTGTTGACTGTCAAGGGTATGGCACATCCTGTCGGTTCATATTTTTGCTTTAATATTGTTCTGCAGCAAATTTCTGCATTTCAGATTTGGTCTCTGAGTGACATCTTTAGTACTCACCTTTACACCACACACTATGTTAGTCAAAGCTTCTCTGCTTCTGATTTTCTTAGGCTTCACACTTTGCAGCCATAGGTCATCGCTAGTATAACTAGTGTTGAAGGTGTTTGCTCTCACTTTGGTGTTTTTCAACCTTGGAAGATTGGTTTTATGCAGTTAAAGCTGAGCCATGCCATGCTCTTTGGTGTGATATTTCTTGGCTGATAGTGTGTGTGTATGTGTGTGTTGATTTCTTGGCTGAGGTAGATGTAGGAACTGACATCCTCTATCGGCTCATCATCTAGTTTCATTTTGTAGCATGGGCAGAACTGGTTTTACAAGCACTGAATCTTTTTTCCTGTTGATTGGCTTCTCGGACACTATGTCTGAATATCATAATGTCATCAGTGAACCAGAGGTGGTTGAGCTTCTTGCTGTCGATGCTGTTACCTTTATCTCACCAGTTGAGTCCTCTGAAAATTTCTTCAAGGCCTGCTGTGGGGAGATTGTGTCACTTTGTTGGACACTTTGAGGTATTGGGATGTTGATTGGGCAGTAAAAGAGAGTGATGTTGGTTGAGCAGCTTTCATGTATTGATTCAGTCAGTTGGATATAGTTCTCATTGATGAAACCAAAGCATCATTCTTCTTCGGACTTTTTTTTAAAAGGTAGTTAAACTGCTTAACGTTTTTTCCCCAAAAGTGCTATTTCTTTGAGTGTGAAGATGCTTCCCTTTTTTCCTCAGCAGCCCGTTTTTAAGCTACACAGCTATCATACATCAGCATATGAGCTTGTTGTTAATATATATCCTACTGACCTACTTTACTGTTAGGATCCCTAAAATAACATACACACACAGAACACTTGATGTATGTTGCACAAATGTTAAGCATTATGATTAGATCAATGTGATGCCTCTATCTCTTAGAATAATTCTTCAAGAAAAACAACTCTGTCTTGTGGAACCTAAAAACTAACATTTTATTACTGTTTAAGCTTTTGTGGACTATAGAAGTTGACTTGGCAGAATGTGATTTTGGATAGTCTTTAAGGGATTAGGTGACTATGTTCTTTTTATTGCAAAGTCTAACATGGCTTCCCCAAATGGAGTTTGTTTTTAGTCTCTTTGTAATAGATAGTTAGGAAATACATTAGAGTCAATTATTTCCCCCTCTATATTGTTCAAATTTTCTCAAATTTTACTGTTTTTCTAATGAGACAGAGGGTTACTATTTTTTAAAATATTAATTTGATCCCAAAATTCTGAAAAAAACCTGATGGAATATTAAGATTTTGTCACTTCTGAATATTAATCCAAAAGTACTGATATTCCAGGTTGAAAATGCTTTGCTTTAGATTAATCATATTTGACTGAATAGAAGTAGACATTTTAAGAAAACTGTACAGTATTGAATTGTCTGTCAAAACATACATATTCTCATAATAGTTATATGCAAATGCAAGATCTAAGCCAATTGATCTAATGCGATTTTAATGCTTTAATGTCAGTCTAGTGGATATACCAAAAACCACTGATTCAACCCCAAATAAGCAGCCTTACTGGAGTAGGTACTGACATCTGCTATTTCTTTAGGGCAGTGCCAGTTAATTGACAATAAGTGGCAAAAGTGCTGGAGTAGTCATTCTAGTTAGAGCTGATTCAGATATCTTTTTTCTGCTTCATCGCCTCTTTTTTCTTTTCCACAATACAAATAGTAATAGATTGCCCCGTTTGCACCAAAGGATGTCTAACTGGAGCAATTCTAAGATTTTTCTAGCTTGTCTCCCCCACTTTTTGCTGCAACTCACAGGGCAGTCTTGTTATCAAGACACAACTAATGTTTATATAATCTTAAAACTACAGAACCCGTGATGTGCTGTCACTAGAAACAAAATGCACTTGTCTAGAAAGGAAAATAAGGTATTTCCATGCTGTGAGGAAGCAATGATATTACTTCTGTCTATCAGAACTGTTCTTTTTTTAAATGTTCATGACCAGGACTTCTTTCAGTGGGTTTCCAATATGTTTCCTTTTCATTCATATAGTGCCAGGGCAGGGGTCCCCATGGGAGGGGGTGTCAAAAATGTCAAGATAGCATCAGCAACTGTGACAGGCAGCAGGTCTGGGACTGCACAGTCCTGGACACCATCTTGATTTTTTTTTTACCTCCCTATGGAAGCCCCCTTATGCTAGTGGCTAGCCAGACATTGTATGGAACATAGACACTTGGAGTTGTACTTCTTAACACTTCTTTTAATTGAAGAAATAGGCATTATTTTTTTTTGTGATGAGCTGACTTTTACATTTCTACAAATATACAAAATTTATCTTATTTTTTATAAGTTAGTTTGCTTCTACTAGTCACCAGGCTGGGCAAAAACAGAACATGAAATTCTCCCCTTCAAAATTCTATTCAGATCTCCCTCCGATTTGTGAGACACACACATCCACCTGGAATCTGTCTGGAATTACCACTGCCAGAATGGCTGCAGTTTAGAGGCAGCAGACATGCTTTGAATATAAATGGTCCCAGATTCAATTCTTGTTACCTTGAATTAAAGTGTTTCTGTGGTGGTGTAAAGGTGCTAGCAGTGTAGATGTATTTACAGATACTTTTGGCCCAAGAAGAGGATAAGAATGCAAGTGGCTATGCTGATCAATTTTATTATAGTATCTACAAAATTAGGATCTATTAGAATAGCTGGTTAGTAAGGGCAGTACATTGATTGGGTAGCATAATGGCCATGGATGGGGACACCAGTCCCTTCATATCCCTGATCAACCATAAAGTTCACTAGGTAGCCATAATCATGTCAGTGAGAGTGTGGCTTAGTATTAAACATGGGTTAGATACTTATCCAGTGAATGTGGGCCCAACAATACAGCAAGCCATAAGCCAGCCAACATTTTCTAGTCACTCTCCTCGATAGTCAATATTCCAGCACAAAACCAAAACCCCATTGTAGCATGATTAAGGTTGGAGTGACTGTGCAGGGATGGAAGAAGTCAAGACTCTCCCCTACAGTGTTTGTAACCCCAATTATCTCCCCAAACACATCTCTGGAGCAAAACAACTATAGCAAAGATGCTGCTATAGGAGCAGGGCTCTGCTTCCTGGCCACTCTTGCATTATTTTCCCAGATGGGCGATGGATCTTCAGTCAGGATGCAGATAAGACTTCAGAAAGTGGTTAAAGCACTCTAAACAAAACCAACCAATGTTTACCAATAGTAATAGAGGTCCTCTGGCTTAACTACCTTTTGAATCTTGATTCAGAAACAACTGACTCACTAAGCCAAATCATATATTACTCTTTGTGTCCCTAATGTGGCACCAGACACCTCCTTTGTTGCCCAGGAGGCTATACATCCCACTGGATTTATTTTTAAAAAAATATTGTAGCTGAAAACAAAATGGGGAGGTGACGTGCTATGCAGCAAAGTGCCAGCCTCCCACATATTCTTTATATCCAAGAATGTTTCCAAGCCCTAGTGTATACCTCAAACCAAGACATTCTAAGAAAATAAACAATAAAAAAAAATTAAGGATGACAGCCCAGTCTTCTGTTTGAAGTGTGCTACTGCCCCTGAAAATGGGAGCCAGCTGGGCTGAGAGAGTAAAAAGCATCCAGGGTAGCTAGAGATGATGGGGATGGTGGGGAGCAATCTCCCCAGTTTGTTGTGGATAAATGACTTTTCATGACTGGCACCCACAGTGGCAACCTTTGTAACAAAATACCCATATGAACCCACTCGCCTCCAAAAGCTTAGATAAGCCTCCAGCTTACTGTGCTATGTGAACCAGTTCAGTGTTTGAGTTCAGAACTGTTATGAAGAGAATGTAAAGTAAATCTGATCCATGTCTAATCTGTACCCAGAGTACTATGGAGGAAGGAGAGTCGGTCAATCATCCTGTCACTCTGGCAGGTGATATCCCTTCCCTTTCATCGCACCATTTATCCCAGCTGGCAGGGACTGGGCAAGAGTTGCAGCAGAAAGCTTTGAAGAAGTGCTGCCAGAGAAGGCAGTAAGTGGTATATACCTGGCAGTGGTATAGTCGTTAGAGCACTAAGTTGTAGATACAGTATGTAAAACAGGTATCATATTGCTGCCATTCAGTTTTCCTTTCCTTTCATAGAAACACATATTGGCCTGATCAAGCAGCATCCCAACACAAGTGAGGAGGGTTTGGGGAAAAAAGAAACCCTGTCATTTTCAAACAAGGAAGAGATACGTGTTGAGCATGGCTTCTGGATTTCTTTCCAATCCCTTTACCAGCATAGAAACACAGGAAGTACTTGTATTTTTTTCTGTAGAATGAAGTAACATGTTGCCTCTCTGTGTTTTATGTGTGCACTGGGAAGCAGGTGGAGGATTCATAAACTTTGCTGTGGGTAGGCCAGGAGAGGGGAGGGAATGTGCTTAAATGGAGGAGTCAACAACATCCCAAGCTGCTGCCCAGTAGCCTGTCCCATAGGGATGCACTGAGACATTTTTTACCTTTGTTCCCCTTGACCAGATCTGGTCCATTTTGAAACTCCATATTCCTTTGACTGGCTTCTATTCCCATCCAAAGTTTGGTGCCATTCTGTTCAGGTTCTGGAGAACTTTCCTGCTGATTGAGAGACATTCTGACTCCCTTTATATGGTTTATTTCAAACATTCCATTTGGTTAGAAAGAATTAGGGAAAGCTTCTGGAATTCCAGTTCTATTACCAGCAGTGACCATAAAAGGTGTCTCCAGTTTTTGCTGGTAATGAAGTAACACATTGCAGCTATGTGTATGGGTTTCTGCTCTCCCTTCATGTTGCATCTGTTTGTGTCTGTATGAGTGCACAGAGTGGGCTGCATATGCTCTGTTCTGGGCCACATAACCAGAAAGGAAGAAAAAGCTTAGACTGCCTCTCTCATAGGGATGCACTGGGGATTTTTTTCTTTTATGTAGCCCCTGTCATGTTGAGGCCCATTATCAGACTCCATCTTTCTTTTGCTGTCCCATTCTGTTCAGTTTTTGGAGAGTTATCCTGCCAATGGACAGGCAGACGGCCCTGGGTTCTTTTACATAATGTCTTTCCATTGGGTTGGAAAGAATACTAATGCTTATGCAGGATGATTGGGTAATTTTTTCTAAGCAAAGAAAGACAGCTGCACAATACATATTTTATATATAGGGTAATTTGGTCTTCTAATTCTTCCAGATCTTGCAGAAGGGACATTGGGTATTATTCTGCCTATTCTAAAATGTGGTAAGCAACTATGTTGCATTTGGGAACCCTGGATATGCCTTGAAGTCCTGCCCAGACAGCACTGCTGCTAAATTGACCAATTGTCTAAATGGATCAGTCTTCCAACTGCAAGATCTGAAAAGGCAGCTTTACATGGAAAAAACAAGAAAACCAATCTAGGAACAAGTAAGCTGAGCAAACACACTGAGAAGTGGTTGTGTTAATTTGGGAAGAGACTTGAAAGAGAAATTGAAAAGATAAGTTGCCACAAAGATTCAAGTGAAGCAGAGAGATGGCGGAGCATAATAGTAAAAAAGTCATATTATTTGCTATCAGAATGATCAGAAAGGAAACAATGCTGAAGCGGCATGTATTATAATGTTATTACATACATCTGCAATGCAGCGACTTTTAGAGTGCCGTGTGGCAATCTTGTCATTCTGAACACGCCCCCCCCCAAGATATCCTTTCTTAAAACACAAATACTGGGGTCATCCAGTGAAATTGATCCTCAGCAGATAAAGGAGAAAGAAAAATAGGTACTGCTTCAGGCAGTTCACGAAGTTTCAGCTCTCATTGTTACAAGCACAGATGGTTTTGAAAGAATTTGGACAGATTTGTGTAAGATATATCTAGCAATTCCTTTTAGCCATAACATGTAAAAGCTAGGACTGGAATAGGAGGCTTAAAGAATGAGTACTGTTGATGAACAGATAGTGTGGTTACATGGGGATAGGCTTGTCTTCATCAGGCATTCCTTGTGAATTAATCAGTGGCATGTAACCAGCCACTGCTAGGGATGGTCTGTTGGGGTACCTGGACTTTTGATCATGATTCCCAACAAAGAATTTTTTGCATTCTTATCCCTTTTAGTTATGTGAATCCTATAAAGAAACTTGGTGCAAAGAAGACATAAGTATTACAGAGGGACATGAAAGCCTGTTAGACTGAATACGAAGTGCTGCACTTTGAATTCATCTGGCAGGTTTTCATGTACCTCTGCAATATCTGTGTCTTATTTGCCCTAAGTTCTTTTATAGGATTCCATGTGACTGAATATAGTAAAGGCACTCAACCCCGATTCAAATGCACATTTCCCATGATATGACTTTTCTCTAAGTACAGGCTTTCTCTAGTCACAGATATTGGGGAACAATATTTCTGATCATCCCTGAAAAAATAGCTTTTGCTGGCTGGGGGATATGGAAATTGTAGCCCAGCAATACCTGGAAGGCACCAGGTTGGAGGAGGCTCACGTAAACACAAGGAGCAAGACTTCGTTGTCCCAAGTGGTTTCTAGTCAAGTATTCTACGTACCTGTCAACATCTGTTGGGGGAAGGTGGTTGAGAAGATGGCTCCCTGAATGAAGCAAATTATCTGGATTCCTTTCAGTCAGGATTCAGGCTTGGGTATGGGGTAGAAACAGCACTGGCTGTACTTTTGGATGATCTCTGGCGAGGGTGGGATAAGGGTTGTGCATCCATCCTTGCTCTGCTTGACCTCTCAGCTGCTTTTGATACCTTTGACCATGGTATTCTTCTGGACTGGCTCTGGGGATTGGGGTGGGCAGCACACTGTATTGTGCTGATTTGCCTCCTTTCTCTGGGATCAACACCAGTTGGTGGTGATTGTGGGAGAGATATCCTGCCTTCGGCCTCTACTGTGTGGGTGCCACAGGGTTTGGTGCTCTCCCCACTCCTATTCAACATCTACATGAGTTCATCCATTGCCATGGGGTGAGATATCATCAGTATGCTGATGATACCCAATTGTACATCTCTGCCCTGGCGAATTAAGCAATGTCTTATCCCAGTGCCTGAAGTCTGTGAGGGTCTGAATGGGGAGCAACAGGCTTCAGCTGAATCCTGGCAAGACTGTGTCTGGGTTTTGGAGCCTACCTGTTTTGGGACTATGCCATCTTTGGTGCTGGATGTGCCCTGAACAAACAGCTGGATCCAAACAGCTGGATCCAAATAGCTGGATGTGCCCCAAACAGACCCAGTGCACAACTTGGGGGTCCTTGTGACTCTTGCTCAAAGAGTGGGTGGCAGTTGTGGCTAGAAGGGCCTTTGCACAGCTTCATGTAGTGTGCCAGTTGTGCCCATTCCTAGATTGGGAAGCTCTGCTCATGGTCACTCACATCCTAGCCACCTCCTGAATAGACTACTATAATGTTCTCTGCATGAGGCTGCCCTTGTAGAGTATCCGGAAGCTTCAGCTGGTACAAAACGCCGCAGCACAGGCAGTTATGTGTACTCCTAGAAAGGCACATGTCACACCTCTGCTCTGCAAGCTGCACTGGTTACCAGTTTATTTATTTATTTATTTATTTATTTATTTATTTATTTATTTATTTATTTATTTATTTATTATTTCAATTTGTATCACCACCCATCTCCTGCAGTGGGGGACCCAGTTTGCTTCTGGGTCCAATTCAAGGTGCTGATGCTGCCCTTTAAAGCCCTTCATGGCATGGGACCAGGTTATTTTGGGGACTGCCTCTCCCCAACTACATCTGCCCATCCCATCAGATCTGGCAGAAGAGGTATGCTGTGGGTCCCTTCTGCCAAAGAGCTACATTTGGCAGGACCCAGGAGATGGGCCTTTTCTGTTGTGCCCACCTTAAGGAACATCATTCCCCCCCCTCCCCATGAGGTTGGCTCCAGCTCTGTTGATTTTCCAGAAGTCCCTCAAAACTTGGTTATGCCTTCAGGCCTGGGGGCCCCAAGGATCAGTGAGTTGCTGAGGTGGCTCCATTGCTGATAATATCTGCTGCTCTCTCTTTGCCTTTTAATAACAATTTTTAATTCTTTGGATTTGTGGATTGTTTTTTATATCATTGTTTTATGGTTTTTATCATATGAGATGGGCGGCCATATAAATATGATGGATATATAAACAAACAAACAAGCAAATAAATGTCAGGGTATAAATGGGTATTGTGTTGCACATTTAGTTCCCCCACATAAATAACTCCCTGTTCAAGGAAAGCTAACTTTAGAGGAAGAATGGCTATAAACTAGCTTTTTCCTTGTTCTGCCATTTTTTTGTATGGCTGCTGCTACTGCTGCTGCTATTTTAATGCAAGATGGAACATCTAAAACTTGCCTCTGATTTTCTATATTGTATTTTAACTATATATTTTGAAATGGAATAGAGTTCTTATAAAAAAAAATAAAAAAAATAAAACATGCCTCTGATTCCAGGAGTGCTACAGCTTATGTATTATCCAAGTGTGGAAATCTGAAATTTATTAAGCGTCTATGAATGAAATACTCACTGACACAGAAAGCTGATTGGCTGCCAGTTCAGTTAGCTATCATGTTTGATTCTTAGCTCCTGGGAGAAAATGCCCCACTGCTATTTAGTTCAAATCACCTTCTGGGCACCTTGCCAAACTCATTAATATTGTTTACAGTTTGATTAGCAGTTGCGTTCTTAGCAATGGTTTTAATTCTTGTAATTAAAGAGCTCCCTACTGTGGTCATTGGATAGAAGCCAGAGAAAGTAGGAGCATATAATAAATTTTTTTCACAAGTTCCTTAACATTCTTCTGAACACAGGTAGTTCACTCTTTTTTCCTTTTTTCCTTTTTACTGACCCTTTACTTTTGTAATCACTTTGTTAAGCAGGTGAATTGTGTAAGTCTGACCTGTCCAGACTAACTTCAACCAGATCCCCTTCAATTTCACTGAGACTACAGTTCACCAAATTTCCATCAGCAAAAACATGCTGGCTGGAAATTCTGGAATACATTCCCAATATGTTGGAGGGCAGGTGGCAGGTTGGGGAAGATTGTCTTAGGTTGCTGGTGCTGAAGTTGACAAGTTGCTTCTCCTGATGTTGTGTTGAGACATGCCAGATTGAATGCCTTCCTTTCAAACTAGGAGCTGTTATGAGGCTCGCAAAACATGATATGGAGAATTATATCACCATTACCCAAAGGGTGCCAGTGACCCTTAGGCAAATTCTATCAGCATTCAAGATTGGTAATCCTTGCCAGCAAGGGAGGGAAAAATAATTTTATGTTGCCCTTTGAGGGATAAAAAAATGAAGAATTTTCAAAATGGAAGCACTCCATTGAACGAATATTCCTGTAACCCTCCTTTTCACACAAATAAAAAGCATCAACCACAGTCAAAACAACAAACACTGATCAGAGAAGAAGCTTGGAAATCTGCATGGATTTTAAAGAGTAAAATCATGCATGTATCTTGATAATAAGGATTATGGAATGGCTCTTTACTTATGCATTATGTATTGCTATGCTGCTGTTCTTCCTTTCTTTTCTAGAATATGATCTCAGTGATGAGATCATTTAACATCAATTTCATGGTCCCAATTTTTTTTCCTAAATGATGTTATTAATTAATTAAACTAATTTCTCAAGAGTCTAAGTTGCTGTAGCCAATCAAAATATTTTGAAAAACTCCAGCTCTTCTTTGGCAACTTGTTGAAACCTAAGCAATATTTTGTTCAGATTTTCCAAGATGCAAGTTCATATGCCAAAAAGGTAATCAAAAGAAAAGAGGGCTGGATTATCAAGTTATATATGAAAGATATATGCTCATATAAAAAGGTATCATATATATATACTTCTACAGGCATAAATGTTCAAGCATCATTGTGCTGAAAGCATGGACATGTATTTCCTTTTGGCATATATTTAGGAATGTGACTGGAATGAATAAAGATGTTGCTGTCATCCCAGATTTAGTTACTTTATTTTTCATTCTGGATCAAATAATAGAGACAGAGGAGAATGGGGAACACTTCAGGGATAAGACAAAGAAATAAAAAATGATTTTTAAAAATGTTTAAATGTTGAGAGAAAGATGTATCCATGATCTAAAGGCATCTTGGATATTGCTAAAGAAGATTGGATAGCAGACAATTCAACAAGGCCCTGAATAAATATGAGACATATTTATTGAATTCCCTTACACTCTCATCAATTGGTGTGGCTGTAGGGAGGGTCATGTGTCCCTAAATATATCTGCATACTAAGTATCCCCCTGGTTGGCAGCACCAGCCAGCCATACCTGATACTGAATAGCTAAGCAGCAGCAAACCTTGGATGGGTGATCACCAGGAATTTGAAAAAAGTAGTTTTGAAGGTGGCAATGGCAAATCACTTCCATACTATTGCCATGAAAATAACATGGAGGTGTTCATGTAGTCACCAGGAATTAAGCTTGACTTGGGAGATAATTCCTTATTTTCTTGTTGGAATAAGACTTTGGGAAGATACCAGGGCCTCACACAGCACAACAAGAAATGAAGAATCCCAAATGCAGTACTATATAATATTGTGATGGAATGTGTTCCTTCCTTTCTGGGAATCAGTGGCAGTGCCGAATTCCACCACAAATACTACCTGTAGTGGCCTCTAGTTTCCATCAGATGTGTTGGCCTTCTATAATCTCCTAGGCAGCAGATCTTTTGAGATTATGGAAGCTGATAGCCAATATATCTGGAGAGAAGTGTCAGGTTGGGGAAGACAGTTCTACAGATCAAAATTACTTAGTTGGATCTCTGAAAGCAAGTGAAAGCCAATATGGGGCTTGTGCTTTTCAGGTCCATCCCTACCAAGAGCCTTCTCTTTCCCTCATGGAAGACTTCATAGCATTCCCTTTTTCTCTCTAGTGAAAAGAAAGCAAAAATAAATAAATGCATAAATAAAATACAGATATAGGAGTTAGATTAAATATTTCACTTTTACTACAAGACTCATCTCTGAGCCATATGAAAATAATTTTCTCTATTTCTCTTGTCCTCCATCTCTTTTTCTGTTGCAGTACAGTTCTGCAACACATACATACACACAGAGAGAGAGAGAGAGATCATATTAATCCCTTCAAGATATGTCTAATTTGTTATGAGTCACAACCAGGCTTGATTGGGCATTTCAGTGCCCTGCTTAGAGCTCAGAATCAAGACACATATGGTTCGAGAGACTTAAAACCATTTAATCTTGCCTTCCCCAGCCTTATGCTCCCCAGCATTGGAACAAAAGTTCCACCAACCTGAGCAAACATATGAATACTTATAATGGAAATTATAATGATATCCCGGAATGTTTCACATTAGGGAAGGCTATTCCAGCATGTCTCAGATCTTAGGCTCTATGTAGAGAAGATTTAGTAAGTCTAGTCTCTGTATAATGTACATACGTACATAAATAGCCATTATAGTATTTTATGGTAAGCAATAATAAGTGAATCTCTATTATCTATATCTATCTATCTATCTATCTATCTATCTATCTATCTATCTATCTATCTATCTATCTATCTATCTATCGTATCTCATATATATCTTCTGTACAGAGGGTTCTTTCAGAAGAGTACTTAATTACATTTCAACAGAGGTAAAAGGTAAAGGTTTCCCTTGACGTAAAGTCCAGTCGAATCCGACTCTAGGGGGCGGTGCTCATCTCCGTTTCTAAGCCTTGGAGCCGGCGTTGTCATAGACACTTCCGGGTCATGTGGCCAGCATGACGACTCGGAACGCCGTTACCTTCCCGCCGAAGCGGTACCTATTGATCTACTCACATTTGCATGTTTTCGAACTGCTAGGTGAGCAGGAGCTGGGACTAGCGACAGGAGCTCACCCCGCCGCGCGGTTTCGAACCGCCGACCTTCCGATCGGCAGCTCAGCACTGCTTCTTTGATCCTGCTGAAATGCACTCCATCTCACATCCAAGGTTTTTACTGGCCTGACTGATTTTGCTGTTAATACAAGTACTAACAGCAGTACCAAACTATTATTTTGCATCTTCCATGGTGCCCCTCATTTAGTGGTCTTCCAGGGAATTATTTGGGGGTGGGGGGAATGAAATGGTAATGGCTATCAAAACAAAACAAAACAAAAATAGTGGAGGGTACTTGGGGACAATTCTGCAAAGTGGATGCCTTTTGTAGAAGAGGAAGGAGAAAAAGAAAATATCAAAATTTCTGTGAAAGAAAAATCTGAAAAGTTTTTCCTCAATTCTAGACAAAATGCTGCAGCCTATTTATATCTTAGAATGAGGAAAAGAGCTTCTGCAGAACATTTATAGGAAAGTGGCTGTCTTTAAAGTCCTTTATTTGAACTAAGGCCCATAAGAACTTGGTTTCAAAACCAATTTTCAATGTGAGGGCTCAACTTTTTGTAAAAAAAAAAGAAAGGAATTGTGGAAAGAAGAATGTCTTTGAGCACCTGCAGTACACCATTTCCACATGGCTGAATATGCCCAGCATTTTTAAAATTTCACATCAGTAGAAGGGCACACCCACCCATCCTCCTAACTTTAGCTCAAAGATGCCTCGCTAACCATTCTTGAAGGACAAGTCCTCATGACATAGCCTTCCCCTGTATAGCTTCCGTAGTGAAGTTATTTATCTGATCCAATGTTAATATGGTGTTCTCCATCTTCTTTTGACACGAAGTTTACTCTGTGTATGATGGGCAATGCTTCGATGGTGATTGTGGTGATAGTGAAGCAGGGCCTAGGATCTGCCTAGCTCCTATTAGCCACTTTTGGCTGTTGTGGGCATGACCTCTCCCCTCTGATCACTGGTGACCTCTCTCCCTTCATGACAACAGGAGATATCATGCATTAGGTATCTCCCTGTATAATTCCTGACTGGTGCTTCACAGAGCTCAGGTCAGGCATTACACAGGTGTTCCTTATCTACACAGGTGTAGTAGGTATTAAAAACTGTCCCAACTGATAGGCAGTTCACGCAGTGGAGCTGAAGTAAGAGTCCACCCAGCAGTGCCTGTAATCAGCCCTCCAACAGCTGAATAAAAGACAAGAGAGAGTGTGAGCAATTGATCAAGTGATAGAGAGTGATCAAGACAGCGATAGAGCATGAGATGCTGATGAGTCTGTGAGAGAGAGCACAAGAGACAGATTAAACAAGGAAGACAGAATGAGACAGCGAGTGAGAGGTCATCAGTGTATGTAAACTTGAAGTACCTAAACACTGGACCTTTACTGAGTCACAATGTCATACCCTCCCCTCAGCTGTCCTTGAAAGCTGATACAAGATGATTTCTGTGTGTCCAGAGTCACAGGGGCATCGTCTCTCAGGGTAAGGACTCTGGACAGACTGAAACAACACAGCATGTCTTTCTCCAGTGCCTGTACTACAGAGACATTCGCAATAGCCTCATCTCACCATTACTGCCTAAATATTCAGTGCACGATTTTACACCACCCTGCTGCTTTCAAATACCAACCCTGCTACAACATACAATGTCACCAGATTCTGTGCAGCAGTGGTCAACATTTGTTGGATGATGACCTGTGCTATAAACTAGATTTAATGAACACCTAGCTTGCCACATTAGAGTACTCTGTAACTCGGTAGATATAATCTTCCACATACTAACCTTTTATACTCTCCTACACCCATCTGATGCTCCTATGCCTTCTTTTAGATTCTTCTTCTTATATACTGCACTCTTTCTGTTTTTAATTCATGTATCTTTTATATCTTCTAGCTTTTCATATATTTTTTAGATTTTTATTTTTACTCTGATGTATTCTCTATGCTTTTTTAATGACTGTGCCCCACCCTGCTTATGCTGGTCTGTGACCATACTAAAGTTTTGATTTGATTTGATTTGATCAGGGTATGATCTGTGGGGACAGTGGAGGCTTCCTGGTAAAGTAGGAGAGTCCCAGCCCTTCAAGGTACATCAGACTAGGAATCCAATGTCATGTAGGTCACTTGACAGTAGGTTACTTTTATTGTAAAGCTATACTAAGGGAATCTTGCAAGACTGAATGCACTTCCCCCTCCCCCCCTTTATCTTGGTGAGAACTAGGGAGGGTCTTGTCTGAGACAGTTACCTGGGTTGCCTTCCTGCCCCAGACTCAGTTCTGTTTTATCTGACTGTTATCTTGGTAGCAGCTCTTCCTCCTGTCCATCAAGGCCATTCCCTCTGCCTTCTACATCAAGATGGAAAGTCAACCCCACTCCACAGAACAGGTTCTGACAGATGGCTAAACCCTTGGGTCTAGCTATCTATCAAGACTCCTCTCATCCCCACCAACCCCACACCACATTAGGAAATGTGATTGGTGGATGTTTTTCTTGTTGACAGGACATTCACCAGTTGCTGCACCCTAACTTGCCCTTCAGTAAACTGTCAAAGCAGCATTATTTGCCAGCTTCATTACTATGTCAGAGTAGGGATTGACTATCAGGACCAAGCAAAATATGTTGACATACTTTTGTGATGCTTCATGGACTAGAGGAAAGCACTTTAAATTGACTGTCTGGGTGTGCCCTAAATATAAGTGCAAACAACATTTTCTGTTGCCCTCAAGGCCACATTTTAAATCTAAAGTTTAGCAAACCTATTCCACTGAGGGAATAATTTCCTCAGTAAGGTTATAGGAATTTGTGTTTGATATTTTCCTGATGGTACTTATCTGTCATAAGATGAAGACGGATGCACCTCCCTCTGAGAGCAAACATTAGTTTTCCTGCTGTAATATAACTATGCTTGAGCCAGCCTCTTCTTTATTACTGTTACATTAGATATCAAGCTGCAAATCAAGCAAACTTTAATGCTAACAGAAATTATATGTTTCATCACATAAACATGTATGTAGTACATTTCCAAGATGGCTAGATATTGCCACTGATAACCTAAACATGAATTTGTAAGAAATCAAAGAAGCAGTTATTGACCATTCTGGCAAAATGCTCTTTTGGGTCACAGAGAGATTGAAATGCCTGAACAGTAACAACAACGAAGGCCAGTGTCTGATTATTTCCCTGCCAGTGTCTTAGAACATATTTGTAGCATCATCCAGCCTTAGCTAAAGTAATATAAAGGTTGTCCTCATTACTGTTATTTTGACACAACAATGGTTGGATGACCCTAGAAAATGCTGTAAATGCTAGTGGGGAAATTACTTATATCTCTATTAGATTAAAAGCACATCCGTGCTCTCAAGATATGTGGGGCTACCCCCTTGTTGCCTGAATGACCAATGGCCAATGGAGGTGATTGTAACCCAATATATCCAGAGGGTACCAAATTGGGAAAGCTGACTTAAAACTTTGTTTTAAGGCTGAAGAAGTGGCCTTATAATTATTATAAAGGCTACCCAGCCAACATTCTGCACAGGCAGTTTCTTCTGGAATCAGGATTTTTTAAAGGTTTTTTTTTATCCCGCCTTTATTATTTTTATAAATAACTCAAGGAGACAAACATACCTAATGCTCCTTTCTCCTCCTACTTTCCCCACAACAACAACCTTGTGAAGTGAGTTGGGCTGAGAGAGAGTGACTGGTCCAAAGTCACTAGCTGGCTTTCATGCCTAAAGCAGGACTAGAACTCACAATCTCCTGCTTTCTAGCCTGAAGCCTTAACTACTAGACCAAACTGGCTCTTCTAAATTTGATTCATCTTTCAGGTTTCAATATCTATCCAGAAAAAGTGAGTGTGAATCCACCTCAGGCTGATCATGGGACTTCTGAGGAAGAAATGGTGGACTGAAGATGGCTCCGAGAAGTGGAGCCAACAACTGAGGAAGAATGAAGAGCTGGCGAGTAGACCGGCTCTTTGATAATTCCTCTCCAGACAAGGAGAGGACTTGAGATCACCCACAAGTGCTCCAGATATTGCTCCTTGTGACGAGATTGCAAGACAGTGGTCTCTGGTGGGTTTAGAGTTCTGGGAGACAAGGGAATAACCATCTTGGTCAAACTGTGGTTGGCACCTTTAAAAGGACACTAAGTTCACATACTTCCTTTTCTAATCACTTCTGGACATTGCTTGTTAACTGCTTTTCAGGAACCTTTGGATTGACAAGTCTGACAGCATCAGATGAGTTTCCTTCAATCATTAGCGAAAGAAGTTTTAACTACAAGTTTAAGAACTTAAACATTTTGTGGGGGGGAATAAACAACAAAAAGGTGATTAAAACTTTGATTTTAGAAAGCTACAAATGGACTAGGGGTCCAGATAAATCTGAAATAATAAGATTTTGGAATTAATTATTGTTTTGTTTTGAATTAAAAGAAAATAAGTTAAGATGTAAATAATTGGACACTACAGGGAACTAAAGAACTCACCTCACAGGGTTGTTGTTGTGGGGAAAATAGTAGGAGGAAGGAGTGTTAGGTATGTTTGCCACCTGGAGTTATTCATTAAAAAAAATAAAGGCAGGATAAAAAAAATCTAAAAAAAAGTTCTATGGCATTATTTGAAGGGACTAAAGATTAATATTGTTAGAAGTAAAAAGAAGGAATATAAAGTTGGTTTATTTGATCAAGGTTAAAATAGATATGTTGTTATCTCTTGGAACTCTTAGTGGAGTTTTGCTGACATCAGGACTGAAATGACAATGCTGTATGGATTTACTTATAGGTAACAGATGGGATATGGGAAGAAAAGATCATTTGTGGTATTATAAGAGAAGGTGATATTAAAATTGTTTATACTTGTGATGAAGGTGGGATGTCATTTCTTTATATATTTCTTTTCTTTTTCTTTACTATATTCTTATTTTTTCTTTCTTTTCTATTTCTATTTCTTCCTTTTTTCTTTTCTGCACCTTCTACTCTTTTTATTCTATTGTTTCAGTTTATATTAGTTTTTACTGTTGTAATTATAATCTTTAAATCTCTCTCTCTCTCTCTCTCTCTGCTCATGCAAGCTACAAATACCTGTCTTCTCTCTTATGATAGTGACATATTTTGATTCTGTAGAATCCAATGATTATTCATTTTCTATTAATTACTCTTACAATTCATTTTAAAATACCCCTTTCCCCTTCTTCTTACCACATTTCCCCTGCAAAACCCACACAAAAACCTTCTCTGTTTGCTCCACGTAAGATTTGGATATAGTTCTGCAGGAAAAAAGTATAACTGGAGGGAGATTGTCATGTTCTAGCTGTTAAACTGTTTTGAAAATAGGACATGGAAGGAGGGAGAGGGAATATATATGACCTGTATTTCTAGATGGCTTTCAATACATGCACAACTCAGCAGAGCCAAGCCCTGCCACAGTATATATTCTTATTGATCTAGAAGGTGACGTTCATCTCTGATGCTTTAGAAATGTCTCTGAAAACATCAATAGTGCTATTTCACTCATAAATGCCATTTTTATTGAGCAGAAACTGCAGCTTCTGAAAATAGTTCTCCCATCATTTACATCCTTCAGGTAGGGAAGATGGTCACACAAATACCCCATTTTGTCCTAATTACTGCTAAAGGGAAGGGAGATGGATAAGCCATAGGTGGTAGATTTGTGAAAGCTCAGCAAAACCTCTATACTCAGTGGCAGCCTATTTTCTCTTCTCTTGACTTTTTCCCAAAAAATCTGGGGAACTGATTATATAAATGGATTTATGGTTACATACCATCAAGTTGGTATTGACTTTTAGCAACCATATAGATAGATAGACCTTCTCCAGGATAATCTCTCCCCAATCTGAGAGATCTTTCAGGTCTTCCAATGGTGCACCAATTGCTGTTGTAGTTGAGCCCATCCAGTTTGTTGCTGATCACCCTATTTATTTATTTACCTATATATTTATTTGACTTATATGACCACCCATCTTATGAATCATAACTCTGAGCAGCTCACAGCAACTGTGAGAAGAACATTAAAAAAACCATTAAAAACAACGTCCAAAACAAAAACTCCTGGCTCCCAATACATTAAACATTCACAATTACTGTGATGCAGCCTCACCCTATCCCAATGTCTGGGGGAAAAGCCAGCTTTTTAAGGCATTCTGGAAGGATAGAAGGATAAGGGCCTGCCAGACCTCAGAGGGAAGGGTGTTCCACAGGGTAGGGGCTGCTACTGAGAAGCTGTGCTTCCTAGGTCCCAATTATATCTTTTTTTCTCAGGGCCAGCCAAGTGAAGCTGTTGAGGTTCTTCCTTGGTGCCTGAAGGCTGCGTGTATGCATGGGGGGGAACCATCTCTGACTCAATCCTACCAAGATTGAGTGGCTGTGGGTGTTTGGGCTCCCTGGGTCTGGATTTCACTGTTGGTCTTGGTTGGGGCTGCAATTCAAGGTGCTGGTCATTATCTATAAAGCCCTACATGGCATAGGGCCTGGTTACTTGAGGGACCACCCATCTCCCATAGTATTAGCTTGGTACTTGCAAACAAGCAGTTTCTGATCTGTTCCACAGACAGCACCTGGCTGTGTCTTTGTTGTTTTAACTGAACTCTTCCACCTCCTTGTACTAATAATATGGTCAGTTAGATTTCTGTGTGCTCCATTGGTGATGTGCATGTATAAGGCATTGTTCTGGGTGTCTGAAGATCATTACTAGTCATTAGATTGACACAAACTGATAAGTTGTTCTCTTTATTCATTTAGTTTCCTAGGTCATGAAGTCCAACTACATTTTTTCCTTACTGTTTCCAGCTTTCCAGTCTCCAACCATAAATAGTACATATTGCTTGCATGTTCTGTCGATTTCAGATTGAACTTGACCATAAAAGTCATCAATCTCTTCTTTTTCTGCTACAGAAAAGTGCCATCTAAACTGAGGAGCCCATTATCTGACATTATATTGTCAATCACTTTATATTGTCTCTACCGCCCAGTATGAAATGATGCCATTGCCATTGTCACTAAAGTGATAATCTGCCTCCAGTACCTTCCTATATCACTATTGTTTGATATAGGTGACTGCTTGCTTTAGCATGGCAGCTGGGATAATCTTCATGCCTTGGGTGACCCTCGTGGGAGTATATATTCTTGGCATATACCTCATTCATCCCTCACAAGAACTCCCCTCTGAGACAATGAGGCAGCATAGTTGGACTTGAGGGAGTATTTAAATATATATTGTAATATTGGTAATTTAAAAAATATATTGATTCTATATAATACAAATAGAAATGCAGGAACTGTCATCATAATCAGTGTATGCCTGCTCACTTGATTCCCCAGGATATAATGCATGATGGACAACTTCATGCCCCTGCTCTCCATTCTGATTATTAAAGAATCTTTAAACTGAACTTGGATTGGGCAGTGTTTGTAACACAAGATGCCTTCAGCAGAAGACTAAGAAACAGATCTCATTTAATTTTGGCTTTCAATTGTATTGTTCCAAGAAAGCTATAGAATTGGGCAGGTTAAGAAATAGTAATTGCCCGAAGTCATCCAATCAGGTTTACAATGGTATGGGGATATCAAGTTGACTCCAGAATTCCTCCACTATAGTATCCCCTGATGTCAGTATTCTGATATCAGTAGTCACTATTTAAATACTACTGTGCTTCTAGGTAATAGCCCCAGGCCTATTATTGAACTCCAGTATCTGCATTCATTGAGAAATTAACTCTGGAATAAAAGTCCCATTTTGTGAAGAAAAGTATCATGTTCTTTGCTCCATGTGTCTTGTCCCATCAGGCCAATGGGTCTACTAAGACTTTAAAGTAGGGTTTTTCAAACTTTGTGCTGCTGTGACTCCCTAAAATTATAAATGAATTTAGTGTGACTTCCCTGTGAATAAAACTATTGAGTTACTCATTTGTAGTACTGAGTCTGCAGTCAGAGGGAGAGGAAGCTGCACAGTACCATTCCCAGCTTGTCCAGGCAGAGGGGGAATAGGTTCTGACAGTGATACAGCTTTGCCCTCTGGGGCTGGAGGGGGTTCAGGTGGGAAAAAATAGCATGCCCAGACAGGTTCTCAAAGACCAGAGGGAAGCAGCAGCCTGACAATTCATCTGACTCCATCATTCTCATCTTGAAGACCATCTTCTAGGGTCTTCTTGCCTTGCTACCCTCCGTCCTGCCCACAGACTCCCAAAAGCCTACTTCCAGGCCCACTTGCTGCTGCTGGACTTGTGGCCAGCTTTGCAGTATGCCTGCCTGTCTGCCTTCCCCTTAACAACCCTGCAACTTGCATGGCCCTCCACTCCCCTCACAGACTATCAATATGCTTTGTGATTCTCCTCAAATTTGCTCATGTCCCTGCAGGATGTCACAACCCAGAGTCTGAGAACCTCTGCTTTAAGGAAACACCTAAAGAGGATAGATCAGCCTTTCTCAACTTTTTGACCCTGGAGGAACCCTTGAAACATTTTTCAGGCCTTGGGGAATCCCTGCACGTTCGGGTTCAAATATAAACCAGAAGTTACAAAATTATTATATTTGTTTCATGTGTAGGCCTGTATAGATGCATTAACAGTGTTCTTAAACTAAAAATAATGGAACTTGCCTCTTTAATGTGAAGTTGCCTGAATTTGAAATAATTTTTTAAATAAATTGTAATCTCCCAGGGAGCCCCTAGTAACCTCTCATGGAACCCTAGGGTTCCATGGAACCCTGGTTGAAAAAACCCTGGTCTAGATGCACAGTGCAGTGTGGCACTTTCTTTATTTGGCTTCAGAGCCCTCCAGTCAGAACCACAGCTTCTTTCCAAAAGAGTGAGGCCTTTAGGTCTTCAGAAAACCCCACGTTCTTCATGTTTTCTCTTTGTTTCTCCTCAATTTTGTTATGCACATATATTTTAATCTCATGCATTGTCTGGTAGATTTCTTGTTTATAGGTCATTAAATCATTGCATCAGGCTTCTGTGGTTCTGCTTAACTACCACTGACACTTTAGCTTTTATGGTACACCATGTTTCACTGTGGTAGATTATAGGACTGGTAGTCCAACACAGCTGCAATTTAATGAGGTAGGGCACATTAATCCATCCAGGGGTGAATAGGTCATCTCTGTTCTATGCAGGGAGCAATATTCACTGAGATTTTGGCGGTCCCTTTCCCTTTTCTAATGTCCTGTTTAACAGTGAGCTGCTTTGCTTGTCACCTTTCCCATTGCTCTGCCCACTCATCATTGCCTCATTAGTCAAATCCCAGAGTGGTTTGCAAAGACGATAAAATATCCTGAGCATAACCTCTTTCTGGACTAATGATGCAAACTCTTTCATGTGGGTTTCATTTTGAACCTCATCATAATTTAATGAGTGCTTCAAATGGAAGTGGGTGTCCAGGAGGATTTTGTCCTCAAGTTAGTCTCTGCTGGTAAGTTTTTAGTAGCAGATGTTGACAACCATTACTGAAATCAATATATTTGCCAGATGTAGTATATTAACACTTTTTTTTTTTTAAAAAACCCTGATAATTCTTGTTTCATCATATTTTGGTGATCCATAGAAAGTATGTGAGAGAGAAACATGGGAGGCAGTCACAGCATTTGAGGGGAGGGCAGGTGGTGTTCTCCTTTCCTTACTTTCTCATCTGGGTATCTTCCCAGCAGCTTCAATTGTGAATGTGAAGTTTGGTGTTGGATGCTTTGCATCTGGAGCCCTAGCTGAGAGGTCTAGGCATAAATGTAGCATTCAGATTCCTAAGAGTGATTTGATTACTGGCTGTTCTTGCAAATTGCTCTTTTCTTTTCTTGCTAGTATTCTACCTTATGAACTGTGTATCAGTGTGTAACCTTGCCCCATGGTACCTGAAATCAACTTATATGGTGGTGGCGGTGGGGTGGCAATTATTTATTTATTAAAATCTGTTCAATTGAGTCCGATTCTCAGAGACTGCCTACAGTTTTCTTGGCAAGATTTCAGAAGTGGTTTGCCATTGCCTGCTTCTTCCTAGGGCTGAGAGAGAGTGACTGGCCCAAGGTCACCCAGCTGGCTTCGGGCCTAAGGCGGGACTAGAACTCATGGTCTCCTGGTTCCTGGCCTGATGCTTTAACCATTACACCAAATTGGCTCTTGGTGGCTTTATATGGTGGTGGTAAAATCCTGTGATCGAATATTACCATATCTTTTCTTCTGAGTAAATAAATTGAGTGGGGCATTTGCCAATGCCAAATGGCCACTGAAAAGTAGGATGACAAATTTTCATTAGGTTTCAGGCTGAAGTAAAATTGTCCCATTGATGGTACCGTGGCTAGTCTGGGAGAGTAAATCTTGGTGTTCCTATGTTACATCCATTCCAACCACAGATCTGTCCCATTTTGCCTGTTTTGCCTATGTGTCTTTGTCAGCTTTATTTGCAAATGATTCAACAAGTGTCCTGGTAGTTCTTGAGGGGCTTTTTCTGGTGGCATATTTCCAGTTTGGTCATCAAAGCAGGGCTACAGGAACCAGCCAATGAATTTCAGTATAGAATTGTGTCTTAAATAATTCAGCATAATCCATTGGCATAAATTTTAGAGGAAATAGCTAAGCTTTTAGAATGAATGTTGAATTGTGAGAATTTAACCATTATTTTTCCTTATCCCCAGCATCTCATCATTTTAGCTTTTCTTAAATTCATCTGTTCTTGCTTCTCTAGCAATAATTTCATGTGCCTAAAACAATCCACAGATCATATTTCTTCAAAATGTTATGTATGGGTTGTATCAGTAGCATCGTCTCCCCAACATTTGTTCTGATTCCCTGTTGCAAAGCCTGGAGTTCTTTCCCCCCCCTCTTTTGTTGCATTGTTTAAGCCAGCCTGATCACACTTTTCTTTTCTGAGCATAATAGACTCAGTAGATGAACAAGAAACTTAACTAGAGTCAAGCTTGAAAAGCCTGTAGAGCATATAAAAACTGTTTCAGATGCATTGGATTTGCAAATAATCCTTTTCCAACTCCTTTGCCAGCTGCTAGATTCATAGTGCCAGAAAAAAGTACCAAATAGTGGCATAAGAAGAATTTAGATACATACAAAGATTCCCCCATGCTTGGGCCCAGCCTTAGAGTTTGGTATCCTTAGGCAGTTGCTACGACCCATACCTTCTTCCTATTACAGCTTGTTCACTTTTCCTTTCTTGACAAGTGAGAAGTGAGATGATCAACATGAGGTTCTGATTTCTCCATGCTTTGTTCTTTCTCTCTAGAGAAGTGTAGGCTGGGTCCAGATTGAGAGAGAGAGAATGAGAGAGAGACAGAGACAACCAGACAGACAGTAGCAACCATGGTGAAGAGAAGATAGGAAGATGGGTGCTGTTAGGGGTGGACTGCAAAGAGTATCTTGCCCAATAGCCCTACAAAACCTGGAGTTGGCACAACTCTGAGATGTGCCTATTTAATTACCTTTTGAGTCTGAGTATGATTTTATATTTTATAATCTCATACTGAGTTCTTCATGTCTTCAGTGAAACAGCTTTTTGCAGCAAGGAAAGGTAGGCTGCAGATGTACAGCTCTATTGAAATAACCCTAGAATTCAGATAAACATCAGTAAAGCAATATAAGCTGTTCTGGGGCATTGTCTAGTACCATAAAGTACCAAAATGGTTGGAGACAGAAAAGGAAGTCTATGGAACAATAATTTGAAATAAGTTTGTTTGCATCTCACTCCATTCATAGTCTGTGGCTTTTGGCCCTAGAGAAAGAAAGAAAAAGACAAGACAGCCAAGATGAATTTGTATTATATTTCCTCTAAACTGGGATTACAAGAAAAAGAGGATTTGGTCTCTAGTCAGGATGTCTTCCTTGGGGCTAGGAAAGATGTGATCTTTGAAAATTCCTATGTGAATTGACCTGATTGGATCTCTCTGACTAATGTGCAAATCAAAATGTAATTATCCTTTGTATTTCACACTTCTCTGAATATTTGCAATTCAGTTCCAGGCACAGATGCATTTTAAAATACGCATTTTAAGATAAAATACATCTATAAGTGTACATTTTATGAGCAGTTACATTCCAAAGCATATTTAAATATGTCTCTGTGTAGATTTAGTAACTGTCAGGTTGTCTGGAAATGAGATGGAATATCTGTATGAATGAATATATGCAAAATGGACACAGATAAATAACAGGTTGGTCCATTAGTCCCATCTTGGTGGCAGTTCTTTTCATCCTATATTTGTTGAAATAGATGTTTCTTTGTTTTCTTTTGTTGGCTGTGGTGAGGGGAGAGAGCTGCCCTTTCTAGCTTTTGGCAATATTTCTATTGCTGGTTATGCTCCAGAAGATCTCTAACTTGGAAGAAGAAAAAAACCAACAGCCAATTAGCAGGAAAACTGGAAACAGATCAGAGTGACCAAAGCACAGTTGGGATTCAGAGAGAAGAGGAAAAGCAGAAAACAATCCTACAGAGAAGATGGGGAACATGCCAAGGGAAAGACCATTTCCTAAGCTCTGGATTCACATTGGCTGGGGTTGGAAGGAATTTTTTCTCTTTCCTTCTTGCCATGCTGTTTTGTCTTCTCTCTCTCTCTCTCTCTCTCTCTGCTAGTTTCAGTGAGACAGAAAATGGCTTCACCACCTCAGGGTAAAGTGTGTTTTCCCTTGAGTTCAGTGGGGTAATGAAAGAATAAAGTTGGCTGGATAAAGTTGATTAAAACCATACCCTGATCAGCCTTACCTTTGGAGCAACAGCAGCAGAGCAACCTTCAGAGAGGAAAGGACTTCCAGAGAAGAGTATATGAAATATTGGAAATGAAGAAATGTGCAAAGTGTTGATATCCATGTGCTTCATGAGCTTCCTGCTTATTGTGGGAAACATAAATCTTGGCTAGATCATCTTGGATGGATCATGATGGAAATCCAGCCTGAACAATTCCTGAAGCAGAAATATTTCCACAGTGAACAGGATGTATCACATTCTGCTGTCTAAATCAGTGAAAACCCTTAGTGCTGAGAAATGACAGGGATTTTGTTCCACCAAGGATGGCTTGGTGGAGCCAAGCAGGTAGGGACTAGCATGAAACTTGCATATATGTCCTCACTCAGAGAGAGTAAGGAAGATGACCTTGATAGAGTATGTAGAAACTGTTATCTAGGCAAAAAAGGCTGAAATATTTTTTAAGTCTAAAACAAGATAATATTTGAAAGCAGCTCAGACAGACACTCCCTAATTTGCTGAAGTATAAGGAGGAGGAGGAGGTATAGCACAATCAGACTTTGCAAGATTCTGTTATTATAATCAATTTCTATAAAAGTAGTTTTGGCCTTCATGTGGAGTTGTTTTCATGGTCTAGTCTACCCAGTGGGACTGACATCACTTTTCTCACTCTTCTGGCCTCATTTATTGGGCATAAATGCCTATATAGAAATAAAGTCTCAACTTGTTAAGCAATCCAGGAAATCTGCTTTATGCAATCAGCAGAAAAAGAAGGTAGACTTCTGGACTAGAGGACTTGGATTTAATTATTGGTCTGCTTCCTTTACACAAACATGGCCAAAACCAAGCTATTTTGTTGAGGATAAGGATAAGATAGCCCCATTTCCATCTGTTCCATGGACTACAGCTGGACTGGTTTGGCCACTGAATCTTATTTCAGCCTGCTAATGAAACAACATATTATGCTACTCTTAAAGTTCACAGCCTAACATAGCTGGTGCAAGACAGACTGTATATCTTCTCTGTTCTGTGTTCTACCAGCCTCTGTTGCTTGAAACAACCATCTCATTTCTCCTAATGATAGTATCACTTTGGTATGTAAGGTCCTCACTTTCTGAATTGGCACTGTTTCTTTTTTGTTGGTTTTCTATTTGCAGGAATATTTTTTTTAAAAAAGCAAGTGTCATGGAGTAATTCATATATGACGCTATCCAAAATGAAATCTAAATTCCTATGTTTCATTTGACAGCCAGTTTGGTGTAGTAATTAAAGGAACTGGGCTAGAAACAGGGAGACTGTGAGTTCTAGTTCTGACTAGGCATGAAAGCCACTGAGTGCCTTTGGACCAGTCACTCTCTCTCAGCCCTAAGGCAATGACAAACCAATTCCAAAAATGTTGCTCAGAAAACTTCATGGACTTCTCCAGGTAGTAACCAGAAGTCAAGACTGACTTGAAGGCACACATACACATAAAGCTTTGTTTTATTATCTTAGACTTAATTATTTATTTGACTTGCCATCTAATTGTTCTGCAAGTATAGCCCAGGCCTCAGCTTCTGTTGTCCTTCTGAAAAATAGGAGTATCAATGTCCTTATTCCAGAACACAATTCTGAGAGAAAAATAAATAGATCCTATATAGACCTAGTATGTCAAATTTAGTAAAGTAGCAGGGATATAGCAAAATTGATGCTTTTCTTTCCCATTAAATCTAATCAGAGAATGAAGATACTTCTAGATGGGCAGGTGTTAATTGGAAGAGATTGAAATAAGAATTCCCAATCCATTGAAATACTTATCACCCAACCAATTTGGTTAATGATTGCTTACTTCGAGGGAGGCAACTTTTTGGCAGCCAAAGGCTGTACTTTTTCTCCCCTGGCTGTCAAGGGCTGTGAAAGATGGTACAATTAAAATAGTGCTATTAAAATAGCACTAAAATAGTGCTATTATCATAGAAGAAATCGGACAATCATCTCATCCTCCTCCTCACTTTGTGGGGCTGGGGGAGGGGGTAGAAGAGTAATTTTTAACAGTAATGGGTGTGGACATGTGTTGGTTTAATTTCCTGGGGGGGGAGGGAAACACTTTGATGACTTCAAAAGCAAGAGCTCAGAGACCACAGACCACAGGTTTCCCATTCCTATGCCACATGAAGTAAATCCTGTGCAAAATAAACATGCACAGAATGGCAGAATGAATGTTTTCAGTTATTAGAGCAGTGTTTCTCAACCTTGACATCTTCAAGCTGTGTGGACTTCAACTCCCAGAATTCCCCAGCCAGCATCGCTGGAGTTGAAATCCACAGTTTGAAGTTGCCAAGGTTGAGAAATGCTGGATTAGAGTATTAGAGAGTGGAGTGGTCATGACCTTCCTTTGCAGAGGGAAGTCCTCTACTTGGAGGGTATCTGACAGCCTGTCTCATTTTGAAACTGGCCTCTCAGTCGTCCCAATCACAAAACTAGTTCTGGGACTGAGAATAGTAAATTGGGAGAACAAGGGCTTCAGAGATGCCCAAAGAAAGAGATGCGCAGGTGACAGAGCAAGCAGGAATATTGGTCACCTTTTCAAACTTTTCCTCACTATAGTGGGACACAATTCATTTTCCTTAAATTGTGCTCACTGATCCCCAATTTTTATGTACATGTAGAAGTCAGCATGTGAAACTGTGATGCAAATATATCCTATTTTGTGGTAATGCTGTTTTTAAGCAACTTGTAAATAGCAAGTGAGTGTTAAAGGAGGGGGGGAGGGGAGACGTTGGAGGCCACAACTCTGCTTTGGAGTCCCACGGTATAATCGTCGCTTCTAAGCCATCCTGCAGTGCACAGAAACGCGGCTGAGTCAGCTGTCTCTCTGACTGGCTTCTGAACATTGCAGGGAGAACTTCTGGGTATTTTGCCTCAGGGCAAATGGCTATCCATGTACGCTTGTGTAGTGGATGGAATAAACATCTTACACTGTAATCTATATTCCAGAGGAGTATCATTTTTTCCTGTCCATTTGTTGATTCATCGGTTTCACTGCTTGTCAGTGCAGTGTCAACCTGCAGAATACAGATAATGAGAGTTGCGCCAGTCTGGTGCTTTAATAACTAGCAAGAAAAGCAAGGGATGGGGGCATTGCTTCGTCTCAGGGCCATCACTCTTCCTTTTCCCACAAGTCAAAAGGATCAGAGGCAGGAGAGGCAAATTTATTTATTTGCAAAACAAATCTAAGGTCCCATTCAGTAGAACCCACAACAGGTTAAAGGAGGAGGTGTGTTTGTGTGTACAACTGCAGCATGTCTAAAATCTAAAATACCTTGGCATCTGCACATGCTCAGAGGCAATTCTCAAGTCTGAATATCACTGAAAACAGGAACTCACACTCAAGCTGTGCTACAGCCAAGTAGATGCCAAAGCTGCAACACCAGGATTCTAACAAATGAGCAAAAAATAAAGCCGCGTAATACCATGAAAGGTAATTTTTTCTCATTAAGATGTATGATTAGTGTCCCATCGCTGAAACTGACAGTGAGCTGGAATCTTCCTGTTAATTTCAAGCAGGCGAGGCCTCAGTTTTAAATTCTAAACAAAAATTAAACTGCACCAAAGCACTTTCTCACCTCCCTGAATTTATTTCTATTTCAACATGACAGCTTAATTAAAACCCAGGAAGACAGGATGCAACTTCCTTAGCATGTGACATTTGCTATGATTGTACTGCCAGAAAAGAAAGAAGTTAAGCTTGAGATAACTTATTATAGAACTGGAGCACTGGTCGGATGGAGAATTCTTAAACCAATTCTCCACATTCAGATTATGAGGAAAACATTCAGTTGCTCTGTTCTCCCAGCTGTTTGCAATTGTCCCATTCTTTGAGGCTGGATAATTTCAGAGTCTGATTTAGCTTTTGGGACTTTGGATTTGAAAACTGACATTTTAACTTTTTAAAATTTGAATTAAACACTTTAAAACTGTCTATAAAAAGACTTTTTCCCACTCCAGTATATATTAGACCTTTATTTATTTATTTATTTCTCACATTTGTACTACCGCCCATCTCCCCTCAAGGAGGACTCTGACCTTTCCTCTTGAACAGCACAAAATGCAGGTATGTTTATTTTGTACCTTATATGCACCACATACTATGCTTTGCCTTTGTATTTACAATGGTTTATTAAATATGTTTTTGGGCAAATATATGGTGCTCACAGAAAACAGACAGTTTAATTATAGTGAAAGTATTTTAAACACTTGATAACATAATGTGCTCTCTTGCCATTGTGGCAATTAGCACAACACTGTAAGAATAAAAATAAAACAACAACAACTCTCTAATACAGTGTTTCTCAACCTTGGCAACTTCAAGCTGTGTGAACTTCAACTTTAGTACCATTACAGTATAATATTGACGATCTAACAATTCATCACTCTTTCAAAGTTATAGGACACAGTATTAGGTCACTTAAACATTTCCAGTAGTAATAACCTCACAGTTTACCTATATAAGCAAATTCATAAAGTAATGTATTCAGGTATAAAAAGATGCTTAGCCCAATCTGAGCTGCAATACTGCTGGAACCATCCCTTGGTGCTCCACTTCCCCAAACTGCAACTGAGCCATTCAAGCGATCTGATACATACCTGCTCAGAAGTAACTCCCGCTGAGAGCAAAGAAACTTATTGCCATGTACAGTACATTGCACTATAGCCTAAGTAAATTTAACACAATTGAATGCACATTTTTCCCTGATTAATATAACCTCTATCCTGTTCCTATGTCGAATTTAGATTGTAAGGTCTTTAGGGAATTGTCTTTCTGTTGTCACTTAAGTGTTTTATACGGCTGGGGTTATATAAATACAGTAATAAAATACAAAAGAAAACCCTGATTCTGTGGTGGCTTCTAAGTCCATTCCATTGACTGGGCTTTGAAACCATTTTGGCTTTGTTGCTAAACTATTTAAGTTCTGAAGAGAAGCTTGTATATATAAGAATGTGGATGACAAGACTTTCATCCATTCCCCCACACAGTTTCAGTCCTCACAATTCAGGGAAAGATCTAAGCAGGGGTGCAGCCCTTAAACTAAGAATTGACCTGAGAGGTTAAGACCTATGCAGATAGGTACAAATTAAATCTCTCTGCATTACTGACTTAAACTGGTTTAGCAGACATTTCCAGGTATAATAAATTTTCAGCATTGAGAAGGAATAATAATAGCTGGGATTATGGATAAATTTAACATATGACATAGATAAATATTTACTCCCCAAACTGCAATTTACTGATCTGTTGGTAGGAAAAAAAACCCTCCAGAATCTGATACCTGATATTTGTGGAGGTATCAGAGTGGTAGAGAGCATAGGTGTCAGAATTGTCCTTGGATGTCCACAGAGCTTCAGCAATCGAGAAAAAGAAGCCCATTTTTAAGCACCTCTCTAGCCTATGGAGATTACATCTCCATGCTCTTGACTCTTGTCCCAGATATCCTAACACAGCCTTTCCCAGTTTAGATAACTTCAAGATGTATGGATGTCTGTCAAGTCCCAGAAACCTTAGCACTTATCTCAGCAATTAATCCAAGACAGAAACAGTGACTCTGTGATATACAGTAAATGTTCCCTAGAAGTATGAACTCCAACTCCCAAAATTCCCCAGCTGGGGAATACTTTTCATTGAACAGCTTTCTATCATTGGAGTAGGGCTAGTCAGACAGATGTAGATTCCTAGTTTGTTTAAGATCTAATTTTAGATTGAGTATTGCTGAAACAACATTTGAATCTTGTATTCAGAAAGTACAATAAAGACTCATAACTTGCCAGTTTTTTTAAAAAACATAAATCTGGGTATTGTTTTTTTGGCTTCTCCCTGGAGTGCTACTTCTATTTCAAATCTATCCACTTTTCTATCAGGATTAGCTTCCAGTTCCCATCTAATCTGTAGATTCTTCATTTCATTTGACCTTGCTTTTGAGAGGTGGTGAATTCAAAAAGGCATTGCTCCTAAACACTGTTTTTCTCTTTCTTCGTCAGTATCAGCCCAGTAGCCGCTATCCTTTCTGTCATCTCCATCCTTCTGCTAATTCACCTCCCAAATCTTAGTTTCCTTTTTAAAAAAAGTATGTGTGGGTGGTGGTGGTGAGGCAGTATGTTTGTCAGCCTAAGCAGACCTGGTCAGAAGGTGAAGCAGGCCCCCTTGTTGTGGCAAAAAGGCTGGTGGAGAGATTGTACTGATACATTCAGAAATATTTGTCTTTAATATCATCTTTCTCTCTCCCCCATTTCCTGCCTGCAGATTATTAGACCATCATCTGGGGGGGGGGGGAAACTTATTTTCTCAAATTTTTGAGGACTTTTGAAAAGTAATCTTTTTTTAACATGCACATGCACACGTAGACATAGACAAATACACCACACACACAAACGTATATACGCCACATTTCATAATTCCATAAAATTGCTGTTGGAGTTTGTTGGCTGTCATTGCAGAATGCATTATTTCCGCTGGCTGATTATGGGCAGTGTTAACCTCCCATATCCAAGGCAGCTTAAGCCAATGGGGTAATAAAGAGAAGGGGAATAATTGGATGAGTCATTTCATTAACATAACTGGGTGAATCACTCAGCAGCAAATGATTTTGCATTATTTCTCCTTTGCTGTAAACAGGTTGTACTCACAATGGATATATTCATCACCCAAAAATTGTTCTGCTAAAAGCTTAGAGTTTACTGGTAGCAGATAAAAATCTGGTTCTGGACAGGAACAATTCAGTCTACTAATATGCCAGAAGATAAATATGATAAGGAGAAAGCTAGCCTAGAATCATTTTCCTTGAAATGAAGTACATAGAAATCTGCCTTGTGCTGAGTGAGAACATTGGTTCATTTGTGTGCCATTGTCAGTGCATGACTAATAGTGGCTCTTCAGGAGTTAAGATAGAAATCTTTTCCAACACTATTTAGGAATGCTAGGCATTGAATCTTGTGCATTCAAAACTTTAGAGGAAGCAGAATATGGTCAAACATGTTGCATTCAGCTATGCAAATTATCCTCTGCAGTCCTACTGTATAGCCTAGCCATAAGTTTATGACTTTATATACTGTTAATGAAAAATGAGAGCCAGTTTGGTGTAATGGTTAAGGCATTAACTAGAAACCAGGAGACTGTGAGTTCTAGTCCCGCTTAGGCACAAAGCCAGCTGGGTGACCTTCAGCCAGTTACTCTCTCTTAGCCCTAGGAAGTAGCCAATGGCAAACCACTTCCGAAATCTTGCCAAGAAAACTGCAGGAACTTGTCCAGGTGGTTGCCGGGAGTCAAAACTGACTCAAAGGCACAAATATTCATATATACATATGTGAATACACATATATACATATGTGAATATGATGAAAACTAAGTCAAAGATGTGCAGTTGCTTACAATTAAAATTATTTTAAGGAATGTTTAATGTTCAGAATATAGGTGTTCCAGATAAACTGATTTACAAGCCCACAACTGAAGCTGAATGGAGAGCCATCATGTTATCTTTCTTAGAACCCTTTAATCCTAATTTTGTGGGAGCACATTATTTCTAGATTTATTAATAATATAGGCACCTGTCATATGGTCAAAAACAAATTGCTTCATGCTCACATACTGTATATCAGATTAATCCAGGTTTTTAATACAAGTTCTGTGGAACAGTAGTGGCATGAAGTGACAAATTAAGAGTCATATACCAATAAAACTCCTTTGACAATAGTCTTGTAGATGTTTGTTGATACATTAAGCTATATTAAAAGTAGGTCTGGAATGCACATACTGTATCCTTTGTTCTGAGAATATAGAACATGCATATAGAAACTTGAACCATAGTCAAAACAAGAGTAAATTGAATCTTAGTTAGAAAGCAAATAGAGAAACTACTGTGACTCCATTTGTGCAGATCATCATCCTTATGACAGGGTAAGGAACCATTTGGGGGGGATCATGAAAAGTATGCATTCTTAAGCTAGCCAATGTAGAAGCTTTGCCTACCCATCAGTGAGGATTATGTTTAAAAAGTTATTTTGCATGTCTGAACACATGTAACCCCAAGTAACTCATAGACTAGCCTGAGTAACACAAACCATGATTAAGCCTTTGAGTCCTTGACAGGAAATAGTAATTAATCTACAGTGTTGCAGGAAAGAGTTTCTTGGACATGATGTTACTACCATTTCATTTTAATAAGCACTCGGATTCATTTTTCCAAAATTAGAGGGTAGGCAGAAAGTAAAAATTGCTTCAGAAAGCTCCATACTGTTCCACCTCAATTAGATGGAAACTGGGCTAATGAACTAAATTGAGCAATTACATTAAATGGGCTAAAACTGAGTGAGCTGCTCATTTTCACAAGGAAGTCAATGGCAAATGTATTACGTTTTCATTTATTCTGCAATTGACCTAGTCATTGCTCATATTTCAACTCTTTGGAAATTGACAACCCTTGGATTTTGGCTAGATTTTACTTCTGTTGATTGGAATATGAAAACACATATACCCAAAAGATAGTAAATCCAATGAGTTAAATCCTGTCATGAAATAGATGGCCCCCATATGTTCTATCATTCATGCTCTGAAATCTGATGCTGTGTTTAGGATTGATAACTTACAGTTACACATCCAGTAAATTTGGAGGATATAATGTGCTTAGAGAATACCCAAAGCTCCAAAAAATTTCACAGTCTCCTCATATAGGATTGAGTTGCTGTTAGAGTATTTTTTTATATACTGTATATGTCCTAACAGTCAGGAACTACACTGAGACGAGGAATAGGTCTCTAGTGTTTTATTACTGCTACATTAGACAGAAAATCCTAACAAACTGAAGAAGCGTGGGAAAACCCAGACAGATAAACCCCAAAAATCAAGGCGGGTCTGTTCTGTGTCTCTTTGAATTGCTGCTCAACTCCTCACTACTACGCATGCGTTTTCCCCCCTGGATAGGGCCCCACTCCTGCTCACCATCAGTGCTCATGACAGTATATGTATTTCATCATACTATCTCTATATACTTTAAACTACTGGTTTTCAAATAATGCAGGAAATGTTTAATTTCTAAGTCTGATTTCCTGTTCCAAGCAGCCACGAATCAAATCTACAGTATTTCTGAACCATGGAAACCTTTGGAAAATCATCCAGGGATCCAACAGTAATAACAATTGGATTTCTTCTTATAGTCACTCAATCACTTATATACCCCTTAGTGAGATACATTTGCTGTCCACCTTCTTTGCTTTCTACTTAGCCCAATAACTAAATTGTTGGGATGCTGGCAACAGTGTATTAGTAAAACTGAGCTTTGTGTGCTTGTTGCATACTGGACAAAATGTGCTAAACTGATTGGTACTGTTTAAACATTACCAAACAAGGTTGCATGTTGCACAGGTACAAATAAGGCTAGTTTACAACTTCCCTATATTATTGAAAAAGCATTATATGAAAGTCTTGATTGAACAAAACCATGATGCAGTAGTCATACTGTATCTATTGGCCCATCTGATGGTAAACCATGATAAATGGAAGATTGTGACTTGGAATGTCAGAGGTATAAATGGTAAAGAGTATGAATTAACAAATGAAATGAAAGAAAGAGAAATAGATATGTGGCTATGAACCTAAGAGAAATGGCAAGAATGTAATAGATCTGAATAAATGTTCTGGTGGAATAGTGTTGAAGAATCCATGCAGGAAAGTGAAGGTATAGGTTTAGTGATAAATGAAAGGGCTGAAATGCATTTCAGAAAGTATGAATTGCGCCATCTAGGCTGTGGGTGTGTATGAAAGAAGGAATTCATAGGTGAATGGCAGTTGTATGGCACACTGCAGTGAATGTGCTAATGGAAGAACGAGGGATGACTTTGGGGGAAAACTGTGCAATGTTCTGAATGAATGCAATCTAGGATAAAAAGCCACTGTTAGGTGACATGAATAAATGGGTGGGAATCAGATGAGAAAAAGTGACCGAGCCATTTACAGACTGGTGAGTATCTCTTTAGAAATGGTCTTTTTCAAATATGTGATTAGAGTTAGGGTATAAATACACATGACAAAGGAATACATATAATTCTAAAAGTATTTGATTGCTTATGATGAAAGACTGGAATAATTAGTAAAGGATATCAGGGTGATGGTGATGAGACATTCTAAATATGGGACAGATCATTATTTGGTAGTAACCAAAGTGGATTTTATTATTTATTTAACAAATTTATATGTCCTCCCAACTCACACATGGGTGGCTTACAGAATTAAAATCCATAAAAAGCAAGACACACATCCCACGGCAGCAGCAAACACATTCAAATTAACCACTTAATCAGCTCTGAAGTGACCTGGGGTCCCCAGGCCCACTGACAAAACCAAGTCTTCAGGGCCTTCTGGAAAAGGAGCAAGGAGGGGGCCAATCTTATCTCTGGGGGAATGATGTTCCAAAGGGAGGGAGCCACCACAGAGAAGGCCCTTTTTCTTGGTCCCACTAGATGTACTTCCCTAACTGAAGGGACCTGCAACATACCCGCTCTGGTGGGCCAGATAGATGTGATTGGGGTAAGGCATCCTGCAAATAACCTGGCCCCAAACCTTTAAAGGTGATAACCAGCACATTGAATTAGACCCTGAAGCAAATCAACAACCAATGCAGCTCCCACAAGAGAGGTGACACATGTGCAAATCTAGGCTTGTGCAAAACCATGTGGGCTGCTGCATTTTGAACCAACTGAAGGTTCCGGATACTCTTCAAGGGTAGCCCCATGTAGAGCACATCACAATAGTCCAAATGGGAGGTTACTAGGGCATGGGTAATTGTGAGAAGGGCATGTTGGTCCAGGATCTTGGAAAAAATAGGCATAGAAGAAAAGTGTGCTAGCTGTCCCCTTCCCTTTGTTGCATTATTGTGCTTGCCTTTTACCAGATTTGAAAAAGCAAGCTGCTAGAATGGGGAGCATTCCTTCTTCCTTCCTATGCAATTTGCAACCCTGATCTTTTACTTCCTCAGCATGCAGAAAATTATGTAACTGATGATAGGAGACAATGAGAGAGAAGGTCAGGCCAAAGGGCTAATCAGTCCTCCTTTGTCATGAGTGCCGTTGAGCTAAAGTCATCAGCGCAATGGCACACATGACAATGACAAGGAAATAGGTGAAGGGGTACAAGTTAAGTAGCCATCAACCCACAACGACTAACGGCCAACAAACAATAGCCAAACGGATCACGGAGCCACCCAAGCCATCAGCGGCAATACAACGGGGATCGCCCAGCTGAAAACAATCAGCAGAGGAATGGAAACCTGATGATGGGCGATCCCGGAAACCCTCACCCACCGGCAGGGCAACGCATGGGACAAAGGGGGGTGACGTGACCGTGAGCGAGGGGGCGCTGACCGGCGCGGGGTATTTAAACCCCGCACCGGCGCGCTCCTGTCACTCTCAGCTTTTTTCTACCAACGCTGTACCTGCCCTGCAATAAACCAGAGCCTGATTCGCAAACCAGTGTCTGAACGTTATTCAGAGGTAGGCAGCGCATGACATAAAGCTGAGAGTCATAAACTCAGCCTCGCCGAGCCCCACCGGACGACAACGAGCCGCGGGAGGAGTAGACGGCGAGAAGACCAGCAAGATGAGGCCGGAACGGCGCGGGCAAGGAGGGCGAGCCGCGCGGCAAGAGACAGAGGAGGACCGACCAAGACCAGAGGCGCCGCGGACTCCCGGAGCCATGGACGCCCACCCCACCCGACCCGAGCCTCAGCTCCAACCCCAAGGGGAGATAACGACGGAGGCAACCCGACCGCGGGAGGGAGCAGCAAGACTTCCGAAACCAGCGGAGGACCCCGCGCTCCACATCGCACCCCAGCAACGGGCGTGGAGCGACAGCCCCACGGCGCTCAACACGGAGGAGGACGACGGAGACACCCATCAGACGGCGGAGGAAGCGGACCCGCGGCAGAGGGACGATGAACCCCGCCGGCAACCCACCCCCGAGGACGCGCCAACGGAACCGGCCCCAGCGGCGGCGCGGGCTGTGGACGAGGAGGCACGAGCTGAACTCGCGGCCATGCGGGCTCAACTGACGGAACTCCGGACCATGCTCCAGGCGCTTATGCCCCCCGCGCCACCCAACGACGTCCCCGCACAAGCCCACACCCCGAGCGAAGCACCGAACCCACACGGGCCAGCGGAGGGCCAGCAGACGGCACAGGCGGCCGACACCACACCCCGGGAAGCGAGAGGCGGGGCCGCACAAAACGCCCGGGCCCCAAAGGACTTCCCCATCTTCTTCGATGGGACCCCCACAAAACTCTCGTTTTTCATGACCAACGCTAGGGAGTTCATGGGGAGGCACGGACACTCCTATGACTCCGAGGCCGACAAGATCGCCGCCGTGGCGATCAAACTCCAAGACAGGGCGGCGGACTGGTACGTCCAACTGTACGAGTCCAGCTCCCCCGCCCTCGCCACCTTCCCTGCTTTCATCAAAGAGATGAAAAACTACTTCGAAGACCCCCTAGCCAAAGTACGGGCGAAAAGCGCACTCCAAAGACTTAAACAGGGCACACGCACGGTCCCTGACTACGCCCTGGAGTTCAAAGCCCTCGCGGGGAAGGTCAGCGACTGGTCCGAGACCACCCTGCTGGAAATCTTCAAAAGGGGGCTCAACCGCGACGTTCTCCAATGGGCCCTCTACCGCGACGACCCAGAAACGTTACACGGGTGGATCCACCTCGCGGGGAAAGCCGAACACGCGCACCGCACCTTCCTCATGACAACCACGGAAGACACAAACTATGCCGGGAAAAAGGTACCCGCACCACACGGGGGGATGGCCGGCCCCATATACCCAAAAAAGAAGTTCAACCGGGAGCCCTGCGGGAGGTGTGGCAAATTAGGGCACAAGACGGCGGATTGCTTCGCCAACCGACCGCCGACCAGCGCGCCCAAGCCCACCCCGAAAATTAGCCCCAAACCACCCAACCCGGGGCCGCCTCCTCACCGCCGAATGACCGTGGCCACAGCGACACCGGAAGAGGGCTGGGACGCGTACTGGGGGGAAGAGGACAATACCGACCCCGACCAGCCGGCGGGAAATGCTCCCCGCCTGCTCTGAGACGCGTGGCGAGGCAGGCGGTGGGACAGCAACGCGGACCACCTCAACGAAACGACAAAAGCTCCGTAATATTGGCAGCAATTCAACTCTCTGCCGGCAACGGAGCCACCACGGCCGCGGCGCTAGTGGACTCGGGGTGCTCAAAAAACCTCATCCACCCCGACCTAGTCGCCAAACTCGACCTCCGCTGCTTCCCCCTCCCCACGCCGCTGGCATTCCACCAGCTGGACGGCTCTACAGCGGGAGGGAAACCAGCCACGCTACAAACCGAGCCGGTCACCCTGCAAATGGGCACTCACACCGAGCGCACATCGTTCGTAGTCACGCACATCGGACGGCCCATTGCAGTCCTGGGGATGCCATGGCTCGTGACAAACAACCCGCGGATCAACTGGGCGACCCGCACCTTCACATTCGGCGACGGCGAGTATCGAGCACCAGTCCCAGCTGGCAGAAGCAACCCCACGGTAGGACGAGCGGAGGCGACCACACAAGACAACGCCGCTACCACAGCAGACCTACCAGAACAATACGCCGACTTCTCCGAGGTCTTCGGAGAGGCAGAGGCTGACCGACTACCCCCCCACCGCAAGACGGATTGCCGGATCGACCTACTGCCCGACGTCCCCTTACCTAGACCAAAGATCTATTCGATGACCCCGAAGGAGATGGCAACCCTCCGGGAGTTCATCGATAAAAACCTAGACAGGGGATTCATAGAGCCAGCATGCTCACCGGTCGGAGCCCCCGTCTTATTCCGGGAGAAGAAAGACGGGACCCTACGGCTCTGCACCGACTACCGGGGCCTAAACGCGGCTTCCCTGTCCAACAAATACCCCTTACCCCTGGTGAAGGACATGCTCGCCCACCTGTCCACGGGCAAAGTCTTTTCCAAATTGGACCTTCGCGAGGCGTACTATCGCATCCGAATCAGGGAGGGGGACGAATGGAAGACGGCGTTTAACTGCCCCCTAGGCGCTTTCCAGTACAAGGTACTGCCCTTCGGACTCGCGGGGGCCCCTGGGGTGTTCATGCAGCTCATCAATGAGGTACTGCATGAACATCTGTTTAAAGGGGTCCTGGTCTACATCGACGACGTCCTTATTTACACAAAAACGCACGAGGAACATGTAACCCTAGTCAGGCAAGTCCTCGACAAGCTCAGAAGGGCGCAGCTCTATGCAAAGCCTACAAAGTGCGAGTTTCACAAAGAGCGCCTAGACTATCTGGGGTATCGAATCTCCGGGGACGGCATCGAAATGGACCCCGCAAAAGTCGAAGCGGTGCTAAACTGGGAGCGGCCCCGCAACAGACGGCAACTACAGAGCTTCCTGGGATTCGCGAATTTCTACAGGTCATTCGCCCGGGGGTTCGCTGAGATAGCCCTCCCCTTAATGGACCTCCTCAAAACCAAAGGGGTGGGGGACACCCGACGCGCCAAGAACCCAGGCACAGTGCTGAATTGGACTCCCGCGTGCCAGACCGCATTCGACAAGCTGAAAGCGCTGTTCACTACGGAGCCAATCCTCGCGCACCCGGACCCAGAACGGCCGTTCGTGGTCCAAGCCGACGCCTCAGACTTCTCCCTGGGAGCCATCCTGCTACAGAAAGACCCCACGGGACTCCTGAAACCATGCGCCTACCTGTCAAGGAAGTTCTCCGAGACAGAGAGGCGATGGCACGTCTGGGAGAAAGAAGCCTTCGCGGTGAAATCGGCACTAGAGACTTGGCGACACCTACTCGAGGGAGCCACCCAACCATTCGAGGTCTGGACGGACCACCGGAACCTCGAGGCCCTACGAACGCCTAGACGCCTTAGCCCAAAACAGGTCCGATGGGCCCAATTCTTCAGCCGCTTTGATTTCCAGCTGAAGTTCATGCCGGGCAAGAAGAACTTCCTGGCCGACGCCCTCTCCCGACTGCCCCAAGACGAAGAGCCCGCCCCAGACACCATTGGGACGGTCCTATCCGCCTCGCAACTGGGGATGGCCGTGACCACCCGAAGCGGCGCACGGAGGCAGCTCGACTCTACGGCGCAGCCGACGGCGGGACAACCGGCGACGGAAAGAAGCCAACCGCAACTACCAGGGGGAATGCGCACGGACCTCGCTGCCGCCCTCAAAACCGACCCCTGGTTCCTGGCAAACCCCAACAAGGTAACAATGGCGCAAGACCTGGCATGGGGGGAAGGCAGAATCTACGTCCCGGACTCGCAACGCCAGGCGATCTTGCATAGGTCACACGACGCCAAGCAAGCGGGACACTTTGGGTTCCTCAAGACCCTACACCTAACACGGCGTCAATTCTGGTGGCCCGCGCTCAGGCGAGACGTAAAAACCTACGTGGCGTCCTGCCCAACGTGCGCTAGGGCCAAACGGGCACCAGGAAAACCCGCGGGGCTATTGCAACGGGTGGCAGAACCCTCCCGCCCATGGGAGGAAATCTCTATGGATTTTATAGTGGACCTCCCACCCAGCCAGAAGAAAACGGCCATTTGGGTGGTGAAGGACTACTTCTCAAAGCAGGCCCACTTCATCCCCTGCACGTCGGTCCCATCCTCACAACAGCTAGCCAAACTCTTCCTCATCCACGTGTACAGGCTACACGGATGTCCCGCACGTGTGGTGACCGACAGGGGCACACAGTTCACCTCCAAATTCTGGCGGGCCTTCCTGAAGCTGACGGGGACCCAACAGGCCCTATCTACGGCTTGGCACCCTCAGACGGACGGAGCCACTGAGGTTCTTAATGCCACCTTAGAGCAATTTATACGATCATATACCAACTACCACCAAGACGACTGGGCTGAACTGCTCCCGTTCGCCGAAGTCGCATACAACAACGCCGTCCACACAAGCACGGGGAAAACTCCGTTCGAAGTAGTCTCGGGGCGCGACTTCGTCCCCATACCGGAGCTACCTCAACCCCCGGAACCCCAGGTGGACGCTAGCGACTGGGGACGGAAGATCGCGGAAGCATGGCCAGTAATCACGGCGGCGCTGAAGGAGGCACAGGCTGCCTACAAAGAGCAGGCCGACAAGCACCGGCGCCAACAACCGACGTTCCAGGCGGGGGATATGGCCTATCTATCCACCAAGTTCCTAAAGTCAACCCAACCCTCGAAAAAACTGGGGCCTAAGTACATCGGGCCGTTCCGAGTCACGCAAATAGTGAACCCGGTAGCAATACGCCTGGACCTGCCACACAACCTCCGGAGACTCCACCCGGTGTTCCACACCAGCCTCCTAAAACCGGCAACCACCTCCCGATGGCACCCAAGCACGCCACAGCCCGCACCGCTAATGATCGACGGGCAACACCACTTCGAGATAAGGGACATTCTCGACTCCCGCAAGCAACGAGGAACTCTACACTATCTGGTCAGGTGGAAACACTTCCCCCACCCGGAATGGGTGGCGGCGCACAACGTTAACGCGCCTGACCTGACCAGAGAATTTCACCGGGCATACCCCGACAAACCGCAACCAAGGTCAGCAAAACTAAACCCCCCCCCGCAGGCCCCCCCCCCCGCCTCCCGTGCCCCAAGGGAAAGGGCCCCCCCCAAGCCCGCGACTTGGGTGGACCTTCCCCCCCCCCGGGACTCACTCCCCCCGCCCCGGGCCCACGGGGTGGTGACAAACGATCGCCAGCACCCTCCCCCCGCCCCCCGGCCGCGGGGGAGTGGCAAGCAAGTCAACAGGGCAACCTGGGGGCAACGCCCAGGAGACACAACAAAGGCGACGCACTCTAAATAAGAAAAGAAGGGCCCTACCTGGAGCTGAGAAGCACCCGACCAGCCACGCCTCTCGCCTCGCCGAACTGAGCCAAACAAACAGGGTGTGGCTGGAGCATGCGCACGCCAGGTCAGGACCCGAGCATGCGCACCATGGACACACCCTGGGAAGGCACGTGGTAGAGGGAGGAGCGAAGGGAGGGGCGACAACTACTCCGGCGGGAACTTTGAAAAAAAAAAAAAAATGTGGCGTTTTGACAGCTCCACGGGGAAAACCCAGAAAACCGGGGGAGAACACTATTCGAAAAGGGGGCAGTATGTCATGAGTGCCGTTGAGCTAAAGTCATCAGCGCAATGGCACACATGACAATGACAAGGAAATAGGTGAAGGGGTACAAGTTAAGTAGCCATCAACCCACAACGACTAACGGCCAACAAACAATAGCCAAACGGATCACGGAGCCACCCAAGCCATCAGCGGCAATACAACGGGGATCGCCCAGCTGAAAGCAATCAGCAGAGGAATGGAAACCTGATGATGGGCGATCCCGGAAACCCTCACCCACCGGCAGGGCAACGCATGGGACAAAGGGGGGTGACGTGACCGTGAGCGAGGGGGCGCTGACCGGCGCGGGGTATTTAAACCCCGCACCGGCGCGCTCCTGTCACTCTCAGCTTTTTTCTACCAACGCTGTACCTGCCCTGCAATAAACCAGAGCCTGATTCGCAAACCAGTGTCTGAACGTTATTCAGAGGTAGGCAGCGCATGACATCCTTCATATATAGTGCCAATTATTGAGGGGCATTAGAGGAAGTTGAATTGGTCTTCTGTAGAATCTGATATTTGTTGCTACCAATGAAAGATGGAAGACTCTGTCTCCTTTAAGACTTTTAAACAGAAGGTGGCTAGATACCCATTAAGGATTCTATAGCAGCATTAGCAAAGGGTTGGACTCAAAGTCCTTCAAGGAATCTTCCAACTGTAGACTTTTGCTTCTCAGATTGCCAGCTGGCTTGGCACACATGGCCAATGAAGTCACTTGGATACTTTGTTTATTGTAGGCCTCTCTCTCTATAACCTGACTGGCACATGTTCAGCTTGTGTTCATAAAACAGGTTTTCTTAAGCTGGTGTCTTTCAGATGTGTTTAATTTCATCCCCAAATCTTGCAGCCAACATGATAATTGGATAATGGGCACTGTAACTGAATATATCTGGTGGGCACAAAAGTTGCTCTCTAATGTTTAGAAGTTGCTTCTGAAATGTTGCTTCTAGTTGGCTTGTTGTTGTTATCTTCCACTTTTTTCTTCAGAATTTCACCCTTGCTATCTGCCATATGTGCAAAAGAGGAGAAGCTTGGGATCAAAAACAGAAGTAAGTGCTTTTAAAACAAAATAGACATTTTCCACAGCCACTGCATAGACCAATCAAAACACAATGTAGCACTGAACCTAAAAGAACTGAATCAGTCCTACAGCATTGAATGGCCACAAACCATGAGGCAACACTTCAGACACTTGCTGTCATGTTCACTGTTTCGATGTGCCTGGTACATCGTAACATTTCTCATGTCATTTACTGATGCGTGTTTGATCCCGGCTGGGAGGAGGATTCCTCTTCAGAGTGTTGTTATCTGTTGGCTGATGGGTTGGAATGTGTTTGGGTTATCTCATGTGTTCAAGGTTGCTTTCCCAGGATGTGTGAACAACGGTTAACAGCACCTGGGAGGGGGTGGTTGCTATGGCCGGGTGAGGGGAGGGATTATGTTTGGAGCCGAGGGTTTTTAGTTTGTATTTGGCGCGCTTTTAGTCATTCTCAGCTTTCTCTGTATTTGCATACTATTCTTTTTATAAATCAGATATCATTAAGTACCTGCTTGTGAGTCTGAGTAT